>NC_135963.1:6289893-6889893 GCF_053455715.1 Rhinoraja longicauda
CTTAGGGACTGAAAATGTTGCGAAAAAAGCACTTATTGAACCTACATTTTTAAAGTAGTATTTATTTATTGCAAGTCACTTAACATACACAGATCAGCATGGGGCCTCTATGCTCGTGGGGCCCCGGGCAAGTGCCCATCAGGCCCATGCGTTAAGACGGCCCTGCCCTCTCCCCCTCCCCAACTCCCCCCCCCCCCCCACCCCGATGGGCTAATTCCTGATTTTTCCTCTGGAATGTCCTATACAGGAGTAAGTAAAGTTCAGGCCTCTTTGAATCTGGGATTGGGAAGACTTGCTGGAGCAAAACTTTAGAGATACAGCATGGAAACAGGCCCTTCGGCCCACTGAGTCCAGGCCGACTGGTGCAAACCAGTGTCCCACCCATTGCGGACATTGGACTTTGTCTCTGGAACTGATGCCCTCCAGTGCTGAGAACTATATTCTGCAGGTAGACACAAAAAGCTGGAGTAACTCAGCGGGTCAGGCAGCATGTCTGGAGAGAAGGTACGGTGACGATTCGGGTTGAGACCCTTCCTTAGACTGACATATTCACATAACTATATTCTGCACTCTGTATCTCCCCCTTTACTCTACCTGTCATACTTGAGTTTGACTTGATTCAAAGAACAAGGGGCCACAGTCAGAGAGTTGTGAATCTGTGGAATTCTCTGCCTCAGAAGGCAGTGGAGGCCAATTCTCTGAATGCATTCAAGAGAGAGCTAGATAGAGCTCTTAAGGATAGCGGAGTCAGGGGGTATGGGGAGAAGGCAGGAACGGGGTACTGATTGAGAATGATCAGCCATTGAATGGCGGTGCTGACTTGAAGGGCCGAATGGCCTCCTCCTGCACCTATTGTCTATTGTCTATTAAGTTAATTGTTTTTTAAATGTAACGAAACTTGCTATTTGCACACCCCAGGACAATGGTGAGTAAGGTGGGCCTAAAATTGTCGCGCTATCGTGTACCGTTTTGGCAGTCTTTCGGGAACAATAAATATATATCCAAACTAACAAGATGAAGTTTTCCAGCACAGTGACAGGGTCTCGTGATACCGAGAGGCACTGGCAGAGAGCAAGACACACACCGCTAAGATGGGTTGGTGCCTGCTCTTTATGTGACAATAGACAATAGGTGCAGGAGGAGGCCATTCGGCCCTTCGAGCCAGCACCGCCATTCAATGTGATCATGGCTGATCATCCACAATCAGTACCCCGTTCCTGCCTTCTCCCCATATCCCTTGACTCCGCTATCATTACGAGCTCTATCTAACTCTCTCTTGAAAGCATCCAGGGATTTGGCCTCCACTGCCTTCTGAGGCAGAGAGTTCCACAGCTTCACAACTCTCTGAGTGTAAAAGTTTTTCCTCATCTCAGTTCTAAATGGCCTACCCCTTATTCTTAAACTGCGGCCCCTGGTTCTGGACTCCCCCAACATTGGGAACATGTTTCCTGCCTCTAGCGGGTCCAATCCCTTAATAATCTTATATGTTTCAATAAGATCCCCTCTCATCCTTCTAAACTCCAGAGTACACAATCCCAGTAGCTCCAGTCTTTCAACGTACGACAGTCCCGTCATTCCGGGAATTAACCTGGTGAACCTACGCTGCATGCCCTGCAAATGAACAGGGACGGTTTAAACTAGGTTTGGAACTACAGATAGATAGAAACATAGAAAATAGGTGCAGGAGGAGGCCATTGGGCCCTTCGAGCCAGCACCACCATTCATTGTGATCATGGCTGATCGTCCACAATCAGTAACTCTTGCCTGCCTTTCCCATATTCCTTTATTCCACTAGTCCCTAGAGCTCTATTTAACTCTCTCTTAAATCCATCCAGTGATTTGGCCTCCACTGCTCTCTGTGGCAGAGAATTCCACAAATTCACAACTCTCTGGGTGAAAAAGTTCCTTCGCGCCTCAGTTTTAACTGGCCTCCCCTTTCTTCTAAGCCTGTGGCCCCTGGTTCTGGACTCGCCCAACATTGGGAACATTTTTCCTGCGTCTAGCTTGTCCAGTCCTTTTATAATTTTTATACGTCTCTATAAGATCCCCTCTCATCCTTCTAAACTCCAGTGAACACAAGCCCGGTCTTTTCAATCTTTCCTCATATGACAGTCCTGCCATCCCAGGGATCAATCTCGTGAACCTACGCTGCACTTCCTCAATTACAAGGATGCTCCTCGATTTACGATGGGGCTACATTCCGAAAAACCCACCGTAAATCGAAAATATCGTAAGTCGAAAATGCATTGAATGCACCTAACCTACCAAACATCATGGCCGTGGGAGCTCCCAACTGTGGCTGAGTGGGAGCTGTGGCTCACTGCTGTTGCCCGGCATCACATGAGAGTATCGTACCGCATAAGGCACTGCCAGTCTGAGCAGCGGACAGGTCTGTGTCTGGGAAACGCCGGGGAAAAAGATCAAAATTCAAAATTCGAAGTATGGTTTCTGCTGAAGGTGTATCGCCTTTGCACCACTACAAAGTCCAGGCATCGCAAGTTGAGCAGCGCCTGGAGTTCTGGATGAAACATCGCCCATTGAGTGAATTGGAGAAGGCAAGCCTGTGGAATTATTCATGTCAGGGCGTCTGTATCACTGCCTGGCGATGTCCATTATTCATGCATCACCTTCTCCCGCCCTCGTCAAGATAAACCAGACCCTTTTATGAGCAAGTTCTCATAGAACACGGCTCATTGCACATTAGGACACTTGTCTCCTTGCTTTACGTAAGTTTAGGATTAGATTCAGGTTTATTATTGTCACGTGTATCGAGGGACGGCGAAAAGCTGTGTTTAATTTAGTTTTTAGTTTAGGTATACAGGCCCTTCGGCCCACCGAGTCCATGCGGACCACTGATCGCCCGTTCACACGAGCTCTATGTTTAGTTTAGGGATACAGCATGGAAAACAAACAGGCCCTTCGGCCCACCGAGTCCACGCCGACCACTGATCGCCAGTTCACACGACTTCTATGTTTAGTTTAAGGATACAGCATGGAAAACAAACAGGCCCTTCGGCCCACCGAGTCCACGCCGACCACTGATCGCCAGTTCACACGAGTTCTATGTTATCCCACTCTCGCCACCACTCCGTACACAATTGCCAGAAGCCAATTTACCTACAAATCTGCACGTCTTTGGGATGTGGGAGACAACCGGAAAACTCGGGGGAAACATGCAAACCTCGCATAGACAGCACCCGAGCTCAGGATCGAACCCGTATCTTTGATGCTGAGACAGCAGCTCTACCCGCTGTGAGACAGCAGCTCGCTCGACCCGCTGTGCCACCGTGCGCCCTGTTTTGCGTGCTATCCAACACAGATCAGGTATTCAAGACACCTCAAGCACGTGTAATGTGAGGGTTAAACAGACTGAGCTGAAATGGAGTTGTCAGCTAAATTAGCAGCACTGCATTTCCAACCCTGTTAAGGAAAACAAGTAGATGTTTTCGAAGGATGCTCAGGCTAATTCAAAGGGATGAGTAGATCATGAGGCCACCCGCGAGGTCACTGAGATAAGCTTTGCTTTCCCAGAGGCACCCGCGACCAGCTCGGTGTCTGATAGGACACATAACGCACACCATTATGGTACCAAGGAGGATAGCTGGCTTGACGCAATAGACAATAGGTGCAGGAGGAGGCCATTCGGCCCTTCGAGGCAGCACTGTCATTCAACGTGATCATGGCTGATCATCCACAATCAATACCCCGTTCCTGCATAATCACCTGTTGTTCGTAGAGATAAAATTATTATATAAATACATGCTTCTACCATGAGAGAGTGAGCTTCACCTTCAGGGAGAGAAAAGAGCTTCACTAAGGGTGGAGAGAGAGGGGGGGGGGGAGCGGGAGGGGAGAGAGGGAGGGGGAGAGAGAGAGAGAGAGAGGGGGACAGGGGGAGGGGGAGGGGGACAGGGGGAGTGGGAGGGGGAGAGGGAACACTGGAAGACACAGAGTGCAGAATATAGGTCTCACCATTGAAACGCAACAGAGTGATACAGTGTGGAACAGTTACACTGGTCCCACCTACCCGCGTTTGGTACATTTCCCTCCAAACCTGTCCTATCCATGTACCCCACTAACTCTTTCTTAAACATTGGGATAGTCCCTGCCTCAACTACCTCCTCTGGCAGCTCATTCCATGCACCCACCACCCTTTGTGTGAAAAAGTTTCCCCTCAGATTCCTATTAAATCTTTTCCCCTTCACATTGATACTATGTCCTCTAAGCTTGCATCACAGCTTGGCTTGGGAACAGCTCAAACAGGTGGAGGTTTGTAAGAGTCACTGGAGACAGACTGAATTTCCTCAGTGTTGTCAGGAAGTGGAGATGTGGGTTTGCCCTCCAAGCTGTTGCATTAATGTAGTTGGTTCACGACAGATTGTTGGTGATGTTAATGCCAGGGAACTTGAAGCTCTCAACCATTTTAACTTTGGAACATTGATATGTAGGAAGGAACTGCAGATGCCGGTTTACACCGAAGACAGACACAAAATGCCGGAGTAGCTCAGCGTGCAAACTCCGTACAGACAGCACCCGTAGTCGGGATCGGCCCCGGGTCTCTGGCGCTGTCAGGCAGCAACTCTACTGCTGCGCCACCGTGCCACCTGGATCCAAAATAAAAGCAAGCGAATTGAAGTCACGAGGAACGTACCACTGAAGCCGTTTCCTGTTAGATTCCGCTATTAAGTGAGAATTTTTGTTGAAACAATGACCTGTTGGATAGACACAAAATGCCGGAGTAACTCAGCGGGACGGGCAGCATCTCTGGAGAGAAGGAATGGACGACGTTTCGGGTCGAGACCCTTCTTCAGACAGTGTGAAGAATTTAGAGATGCAGCATGGAAACGAGGTCCTCTGCCCACCGAGCCGACCAGCGATCGCCCGCACACTAGTTATATCCTTCACATTAGGGACAATAGATTCAAGATTCAATTTATTGTCACATGTACCAATTAAGGTACAGTGAAATTTGAGTTACCATACAGCCATACTAAGTAAAAAGCAACAAGACACACAGCCACATAAAATAAAATTTAACATAAACATCCACCACAGCGGATTCCACATTCCTCACTGTGATGGAAGGTAATAAAGTTCAATCAACTTCCTCTTTGTTTCACCCGCGGTCGGGGCTGTTGAACCGTCCGCAGTCGCCGCTGCCGACTGTCCGAGGCCCTTGCGTCGGGATGATCGAAACTCCGGCATCGGGACGGATTGAAACTCTCCCCGCGGCATGGAGCTCCCGAGTCGGCCTCTTCTTACCAGAGTCCGCGGGCTTCACGGTGTTAAAGTCCACAGGCCCTGCGGTTGGAGCTCTCCGCAGCCGATCCTCAGCAAAGGATCGCAGCTCCACGATGTTAAAGTCCGCGCCGCGCCCGCGGCATGAAGCTCCGGGCCGGTCTCCAGGAAAGGCCGCACCACTCCACGATGTTAGGCCACAGTGGGGACGGATATACGATACGGAGAAAAATCACATCTCGTTCGTGGTGAGAGATTGAAATACAGTTTCCCCCAATTCCCCCCACCCCCCACATAAAATAAACCAAGAAACACTAAAACATACTTAAACACATACTTGAAATAATAAAAAACAGTAGAAAGGACAGATAGACTGCTGGCGAGGCAGCCACTGTGGTGGTGTAGTGAGTCCAGACGAGTGGTATTATCCAAATACTTTATTGGTATAAAACCCGTGACAAACGCAACAGACTTCTTTCTGGACGAACACTAACTTCACTCACTAATCTAATCTCTAATCTAACGTTTGGCGCCAAGCATTTAAATACCCCGCGCTTCCTCACCCCGTGACCGTAACCCAATCCGAGGGTTCTATTACCTGGCCAATCCCTATGTCCCTACATGACCCCCCCCAGAACCCTCGAAACCATACCTCACGGGCGGCCGAACCTCCCGCCCAGAACGTGTACGGATGGGGGAAACCGATACCCCCAGCGTGACAGGAGGCGGGGTGGACGCCGCCGCTGGAGGCGATGGGGGGTCCACTGGAGCGGAGGGTGCAGGTGACGGGGGGCACTTGATGAACAACGGCAGCCCGGGACCAACCATAGGCGGCGGAGGCCCAAGAGGTGGTAAACTGGGCGCCGCTGACGGGACCAGTCGAGCAGCCACAGGCCGGCCCCGGCGCGGCGGCTGAGCCACCGACACGGGGAGGTCCTGGTCTAAATGGGCCGGCTTGAGACGGGACACTGAAACCAGCTCCTGACGATTTCCTACCTGCAAGGTGAAGGTTACAGTCCCTCTTTTGAGCACCTGGAACGGGCCCTGGTAAACCGGCTGGAGAGGGGGACGGTGGCAATCTTTCCGAAGAAACACGAAATCACAGCTCCGCAATTCCGAAGGAACGTGAACTGCTGTGCTTCCGTGACTAGAGGTGGGGACTGGAGCCAGAGAACCCACCCGTTCCCGGAGGGAGCCCAAGACTGACGTGACGGATGGCGGCAAGGCGGGAGTGGAAGGGAGAATGTCGCCCGGCACCCGCAGGGGCGAACCGTAGACGAGCTCGGCCGAAGATGTGCCCAGCTCAGCCCGCGGGGCCGTACGGATGCCGAGGAGGACCCAAGGCAGCTGGTCAGCCCAATCGTAGCCAGTCAGGCGAGCACAGAGGGGCGCCTTCAGCTGCCGATGGAAACGCTCAACCATCCCGTTGGCTTGGGGATGATAGGCGGTGGTCTGCTGTAATCGAGCACCATACAGCTGCGCCAGCGCAGCCCAGAGAGACGAGGTGAACTGGGCTCCCCGATCTGTAGTGATGATAGCCGGGACCCCGAAACGAGCCACCCAATGCAACGCCAGGGCCCGTGCACAGGAGGCCGCCGAGGTGTCCGACAACGGGAGCGCCTCCGGCCAACGAGTGAACCGATCAACCACCGTCAGTAGATGGGTGTAACCCCTAGAATAGGGCAATGGACCCACCAAATCCACATGGATGTGGATAAAACGGGCGGGGGAACCTCGAATCTCTGGTGTGGGGGCTGGACATGACGATGGACTTTGGAGGTCTGGCACGGAATGCAGGCGCGTGCCCAGGCTGCCACCTGCTTTCGCAGGCCATGCCAGACAAACCGGTCGGCCACCATGGCTGAAGTCGCCCTGATGGACGGATGTGCCAGGCCATGAATGGCCTCAAAAACCTTACGCCGCAGAGCGGCAGGCACCACCGGGCGAGGGCGTGGGAGAGTAACGTCGCACCACAACTTGGTACCTGTGGGGCCACACGCCACCTGCTCTAAACGCAGTCCCGAGGTTGTGGAGGCGTACACCGCGGCAGTTCCTTCCAGGCGCTGAGCCTCCGCTAGCTCCTGGAAATCCACATGTTTACCAACCACGGCTACGGAGGGAATGGCCGGCCGGGACAGGGCATCAGCAATGGCATTCAGCCTACCCGCAATATGACGGACATCGGTCGTAAACTCCGAAATGAGGGTTAGGTGCCGCTGCTGGCGAGCCGACCACGGATCAGAAACCTTAGCAAAAGCGAATGTCAAAGGTTTGTGATCCGTGTAGGCCACGAAAGAACGGCCTTCTAAAAAATAACGGAAGTGGCGGACTGCTAAATAAAGGGCCAGGAGCTCCCTATCGAACGCACTGTACTTGAGCTCCGCTCGAGAGAGCTGCCTGCTGAAAAACGCAAGAGGCTGCCATTCACCGTCAACCTGCTGCTCCAAAACCCCACCCACCGCCACGTCTGAGGCGTCCACCGTCAGAGCTGTGGGGGCAGAGGAGCGCGGGTGTACCAGCATGGTGACATTGGCGAGGGCCTGTTTGACCGCAACAAAAGCCGTCTCCGCAGCTACGGACCATACCAACTCCGCGGGGTTACCTGCGAGACATTGAAAAAGGGGGCGCATAACCCGAGCTGCTGCAGGCACGAACCGATGATAGAAATTGACCATGCCCACGAATTCCTGTAAGCCCTTGATGGTAGTCGGGCGGGGGAAAGAGCGGACCGCGTCCACCTTAGCTGGTAAAGGAGTGGCACCGGCCGGAGTAACCCGGTGACCCAAAAAATCCACCGCGGACAGGCCGAATTGGCACTTGTCCGGATGGAGAATCAGGCCATGGTCTTGCAGCCTCTGGAACACCGTGTGGAGGTGGACCAAGTGCTCCTGGACCGAACGGCTGGCAATCAAAATATCGTCTAGATAAATAAAGACAAACGGCAACCCTCGACCCACCCGGTCCATCAGACGCTGGAATGCCTGAGCTGCATTTTTAAGGCCGAAAGGCATACGCAACCACTCAAAAAGTCCGAACGGGGTGATGGTCGCTGTTTTCGGAATGTCCGGCGGGTGGACCGGGATCTGATGGTATCCCCGCACCAAATCAATTTTTGAAAATATTGTCGCCCCCTCCAGGCTAGCTGAAAAGTCCTGAATGTGTGGAATCGGATAGCGGTCCGGCCGTGTTGCCGCGTTGAGTCGACGGAAGTCACCACATGGTCTCCACCCCCCAGATGCTTTGGAAACCATGTGCAAGGGGGAGGCCCACGGACTACTCGAAGGCTGAATAATTCCCAACCTCTCCAAGTTTAGGAACTCCTCTCGCGCCCTGGCCAGCTTGTCGGGTGGGAGGCGCCGTGCCCGGGCAAAAACCGGCGGCCCTTCGGTTGGAATGAAATGGACGACCCCGTGCTTCTCCGAAGGTGAATCAAAACGCTGGACGAGGAGCTGCGGGAAGTCGGCCAGGACCGCATCGAACTGACCGGGAGCCGTGGTAATGGACTGGATAACTAGGCTGGGTGGGGCGGCGCTTGTAGAAGCCTCTGGCCCAGTACCCCGAGGCCGTACATCAGCCGAGGGTTGTACGCCCCTCCCTCGGACGTCTGCGACCAAGGAAAACGCCCATAGGAAATCTGCCCCCAATATGGCCTGGCCCACATCCGCAACGATGAATTCCCAACGGTAAGTCCTGGACTCGAAGGACAGGGACATGGTCCTTTTACCGTATGTACGGATGGTGCTACCATTCACTGCAATTAGGGGCGGGCCCTTTTCCCCCACTCGAACTTCACAGTCATAGGGGGGCACAATACTTACGACCGCTCCCGTATCCACTAGGAAAACGATCCCGGTACTCTGATCCGTAGCGTAGAGGCGGTGGTTACTGCCAACCGAGACTGCCTCTACAGTCGATCGGCCCAGGCGTTTCCCGGAAACGAACACGGGGATCTACAGCTTCGTGCCTCGCTGCCCCACCGCCGATGGAAAGAGCACCAGCCACGCCTATCCGGCTCTGTTGGTCGAGCCCGCTGCCAATGAACAGGCGCCGCCGCCCTCTCTTGGCGGGCCGGCTGCGCAATAGCGGCCGATGTGTCGCTCTCCCGGCCGCACCCCCGACTGCCGCTGGGCCTCGAGACCCGGTTAACGGAGCCGTCTCGGGCGTTGCGTTCCCTCACGAGCGTGTCGGCCTTCTCGGCGAACGCTACCGGATCTTCAAAAGGGACGTCCGCCAACACCAACCTGACGTCCCCAGGTAGCTTCTCCCGAAAGGCCGCTTCGAATATCATGCACGGCTGATGGTCGCCCGCCAAAGCCAGCATCTCGGACATCAAGTCCGACGGCAGCCGCTGCCCCAGGTCTGGCAAATGGAGGAGCTTCAGAGCCCGCTGGTTCTGGGCCCAGCCAAAGGTCCGCAGCAGGAGCTTCTTGAGCCCCACGTACTGGTCCGTTTGGGGTGGACTGGTCAGGTATCGGCTGACCCGCGCAGCCACCTCCGCCTGCAGACAGCTCACCACGTGGTGGTACTTCTCCTGGTCTTCCTCCACCTTTTTAAGATGGAACTGTGATTCTGCCTGCACAAACCACAGGTGCGGCTGATGGGCCCAGAACGGCGGTAGATGGATTTCGCCCGCGCTCGCTCCCGCCTGCGACATGCTGCTGCTTTCTTCCTACGTTCGAGGTCACCAATGTAGTGAGTCCAGACGAGTGGTATTATCCAAATACTTTATTGGTATAAAACCCGTGACAAACGCAACAGACTTCTTTCTGGACGAACACTAACTTCACTCACTAATCTAATCTCTAATCTAACGTTTGGCGCCAAGCATTTAAATACCCCGCGCTTCCTCACCCCGTGACCATAACCCAATCCGAGGGTTCTATTACCTGGCCAATCCCTATGTCCCTACAGTGGTGCCACCTGATGGACAACAGGGAGTCCGGAGAAGTGTCTTGACCCGAAACGTCACGCATTCCTTCTCTCCAGCGATGCTGCCTGTCCCGCTGAGTTACTCCAGCATTTTGTGTCTGTCTTTGGCATCATTGAAGCTGATTGGGGCATGTACTCCAACACGCTTCTTGAAGTCATGCTGCAGACATCAAGGGACAACTGGGTGGCCACTCCATCTATGGTCAACAGATTGCCAAGGAGGGAGAGCATCCTCCCTCCAGTGTTTAGCTGTTCAGACGCTCATTCCACATAATGTCCCAGATGCGATACCTCTGGCAGCACTTTGTTACAGGTCACTGTTGGCACTTAAGATGGGTCAGGTATCTCAGGCTAGAGAGAAAGACTTGTCCAACATCCAACTGGGACCACTCTGATCACTGAAAGGAAGCATGCAGGTACAGCAGGCAGTGAAGAAAGCCAATGGAATGTTGGCCTTCATAACAAGAGAATTTAAGTATAGGAGCAAAGAGGTCCTTCTGCAGTTGTACAGGGCCCTAGTGAGACCGCACCTGGAGTACTGTGTGCAGTTTTGGTCTCCAAATTTGAGGAAGGATATTCTTGCTATTGAGGGCGTGCAGCGTAGGTTTACTAGGTTAATTCCCGGAATGGCGGGACTGTCATATGTTGAAAGACTGGAGCGACTAGGTTTGTATACACTGGAATTTAGAAGGATGAGAGGGGATCTTATCGAAACGTATAAGATTATTAAGGGTTTGGACACGTTAGAGGCAGGAAACATGTTCCCAAAGTTGGGGGAGTCCAGAACCAGGGGCCACAGTTTAAGAATAAGGGGTAGGCCATTTAGAACGGAAATGAGGAAAAACTTTATCCGTCAGAGAGTTGTGAATCTGTGGAATTCTCTGCCTCAGAAGACAGTGGAGGCCAATTCTCTGAATGCATTCAACAGAGAGCTGGATAGAGCTCTTAAGGATAGCGGAGTCAGGGGGTATGGGGAGAAGGCAGGAACGGGGTACTGATTGAGAATGATCAGCCATGATCACATCGAATGGTGGTGCTGGCTCGAAGGGCCGAATGGCCTCCTCCTGCACCTATTGTCTATTGTCGATTGTCTATTGTCTAACAATGTATTCACAAAAAAACCCAGAAACATTGACAAAGAGATTTGTTAAAATATCAACAAAAAACCCCCCAATAAAACACAATGTTCAGAGAATATGTTTTTATTAATTGCAATCCAGGTTTATCATTGTCACGTGTACCGAGGTACAGTGACAAAGGTTATTTAGCATGCTATCCAAACAGATCAGATATATCGTACATAAATACAATGTTGTAGGAAGGAACTGCAGATCCTGGTTTAAACCAAAGATAGACACAAAGTGCCGGAGTATCTCAGCGGGACAGGCAGCACCTCTGGATAGAAGGAATGGGTGACGTTTCGGGTTGAGACCCTTCTTCAGGCTGAGTGTAAAGATCTGAAGAAGGGTCTCAAACCCGAAACGTCACCCATCCCTTCTCTCCAGAGATGCTGCCTGTCCCGCTGAGTTACTCCAGCTTTTTGTGTCAATAGACAATAGGTGCAGGAGTAGGCCATTCGGCCCTTCGAACCAGCACCCCCATTCAATGTGATCATGGCTGATCATTCACAATCAGTACCCCGTTCCTGCCCTCTCCCCATACCCCCTGACTCCACTATCATTAAGAGCTCTATCTAACTCTCTCTTGAAAGCATCCAGAGAATTGGCCCCCACTGCCTTCTGAGGCAGAGAATTCCACAGATTTGCAACTCTCTGAGTGTCTATTTTCAGTTTAAACCAGAAACTGCAGTTCGTTCCCACACTAAAGATAAATACAATCAGTTCAAAGTCAAGTACAATAGAGCAAAGGAGAAGGTACAGAATGCATCAGTTAATTGGAGACGCAGAGAACTGCAGATGCTGGAATCTTGAGCAAAACGCAAAGTGCTGGAGGAACTCGGCAGATACAAGTGACTAAACTGTAATACAGGAAAGTATCAACAGAGGGAGGTAGATACAATGTGTCTGACTGTAATATTGGGAAATACCAGCAGAGGGAGGCAGGTACCAGGTAGTGTGATGCACAGGTATACCAGACTTGCCTTCTTCAGTCGGGACAGTGAGTATAAAAGTCGGGAAGTCATGTTGCAGCTGTAGTTTGTCATTTTACAGGATGGATGTGGATGCTTTGAAGAAGGTGCAGAACAGATTCACCAGTATGGAACATAGAACAGTACAGCACGAGAACAGGCCATTCAGCCCACAACGTTTGTGCTGAACATGATGCCAAGATCATCTCTCAACTACCTGCATATAACCCATATCCCTCCATATCCTGCATATCCAGTTGGAATCTGTAAAAAAAAAAAGATACAGACACAAAATGCTGGAGTAACTCAGCAGGACAGGCAGCATCTCTGGAGAGAAGGTTAAAGTATTTAGCAACTGGGAGATTAGGTAGGTTTAGGCAGTCTGAGCAGAGGTGGTCAGTGAAACGATTGCCGAGCCTGTGTTTGGTCTCGCCGATATACAGGAGTCTACACCTGGAACAGCGGATACAGCAGATGAGGTTAGAGGATGTGCAGGTGAACCTCTGCCTCACCTGAAAGGACTGTTGGGATCCTTGGACAGAGTCAAGGGGGGAGGTATAGGGACAGGTGGTGTACTTGGGGAGGGGGTGGGAAGGGACGAGTTGACCAGGGAGTTGCGGAGAGAACGGTCTCTGTGGAAAGCGGAAAGGGGTGGAGATTGGAAGATGTGGCCAGTAGTGGGATCCCGTTGGACATGGTGAAAATGTCGCAGGATTATGTGCTGTATGCGATGGCTGATGGGGTGGAAGGTGAGGGCAAGGGGGACTCTGTCCTTGTTACGAATGGGGGGAGGGGGGAGCAAGAGCATTGCTCAACACTTTAACTCACCCTCCCACTCCCACAGTGACCTTTCTGTCCTGGGCCTCCTCCATTGTCAGAGTGAGGCCCAGCGCAAATTGGAGGAACAGCACCTCATATTTCGCTTGGGCAGCTTACACCCCAGCGGTATGAACATTGACTTCTCTAACTTCAAGTCGCCCTTGCTTCCCCTCTCTCTCTCTGTCCCCTCCCCTTCCCAGTTCTCCCACCAGTCTTACTGTCTCCGACTACATTTCATCTCTGTACTGCCCACTCCCCTGACAACAGTCTGAAGAAGGGTCTCGACCCGAAACGTCACCCATTCCTTCTCTCCACAAATACTGCTTGTCCCGTTGGGTGACTCTAGCATTTTGTGTCACCAGCATTGAAACCAGCATCTGCACTTCTTTCCTACAAAAAAAAAGAGCAGCTTAAGGAACTCAATGGATCTTAGTTTAGCTCAGTGATAAAACATGGATTCAATAGACAATAGGTGCAGGAGGAGGCCATTCGGCCCTTCGAGCCAGCACCGCCATTCAATGTGATCATGGCTGATCATTCTCAATCAGTACCCCGTTCCTGCCTTCTCCCCATACCCCCTGACTCCGCTATCCTTAATACAGAATACAGAATAGCTTTATTGTCATTCGTTTTACCGAGCTCTGTCCAGCTCTCTCTTGAATGCATTCAGAGAATTGGCCTCCACTGCCTTCTGAGGCAGAGAATTCCACAGATTCACAACTCTCTGACTGAAAAAGTTTTTCCTCATCTCAGTTCTAAATGGCCTACCCCTTATTCTTAAACTGTGGCCCCTTGTTCTGGACTCCCCCAACATTGGGAACATGTTTCCTGCCTCTAAAGTGTCCAACCCCTTAATAATCTTATACGTTTTGATAAAATCTCCCCATCATCCTACAAGCCTAGTCGCTCCAGTCTTTCAACATATGATAGTCCCGCCGTTCCGGGAATTAACCTAGTAAACCTACGCTGCACGCCCTCAATAGCATGCCCTCAGACCCCATCGGCTCACTGAGTCCACGCCGATCGTTGGTCATCGGTCATCACTAGTTCTCTATTATCCCACTGCCTGCACGTTAAGGACAATTTACAGCGGTCAATTAACCTACAAACCTGTACGTCTCTGGGAGGTGGGAGGAAACCCACACGGTCTCAGGGAGAAGGTGCAAACTCCACACAGACAGCGCTCGAGGTCAGGATCGAACCCGGGCCTCTGGCACTGTGAGGCAGCATCTCTACGAGGTGTGCCACTGTGAAGTTACTTAAAATTGAAGAAGTCCCTCCACCAGCAGAGGGAGGCAGATACCACACAACTGAAACAAGAATCAAAGGACATGGATTTCATGTGAGAGTGGAAAGATAGGAATCCGAGGTGCAACATCTTCACACAGAGGGTGGTGGGTATATGGAACTAATTGCCAAAGGAGGTAGTTGAGGTAGGCATTATAACGACATTTAAAAGACACTTTTTGTAGGAAAATAACTGCAGATGCTGGTACAAATCGAAGGTATCACAAAAAGCTGGAGTAACTCAGCGGGTCAGGCAGCATCTCAGGAGGGAAGGAGTGGGTGACGTTTCGGGTCGAGACCCTTCTTCACACTGCCGTCTGAAGAAGGGTCTCGACCTGAAACGTCACCCATTCCTTCTCTCCTGGGATGCTGCCTGACCCGCTGAGTTACTCCAGCTTTTTTGTGATACCTTTAAAAGGCACTTAGACAGGTACATGGACAGGAACGGCTAAGAGGGATATGGGCCAAACGTGGGTAGGCGGAATTAGCGTAGATAAGGCAGCTTGGTTGGCACGGGCAAGTTGGGCTGAAGGGCCTGTTTCTATGCTGTAGAACTCTATGAGTCTGCAACTGAAACAAATGCAGAAACACTGGAAGAACTCAGACAGACAAGCAGTATCTGTGGAAAGAGAAACCAGTGCTAAATTTCGGATCAAGGAGTCTTCTGCAGAGCTGTGAAGAGCAGAGGGTTACGCTTCCTGTAAAACCATTTCCTAAATGTGTAATCACTCCTCATTTCCCCTCTTCTGAGGAAGGGTCCCTGACCTGCAGTGTTGACTAGTTTCTCTTTCCACAGATGCTATCAGACTGGCTGAGTTATAGATTCATAAAGTCACAGTGTGGAAACAGGCCCTTCAGCCTAACTTGCCCACACCGACTAACATGACCCATCTGCACATCAGTCTGAAGAAGGGTCTCGACCCGAAACGTCACACATTCCTTCTCTCCTGAGATGCTGCCTGACCTGCTGAGTTACTCCAGCATTTTGTGATACCTTCGATTTGTACCAGCATCTGCAGTTATTTTCCTACACCTGACCCATCTACACTGGTCCCACCTGCCTGTGTTTGGCTCATATTCCTCCAAATCGGCCCTATACATGTACCCGTCCAAATGTTTCTTAAACATTGCGATACTACTTGACTCAACTATCTCCTCCGGCAGCTCGTTCCATACACCCACCACCCTCTGTGTGAAAAAGTTACCCCTCAGGTTCCTATTAAATATTTCCCCCTTCACCTTAAACCTATGTTCTCGATTCCCCAACTCTGGGCAAGAGCTGAGCTCCAGGGAGAGGTTGAGTTGGCTGGGACTGTATTCCTTGGAAGCGCAGGAGGATGAGGGGTGATCCTTTAGAGGTGTAGAAAATCATGAGCGGAATACATCGGGTAGATGCACAGAGTCTCGCGCTCAGAGTAGAGGAATCGAGGACAAGTTGACATAAAGTGAAGGGGAGAAGATTTAATTGGAATCCGAGGGGGAACATTTTCACACAAAGGGTGGTGGGTGCATGGAACAAGCTGACAGATGAGGTAGTTGAGGCTGGGACTATCCCAACGTTTAAGACACCGTTAGACAGGCACATAGGTAGGACTTGTTTGGAGGTATATTGACCAAACGCAGGCAGGTGGGACGAGTGTAGCTGGGACATGTTGGCCGGTGTGGGCAAGTTTCCACGCTGTATCACTCGATGACTCTAATTTGAAGTTTTCCACCATTGATCAATCCGTGGATCCTGGGCCTTCCTCTTCATAAGTCAACAATCTTGGATAGACACTAAAAGCAGTAGTAACTCAGCGGGTCAGGCAGCATCTCTGGAGAAAAGGAACAGGTGAAGTTCCAGGTCGAGACCCATCTTCAGGCTGAGAGTCAGGGGAGAGGGTAACGAGAGGTACAGATGGTTATTTGGAGAGATACAGAACAAATGTTCTGCCTTCTCTGCAGTGGAGGCCAATTCTCTGAATGCATTCAAGAGAGAGCTAGGTAGAGCTCTTAAGGATAGCGGAGTCAGGGGGTATGGGGAGAAGGCAGGAACGGGGTACTGATTGTGAATGATCAGCCATGATCACATTGAATGGCGGTGCTGGCTTGAAGGGCCGAATGGCCTACTCCTGCACCTATTGTCTAAATGAATGAAAGATATGCAAAAAGCAAAGATGATCAACGAAAGGTGGAGCCCACAATGGTCCATTGTTGGCGGTGGGGCAGGCGATAACGAGTTATACAGACAGGTAAACTAATACGGTCACTAGTGGGGGGGGGAAGAGGAAGTAGGAGAGGGAGAGGGAGAAGGAGAGGGAGAGGGAGAGGGAGAGGGAGTGGGAGAGGGAGAGGGAGAGGGAGAGGGGGAGAGGGAGAGGGAGAGGGGGAGAGGGGGAGAGGGAGAGGGAGAGAGGGGGATGCAGAGGCTACTTGAAGTTTGAGAAATCAAATTCACACTGCTGGGTCATTTCGGGTCAGGACTATCATGTTTAATTGTCAACTCGGGCAAAGGGCACAATTGTCAGAGGTAAAAATGCAATAAAATGTCAAAGATACCACTGAGCTCGTGAGCTCACTAAAGATTGTACATCAAAAATATTATGTTATCTGCAAACAATGCACAGAATTACTTCAACACATCAATTTAAAAGCACGACAAGTGTTATTTACAGAGATTATTCTCCCAGTCATAGCAAAGGAGCAATTTATTTTTATGTGGAAAACAAATAAATAAACTTATGAAAAAACAAAAATAAATTATAGAAATCTATTGAAGTGTCTTCAAATAAATTACTGCAATCAATTTCAAAATATTTTAAAAGGACGATATTCAAGGTATTCATTTTATACGCTGGAATCTTCACATTACAGCAATTTGATTGTCATTACATAATTTCCATGATCTTAAATAAATCTGATTTATGACACATCTAATCCGGAAAGATTGTCTTTGTAATTAGTTGTGGCAGATGTATCATTATGTAGACGGCGGCACGGTGGCGCAGAGGTAGAGTTGCTGCCTCACAGCGTCACAGGCCCAGGTTCCATCCTGACCTGCGAGTGCTGTCTGTACGGAGTTTGCACGTTCTCCCCGTGACCTGCGTGGGTTTTCTCCGGGTGCTCCGGTTTCCTCTCAAATTCCAAAGGCGTACATGTTTGTAGGTTATTTAGTTTCTGTAAAATTGTCTCTCGTGTGCAGGATAGAACTAGTGTACAGGGTGATCATGGTTGGCGTGGACTCAGTGGGCTGAAGGCCCTGTTTCCCTGCTCCATGTCTAACCTAAGACATTTGTGGAAACATTGTCAAATCTCAACATCGGCTCGGTGTGAAATTCTGCTGCCACACTCTCTCCGAACACGGCTGTGTAGGACGTCTTGAGAAACTCAATGTAGTTCTGGATGCTACGATTCTGATTCTCAGATTGTTCGAGGCTGAGTTTCAACTCCTGAAGATGCATCTTATGGATCCCGTCAGCCTGAGGAAACAAGAAGCATACCTTGAGCTTGGGACCAAAATGATTCTTCTGTACGGCTGAAGAGGCCAATGATCTCAGGCTACAGTGATACTGTGCGGCACGGTGGCGCAGTGGTAGAGTTGCTGCCTTATAGCGGCAGAGACCAGGGTTCGATCATGACCATGGATGCTGTCTGTAACCAATATACTGTAAATGGCTCGATTGTAATCATGCAGTCTTTCTGCCGACTGGTTAGCAGGCAACAAAAGCTTTTCACTTCCCTCGGTACATGTGACAATAAATTAAACTAAACTAAACTAACTAGTCCTGCCGATCTCTATGCAGAAAAAAAGTATTTCACCGTACTTTGGTACACGTGATAATGAAGAAACCATTGAACTTTTGAACTTGCAGATGAGTCCTGAGATGGGTCTGTGGCCCCCTATTCACAGAGAGACACGTCATGCCGACAAAGCACTCACCCACTCCTTGTTCTGTTGAAGCTGTTTCCGGTCTTTTGTCTTCCGATTTACCTCTGATTCAAGTCCAAGGATCCTGTTCTGAAAAGCTTGCTCCCTGGCTAAGGCCTGTTCTTTCACCTCTCTGACCTGGGAAAGGGAGGGAACGTGAATCATGAATGAGGAAATGGAAAACAACCAGAAAGGAAGGGGACTCTTTGGACTCACACAGCCATGCCATTGAAACAACCAACGGGTACGGAGAACTTATTATCGCCCAAGACACCAGGTGGCGCCACCAGCACTGGCTGCCTCGTCAATGGTCTGTCTGTCCTTTCTTCCGTTTTTGTTATTTTAACTATGTGATAAAAGTATGTTTTAGTGTTTCTTGGTTTGTTTTATGCGGGGGGGGGGAGGAGGTGGGGGAGGGGGAATTGGGGGAAACTTATTTTCAATCTCTTACCTCGATGGATATGCGATTTTTCTCTGCATTGGAGATACGAGATTCTCCGTATTGGAGATGCACTGCGGCCTAACATCGAGGAGTTAGCGGCCTTTCCTGGGGTCCGGCCCGGCGTTTCAAGCCGCGGGCGCGGTGTGGACTTTAACATTGGGGGCTGTGATCCTTTGCCGAGGATCGACTGTGGAGAGCTCCAACCGTGGGGCCTGTGGACTTTAACATCAGGAAGGCCGGGGTCTCTGGTAAGTAGAGGCCAACTCGGGAGCCCCAATGTCGCAGAGTGAGTTTCGATCTGTCCCGACTTCAGACAATCAGTGTGAAGAAGGGTCCCGACACAAATCTTCAGCATTCCGTGTTCTCCAGAGATGCTGCCTCACCTGCTGAACTACTCCAGCACTTTGTGGTTATCTTTAGTATAAACCAGCATCTGTAGTTCTTTGTTTCCACGTTATTATCACCCAAACTTTACTTATGCACCAGAATGTCTACAGATGGGGGCTGGGCAGTATGGGTCCGTATTACTTGGGGAGTTTAGACAAATTGGTTTGTGGTCTTAACCAAACATACAGATCCTCCAGGATATCGACAGCGTAGACGTTGACACAACCTGATGGGGTAACTCAGCGGGTCAGGCAGCATCTCTGGAGCACATTCACGGGTGACGTTTCACAGAGTGCTGGAGTAACTCAGTGGGTCAGGCAGCATCTCTGGAGAACATGGATGGGTGACGTTTCACAGAGTGCTGGAGTAACTCAGCGGGTCGAGCGGCACGGTGGCGCAGCGGTAAAATTGCAGCGCCGGAGATTCAGGTTCGATCCTGACTACGGGTGCTGTACTGTACGGAGTTTGTACGTTCTCCCTGAGACCTGTGTGGGTTTTCTCCGAGATCTTCGGTTTCCTCCCACACTCCAAAGACGTGCAGGTTTGTAGGTTAATTGGCTGGGCAAATGTAAAAATTAAAAAAAATGTCCCTAGTGGGTGTAGGATAGTGTTAATGTGCGGCGCGGACCCGGTGGGCCGAAGGGCCTGTTTCTGCGCTGTATCTCTAAATCTAAAAAAAAAAAAATCTAAATCATCTCTGGAGGACATGGACAGGTGACGTTTCACAGAGTGCTGGAGTAACTCAGTGGGCAGGCAGCATCTCTGGAGGACATGGATAGGTGACGTTTCAGATTGATTTGTAGGGGGTGGGGAGAAAGAAACCTGGGAAAGAGGAGGGGCCGGACAAGACGTGGCTGGTAAGTTGTTGGTATATATGACAATTAATACTCATTAATTTTTGGTGACCTATTCCTGCTTTCTATTTTCCCATGTTCTTTGACAAAATGTGCAGGTTGAATATTCTAGCACCAATCACCAACATCTGGGGAATTTGGGGCTATATTTCAGCCTCCCAATAGCAAACTGCATCCTCGTGGCAACTCCAACAGCCTGACCGCGGGAGAAGACGGCAGGGAAGAGAAAAGGACATTCTGGCCTTCCATCACAGTGAGGAGGGACTGGAGGTGACTCACTGTGATGGATGTTTCTTTTTGTTTGGTGTTAGTTGTGATTGTATGTGTTATTGCATTTTTATCGATTTTTATTGATTAATCTTATTGGTCTTATTGTTCAACTGGGTTGCTTTTAAATGTGCTATACAAATAAAATTGACTTGACTTGACCAGCAATCCCCGAACATTAACACCAACCTACACACTAAGGACAATTTTGCAATGATACCAAGCCAATTATACCTACAAATGTATGTCTTTGGAGTGTGGGAGGTAATCGGAGAACGTACCTGAGAGTGATCAGCCATGATCGCATTGAATGGCGATGCTGGCTCGAAGGGCTGAATGGCCTACTCCTGCACCTATTGTCTATTGTACAAACCCCAAACTTTTTGTGTACAGTTCAATGTGGGTATCACTGTACATAAGCACAACATTATGCACCAACATTAGGCTCCAAGAGAAAGATTAATGTTCTCCAGAGAGGGAGAACCTTTTTACTGACATCCTGCAATGCAGCTTCCAGCTGCCGACTCAGCGCGGCAGACTCCATGGACCGTGCTTGAAGTTGGCGTTGCTCAATGAAACCGCTTCTTCTCGTTTCACTATTGTCTCGGTCAGCTCTTGGTTCTGTATGTCAACCTCCTTTAGTTTCCTTAGATCAACAACAACCACCAAAATTCTTTGGTCGACTCAAATAAAACAAGCAGGGCTGTCTAAATGCAGTTGCACGCGTTCTGAGCAAAGCCAGAAGAGGCCTACGAGAACGTTGCTGGGGATGACCGGGTTAACGTATGAGGAGCGTTTGATGGCTCTCGGCCTGTGCTCGCTGGAGTTCATCAGGTCGATGGGGGGGGGGGGATCTCATTGAAACCTACCGAATAATGATAGGCCTCGGACGTAGAGTGGATGTGGAGAGGATGTTTCCAGTAGTGGGAGAGTCTAGGACTAGAGCGCACAGCCTCAGAATAAAAGAGCATACCTCGAGAATGAGGAGGAGGAATTTTAGCTGGAGTGTGGTGAATCTGTGTAGTTCATTGCCACCAACGGCTGTGGAGGCCAAGACATTGGGTATTTTTCAAGCGGTGATTGGCAGGCTCTTGATAAGTAAGGGTGTCAAAGATAACGGGGTTGGGAGGGAAAGGTAGATCGGTGGAATGGTGGACAAATGTCCTCATTCTGCTCCTACGTCTTATGGTCTGATCTTATCTGCGTCCATCACCACTCCTGGCAACGATTGGCATGCACCAAATGAAGGTATTCCCAAGAATCCTCTCCAATACTTCCCCAGCATCGGCATGAAGCTCAGCTGCCTGGAATTTCCAGTGTTTTCCCTCTTTCCCGTCTTACACAAAGGAACAGCACTAGTTACACCACAGTTCTTGAGAACTTTGCCTGTGCTCAGAGAAGATATAAAGGTCTTCCACAAGGCCCCGGCTATTTCCTCTCTTTCCTCTCTCAATAACCCGGGGGTAGATCCCGTCAGGCTCTGAAGATCGTGTGGAAAAGAACTGCAGATGCCGGTTTACACCGAAGATAGACACAGAATGCTGGAGTGACCCAGCGGGACAGGCAGCGCCCGAGGTTGGGATTGAACCTGGGTCGCTGGCGTTGCATGGCAGCAACTCTACCAGCTGCATCACGGTGAGGCGACACTTTGTCTGACGAGCTTATACAGTGAACAAAATGATCAGAAAACGGCGGAGCTGTTACCAAGAGAGAACATCCAAGGCCTTCTGTAACGTGTGCTTCTCCTCCCTCAAGGAGTCCAGCTTTTCCGAAGAGGATTTCACGCTGTAGATCTGGTGACTGGACTGGAAGATGGCAACAGTTAGAGCACTTGTAAAGTACAAGAGATTTTTCAGGAAGACGCACAATCTATTGTTGAAATTACCAATAAACACCCACCGAAAACGATAGCAAGCCACACTGCCAAACAAGGTGAATCGGGCACACACACAACAATAATAAAATGGAGTGCACTTGGAAAACCAAACGACGATATTAAAAAAAATTATTCCACAAAATTTAGTGTGATGTTTTTGGAAACTTGGAAGGCGGCATAATGGTAGAGTTGCTGCCTCACAGCGCCAGAGACCCGGGTTCGATCCTGACTATGGGTGCTGTCTGTGTGGAGTTTGCATATTGTCCCCGGGACAACATCCCAAAGAGGTGCGTGTTTGTCGGTCAATTGGCAACTCGTAAAATTGCCCCTGGTGTGTAGGGAGTGGATGAGAAAGTGGGTAACATAGAACTAGCATTCTCTGAAATCTCACTCATTGTTGTCGGGGATTGCATTCAGTCATTGAGAGGTGCACCATGGAAATAGGCCGCCCGGCCCAGAGTCCATGCTGAACATCTACCCCCACCCCTCCCCCCCACCATTTACACTAATTCCACACGAATCAAATCTACCACTCATATGTACACAAGCAGCAATTTACAGTGGTGAATGGGTGTTCAATGGTCACGGGGGACTCGGTGGGCCCAAGAGCCTGTTTCCACGCTGCATCGTTCAATCAATCAATTCAATTAATTAACACTGCCGAATAGTGGGACAGTGATGGTGGGGCAGTGGTAGAATTGCTGCCTTATAGCATCTGAGACCCGGCTTTGATCCTAACTACGGGTGCTGTCTGCGTGGAGTTTGTACGTTCCCCCTGTGATCAGATTTTAGATTTAGAGATACAGCGCGGAAACAGGCCCTTCGGCCCACTGGGTCCGCGCAGCCCAGCGATCTCCGCACATTAATACTATGCTACACACACGACGGACAATTTAATTTTTTTTTTTTTTTTAAACATTTTGCCCAGCCAATTAACCTGTACGTCTTTGGAGTGTGGGAGGAAACCGAAGATCTCGGAGAAAACCCACGCAGGTCACGGGGAGAACATACAAACTCTGTACAGACGGCGCCCGTAGTCAGGATGGAACCCTAGTCTCCGGCACTGCATTCACTGTAAGGCAGCAACTCTATCGCTGCGCCACCGATCATGTGGGTTTTCCCCAGGTGCTCCTGTGTGTGGACTTTCACTGGATGCTCTGGTTTCCTCCCACATTTCAAAGACGTGAATAGACACAAAGTGCTGGAGTAACTCAGCGGGTCAGGTAGCATCTCTGGGGAAAAAAGAATGGGAGACGATTTGGCAGGTTTGTAGGTTAACTGGCTTCAGGTAAATTGTCCCCAGTGTGTAGGATAGAACTGGTGTGAACAGGTGGTCGGTATGGACTCGGTGGGCAGAAGGGCCTATTTCAGTTTAGAGATACAGCGCGGAAACAGGCCCTTTCGGCCCACCGGGTCCGTGCCGACCAGCGATCTCCACACATTAACACTATCCTATACCCACTAGGGACAATTAGCCTACATACCTGCATGTCTTTGGAGTGTGTGAGGAAACCGAAGATCTCGGAGAAAACCCACGCAAGTCACGGGGAGAACATACAAACTCCGTACAGACAGCACCCGTAGTCGGGATGGAACCCGGGTCTCCGGCGCTGCATTCGCTGTAACGCAGCGACTCTACCGTTGCACCACCGTGACCGCCCACGCTGTATCTCTAGAGTAAACTAAACGCAGCAAAGTGCCATGTTCAAGACTCCAGATAAGTTCCATGTTCAAGACAGTAGCGAGGAAATGCTGGGCAGGGCAGAGGAGGGACTGGACTGAGTACATCCATCCACCAACTAATGCCACCTGCATTAGCAAGAGCACCTTCACCAGTGTTTTGGACAAATCAGAGAGGCCTCGCTTGCCAAGGTTCTTGCTAAGAAGCTGTTCCTCACAGTCATGTAGCCTTTGTTCAGCCTCTCTCAGCAGCTTGGGAAAGGCTCTCAATCCCTTCAGATGACCTTCCATTGCGCCCTTCACCTACACAGTGACCGGTGGTCGGCGAGGCGGAGAAAGGGGAGATGGGGAAGAAAATAGGGGGATGGGAGGAAAGGGGGGGGGGGGGGGAAGAGGGCAAAGAGGCGGATGAAAAATAATTTGTTGTTAAATGAGTGAACCCGTGAGGACAACTTCAATGAAGGGATCGTCACAATGCAATGTTCTAAATACATGTTCATGGTTTAGGAGCAGAATTAGGCCAGTCTACTCCACTATTCAATCATGGCTGATCTATCTCTCCCTCCTAACCCCATTCTCCTGCCATCTTCCCGTAACCCCTGATACCCATATTAATCAAGAATCTGTCAATCTCCGCCTTGAAAATGTCCATTGACTTGACCTCCACAGCCGTCCGTGCTTTATTTCGGAGACAGTATCTTTGTCATTGGAGAAACATTGCAGAAAATGGCATCGTAAAACAGTATTGTTCTCGTCATCCCTCTCTTCCATCGACTTCGTCTACACCTCGCGCTGCCTCGGCAAGGCCAGCAGCATAATCAAGGACCAGTCTCACCCCAGTCACTCCCTCTTCTCCCCTCTCCCATCAGGTAAAAGTTACAGAAACATGAAAACTCACACCTCCAGATTCAGGGGCAGTTTCTTCCAAACTGTTATCAGGCAACTGAACCATCCTATCACCAACTATAGAGCAGTCTTGAGCTACTATCAACCTCATTGGAGACTCCCAGTCTACCTTTAATGCGAACACAGGGAGAACGTACAAACTCCCTACAGATAGCACCCGTAGTCAGGATCGAACCTGGGTCTCGAGCACTGTGAGGCAGCAACACTACCGCTGCGACACCGTGCCGCCCTTTCTAATCAAAGTTTGTACAAGACGCACTGATCCAAAATGCTAACTGTCCAGAGACACCGCCTGAATTCCAAGTACGTGCTAAAATTTGCTGATTGTAAGTGTTAAAAGCTATTAAGCTTGATTGTGAGTTTCAGAAGCGGCCAGGGTTAACGAACAGCAGCCAAATCACACGTCTGGAAACCCATGAATCACTCAGTCATGCTGCATGTTGCAAAGGTGAAGCATGGCTCATTAACAATCCCCTTTAGAATGGAATTAACTACCTTACCGAACAGCATGACGAATCAGTTTGAATGCACCAAATTGGCAGGACTTGAGGCCCTAAACTATAGGGAGAGGTTGGACAGACTAGGACTTTATTCCTTGGAGTGCAGGAGGATGAGTCATAGAGTCATAGTGATACAGCATAGAAACAGGCCCTTCGGCCCAACTTGCCCACGCCGGCCAACATGTCCCAGCTACATTAGTCCCACCTGCCAACGCTTGGTCCGTATCCCTCCAAACCTGTCCTATCCATGTACCTGTCTAACTGTTTCTTAAATGTTGCCATATTCCTTGGTTTAACTACCTCCTCTGGCAGCTTGTTCCATACACCCACAACCCTTTGTGTGAAAAAGTTACCCCTCAGATTCCTATTAAATCTTTTCCCCTTCACCTTAAACCTAAGTCCTCTGGTCCTCGATTCACCTACTCTGGGCAAGAGACTCTACCCAATCTTTTCCCCCCATGATTTTATACACCTCCGTAAGATCTTATAGACGAGGGATGATCTTATAGAGGTGTATAAAATCACAAGGGGAATACATAGGATGAAAGCGCAGAGTAATTTACCCCAGGACAGGTGAATCAGGAACCAGAAGACATAGGTTTAATAGGAACCTGAAAGGCAACTTTTTCACACAGTGGACGGTGGGTCCCAACTCAGAACATCCACTTTTTGGTTTAGTTTAGTTTAGTCTATTGTCCGGTGAAAAGCTTTTTTATTATCTGCTATCCAGCCAGCGAAAGGACTATACATAATTACAATCAAGATGTCCACAGTGCAGGATCAGGTGTATAATGTTCAGTGCAAGATAAAGTCCGGTAGAGACGGATTCGTTGGAGAATTGGCTGGGCGGCACGGTCGATCTTGACTACAGTGCTGTCTATACGGAATTTGTACGTTCTCCCTGTGACGTGCGTGGGTTTTCTTCGGGTGCCCCGGTTTCCTCCCACACTCCAAAGACGTGCAGGTTTGTAGGTTAATTGGCTTTGGTGACTTGTCCCTAGTGTATAGGATAGTGCGAGTGTACAGTGTGATCGTTGGTTGACGTGGACCCAGTGGGCCGTCGGGCCCGTTTCCACCCTATATCTCTAAAGTCTAAAGTCTTGAGATTGAGAAGAGATTAGTTAGTGTAAGGAATAATGCTGTTAAAGTAGAGATTTTAAATATCATATCATATCATATCATATATATACAGCCGGAAACAGGCCTTTTCGGCCCTCCAAGTCCGTGCCGCCCAGTGATCCCCGCACATTAACACTATCCTACACACACTAGGGACATTTTTTACATTTACCCAGCCAATTAACCTACATACCTGTACGTCTTTGGAGTGTGGGAGGAAACCGAAGATCTCGGAGAAAACCCACGCAGATCACGGGGAGAACGTACAAACTCCTTACAGTGCAGCACCCGTAGTCAGGATTGAACCTGACCCTCTCCATCTGAGTGATAGCAGATCCACTTCTGGGACCACCAGCACCATCTGATTGGCTTTTTTTGTGCCTCCATGGATGCTGCCTGACCGTTGATATCTTGTGTGGGAAGGAACTGCAGATGCTGGTTTACACCGAGTAAGGACACAAAATGCTGGGGTAACTCCGCGGGCCAGGCAGCATCTCTGGAGGAAAAGAATAGGTGCCTTTTTGGGTTGAGGCCCTTCTTCAGTGTTCTGTTTTGTTATTTATGGGCCTGTTCCTCTCATTCTCATTGTCACATGTACCAAGGTACGGTGAAAAGCTCTTTTTGGGATCTGCCATCCATTCAGCAAAAAAAGATGTCTACAGTGCAGGATGAAAGCTAGTACATGTGATCAGCTGTTTAAATGGGCCACGTCAGTCACACCCACTGCCTGGTTCCCTCGGCCCTGCTAATGTTTGCCTTGCTAACATCGCCATGCAATTTATTTCCGAAGGTTACTGTCAAATTCACTCCCTTCACCCTTTCAGGCGGCGATTTCTGGAGAATAACAAATATTCCCAAATTTTAGGGAAATTAGAGTGCGATTATTAAACAATTTTACTGATGCATGAAGGTTAAAAGACTCAGGAGCAGAATTAGGCCATTCAGCCCATCGAGTCTGCTCAGCCATTTGATCATGGCTATTCTATATTTCCCACAACCCCATTCTCCTGCCTCCCCCCCCCCCCCCCTCCCCTTCACCAAGACCTTTGACACCCTTGCTACTCACAAACCTATTAGTCTCTGCTTTAAAGGTAGCCATTATCCTGGCCTCCACAGCTATCTGTTGCAATGAATTTCACAGATTCATCACCATTTGTCTAAAGGAATTCCTCCTCATCTCCATCCTAAAGCTCTGCCCTTTTATTCTGAGGCTGTGCCCTCTGGTCCTAACCTTTCCCACTGCTGGAAACATTCTCTCATAATCCGCTCCATCTAGGCCTTTCATTATCCGGTAGGTTTCAACGAGATCCCCCTCATCCTTTTAAACGCCAGTGAATACAGGCCCAGAGCCATCAAACATTCCTCATACGTTAACCCAATCTTCCCTGTAAACTTCCTCTGGACCCTCTCCATCTGCAGCACATCCTTCTGCAGATATGGGGCCCAAAACCGCTGACAATATTTCAAATGTTGATCAGTTCATAAGTGATAGGAGTGGACTTGGGCCTTTGGGCCCATCCAGTTTACTCCGCCGTTCATTCATTGCTGATCTATCTCTCCCTCCTAAATGTGGCCTGACCAGTACCTTATAAAGCCTCAGCACTACCCAGTGTTCTGGAATAGATTTTTGAGTCATTCATAAAAAGCATTTGAGAAATTTCCTGTGTCCATTGGCCCAGTAAAGTGGAAGAGAAGACCTAAGAACCTCCTTTGAGTCTGAATATTAAAAGGAAAATTGCACCTTTAAATGCAAGGAGCAGTTGAGGACTTACCTTCTGTTTTTCTGAGTCTCCCAAATCTCTTATCCGCCTACTTTCTACCGCTGCCTTTCCAAGACCAGCCTTCAATTCATCGGCTGATGTCCGTAAGAACAGGATCTAATATTGGTAGTGACAAATATAATTACAGTGACAAATATAATTATGTTCAATAAACTTCTGTTAGTCTCCACAACACTACTGATTGACAAATGCAAGTTTCAAACCATATTCTATATTTAATACACTGCTCCTGGAAGAACAAAACTACCATTTTATACTACATTAAATAATGGAGAACATGATTCCTATTGTGAGACAAAGTGTTGGAGTAACTCAGCAGGTCAGGCAGCATCTTTGGAAGAGACGGATATGTGACGTTTTGAATTGGGACTCTTCTTCGCACTCATTCCTGGAACCTATCCACGTTTTCCAGAGTTGCTGTCTGACCCGCTGGGTTACTCCAGCAATTTGTGTCCTTTTTTGAAAACCAGCATCTGCAGTTCCTTTCTCCGCCATTCTTGATACTACCCAAGCTCAAAGTGCGACTGACCAATCAGATCAAGCCGTTTACATTTGGATATAGTTTAATACTTGCAAGAAGTTAAACTGAATATCAAAATTCAGGTATGCACGCAAGAGTTTCCTGATTTTCTTTTGTTGGTCGAGCTGGGAAACTTTCAACTGGATCCATGACAACCTTGTAACGTGTGGGAAGGAATTGGATATGCTGGTTTACACAGGAGATAGACACAAAATGCTGTAGCAACTCAGCGGGACAGGCAACATTCCCTGGATAGAAACAATGGGCGACGTTTCCGTTCGTGACCCTTCTCCCTCGACCTAAAACGTCCCCCAATTCCTTCTCTCCCAAGATGCTGCCTGTCCTGCTAAGTTACTCCAGCATTTTGTGTCTACCTTCGGTGTAAACCAGCATGCACTGTTCTTTGCTATACGTGCAAGGAGTCACTTCAGCCTACGGTGCAGATTAAAGTCTGAAGAAGGGTCGCAACCCGAAACGTCACCCATTCCTTCTCCAGAGATGGTGCCTGTCCCACTGAGTCATTCCAGCATTTAGTGACGACTTTACAACGGTTGGCTTCTGAGCTTTAAGGGATTTCCTCATAAGTAGCTGGGCTTTGGCTGAATAAATGTTTATTACCCGAGTTTCATATTGCATAGCAACTTCCTCCAGTTGTTTGGCTTTGGCTTGGAGCTGCATCAGTTCAGTTGCTGTTATTGCTGCTCTGTCTTCCAAAGCTGTTAACGAGGCCTGCGAATGACAACATCATCGCATTATTTTCGAGTTTCTGTATCTCACAGCTGCTGTGACAGGCCAGTGACTGAATAAAAATACAGTGGAGACCTCTATCCAAATAAGAAGAACGGTCCCGATCCGAAATATTACCTATTCATTTTTTTCTAAAGATGCTGCCTGACCCGCTGAGCTACTCCAGAACTTTGCGTCTACCTTTTTAGTTTAGTTTAGTTTAGAGGTGAAGTCCAGAAACAGGCCCTTTGGCCCACCGAGTCCGCGCCGACCAGCGATCCCCGCACACTAACACTATCCCACACACACTAGGGGCAATTTACATTCATACCAAGCCAACGGTTGTCAAGGGTTATGGGGAGAAGGCAGGAAAATGAGATCAGGAGGCAGAGATCAGACATGATTGAATGGCGGAGTGGACTCAATGGGCCGAATGGCCTCATTCTACTATAACCTGTGAACTTGAGAATTAAGTTCATTTTCTATGGAGTGGTCTGCTGGAGCAGCAGCATCTGAGCGGCGGAGGGGAAGAGACTCGACAAGCTGGTCAGGAAGGCCTGGGTTGCCCCCTCGACTCAGTGCAGGTGGTGGGAGAGAAGAGGATGATGGCAAAGTTAACATCGCTGCTGGACAACGACTCCCACCCCATGCAGGACACTGTCACTGCACTGAGTAGCTCCTTCAGTGACAGACTCCTTCACCCCAAGTGCGTGAAGGAGAGATATAGGAGGTCCTTCCTTCCCGCTGCTGTGAGACTGCACAACCAGCACTGCTCCCAGCAGACGAGTCAACAGTAACAGTTAAGGAATGCACAGTAAATTGATGACAATTTATCCTTGTCTTTATTTTTATTTATAATGAATGATCTCTTGCTATCCAATTTGCTGCTGTAACACTGTAAATTTCCCCGGTGTAGGACAAATAAAGGAATATATTTATTTATTTATTATTTATTTAACCTACAAACCTGCACGTCTTTGGAGAGCGGGAGGAAACCGAAGATCTCGGAGAAAACCCACGCGGTCACGGGGAGATCGTAAAACTTGGTATAGACAAGCACTTGTAGTTGGGATCGAACCTGGGTTTCAGGCGCTGCAAGCGCTGTAAGGCAGCAACTCTACCGCTGCGCCACCGTGCTGCCACTGACACCAATTCCTGACGTCACGTTGAGGATCATTTCTTTGCGGGGGGGAGAAAGCCACATGTAGGTCTCTGCAGTGTGAAATGTTCTGGCTAAGAGTACAGTAAATCAGTGGCTCCTCTTAGAGTGGATAAACGTAATACAATTTAAAATAATGTGGGAAACGAAGCCAAAGATTAAGAATTGACTTGACCTCGACTTCCTGAATATCACCACGAAACAACAGCCCAATTCCTACAAATTGACATGAAATGCCAACGGAAACCGTCCACTAAAACTGTAATGGTCTCAACTTAAGACGAAAGAAACTGTAAAAGATTATTGAACATCGTAAGGGGCGCAGCAGTAGAGCTGCTGCCTTACAGCGCCACAGACCCAGGTTCGATCCTGACCACGGGCGCTGTCTGCACAGAGTTTGTACGTTCTCCATGTGACTGCGTGAGTTCTCTCCGGGTTCTCCGGTTTCCTCCCACACTCCAAAGGCTAATTGGCTTTTGTTAAATTGTAAATTGTCCACATTGCGTGAAGGATAGCGTTAGCGTGCGGGGATCGCTGGTTGGTGGGCTGAACTGTATCTTTAAACGAAACTAAAAGTATTTATCCCAGGGGTAAGGGAAGCTAAAAATTAGAGAATCGCATATGACAGAAAAGAGCTCCTTTAGCCCATCGTAATCATGGTGATTATGATGTCCATCAATGCCAATCCCATTTACCCGTATAAGACCCATAACCCTCTACTTCTTTCCTCATGGGAGAAATGGGTGCACATTGGGGCGGAAGGGGGGACAGAAACGAGAGAGGGGTTATTAGTTAATAGTTACTTAATGTTATTTATTAACCTCAATAGGCTACTTGGTAAGTGGTGGTATGGGACAGATGGGAATGGTCTGAGGGCCAACATAGGAGTGAAGGGCCGAATGGCCTCCTGCCATGTTATTGAGAAATTTGAGAAGGTTTCACAATTGTGCGGAAGAAATGAAGTAAATAAGAGCTTTTATGGGGATTTTTCACCCAACGAGGATGTGAATCTGTGGAATTCTCTGCCACAGAAGGCAATGGAGGCCAATTCACTGGATGTCTTCAAGTGTGAGTTGGATATAACTCTTCAGGCTAACGGAATCAAGGGATATGGGGAGAAAGCAGGAACGGGGTAATGATTCTGGATGATCAGCCAGGATCACATTGAATGACGGTGATGGCTCAAAGGGCCGAATGGCCTACTCCTGCACCTATATTCTATGTTTCTAAATAGACAATAGACAATAGACAATAGGTGCAGGAGTAGGCCATTCAGCCCTTCGAGCCAGCACCGCCATTCAATGCGATCATGGCTGATCACTCAATCAGTACCCCGTTCCTGCCTTCTCCCCATACCCCCTCACTCCGCTATCCTCAAGAGCTCTATCCAGCTCTCTCTTGAAAACATCCAACGAACTGGCCTCCACTGCCTTCTGAGGCAGAGAATTCCACACCTTCACCACCCTCTGACTGAAAAAGTTCTTCCTCATCTCCGTTCTAAATGGCCTACCCCTTATTCTCAAACTGTGGCCCCTTGTTCTGGACTCCCCTAACATTGGGAACATGTTATCTGCCTCTAATGTGTCCAATCCCCTAATTATCTTATATGTTTCAATAAGATCCCCCCTCATCCTTCTAAATTCCAGTGTATACAAGCCCAATCGCTCCAGCCTTTCAACATACGACAGTCCCGCCATTCCGGGAATTAACCTAGTGAACCTACGCTGCACGCCCTCCATAGCAAGAATATCCTTCCTCAAATTTGGAGACCAAAACTGCACACAGTACTCCAGGTGCGGTCTCACCAGGGCCCGGTACAACTGTAGAAGGACCTCTTTGCTCCTATACTCAACTCCTCTTGTTACGAAGGCCAACATTCCATTGGCTTTCTTCACTGCCTGCTGTACCTGCATGCTTCCTTTCATTGACTGATGCACTAGGACACCCAGATCTCGTTGAACTCCCCCTCCTCCTAACTTGACACCATTCAGATAATAATCTGCCTTTCTATTCTTACTTCCAAAGTGAATAACCTCACACTTATCTACATTAAACTGCATCTGCCATGTATCCGCCCACTCACACAACCTGTCCAAGTCACCCTGCAGCCTTATTGCATCTTCCTCACAATTCACACTACCCCCCAACTTAGTATCATCTGCAAATTTGCTAATGGTACTTTTAATCCCTTCGTCTAAGTCATTAATGTATATCGTAAATAGCTGGGGTCCCAGCACCGAACCTTGCGGTACCCCACTGGTCACTGCCTGCCATTCCGAAAGGGACCCATTTATCCCCACTCTTTGCTTTCTGTCTGTCAACCAATTTTCTATCCATGTCAGTACCCTACCCCCAATACCATGTGCCCTAATTTTGCCCACTAATCTCCTATGTGGGACCTTGTCGAAGGCTTTCTGAAAGTCGAGGTACACCACATCCACTGACTCTCCCTTGTCAATTTTCCTAGTTACATCCTCAAAAAATTCCAGTAGATTTGTCAAGCATGATTTCCCCTTCGTAAATCCATGCTGACTCGGAATGATCCCGTTACTGCTATCCAAATGCTCAGCAATTTCGTCTTTTATAATTGACTCCAGCATCTTCCCCACCACTGATGTCAGACTAACTGGTCTATAATTCCCCGTTTTCTCTCTCCCTCCTTTCTTAAAAAGTGGGATAACATTTGCTATCCTCCAATCCACAGGAACTGATCCTGAATCTATAGAACATTGAAAAATGATCTCCAATGCTTCCACTATTTCTAGAGCCACCTCCTTAAGTACTCTGGGATGCAGACCATCAGGCCCTGGGGATTTATCAGCCTTCAGTCCCATCAGTCTACCCAAAACCATTTCCTGCCTAATGTGGATTTCCTTCAGTTCCTCCATCACCCTAGGTTCTCCGGCCCCTAGAACATTTGGGAGATTGTGTGTATCTTCCTCAGTGAAGACAGATCCAAAGTAACGGTTTAACTCGTCTGCCATTTCTTTGTTCCCCATAATAAATTCCCCTGCTTCTGTCTTCAAGGGACCCACATTTGCCTTGACTATTTTTTTCCTCTTCACATACCTAAAAAAACATTTGCTATCCTCCTTTATATTATTGGCTAGTTTACCCTCGTACCTCATCTTTTCTCCCCGTATTGCCTTTTTAGTTAACTTTTGTTGCTCTTTAAAAGAGTCCCAATCCTCTGTCTTCCCACTCTTCTTTGCTATGTTATACTTCCTCTCCTTAATTTTTATGCTGTCCCTGACTTCCCTCGTCAGCCACAGGTGTCTCTTACTCCCCTTAGTCTTTCCACCTCTTTGGAATAAATTGATCCTGCAACCTCTGCATTATTCCCAGGAATACCTGCCATTGCTGTTCTACCGTCTTCCCTGCTAGGGCCTCCTTCCAATCAATTTTGGCCAGCTCCCGCCTCATGCCTCTGTAATCCCCTTTGCTATACTGTAATACCGACACTTCCGATTTTCCCTTCTGCCTTTCCATTTGCAGAGTAAAACTTATCATGTTGTGATCACTGCCTCCTAATGGCTCTTTTACCTCTAGTCCCCTTATCAGATCAGGATCATTACACAACACTAAATCCAGAATTGCCTTCTCCCTGGTAGGCTCCAGTACAAGCTGTTCTAAGAATCCATCTCGAAGGCACTCTACAAACTCTCTTTCCTGGGGTCCATTTCCAACCTGATTTTCCCAGTCTACCTGCATGTTGAAATCTCCCATAACCACAGTAGCATTACATTTTTGACACGCCAATTTTATCTCCTGATTCAACTTGCACCCTATGTCGAGGCTACTGTTTGGGGGCCTATAGATAACTCCCATTAGGGTCTTTTTACCCTTACAATTTCTCATTTCTATCCATACTGATTCAACATCTCCTGATTCTATGTCACCCCTTGCAAGGGAATGAATATCATTCCTTACCATCAGAGCAACCCCACCCCCTCTGCCCACCTGTCTGTCTTTTCTATACGTTGTGTACCCCTGGATATTCAGTTCCCAGCCCTGGTCCTCTTGTAACCATGTCTCAGTGATCCCTACAACATCATACTTGCCCATGACTAACTGAGCCTCAAGTTCATCCACTTTATTTTTTATACTACGCGCATTTAAGTACAACACTTTAACTTCTGTATTTACCTCCTCTCTCACATCGTTCACAATTGGCCCTGCCCTTAATTTCTTTTCCGCTCTAGAACTTCTGTTCCCATTCTTCCGAGAGTCTTTTGCAATATCTCCTGTATTCCCTTTTACCTCATCTTCATATTCACAATTTGTTAACCCCTCCCCCCCACTACTTAGTTTAAAGCCACAGGTGTCACACTAGCAAACCTGCCTGCCAGAATGTTTGTCCCCCTGCTGTTAAGATGCAACCCGTCCCTTTTGTACAAGTCACCCCTAGCCCAGAAGAGATCCCAGTGGTCCAGAAATCGAAATCCCTGCTCTCTGCACCAGCCCCTCAGCCATAAATTCATACCCTCTATCTCTCTGTTCCTGGCCTCACCAGCACGAGGTACCGGTAGCAGTCCAGAGATAACCACCTTCGACGTCCTACTTCTCAGTGCTTTTCCCAACTCTCTAAACTCCCGCTGTAGCACCTCCTTCCTCTTCCGCCCGACGTCATTCGTGCCCACGTGCACAACGACTTCAGGTTGATCGCCTTCCCTCACTAGGATTTTCTGAAGCCGGTCTGTGATGTGTTGAACCCTGGCACCAGGGAGGCAACAGACCATCCTCAAGTCCCTCCTGCTGCCACAGAATCTTCTGTCCGTCCCTCGGACTATGGAGTCACCGACCACTACGGCTCTTCCAGACTTCGGTCTCCCCTGTCGAGTATCCTTGCCAACAGGTCCGCCACTCGGACTGGAAACGTCTTCTGCCCCGACAGTTCCCAAGAGGGTATACCTATTTGCAATAGGCACAGCCACTGGGGTCTCCTGTAGTCCACGTCCACTCCCTCCTGAAACAGTCTCCCACCTTCGCTCGACCTGGACCCTTGGCGTGACAGCCTCACAATAGGTCCTGTCGAGGAAACTCTCGCATTCTCGGATGGCCCTGAGGTCATCCAACTGCCTCTGCAACTCCACCACACGTCCCTTCAGGAGCTGCACCTGGACACAGTTCTTGCAGGTGTAGCTCCCAGAAGCTCCAGCGACGTCCCTGTCTTCCCACATCCTGCAGGAAACACACCGCACCAACTTTTCCGCCATCACCTTGTGCCTATAACCAGCCTATAACCAGCTCTGGCTTAAATACATATGGCACCCTTTGTCAAAGGCATTAATACGAAGTGTCTCAATTCGAAATGTCACCCATTCCTTCTCTCCTGAGATGCTGCCTGACTTGCTGAGTTACTCCAGCATTTTGTGAATAAATACCTTCGATTTGTACCAGCATCTGCTGTTATTTTCCTACAATACACACAGGGGGATATCTCACAAACGTATAATCAACATGCAGAAGCAACAAATATATTAGATATGATCGTGGGAGGCTTCTATATTGACCCAGGGATAATCCAGGGAATGGAAAGTTATGGACGATTTTCCCGCAGATGAGATTAGTTTATCTTGGCATCATGCTCGGTACAGATATTGTGGGCCAAAGGGCCTGTTCCTGTGCTGTACTGTCCTATTTAAAAAAATATATATCACCTTTCATGTTCCAAGGTGCTAAAACTAAAAAAGTAAAATTAAATGCCTCTTAATTCCAAAAGAATTTCGAGTTTAATTGTTCTACTGAACCTTTAGTTGTGCATTTTCCATTTGGCGACTGGCCTTTTCCAAACCGGTGGCATGCAGTTTGTCCAGAAGGTTGTGGCTTGTCAATTCGGCTCTCTCTGTGCCTTTCCTGAGCTGTTCCTTTACGGCATCCATCCTCCTGTTGGGAGGGGAAGGTGCAATAAACTGAAGGGTCAGCTTTAAAGACGGAAACTTTCAACGAGCGCACATTAAATCACACACAGAAGTAGCACACGACACAGGGTCTGTTTCCGCGCTCTGTCTCTAAACTAAGAACTGACAGTAAATCGGATGACAAATAGCTGCGTGTGGAGAATCGGTGGACCCACACCGCTGAGAGCAAGGAAGGTTGGCTGGAACATAGGTGGACCCGGCATGGGGGCTCGGCATGGGGCCACCAAGATGGAGGGGGACTCGGTTGGGGGCCACGAGCGGCGGCAGGCCTGGTTCACCGCTGCGGGCAGAAGACAGGACTGTTCAATGAACTTGATGCAACTTTGTCAGCACCAGAAACATGGCGGAACTTGTGTGCCACCCAGGTGAGGCCTGCTGTATGATTTTGCCGGGTTGTATGCAAAACAAAGCATGTCTCTGTACCTAGGCACAGGTGGCAATAAAGTATCATCGAATCAAAAAGTCACTGCAATGGAACCGAGATTTACAGAAACATAGCAAACCTTAAGTCAGGTCGACACAAAATGCTGGAGTAACTCAGCAGGTCGGGTAGCACCTCAGGAGAGAAGGAATGGGTGACGTTTCTGGGTCGAGATCCTTCGATCAGTCTGAAGAAGGGTCTCGACCCGAAACGTCACCCATTCCTTCTCTCCCGAGATGCTGCCTGACCCGCAGAGTTATTCCAGCATTTTGTGTCGACCTTCGATTTAAACCAACATCTGCAGTTTTTTTCCTAAACCTTAAGTCAGCTGAACTCACCTGGAGAGTGAGATAATTTCAGTTTCTAATTGGGCCTTGCTGTCAACTGCAACTCTGTACTGTTTGCTCCAGGTATCAACGGTCCCGTGTGCCTCGAATAACTTCAGTTCCTAAAGAGAGAAGAGTCACATCGAGGAGAGAACACAGGGTCATTTTGAGAACAGACTGAGGGATGTGAGGTCCCAGGTCTGATCCCTGTTGTTATGGCACTACCAAGTAGGATTATGAAAAGTAAAATGTAGACGCAAGGAATTGCAGACGTTGGAATCTTTTTCCCCCCAAGGAAGGACCCAAGGGTCCTGAGAGCTTCTTGGTGGGGAATGGAGGTGCAAAGGGACTGGCACCCATAATATGGATGAGGCAATGGGGGCTAGGAGGATAGTAAAAGCTTTTTTAGGTATGTGAAGAGGAAAAAAATAGTCAAGGGAAATGTGGGTCCCTTGAAGACAGAAGCAGGGGAATTTATTATGGGGAACAAGGAAATGGCAGAAGAGTTGAACCGGTACTTTGGATCTGTCTTCACTGAGGAGGATACAAACAATCTCCCAGATGTTCTAGTGGCCAGAGATCCTAGGGTGACAGAGGAACTGGAGGAAATCCACATTAGGCAGGAAAAAGTTTTGGGTAGACTAATGGGACTCAAGGCTGATAAATCCCCAGGGCCTGATGGTCTGCATCCCAGGGTGCTTAAGGAGGTGGCTCTAGAAATTGTGGACGCATTAGGGGGGCGTGGCTGTGTTCTGCAGCTGCGGCCCACCGGCAGTCTCTCCGTTTTTTTTTTGTGTTTTTTTGTCATTGTCGATGTTAAATGTACGTTTTGTTTTATTTTTAATTCTGTGTATGTAGGGGGGTGGTGGGGGGGTTGGGGGAAACCTTTTTTTAAATCTCCTCCTCAACGGAGATGCGACCTTTACCGTGTCGTATCTCCGTTCGCGCTACGGCCTAACACCGTGGAGTCGGCGGCCTCCAGCTGGGATCGACCTCAAAGACTCCGGTCGCAGGGCCTGGACTTACCATCTCGGAGGCTTCGGCCATGGGCCCTGCAGACCGCAACATCGGGAGTTCGCAGGTCCCTGGCTGGCGACCGGCTTTTGGGAGCTCCAGCCGTAGCAGCTTCGACCGCCCGGAGCACGAGGTACGATCAACCCGCCCGCAGGCCCTTCATCGCCCTGCGTGGCCCGGCCGCAGCACTTTACATCGCCCGGTGGGGGCTCAGGACTTTCATCGCCCTGCGTGGCTCGGCCGCGGCATTTTCCATCGCCCGGTGGGGGCTCAGGACTTTCATCGGCCTGCTCGGCTCGGCTCGGCCCTGGGACTTTCCATCGCCCGGTGGGGGCTTCAAGGGGTTGGTAGCCTCGATCGCCTCGTGGCGCCACGGGAGAAGAACGAGGAGGAGATAAGACTTTGCCTTCCATCACAGTGAGGGTATGCCTAGAGCAATCACTGTGATGGCTGTTTGTGTAAAAAATTGTATCTGTGTGTCTTGTGCTCTTTAATGTCTACTGCCGGACCCTGACGTGAGAGGACGCTGGCGTTGAGTATTCGCCGCTTTTCCGTCAGGATAGTTTGTCTGTTTGTTTCTATGTTAATTGTATTTGTAAAGCGCTTTGAGCATGTGATAAGGCGCTATATAAAATAAATATATTATTATTATTATTATTATTATTAGTAATGATTTTCCAATGTTCTATAGATTCCGGGTAAGTTTCTGTGGATTGGAGGGTAGCTAATGTTATCCCACTTTTCAAGAAAGGAGGGAGAGAGAAAACGGGAAATTATAGACCAGTTAGTCTGACATCAGTGGTGGGGAAGATGCTGGAGTCAATTATAAAAGACGATGATACAAAGCTAGGTGGCAGTGTGAACTGTGAGGAAGATGATATGAGGTTGCAGGGTGACTTGGACAGGTTGTGTGAGTGGGCGGATGCATGGCAGATGCAGTTTAATGTGGATAAGTGTGAGGTTATCCACTTTGGTGGTAAGAATAGGAAGGCAGATTATTATTTGAATGGTGTCAAGTTAGGAAAAGGGGACGTACAACGTGATCTGGGTGTCTTAGTGCATCAGTCACTGAAAGGAAGCATGCAGGCACAGCAGGCAGTGAAGAAAGCCAATGGAATGTTGGCATTCATAACAAGAGGAGTTGAGTATAGGAGCAAAGAGGTCCTTCTGCAGTTGTACAGGGCCCTAGTGAGACTGCACCTGGAGTACTGTGTGCAGTTTTGGTCTCCAAATTTGAGGAAGGATATTCTTGCTATTGAGGGCGTGCAGCGTAGGTTTACTAGGTTAATTCCCGGAATGGCGGGACTGTCCTATGTTGAAAGACTGGAGCGACTAGGCTTGTATACACTGGAATTTAGAAGGATGAGAGGGGATCTTATCGAAACGTATAAGATTATTAAGGGGTTGGACAGGTTAGAGGCAGGAAACATGTTCCCAATGTTGGGGGAGTCCAGAACCAGGGGCCACAGTTTAAGAATAATGGGTAGGCCATTTAAAACAGAGATGAGAAAAACTTTTTTAGTCAGAGAGTTGTGAATCTGTGGAATTCTCTGCCTCAGAGGGCAGTGGAGGCCAATTCTCTGAATACATTCAAAAGAGAGCTAGATAGAGCTCTTAAGGATAGCGGAGTCAGGGGGTATGGGGAGAAAGCAGGAACGGGGTACTGATTGAGAATGATCAGCCATGATCACATTGAATGGCGGTGCTGGCTCGAAGGGCCGAATGGCCTACTCCTGCACCTATTGTCTATTGTCTATTGAAAGTGGTTGAAGTGTTGAAGTTCGTTAGTTCTAGGAGCAGAATTAGGCCATTCGGAACGTCAAGTCTACTCCGCCATTCAATCATGGCTGATCTATCTTTCCCTCTTAACACCATTCTCCTGCCTTCTTCCCATCACCCCCTGACACCCATGCTAATTAAGAATCTATCTATCTCTGCCTTAAAAATATCTATTGACTTGGCCTCCACAGCCTTCTGTGGCAAAGAATTCCACAGATTCACCGCCCTCCGACTAAAGAAATTCCTTCTCATCTCCTTCCTAAAAGAACGTCCTTTAATTCTGAGGCTATGACCTCTGGTCCCAGACTCTCCCACTGGTGGAAACACCCTCTCCACATCCACTCTATCAGGGCCTTTCACTATTCGGTACGTTTCAACGAGGTCCCCCCTCATCCTTCTAAACTCCAGCGAGTAGAGGCCCAGTGCCGTCAAACAGTCATCATATGTTAACCCACTCATTCCTGGGATCGTTCTCATAAACCTCCTCTGGACTGAGGAGGTTGAAGTGCACGTGAGGCGTCCTGGATGTAGATTCTAGGCACGATAATGGCAATCCAGCTGGGTTGGGACTGTGGCAATGGCAGGGACCGGGAGCCCAGGTTACCAACGTGGGTGCACTCTGGTTTACCCATCCACATCCAGCAACAACAGTAGATGACATTATCAAATTCAGCAGAATTGGAGCTCCTTTTTAAAACCGTGTGGTTTAGAGACTCAGTGGCGAATCATTGAACTAATGGCCACCATTAGAATACACCTGTTTTCTACTATGTTTGACGGGGAAAAGGGAAAAAGATGCTTTTCCAGAAACACTGGATTCGTTGAATATCTCCGCTTCTTCTATTTCATGAACAGGATGGCGGCACAGTGACATATTGGTGGAGTCGCTGCCCCACAGTGCCATGGGCCCCGGGTTCCATCCTGACCTCAGGCGCTGTCTGTGCGGAGTTTGTACACTCTGCCTGTGTCCGTGTGGGTTTTCTCCGGGTGCTCCGGTTTCCTCCCACACTCCCAAAGACGTGCAGGTTTGCAGGTGAATTGGTTTTGGTAAAATTGTAAATTGTCCATCATGTGTAGGATGGTGCTTGTGCATAGGGTGATCGCTGGTCGGCGCGGACACGGTGGGCTGAAGGGCCTGTTTCCGCGCTGTGTCTCTAACGTCTGTTCTCAAGTCCAAAAGTTACCTTGTCCTTCATCTGAGAATGAAGGTTTCCTACAGCAGCTTCTGCTCTCTCCGCTCCTCTCTTGTGAGTTCTTGTTGCCTTCTTTAAAACAGTTTTGTCCTCTTTGGCCTTTTCCTTTGCAGTTGACAGCTGTGTCTGTAGGCACTCAATCTGCAACTGCTGCTCAATTATTGCCCTCTCAGATCTCTGAAACGTTGAATACAGGTTGAAAATTCACCCAGTATGTCCACAGGCCACGCCCTGCATTCACGGGCGAAAGTGTTAAAAGGGATGTCAATAAAGGGTCGGCACGGTGTCGTAGCGGTAGAGTTGCTGCCTCACATAGCCAGAGACTCGGACGTTAGCTGCTATCTGAGGGTCTGATACCGTGCAATGTGGCAGGAAAGTGGTGCTAAGATAAACTGTCAGCCACAGTCTTGTTGAATGGTAAAGAAAGCACAAGGAACTCTTTCTATCTTGTGTAGGAAGGAACTGCAAGTGCTGGTTTAAACCGAAGATGGGCACAAAAAGCTGGAGTAACTCAGCAGGACAGGCAGCATCTCTGGAGAGAAGGAATGGGTGACGTTTCGGGTCGAGACCCTTCTTCAGACTGATGTTCGTATAAGCAATTAGAAGGGGTCACACTGATAAATTTAGCTGAGAAGAAAGAGGAGGATTAAGGGTGGCACAGAGTAGCTAGAGACCCAGGTTCCATCCTGACCTCGGAAGCTGTCTGTACTGAGTTTGTACGTTCTTCCCGTGACCTGCGTGGGTTTTCTCCAGCTTGGTAAAATAGTAAATTGTCCCTAGTGTGTGTAGGACAGTGTTAGTGTGCGGGGATCGCTGGTCGGTACGGACTCAGTGAACCAAAGGGCCTGTTTCCACGCTGTATCTCAAAACTAAACTAAATATGAATGGAGGGCATATAATTAGTAAATTCACAGATTACATGGCATGGATACAATAACAATTTCTAAAAGACATTTCAATCAATGGTTTTGGTTTAGTTTATTATAGTCGTGTGTACTGACTATGAGTGATGACTGCATGGAGTTTATATGTTCTCTCTATGACGGTGTGCGTTTTACGGTTTCCTCCTACATCCCAAAGACATGTGGGTTTGTGGTTTAATTGACTTCTGTAAATTGTCCCTAATGTGCAGGATAGAACTAGTGTACACAAGTGATCGCTGGTCAGTACAGTCTCGGTGGGCTGAATGGCCTGTTTCTACGCTGTATCTCTAAACTAAACTAAGTAATTGCAAAAGGTTTCAGAGGATACTGTTCTGTGCCAGTTTGAGTTTCTGTGGTCATCCTATTAAGAATTGTCATATTTTGCAAATCAATTTACAAGTGTTTGTGCTAACAATCTGTCACTCTCCTCAGTCTCTTTATTCCTAAGCTGGCTCTGTAGACGTGCTCTCGTTGCTTCAACAGATTTTGAAAGCTGCTTTGCAAAGAACGAGTTATCCTGGAAAAGAGGTTACATTTGGTTAAAGCATCAGCTAATTATTTAAAGGATTGACAGCGGCACGGTGGCACAGCGGTAGAGTCGCTGCCTCACAGCGCCAGAGACCCGGGTTCGATCCTGACTACAGGTGCTGTCTGTATGGAGTTTGTACGTTCTCCCCGTGACCTGCGTGAGTGTTCTCCGAGATCTTCGGTTTCCTCCCGCACTCCAAAGACGTACAGATTTGTAGGTTAATTGGCTTGGTATAAATGTAAAATTGTCCCTAGTGTGTGTGGGATAATGGTAGTGTGTGGGGATCGCAAGTATGCGCGGACTCGGTGGGCCGAAGAGCATGTTTCCGCACTGTATCTCTAAACTAAAAAAACTAAACTAAACTGATTATTGTACATTAATTATTCACGTTTCCTAATTAAACAGCAAGATTCTTAACGTCCTAATTCTTACCTTTTCTTTCTGGCAGATCTCTGAAGCTTCTTTAGCATTCCTCTCCGCTTCTATGAGTTTATCTTTTAAATGCTGTAAAAAGATTTTTGAAAAAGAAACAAGTGATTCTTCTGCAAAATCAATCGGGAATAACGGAGCCAAACTCGCCTCTGAAGGGTGTCAACCCGAAGAGTTTCCCCATCCATGTTCTCCAGTGATGCTGAGTGACCCACAGAGTTACTCCAGCACTTTGACAATAGACAATAGGTGCAGGAGGAGGCCATTCGGCCCTTCGAGCCAGCACCATCATTCAATGTGATCATGGCTGAAACTTTGTGTTTATTTTTCCCTTCTGAATTCATTCAGATCACTTCACCGCAGCACCTGAGCCCCAGGTTCCACCCTGGCCTTGGGTTCTGTCTGCGTGGCGTTTCCACGTTTTCCCTGTGACCGTGTGGGTTTCCTCCGGGTGCTACGGTTTCCTCCCACATCGCAGAGTCATGCGGGCTTGTAGGTTCAATCCGCCTTAACCAACCTGATCTCCCGGTGGCTGAGCACGTCAACTCCCCGTCCCACTCCCAGTCTGACCTTTCTGTCATGGGCCTCCTCCAGTGCCCTAGTGAGGCCCACCGGAAATTGGAGGAACAGCACCTCATATTTCGCTTGGGCAGCTTGCAGCCCAGCGGTATGAACATTGACTTCTCCAACTTTAGATAGTTCCTCTGTCCCTCTCTCCCTCTCTTCCCCTCCCCCTTCCCAGTTCTCCCACTGTCTTCATGTCTCCACCTATATCCTTTCTTTGACCCGCCCCCCTGACATCAGTCTGAAGAAGGGTCTCGACCCGAAACGTCACCCATTCCTTCTCTCCTGAGATGCTGCCTGACCTGCTAAGTTACTCCAGCATTTTGTGATACGGGTTTGTAGGTTAACTGGCCCTCTGTAAATTGCCCTCAGTGTGTAGGGAGTGGATGAGAAAGTGGGATAACATGGAACTGGTGTGAACGGGTCATCGATGGGCGGCCTGGACTCGGTGGGCCGTAGGGCCTGTTTCCAGGCATTGTCTTTCAATCACTCAATACTTAAGAATGTTGAACGCGAGATATTTAGGAATGGTGAACGTAAAATACTTGCAATCTTTTTTGATTCACTTCTTGTCAACTTCTGAGTCAAGCCTTCCATCTGTGTGTTGGTACAATCCGGAGGTGGCTGAAAGGAGAAAGTAGGACTAGAATGAAGTCACTACCGTAGGATTAAAGGGCGGCACAGTGTTGAAGCTGGTAGAGCTGCTGCCTCACAGCACCAGAGACCAGGTTCGATCCTGACCTCGGGTGCTGCTTGCACCGAGTTTGTACCTTCTCCCTGTGACCACGTGCGTTTCCAATGGGTGCTCCGGTTTCCCAATGATCTGTGAGTTTGTAGGCCTCTGTAAAATACCCCAAATGTCTGGGATATGGATGAGAAAGTGAGATAATTTAGAACTCGTGTGAATGGGTGATCGATAGTCGGCATGGGCCCATTGGGCAGAAGGGCCTGTTTCCATGCTGTGGAAACTAAACTAAACCTCCAAAGCAGTAAAGATACCAAATACACTGGTTAAAATTTGACATCACTGTGGCATAAGTCTGCAGTGATTCTGACCATGGGAAGTAATCTTTCAAACATTGAAAAATTCATTTTTCCCCCTGAATATGGGACATCTCGAACATTGAGGATTAGTCAGTCTGGCTGGTGGGCGTGGAATAGATAGATCAAAAGAGATTTTGAACATGTTTAGTAACCTAAAAGGACCAATGCAGGGAATAGAAAGACATGCCTTTCAAATCAATAGACAATAGGTGCAGGAGTAGGCCATTCAGCCCTTCGAGCCAGCATCACCATTCAATGTGATCATGGCTGATCATTCTCAATCAGTACCCCGTTCCTGCCTTCTCCCCATACCCCCTGACTCCGCTATCCTTAAGAGCTCTATCTAGCTCTCTCTTGAATGCATTCAGACAATTAGCCTCCACTGCCTTCTGAGGCAGAGAATTCTACAGATTTACAACTCTCTGACTGGAAAAGTTTTTCCTCATCTCCGTTCTAAATGGCCTACCCCTTATTCTTAAACTGTGGCCCCTGGTTCTGGACTCCCCCAACATGTTTCCTGCCTCTAATGTGTCCAACCCCTTAATAATCTTATATGTTTCGATAAGTCCTTTCCAGTATTTCCCAATGCATTACATACTTTGCCCTTAGTATAGTTTGGAGATACAGCGCGGAAACAGGCCCAACGGCCCACCAAATCCGCACCAACCAGCGATCCCCGCACACTAACACTATCCTACACACACGAGGGACAATTTACATTTATACCAAGCCAATTAACCTACAAACCCGTACATTTTTGGAGTGTTGGAGGAAACCGAAGATCTCGGAGAAAACCCACGTGGTCACGGGGAGAACGTACAAACTCCGTACAGACAGCGCCCGTGGTCAGGATGGAACCCGGGTCTCTGGCACTAGAAGCGCTGTAAGGCAGCAACTCTACCGCTGCGCCACCGTGCTGCCCTTGCTCTTTGCTTGAATACCAAAGTCTGTAGTCTCTTTTTTTGCTCTGGTTTATTTTCACCCACATGTTTAGACGGTAATGGTGTATCCTTATTGTTTTGATGTGGGTATGCTTTATTCTTAATTGTTAACTGTATGTTTGTGATGTTATTTGTGAGCGGAGCACCAAGACACATTCCTTGTATATGCACATACTTGGCCAATAAACTTATTCATTCATTCATTCATTCATTCATTCATTCATTCATTCATTCATTCATATAAAACATTTGAAAAACCTCTCCCTCCAATTTCAAGTACTATTCTCAAGAGGTTGCCATTTTATTTTGAATTCTAAATCGGCCTCTCCATATTTTCCAACTTCAAAAGGCGATCACTCGGATTCTCTTTTTTGTTGGTGACAAAGACGTTGCTATGACAACAACTTTATCTCTTACCATTCGATCCCTCAAGTCCTCCAGGACATGTTGTAACCTTTGATTAGCGATGATGGAACTCTCCACCTTCTCCCCCAGCGAGTCCTTATATCCGGCTAGTCTGTTACCAGAACTAGTCCAGAACCAGGGGCCACAGTTTAAGAATAAGGGGTAGGCCATTTAGAACGGAGACGAGGAAAAACTTTTTCAGTCAGAGAGTTGTGAATCTGTGGAATTCTCTGCCTCAGAAGGTAGCGGAGGCCAATTCTCTGAATGCATTCAAGAGAGAGCTAGATAGAGCTCTTAAGGATAGCGGAGTCAGGGGGTATGGGGAGAAGGCAGGAACGGGGTACTGATTGAGAATGATCAGCCATGATCACATTGAATGGCGTTGCTGGCTCGAAGGGCCGAATGGCCTACTCCTGCACCTATTGTCTATTGTTACACGCTGAGGTTGAAAGCTGATTCATCTACAGCGATGGAAAGATGTATTGTGGTAAACATACAGCACAAATACTAGTGCGCACAGACTCCACTTCTTCGGAGCGCAGGAGCATGAGGGGTGATCTTACAGAGGTGTACTAGATCATGAGAGGAATAGATTGGGTAAATGCCGAGAAACTTTATGGTGATGTTGCCGGGACTCGAAGGCCTGAGCTAGAGTTTAGTTTAGTTTATTGTCACGTGTACCGAGGTACAGTGAAAAGCTTTTTGTTGCGTGCTAACCAGTCAGCAGAAAGACTGTACATGATTACAACCAATCCATTTACGAAGGCTTCACAAAATGCAGGAGTAACTCTGCTGGTCAGGCAGCATCTCTGGAGAGAAGGAATGGGTGACGTTGCGGGTCGAGACCCTTCTTCAGACTCAACCCAAAACGTCACCCATTCCTTCTCTCCAGAGACGCTGCCTGACCAGCAGAGTTACTCCAACATTTTGTGAAACCTTCGATTTGTACCAGCATCTGCAGTTATTTTCCTACCAATCCATTTACAGTGTATAGATACATGAAAAGGGAATAACTTTTGTCGCAAGGTAGTCCAAAGTGCACCTGGAGAAAATCCACAGAGTCACAGGGAGAACGTACACATCCAGTCAAGGGTAGTCCAAGGGACATCAAAGAGGTAGATAGTAGTTCAGCACTGCTTTCTAGTTGTGGTTGGATGGTTCAGTTGCCTGATAACAGCCGGGAAGAAACGGTCCCTGCCGGGAGTCGAAATAAGGACAGACCTGAGAGGAGTTTAAGAAGTTCATAGTTAAAGTAAGACATGTTGCTGCAGGAATACAGATTTAAGAGTGTGGAGTGATTGGAATGTGAGTTTGTAGATCTGCTTCTGTGGCTCGCACGAGGTTGAGCAGACTATGGCTCTATCCCTCAGACGGGAGGAGGATGAGGGGGCGATCTTGTAGAGGTGCACAAAATCGTGAGGAGAATAGATCATGAGAAGAATCGAGAACCGGAGGACACAGATTTAAGGCGAGGGGAGAAAGATATAAAACTTTTTTTTAAAAACACACAGAATGGTGGGTGTATGGAACGAATTGCCAGACGAGGTAGTTAAGGCAGGTACTATCACAACGTTTAAAAGACATTTGGACAGGTATATGGATAGGATAAGGCCAAACAATGACAGGTGGGACTAGTGTAGATGGGGCATGTTTGTCAGCGTTGGCAAGTTGGACCGTAGGACCTGTTTCCATGCTGTCTCAATCTGTGACTCGAACAGAGGCCAATCAGACAGATCTCGGAGAAAACCCATGCGGTCACGGGGAGAATGGTACAAACCCCCTACAGACAGCACCCATAGTCGGGATCACACGTGGATCTCTGGCGCTGTAAGCGCTGTAAGGCAGCAACTCTACCACTGTGCCACCATGCCGCATCAAGTAACCTATGATAATCTGAGTAAGTGTAGCGTTTCACCTCAAATAAGTGACAATTTGAAATTATCGTCTTCTTTTAGATATTATTAAAAAAAAGCCAAAATAGTCTTCCTCCAAAAAAAAAAGACATAAAGTGCTGGAGTAACTCAGCAGGTTAGGCAGCACAGCATCTGTGGAGAATATGAATAGGTAACGTCTCAGGTCGGGACCCTTCTTCAAACTCACATAGAGTGGTGACGTTTCAGGTCAGGACCCTTCTTCAGAGCAAAGGACTGCTGAAGTCTGAAGTAGGGTCCCAACCCATAAAACATCAGCTATCCATGTTCTCCATTGATGCTGCCTGACCCGTTGAGTTACTCCAGCACTTTTTTGGAAAGCAGCATCTGCAGTTCCTTGATTCTACTCTTCCTCTCTGTGATCGCATTGCAATGATTATCTGCTGCATGGAATCTCGATCTTCTTCTAATCACTGTTGACTGGTAACACATTAATCCCATTAAAACTCTCACCTCATACATCTAAGCTGCAAAGCAGATGTTCAATTATCTGACACACATTGATCACAACTTTCCAAAACTGGTTAGTCACCCAGGGCTGTCTCTAACCTGTCAAGATCAAATGTCTTAAGTATCTTTGTTAACTATTTTGTATTTCCTTCACTGCTCATAGATGACATTGAACGTAATTTTCTTTCCCAGTATTTTGTTTGTGGTGGAGTTTCGAGATTTCATCAGTCACGGAAAGTAAGCATGCAGGTACAGCAGGCAGTGTTGTAAGCTAATGGCATGTTGGCCTTCATAACAAGAGGAGTTGAGTATAGGAGCAAAGAGGTCCTTCTGCAGTTCTACAGGGCCCTAGTGAGACCACACCTGGAGTATTGTGTGCAGTTTTGGTCTCCAAATTTGAGGAAGGACATTCTTGTTATTGAGGGAGTGCAGCGTAGGTTCACGAGGTTAATTCCTGGGATGGCGGGACTGTCATATGTTGAAAGAGTGGAGCGACTGGGCTTGTATACACTAGAATTTAGAAGGACGAGAGGGGATCTTATTGAAACATATAAGATTGTTAAGGGATTGGACACGCTAGAGGCAGGAAACATGTTCCTGATGTTGGGGGAGTCCAGAACCAGGGGCCACAGTTTATGTATACGGGGTAGGCCATTTAGAACGGAGATGAGGAAAAACTTTTTCACCCAGAGAGTTGTGAATCTGTGGAATTCTCTGCCTCAGAAGGCAGTGGAGGCAAATTCTCTGGATGCTTTCAAGAGAGAGAGTTACATAGAGCTCTTAATGATAGCGGAGTCAGGTATGGGGAGAAGGCAGGAACGGGGTACTGATTGTGGATGATCAGCCATGATCACATTGAATGGCGGTGCTGGGGCGAAGGCCCGAATGGCCTACTCCTGCACCTATTGTCTATTGTCTAGTGTGTGTGTGTATTGTTAATGTGCGAGGATCATGCGTGTGGACTCGGTGGGCCTGTTTTTGCGCTGTATCTCTAAACTAAACTGAACATTCCATATTATTTTTAACTTCAATGAATACAATTACATTTATTGTTGTTGGGTAGCGGGAAATCTGGTAGAAAAATAACAATCATTTAAATAGAAAATATAGTACTGTTTTTTCTATTTAATTAAAGATTTAAAAAAAAATTTATGAAGTCTACTTTTTGAGAAAAATATAATAGTATTGAAATGGAAGCAATAATAGTGGAAATGATGCCTCAAAGCAGTATGTGTGGGAGGAGAAACAGAGCTAGTGTTTCAAACTAAAGATTCTTCATTAGGACTGGGAAACAGATAAAAGAACACGTTATGGAGAAGGGCAGGAATGAATGGACGGGGGAAAGAAAACATGGTGAGCCAAGGGTCTTCCTGGGTCACACATTGATAGAAGACACAGAGTGTTGGAGCAACTCAGCGATTCAGACAACATCTCAGCAGAACATTGATAAGTGACATTTCGGGTCAGGACCCTTCTTCAGACTGATTGTGGGGGGTGGGGGGGTGGGGGAAAGGGGTGAGAAAAGCTGGAATAGATAAAATAGGTCAACACAGGTGAGGAGGGGGGTGATAGGCTGATAGTTGTACAAAGGCCAGAGATGAAAAGATACGTGTGAGGCAAAAGGATTGCAGATTTGCAAATTGTGACAGTCATAAGGTCATAAGGGATAGTAAAATTAGGCCATTCGGCCCAGCAAGTCTACTCCGCCATTCGATCATGGCTGATCTATCTCTCCCTCCTAACCCCATTCTCCTGCCTTCTCCCCATAACCTCTGACACCCATACTACTCACGTTAGAGGAAGGAATGTAGATGGAAGGAGAGGAGGGAGGGGAGAAATCCGCACGTGTCCAGGTGTGGCACAGGCAGAGAAGGGGTGCGGGTGGTGAAAAGAAGGTGGGGGAAGATGGGGAGGTGGGAAGAAGAGAGAGGGGGAGGATTATGTCGTTTTATTCACATAATGACACTTATTTTAGGAGGCGACAGAAGGAACTGCAGTTATTTTCACATAATGACATTTATTTCATTTCATAATGTACATTGGTGATATTGGAAACACAAGTCACAACATTATTGATTTACTGTATATTTTACCAAGTCAATATAAGGGCGCAAATTTAGGGCAGCACGGTGGCGCAGCTGGGAGCTGCTGCCTTACAGCACCAGAGACCCAGGGTTCGATCCTGACTAGGGTGCTTTCTGTACAGAGTTTATATGTTCTCCCTGAGACCGCGTGGGTTTTCTCCGGGTGCTCCAGTTTTCCCCCACGTTCCAAAGCCAATCAGGTTTGTATGTTAATTCATTTTGATAACTCGTAAAATTGTTCCGAGTGTGTGCAGGTTAGTGTGCGGGATGATCACAGGTCGGCGTGGACTCGGTAGGCCGAAGGGCCTGTTTATGTTCTGTATCTCCAAAGTACAAAATACGTTATTAAAAATAAAGCATATTTTATGCTCCATGAACTTCATTAGCTGAATTTCACTCGTCTAAAACTGGTCTCCAAGGTTTGCCGACTGTGAAGAAGTTCTCCTCTCTCCGTCAGTCTGAGGGAGGGTCCTGAACTGAAACCTAATCCCATCACCTTTTCAGTCAGAGAGTTGTGAATCTGTGGAATTCTCTGCCTCAGAAGGCAGTGGAGGCCAATTCTCTGAATGCATTCAAGAGAGAGCTAGATAGAGCTCTTAAGGATAGCGGAGTCAGGGGGTATGGGGAGAAGGCAGGAACGGAGTACTGATTGAGAATGATCAGCCATGATAACATTGAATGGTGGTGCTGGCTCGAAGGGCCGAATGGCCTCCTCCTGCACCTATTGTCTATCGCCTCATCTGTGCTCTCCAAGGACGCTGCCTGACATGCTGAGTTCCTCCTTTGTCTTGTCTTTAGTTGTACTTTGTACCCACCTGTACTAATTCTGCAATGGAGTTTTTTAGTGTTGCCACTTGGTTTTCTGCAGCGATGGATGCTGTTTCAGCTTCTTTCAGAGCCACCGCCAGCTTGTTCTCTTCAGCAAGACTTTCCTTTTCCTTCCTATGTAGAGGAGGATGGGGGTTTAAGAGTTAATGTGTACGTGACAGCTTGCATGTTGCGCGCGGTGAGCCTGCTTTACTTACTTAGAATTGCTAGCTGAAGTATAGCAGGTTGTTTTGCATAACTGCAGAGGGTGTTGTGACTAAAGGAAAGAGGCCCCGATACCAAGTAGTGCTGCAGAGAACAACAAGTCTGTTCTAGACAATAAGAACTGGTGCAGAAATGTGCTGACGGTGTGATTAGCTGGACCCGTGACTACTCATGTATATACAGCCGGCGCACAAAATAATGGAGTGGAACCGCGAGGAGCCGGCAAGTATGTGACCATACTGGCAGTGACTCTCCCACCCCCGCTAGCATAATAAGCTTTACTATTAGTGTCTGACGGTGTTAGTTATTTCAGAGCGGGAACGGGCTTTAATACTTAAAGTGTGAGAAAGGAGGCATCAGATCAGTTTCCAACTGCACACCAGTCAATAATTTAAGATGCAAGGCAGCGAGTCTAAAATGGATCACAAGAGATACTGAAACCCAGTTCAGTTCTGGCCTTTTCTCACCTCCATGTTATTTTCCTCTCCTCCCCCAAACCCCCCCCCCCCCCCCTCCCCTCCCCTCCCCCACCACCTCTACTTTCAGTCTGAAGAAGGGTTCCCACCAAAAATGTCAACTATTCCTTTTCACCAGAGGTTCTGCCTGACCCGCTGAGTTACTCCAGCATTTTGTGTCTACCTCAGGTATAAACCAGCATCTGCAATTCCGTCCTACAGACGTATCGAGCTCAAGAGTTGGGGGGGGACGGGACAGTGGGAAATCTGGTAGAAAATTGACAAAAACATGTAAATAGAAAAGACAGGTAAAGACTGACACAGGCAGGAAGAATTTAACAGTACTGAAATAGAAGCGAAATATTGCCTCACGGCAGTATGTGTGGGAGGAGAAACAGAGTCAATGTTTCAGCTAAAGATTGTTCAACAGGACTGGGAAAGAAAGAAAGGAGTTGTAGAGTCCATCAGAAAGGAATGTACGAAAATAACTGCAGATGCTGGTACAAATCGAAGGTATCACAAAATGCTGGAGTAACTCAGCAGGTCAGGCAGCTTCTAGGAGAGAGGGAGTGGTGACGTTTCGAGTCGAGACCCTTCTTCAGACCCTCTCTCCTAGATGCTGCCTGACCTGCTGAGTTACTCCAGCATTTTGTGGTACATCAGAAAAGAATGGATCGGGCTGTGGATGCAGCCCGTGCCATCACACAAACCAACCTCCCTTCCATTGACTCCATTTATACCTCACGCTGCCTCGGCAAGGCCAGCAGCATAATCAAGGATGGGTTACACCCCGGCAACTCCCTCATCTCCCCTCTACCATCGGGCAAAAGGTATAGAAGTGTGAAAACGCACACCTCCAGATTCAGGGACAGTTTTTTCCCCAGCTGTTATCAGGCAACTGAACCATCCTACCACAACTAGAGAGCGGTGCTGAACTACTATCTACCTCTTTGATGCCCCTCGGACTATCCTTGACCGGACTTTGCTGACTTTACCTTGCACTGAACGTTATTCCCTTATCATGTATCTATACACTGTAAATGGATTGATTGTAATCATGTATTGTCTTTCTGCTGACTGGTTAGTATGCAACACAAAGCATTTCACTGTACCTCGGTACACGTGACAATAAACTTAACTGAACTGAGAGGAAAAATATCAGGAAAGACTATGGTCAGGTCACATTTGGCGTGCTGTGCACTGTTCTGGTCACCTTGCTAGAGGAATGATACACCGATGAGCCAAAACATTATGACCACCTGCCTATGCTGTTGGTCCCCTGTGTGCCGCCAAAACAGCGCCGACCCACCGAGGCAAGGACTCTACAAGACCCCTGAAGGTGTCCTGTGGTATCTGGCACCAAAACATTAGCAGCAGATCCTTTAGCAGCACCCCACAAGCCTTGCCGTTTCAGAGATGCTCTGACCCAGTCGTCTCGCCGTAACAATTTGGCCCTTGTCAAAGTCGTTCAGATCTTTACTCCTGCCCATTTCCCCGGCATCTAACACATCAACTTCAAGAACTGACTGTTCTCTTGCTGCCTAATATATCCCACCCCTTGACAGGTGCCATTGTAACAAGATAATCAATGTTATTCACTTCACCTGTCAGTGGTCAGAATGTTTTGGCTCATCGGCGTATATAAAGCATGCAAAAATATTTACAAAGATGCTACTAGGTCTGGAGAGTTTGAGCTACGAGAAGAGGCTGGGTCTTTTTTAACTGCAGTACAGGGGGCTGAGGGGAGACCCTACAGAGGTTTGGAAGATCACGAGGGACATAGATGAAGTGAATAACCCCAGTCCCAGGGTAGTGGAGCCTAAAACCAGAGGCCCAGGTTCAAGATGAAAGGGAAAAGATTTAAAAAGGTTCCAAGGAGCGACCCTTTCACACAGAGGGTGGTGCGTACGTGAAACAAACTGCCTGAGGAAGTGGTAGAGGTTGGTACAATTTGGCCATTTAAAGGTAATTTGAATAGGTACATGGATAAAGTTAGAGTCACACAGCGAGGATACAGCCCAACTTGTCTGTGCCAGTCATAAGTCATATGAGCAGAATTAGACCATTTGGCCCATCAAGTCTATTCAGTTTAGAGATACAGCGCGGAAACAGGCCCTTTCGGCCCACCGGGTCCGCGCCGGCCAACAATCCCCGCACATTAACACCATCCTACACCCACGAGGGACAATTTTTGTATTTACCAAGCGAATTAACCTACATACCTGTACGTCTTTGGCAGAAACCGAATATCTCGGAGAAAACCCACGCAGGTCACGGGGAGAACGTACAAACTCCGTACAGACGGCGCCCGTAGTCGGGATCAAACCCGGGTCTCCGGCTCTGTAAGGCAGCAACTCTGCCGCTGCGCCACCGTGCTGGCCTATTCCACCAATCAATCATGGCTGATCTGTCTTTCCCTCTCAATCCCGCTCTCCTGCCTTCTCCCCGCAACCTTTGACACCCTTTTGAATCAAGAACCTAAAGATAAGAAATAGATCGGAAAGGTTTGGAAGGATACGGGCCAGGTGCAGACATGTACGACTAGGTTGCTTAGCAACTTGGTTGGCATGGACAAGTGGAGCCAAGGGGGCTGTTTCCATGCTGTGTAGCTCTATGGATTCTACCAACAAGACGTAAGGAATGGAGTGACATGTGCAGGGAGTTGGCATTAGTTCAATTTAGCATCATGGTTGGCAGAGCAGTAGTGGGCCGAAGGGCCTGTTCATGTGTTGTCCCGCTCTATGTTTTATGCCTCTTCTCTACATCTCTAAGTTACTTTCAAATTAATCCCAGCCTTATCGCCCTTGGTTATCCCGCGATCGATCACTTGTCCTGAGGAGTTTACATTTCTCAATAAAAAACAGTGTATTATTGGAATACTGGTTTAAATAGCAGACGGCCTAATTTCACATGAATGTATTTAAGCATCATACTTGAATTGCACTATCTCACAGATAACAAATATAATTACCGATTCAGATTCCGTTCTTTTTGTAGCTTTGCAAAGCTCTCCCAGAAATCTCCATGTCTATAGATTGTTCTGGAAAGTTCCCACGACTGTTTAGCTTCAAGTTCTTCGTCCACGCATTTTGATCTACTCGAGTCATCCAAATCTTCGGCAAACTGTTCACTTGATGTGTTCAGCTTTTGGGGGACAATTTAACAATTTGCTTTAGGGGTAACAGAGTCATTTATGCGGAGGGAAATAGACAGCAAATGTAGTTTAGTTTATTGTCACGTGTACCGAGGTACAGTGAAAAGCTTTTGTTCCGTGTTAACCAGCCAGCAGAAAGACAATACATGATTACAATCGAGCCATTCGCAGTGTACAGATACATGATAAGGGAATAACGTTTAGTGCAAGATAAAGCCAGCAAAGTCCAATGAAAGATAGTCCAAGGGTCCCCACTGAGGTAGATGGTAGTTCAGGACTGCTCTCTGGTTACAGTAGGATGGTTCAGTTGCCTGATAACAGTCGTCATTGGATATATATAAAATCACTCCAATTCAACATTTTGACTATGCCACCCTCTCACCTTAAATCTATGCTCTCTAGTCATCAACAGATATATATAACCCTCCTTTTGCCTGTCATGCAGTAATCATTCAGGTGTCTCTGTGCTTTGGTGCTCCTACAGGTTCAACCTGTGTATTATACCATACTTCAGCAATCGACTATTCTCCCGTCAAACGTTAAATGGAAAAAACATCTAACTAACTTGCAGCACAAGAGGCCCCATGATGTATTTATGGGCGGCACGGTGGCGCAGCGGTAGAGTTGCTGCCTTACAGAGCCAGAGACCCAGGTTTGATCCTGACTAAGGGCACTTGTCTGTACGAAGTTTGTACGTTCTCCCCGTGGGTTTTCTCTGGGATCTCCGGTTTCCTCCCACACTCAATAGACAATTGACAATAGACAATGGGTGCAGGAGTAGGCCATTCGGCCCTTCGAGCCAGCACCGCCATTCAATGTGATCGTGGCTGATCATTCTCAATCAGTACCCCGTTCCTGCTTTCTCCCCATACCCCCTGACTCCGCTATCCTTAAGAGCTCTATCTAGCTCTTTCTTGAATGTATTCAGAGAAATGGCCTCCACTGCCCTCTGAGGCAGAGAATTCCACAGATTCACAACTCTCTGACTGAAAAGGTTTTGCCTCATCTCTGTTCTAAATGGCCTACCCCTTATTCTTCAACTGTGGCCCCTAGTTCTGGACTCCCCCAACATTGGGAACATGTTTCTTGCCTCTAATGTGTCCAACCCCTTAATAATCTTATACGCTTCGATAAGATCCCCTCTCATCCTTCTAAATTCCAGTATATACAAGCCTAGTCGCTCCAGTCTTTCAACATATGACAGTCCCGCCATTCTGGGAATTAACCTAGTAAACCTACGCTGCACGCCCTCAATAGCAAGAATATCCTTCCTCAAATTTGGAGACCAAAACTGCACACAGTACTCCAGGTGCGGTCTCACTAGGGCCCTGTACAACTGCACTCCAAAGATGTACAGGTTTGCAGGTAAATTGGCTTGGTATAATTATAAAATTGTCCCTCGTGTGTGTAGTATGGTGTTAAAGTTCAGGGATCGCTGGTGGGCTGAAGGGCCTGCTTCCATGCTGTATCTCCAAACTAAACGAAACTATTCAAGAACCTCACCAAATCCCATTTTTAATGATAAGTTATCAAAACTTACTTTGTTTTTCAGTTGTTTCAGGTCTTCCATGACTCTGTCAACTTGCTGCCCACACTGATTCATTTGCTCATGGACATTGCCTTCTGAATCATAGCTGAGATGGAGTACTTTAGAAATCTTTTCTATCTTGCCGGAGGTGGCTTCAAGAGGTCGATCTGGTCTCTGCATCATAAGAGACAAACATTGCATGGATAATGTGGAACATAAATATAATTGCGAAATTTCAGACAGGAATTATTTACGTTACAGATGTTAGGTTCAGGTTTATTATTGTCAAGTGCACCGAGGTGCAGTGAAAATCTTTGTTTTGCATTCTATCCAAACAGATCAGATATACCATCAAGTCGAGCGCAAAAACAATAGATGGAGGAAGGTGAAGAGAGAAGATTCAAAGTGCAAATCATAAGGTCCATAAGTGATAGGAGCAGAGTCAGGCCATTCGGCCCATCGAGTCTACTCCGCCATTCAATCATGGCTGATCTATCTCCTCCTACCTCCTAACCCCATTCTCCTGCCTTCTCCCCATAACCTCCGACACCCATATTAATCATCCATCCATCCATCCATCCATCCATCCATCCATCCATCCATCCATCCATCCATCCATCCATCCATCCATCCATCCATCCATCCATCCATCCATCCATCCATCCATCCATCCATCCATCCATCCATCCATCTATCTATCTATCTATCTATCTATCTCTCTCTCTCCAGCCTAAAATGTATTCACGATGCTAACAGAATAATTCAGTGAAAGTATAATACATTTTTCCTTACATATTTATGTTATTCCTGTGGATTCTAACTGTAACATTATTACCTGGAACAGAAACAAAAGAGATAAAAAAGCAACAATTTGATCAAAAGGGAGGGAATAAAATTGCAAAAGATTTACAGCAGAGTGACAAGCCATTTGGGCCAGTGCTTATATTCCACGTGTGAAAACAAAGAATTCTTTGCCGTAGAGGGTAGTGGAGTCCAAGTCAATGGATATTTTTAAATGCAGAGATAGATATATTCTTGATTAGTACAGGTGTGAGAGGTTATGGGGAGAAGGCAGGAGAATGGGGTTCTCCATGCAGCGTGGAAGACCTGAAACAACTGAAAAACAAAGTAAGTTTTGATAACTTATCATTAAAAATGGGATCTGGTGAGGTTCTTGAATAGTTTAGTTTAGTTTGGAGATACAGCGTGGAAGGCAGGATAATAGATCAGCCATGATTGAATGGCAGAGAATGGGTTTTAGTTTAATCTATTCTATTTTTTAGAGATACAGAATGTAAACAGGACTACAGCCCACCGGGTCCGCACCGCCCAGCACATTAACACGCACACTTGGGGCAATTTTACATTGATACCAAGCCAATTAACCTACACACCTGTACGTCTTTGGAATGTCGGAGTAAACCAGAGATCTCGGAGAAAACCCACGCAGGTCACAGGGAGAACGTACAAACTCCGTACAGACAGAACCCGTAGTCAGGATTGAACCCGGGTCTCTGGCGCCGTGAGGCAGTAGCTCTATCGCTGCGCCACAGTGCCGCTAATTATTATTATTTAATTATTTATTATTGTCACGTGTACCGAGCGAGGTACAGTGAAAAGTTTTTTGTTTGCATGCTATCCAGTGAGCGAAAAGACTACATGATTACAATAAAGTCAGCCACAGAGCACAGATAAAAGGCACAATATTTAGTGCAAGGTGTATAAACCTTTTCTCTGTAAGTGTAATGCTATAATGCCGTAACACAATATTCTGCACTGGTCATTTTCTCTTTGTCCGACCAGCTGTTGTTGTTTATAGTTTGATTGTACTCATGTATAGTACGATTTGACCAGAGAGCAAAGTTTTTCACTTTATCTTGGGTACATGTGACAATAATAAGCCAACGATACACTGCATAATTTTATAAAGCAGCTTCACATGCTCTGCTGAAAATATGGTGCACTGTGATGTTTGGATCTTGTACCATATTGTTTTAATTGTTAGATCTTGTAGGATATTTTTTTAAGGCAGAATTTGGTGCTCATTGATATATTTCCCTTCCAAGCCTCCAAGTAAACAGGAGAAAGAAGAGACTGCAGGTGCTGGAATCTGGAGCAAAAAAAAACTCTGGGAGAACAAAGGGTGGGTAAAGCTATTGCCTTACAGCGCCAGAGACCCGGGTTTGATCCTGACATGGGGTGCAGGAAAATAACTGCAGATGCTGGTACAAATTGAAGGTATTACAAAATGCTGGAGTAACTCAGCAGGTCAGGCAGCATCTCAGGAGAGAAGGAATGGGTGACTTTTCGGGTCGAGACTTCTTCAGACTGATGTGGGGGCTGTCTGCACGACTTGAGGTGCTGTCTGACATGGGGTGCTGTCTGTACGGAGTTTGTACGATCTCCCCATGACCTGCATGGATTTTCTCCGAGATCTTCGGTTTCCTCCCACACTCCAAACACGTACAGGTATAAATGTAAATTGTCCCTAGTGTGTGTTGAATTGTGTTAGTGTGTGGGGATCGCTGGTCGGCTTGAACACTGTGGGCTGAAGGGCCTGTTTCCACGCTGTATCTCTAAACTAAACTAAACTCAATGGGTCAGGCAAATTAGTGGATGTTTCAAACAGGAAAAACAAGGCACTGCAGAGGCTGGTATAAAAAAAAGGCACAAAGTGCTGGAATAACTCAGCGAGTCAGGCAGCATCTGTGGGGAACATGGATAGGTCCATGTTCTCCAGAAATGCTGCCTGACCCGTTGAGTTACTCCAGCACTGTCTTTTTATTTTGAAAGAGATGCGTTGAACTTAAAGAATTTGGTTGAAACTATGGATTAGGGCCTGATGTTCTGCCAGCAGTTTATTTTTTCCCCTCAGGTTAGGTGAAGCTTTTTTTGCTGCTACTGTCAACTTTTCAAATCGATCAGTATTCCTGTCCCAGAAATTAAACCCATGACTCTTCCACCCATGAAAGTAATCTCACTGTCTGCCATTTTAGTTCCCTCTCCAAATTTCTTGAAGCGATGTCGTTCACAGGTCAATAGACAATAGACAATAGGTGCAGGAGTAGGCCATTCGGCCCTTTGAGCCAGCACCGCCATTCAATGTGATCATGGCTGATCATTCTCAATCAGTACCCCGTTCCTGCTTTCTCCCCATACCCCCTGACTCCGCTATCCTTAAGAGCTCTATCTATCTCTTTCTTGAATGTATTCAGAGAAATGGCCTCCACTGCCCTCTGAGGCAGAGAATTCCACAGATTCACAACTTCTGACTGAAAAGGTTTTTCGTCATCTCTGTTCTAAATGGCCTACCCCTTATTCTTCAACTGTGGCCCCTAGTTCTGGACTCCCCCAACATTGGGAACATGTTTCTTGCCTCTAATGTGTCCAACCCGTTAATAATCTTATACGTTTCGATAAGATCCCCTCTCATCCTTCTAAATTCCAGTGTATACAAGCCTAGTCGCTCCAGTCTTTCAACATACGACAGTCCCGCCATTCTGGGAATTAACCTAGTAAACCTACGCTGCACGCCCTCAATAGCAAGAATATCCTTCCTCAAATTTGGAGACCAAAACTGCACACAGTACTCCAGGTGCGGTCTCACTAGGGCCCTGTACAACCGCACTCCAAAGATGTACAGGTGTGCAGGTAAATTGGCTTGGTATAATTATAAAATTGTCCCTCGTGTGTGTAGGATGGTGTTAAAGTTCAGGGATCGCTGATGGGCTGAAGGGCCTATTTCCATGCTGTATCTCCAAGCTAAACGAAACTATTCAAGAACCTCACCAAATCCCATTTTTAATGATAAGTTATTAAAACTTACTTTGTTTTTCAGTTGTTTCAGGTCTTCCATGACTCTGTCAACTTGCTGCCCACACTGATTCATTTGCTCATGGACATTGCCTTCTGAATCATAGCTGAGATGGAGTACTTTAGAAATCTTTTCTATCTTGCCGGAGGTGGCTTCAAGAGGTCGATCTGGTCTCTGCATCATAAGAGACAAACATTGCATGGATAATGTGGAACATAAATATAATTGCGAAATTTCAGACAGGAATTATTTACGTTACAGATGTTAGGTTCAGGTTTATTATTGTCAAGTGCATCGAGGTGCAGTGAAAATCTTTGTTTTGCATTCTATCCAAACAGATCAGATATACCATCAAGTCGAGCGCAAAAACAATAGATGGAGGAAGATGAAGAGAGAAGATTCAAAGTGCAAATCATAAGGTCCATAAGTGATAGGAGCAGAGTCAGGCCATTCGGCCCATCGAGTCTACTCCGCCATTCAATCATGGCTGATCTATCTCCTCCTACCTCCTAACCCCATTCTCCTGCCTTCTCCCCATAACCTCCGACACCCATATTAATCATCCATCCATCCATCCATCCATCCATCCATCCACCCACCCATCTATCTATCTATCTATCTATCTATCTATCTATCTATCTATCTATCTATCTATCTATCTATCTATCTATCTATCTATCTATCTATCTATTGGACTGTACCATGGATTTTATAATAATTCAGCACGGAAATAGATCCCTCGACCCACCATGTCCATGCTTACTATCAACACTAACCCAATGTACCACTACTTGGCTCAAGAGAGATTCAAATATCAGTCTAATTACTTCTTCTTTAGACTCAAGAAGGTTCTCGACTCAAAATATCACCTATCCATGTTCTCCAGAGATGCTGCCTGACCCGCTGAGTCATTCCAGCACTTTGTGTGTGTTTTTTTTGTAAACCAGCATCTGCAGTTCCTTGCGATAGCCTGTTCAACCTTGGTCTCTCACCACCACCACCAAAAACTTTAATTAATTTACCGTTTCCAGGACATTTTAGTTGACGGATGGATAACCTTGTTTGAACAGCTGTCTGCAAACTTAAAAAATGTTTGCACTTACTGTTCAATTGATTGCTCATACACACTACATTTCAAATAATCACAAAATGCCAGAAATAAAAAGGTTGCATCATCCCCTTTGGTTCTTTAGCCAAGATTTTTTTCCAACAATTGTTAATAATTGCTAATTGTTTAAGTAATTGAATTGAATTGAATAAATTTTATTAGCCAAATATGTATACATACAAGGAATTTGCCTTGGTGCTTTGCTGGCAAAAAACAACACGACACACAGTAGACAATTAAAAATAAAACATTATAATTTAAACATGTGAAGAGTGAAATAGAATACCAGAGCATAACGTTGACATAACTTTCACTTACTTCCACAATAGAGGGCAGCAATTTAGGTTTTTGAATATAAACACAAACGGGAGTAGTTTCACTCAGATAAATGTTGACTGCTGGTAAAGATGATCTTGACTTCATTCTAAAGAAAATTCAAAAGAAAATATAAATTTCCATTAAAAAAAAATCAATGGGTTTTAGCTTAATCTATTTTATTTTTTAGAGATACAGAATGTAAACAGGACTACAGCCCACCGGGTCCGCACCGCCCAGCACATTAACACGCACACTTGGGGCAATTTTACATTGATACCGAGCCAATTAACCTACACACCTGTACGTCTTTGGAATGTCGGAGGAAACCAGAGATCTCGGAGAAAACCCACGCAGGTCACAGGGAGAACGTACAAACTCCGTACAGACAGAACCCGTAGTCAGGATTGAACCCGGGTCTCTGGCGTCGTGAGGCAGTAGCTCTATCGCTGCGCCACCGTGCCGAAAATTATTATTATTTAATTATTTATTATTGTCACGTGTACCGAGGTACAGTGAAAAGTTTTTTGTTTGCATGCTATCCAGTGAGCGAAAAGACTACATGATTACAATAAAGTCAGCTACAGAGCACAGATAAAAGGCACAATATTTAGTGCAAGGTGTATAAACCTTTTCTCTGTAAGTGTAATGTTATAATGCCGTAACACAATATTCTGCACCGGTCATTTTCTCTTTGTCCGACCAGCTGTTGTTGTTTATGGTTTGATTGTACTCATGTATAGTACGATTTGACCAGAGAGCAAAGTTTTTCACTTTATCTTGGGTACATGTGACAATAATAAGCCAACGATACACTGCATAATTCTATAAAGCAGCTTCACATGCTCTGCTGAAAATATGGTGCACTGTGATGTTTGGATCTTGTACCATATTGTTTTAATTGTTAGATCTTGTAGGATATTTTTTTAAGGCAGAATTTGGTGCTCATTGATATATTTCCCTTCCAAGCCTCCAAGTAAACAGGAGAAAGAAGAGACTGCAGGTGCTGGAATCTGGAGCAAAAAAAAACTCTGGGAGAACAAAGGGTGGGTAAAGCTATTGCCTTACAGCGCCAGAGACCCGGGTTTGATCCTGACATGGGGTGCAGGAAAATAACTGCAGATGCTGGTACAAATCGAAGGTATTACAAAATGCTGGAGTAACTCAGCAGGTCAGGCAGCATCTCAGGAGAGAAGGAATGGGTGACTTTTCGGGTCGAGACTTCTTCAGACTGATGTGGGGGCTGTCTGCACGACTTGAGGTGCTGTCTGACATGGGGTGCTGTCTGTACGGAGTTTGTACGATCTCCCCATGACCTGCATGGATTTTCTCCGAGATCTTCGGTTTCCTCCCACACTCCAAACACGTACAGGTATAAATGTAAATTGTCCCTAGTGTGTGTTGAATAGTGTTAGTGTGTGGGGATCACTGGTCGGCTTGAACTCTGTGGGCTGAAGGGCCTGTTTCCACGCTGTATCTCTAAACTAAACTAAACTCAATGGGTCAGGCAAATTAGTGGATGTTTCAAACAGGAAAAACAAGGCACTGCAGAGGCTGGTATAAAAAAAAGGCACAAAGTGCTGGAATAACTCAGCGAGTCAGGCAGCATTTGTGGGGAACATGGATAGGTCCATGTTCTCCAGAAATGCTGCCTGACCCGTTGAGTTACTCCAGCACTGTCTTTTTATTTTAAAAGAGATGCGTTGAACTTAAAGAATTTGGTTGAAACTATGGATTAGGGCCTGATGTTCTGCCAGCAGTTTATTTTTTCCCCTCAGGTTAGGTGAAGCTTTTTTTGCTGCTGTCAACTTTTCAAATTGATCAGTATTCCAGTCCCAGAAATTAAACCCATGACTCTTCCACCCATGAAAGTAATCTCACTGTCTGCCATTTTAGTTCCCTCTCCAAATTTCTTGAAGCGATGTCGTTCACAGGTCAATAGACAATAGACAATAGGTGCAGGAGTAGGCCGTTCCAAAGCCAATCAGGTTTGTATGTTAATTCATTTTGATAACTCGTAAAATTGTTCCGAGTGTGTGCAGGTTAGTGTGCGGGATGATCACAGGTCGGCGTGGACTCGGTAGGCCGAAGGGCCTGTTTATGTTCTGTATCTCCAAAGTACAAAATACGTTATTAAAAATAAAGCATATTTTATGCTCCATGAACTTCATTAGCTGAATTTCACTCGTCTAAAACTGGTCTCCAAGGTTTGCCGACTGTGAAGAAGTTCTCCTCTCTCCGTCAGTCTGAGGGAGGGTCCTGAACTGAAACCTAATCCCATCACCTTTTCAGTCAGAGAGTTGTGAATCTGTGGAATTCTCTGCCTCAGAAGGCAGTGGAGGCCAATTCTCTGAATGCATTCAAGAGAGAGCTAGATAGAGCTCTTAAGGATAGCGGAGTCAGGGGGTATGGGGAGAAGGCAGGAACGGAGTACTGATTGAGAATGATCAGCCATGATAACATTGAATGGCGGTGCTGGCTCGAAGGGCCGAATGGCCTCCTCCTGCACCTATTGTCTATCGCCTCATCTGTGCTCTCCAAGGACGCTGCCTGACATGCTGAGTTCCTCCAGCACTTTGTCTTGTCTTTAGTTGTACTTTGTACCCACCTGTACTAATTCTGCAATGGAGTTTTTTAGTGTTGCCACTTGGTTTTCTGCAGCGATGGATGCTGTTTCAGCTTCTTTCAGAGCCACCGCCAGCTTGTTCTCTTCAGCAAGACTTTCCTTTTCCTTCCTATGTAGAGGAGGATGGGGGTTTAAGAGTTAATGTGTACAATACAGATTGCATGTTGCGCGCGGTGAGCCTGCTTTACTTACTTAGAATTGCTAGCTAAAGAATAGCAGGTTGTTTTGCAAAACTGCAGAGGGTGTTGTGACTAAAGGAAAGAGGCCCCGATACCAAGTAGTGCTGCAGAGAACAACAAGTCTGTTCTAGACAATAAGAACCGGTGCAGAAATGTGCTGACGGTGTGATTAGCTGGACCCGTGACTGCTCGTGTATATACAGCCGGCGCACAAAATAATGGAGTGGAACCGCGAGGAGCCGGCAAGTATGTGACCATACTGGCAGTGACTCTCCCACCCCCGCTAGCATAATAAGCTTTACTATCAGTGCCTGACGGTGTTAGTTATTTCAGAGCGGGAACGGGCTTTAATACTTAAAGTGTGAGAAAGGAGGCATCAGATCAGTTTCCAACTGCACACCAGTCAATAATTTAAGATGCAAGGCAGCGAGTCTAAAATGGATCACAAGAGATACTGAAACCCGGTTCAGTTCTGGCCTTTTCTCACCTCCATGTTATTTTCCTCTCCTCCCCCAAACCCACCCCCCCCCTCCCCTCCCCTCCCCCACCACCTCTACTCTCAGTCTGAAGAAAGGTTCCCACCAAAAATGTCAACTATTCCTTTTCACCAGAGGTTCTGCCTGACCCGCTGAGTTACTCCAGCATTTTGTGTCTACCTCAGGCATAAACCAGCATCTGCAATTCCGTCCTACAGACGTATCGAGCTCAAGAGTTGGGGGGGGACGGGACAGTGGGAAATCTGGTAGAAAATTGACAAAAACATGTAAATAGAAAAGACAGGTAAAGACTGACACAGGCAGGAAGAATTTAACAGTACTGAAATAGAAGTGAAATATTGCCTCACGGCAGTATGTGTGGGAGGAGAAACAGAGTCAATGTTTCAGCTAAAGATTGTTCAACAGGACTGGGAAAGAAAGAAAGGAGTTGTAGAGTCCATCAGAAAGGAATGTACGAAAATAACTGCAGATGCTGGTACAAATCGAAGGTATCACAAAATGCTGGAGTAACTCAGCAGGTCAGGCAGCTTCTAGGAGAGAGGGAGTGGTGACGTTTCGAGTCGAGACCCTTCTTCAGACCCTCTCTCCTAGATGCTGCCTGACCTGCTGAGTTACTCCAGCATTTTGTGGTACATCAGAAAGGAATGGATCGGGCTGTGGATGCAGCCCGTGCCATCACACAAACCAACCTCCCTTCCATTGACTCCATTTATACCTCACGCTGCCTCGGCAAGGCCAGCAGCATAATCAAGGATGGGTTACACCCCGGCAACTCCCTCATCTCCCCTCTACCATCGGGCAAAAGGTATAGAAGTGTGAAAACGCACACCTCCAGATTCAGGGACAGTTTTTTCCCCAGCTGTTATCAGGCAACTGAACCATCGTACCACAACTAGAGAGCGGTGCTGAACTACTATCTACCTCTTTGATGCCCCTCGGACTATCCTTGACCGGACTTTGCTGACTTTACCTTGCACTGAACGTTATTCCCTTATCATGTAAATGGATTGATTGTAATCATGTATTGTCTTTCTGCTAACTGGTTAGTATGCAACACAAAGCATTTCACTGTACCTCGGTACACGTGACAATAAACTTAACTGAACTGAGAGGAAAAATATCAGGAAAGACTATGGTCAGGTCACATTTGGCGTGCTGTGCACTGTTCTGGTCACCTTGCTAGAGGAATGATACACCGATGAGCCAAAACATTATGACCACCTGCCTATGCTGTTGGTCCCCTGTGTGCCGCCAAAACAGCGCCGACCCACCGAGGCAAGGACTCTACAAGACCCCTGAAGGTGTCCTGAGGTATCTGGCGCCAAAACATTAGCAGCAGATCCTTTAGCAGCACCCCACAAGCCTTGCCGTTTCAGAGATGCTCTGACCCAGTCGTCTCGCCGTAACAATTTGGCCCTTGTCAAAGTCGTTCAGATCTTTACTCCTGCCCATTTCCCCGGCATCTAACACATCAACTTCAAGAACTGACTGTTCTCTTGCTGCCTAATATATCCCACCCCTTGACAGGTGCCATTGTAACAAGATAATCAATGTTATTCACTTCACCTGTCAGTGGTCAGAATGTTTTGGCTCATCGGCGTATATAAAGCATGCAAAAATATTTACAAAGATGCTACTAGGTCTGGAGAGTTTGAGCTACGAGAAGAGGCTGGGTCTTTTTTAACTGCAGTACAGGGGGCTGAGGGGAGACCCTACAGAGGTTTGGAAGATCACGAGGGACATAGATGAAGTGAATAACCCCAGTCCCAGGGTAGTGGAGCCTAAAACCAGAGGCCCAGGTTCAAGATGAAAGGGAAAAGATTTAAAAAGGTTCCAAGGAGCGACCCTTTCACACAGAGGGTGGTGCGTACGTGAAACAAACTGCCTGAGGAAGTGGTAGAGGTTGGTACAATTTGGCCATTTAAAGGTAATCTGAACAGGTACATGGATAAAGTTAGAGTCACACAGCGAGGATACAGCCCGACTTGTCTGTGCCAGTCATAAGTCATATGAGCAGAATTAGACCATTTGGCCCATCAAGTCTATTCAGTTTAGAGATACAGCGCGGAAACAGGCCCTTTCGGCCCACCGGGTCCGCGCCGACCAACAATCCCCGCACATTAACACCATCCTACACCCACGAGGGACAATTTTTGTATTTACCAAGCGAATTAACTTACATACCTGTACGTCTTGGGCAGAAACCGAATATCTCGGAGAAAACCCACGCAGGTCACGGGGAGAACGTACAAACTCCGTACAGACGGCGCCCGTAGTCGGGATCAAACCCGGGTCTCCGGCTCTGTAAGGCAGCAACTCTGCCGCTGCGCCACCCTGCTGGCCTATTCCACCAATCAATCATGGCTGATCTGTCTTTCCCTCTCAATCCCGCTCTCCTGCCTTCTCCCCGCAACCTTTGACACCCTTTTGAATCAAGAACCTAAAGATAAGAAATAGATCGGAAAGGTTTGGAAGGATACGGGCCAGGTGCAGACATGTACGACTAGGTTGCTTAGCGACTTGGTTGGCATGGACAAGTGGAGCCAAGGGGGCTGTTTCCATGCTGTGTAGCTCTATGGATTCTACCAACAAGACGTAAGGAATTGAGTGACATGTGCAGGGAGTTGGCATTAGTTCAATTTAGCATCATGGTTGGCAGAGCAGTAGTGGGCCGAAGGGCCTGTTTATGTGTTGTCCCGCTCTATGTTTTATGCCTCTTCTCTACATCTCTAAGTTCCTTTCAAATTAATCCCAGCCTTATCGCCCTTGGTTATCCCGCGATCGATCACTTGTCCTGAGGAGTTTACATTTCTCAATAAAAAACAGTGTATTATTGGAATACTGGTTTAAATAGCAGACGGCCTAATTTCACATGAATGTATTTAAGCATCATACTGGAATTGCACTATCTCACAGATAACAAATATAATTACCGATTCAGATTCCGTTCTTTTTGTAGCTTTGCAAAGCTCTCCCAGAAATCTCCATGTCTATAGATTGTTCTGGAAAGTTCCCACGACTGTTTAGCTTCAAGTTCTTCGTCCACGCATTTCGATCTACTCGAGTCATCCAAATCTTCCGCAAACTGTTCACTTGATGTGTTCAGGTTTTGGGGGACAATTTAACAATTTGCTTTAGGGGTAACAGAGTCATTTATGCGGAGAGAAATAGACAGCAAATGCAGTTTAGTTTATTGTCACACGCACCGAGGTACAGTGAAAAGCTTTTGTTCCGTGTTAACCAGCCAGCAGAAAGACAATACATGATTACAATCGAGCCATTCGCAGTGTACAGATACATGATAAGGGAATAACGTTTAGTGCAAGATAAAGCCAGCAAAGTCCAATGAAAGATAGTCCAAGGGTCTCCGCTGAGGTAGATGGTAGTTCAGGACTGCTCTCTGGTTACAGTAGGATGGTTCAGTTGCCTGATAACAGTCGTCATTGGATATATATAAAATCACTCCAATTCAACATTTTGACTATGCCACCCTCTCACCTTAAATCTATGCTCTCTAGTCATCAACAGATATATATAACCCTCCTTTTGTCTGTCATGCAGTAATCATTCAGGTGTCTCTGTGCTTTGGTGCTCCTACAGGTTCAACCTGTGTATTATACCATACTTCAGCAATCGACTATTCTCCCGTCAAACGTTAAATGGAAAAAACATCTAACTAACTTGCAGCACAAGAGGCCCCATGATGTATTTATGGGCGGCACGGTGGCGCAGCGGTAGAGTTGCTGCCTTACAGAGCCAGAGACCCAGGTTTGATCCTGACGAAGGGCACTTGTCTGTACGAAGTTTGTACGTTCTCCCCTTGGGTTTTCTCTGGGATCTCCGGTTTCCTCCCACACTCAATAGACAATTGACAATAGACAATGGGTGCAGGAGTAGGCCATTCGGCCCTTCGAGCCAGCACTGCCATTCAATGTGATCATGGCTGATCATTCTCAATCAGTACCCCGTTCCTGCTTTCTCCCCATACCCCCTGACTCCGCTATCCTTAAGAGCTCTATCTAGCTCTTTCTTGAATGTATTCAGAGAAATGGCCTCCACTGCCCTCTGAGGCAGAGAATTCCACAGATTCACAACTGTCTGACTGAAAAGGTTTTTCGTCATCTCTGTTCTAAATGGCCTACCCCTTATTCTTCAACTGTGGCCCCTAGTTCTGGACTCCCCCAACATTGGGAACATGTTTCTTGCCTCTAATGTGTCCAACCCCTTAATAATCTTATACGTTTCGATAAGATCCCCTCTCATCCTTCTAAATTCCAGTGTATACAAGCCTAGTCGCTCCAGTCTTTCAACATATGACAGTCCCGCCATTCTGCGAATTAACCTAGTAAACCTACGCTGCACGCCCTCAATAGCAAGAATATCCTTCCTCAAATTTGGAGACCAAAACTGCACACAGTACTCCAGGTGCGGTCTCACTAGGGCCCTGTACAACTGCACTCCAAAGATGTACAGGTTTGCAGGTAAATTGGCTTGGTATAATTATAAAATTGTCCCTCGTGTGTGTAGGATGGTGTTAAAGTTCAGGGATCGCTGGTGGGCTGAAGGGCCTGATTCCATGCTGTATCTCCAAACTAAACTAAACTATTCAAGAACCTCACCAAATCCCATTTTTAATGATAAGTTATCAAAACTTACTTTGTTTTTCAGTTGTTTCAGGTCTTCCATGACTCTGTCAACTTGCTGCCCACACTGATTCATTTGCTCATGGACATTGCCTTCTGAATCATAGCTGAGATGGAGTACTTTAGAAATCTTTTCTATCTTGCCGGAGGTGGCTTCAAGAGGTCGATCTGGTCTCTGCATCATAAGAGACAAACATTGCATGGATAATGTGGAACATAAATATAATTGCGAAATTTCAGACAGGAATTATTTACGTTACAGATGTTAGGTTCAGGTTTATTATTGTCAAGTGCATCGACGTGCAGTGAAAATCTTTGTTTTGCATTCTATCCAAACAGATCAGATATACCATCAAGTCGAGCACAAAAACAATAGATGGAGGAAGGTGAAGAGAGAAGATTCAAAGTGCAAATCATAAGGTCCATAAGTGATAGGAGCAGAGTCAGGCCATTCGGCCCATCGAGTCTACTCCGCCATTCAATCATGGCTGATCTATTTCCTCCTACCTCCTAACCCCATTCTCCTGCCTTCTCCCCATAACCTCCGACACCTATATTAATCATCCATCCATCCACCCACCCACCCACCCATCCATCCATCCATCCATCCATCCATCCATCCATCCATCCATCCATCCATCCATCCATCCATCCATCCATCCATCTATCTATCTATCTATCTATCTATCTATCTATCTATCTATCTATCTATCTATCTATCTATCTCCAGCCTAAAATGTATTCACGATGCTAACAGAATATTTCAGTGAAAGTATAATACATTTTTCCTTACATATTTATGTTATTCCTGTGGATCCTAACTGTAACATTATTACCTGGAACAGAAACAAAAGAGATAAAAAAGCAACAATTTGATCAAAAGAGAGGGAATAAAATTGCAAAAGATATACAGCAGAGTGACAAGCCATTTGGGCCAGTGCTTATATTCCACGTATGAAAACAAAGAATTCTTTGCCGTAGAGGGTAGTGGAGTCCAAGCCAATGGATATTTTTAAATGCAGAGATAGATATATTCTTGATTAGTACAGGTGTGAGAGGTTATGGGGAGAAGGCAGGAGAATGGGGTTCTCTATGCAGCGTGGAAGACCTGAAACAACTGAAAAACAAAGTAAGTTTTGATAACTTATCATTAAAAATGGGATCTGGTGAGGTTCTTGAATAGTTTAGTTTAGTTTGGAGATACAGCGTGGAAGGCAGGATAATAGATCAGCCATGATTGAATGGCAGAGAACGCTTGATGGGCCAAATGGCCTAATTCTGCTCCTATCACATGACTTATGAGCTCCTAGAGACCATCTACGACTAAATCTTTCTTGACCAGTATAATTTCACACCTATAGTGGGCGTTAAAGTAAGACAAGACTTGTAGTTCCTTCTTACGATAATTTTAAAATCAAAGTTTAACATGAAACATATATTGGACTGTACCATGGATTTTATAATAATTCAGCACGGAAATAGATCCCTCGACCCACCATGTCCATGCTTACTATCAACACTAACCCAATGTACCACTACTTGGCTCAAGAGAGATTCAAATATCAGTCTAATTACTTCTTCTTTAGACTCAAGAGGTTCCCGACTCAAAACATCACCTATCCATGTTCTCCAGAGATGCTGCCTGACCCGCTGAGTCATTCCAGCACTTTGTGTGTGTTTTTTTTGTAAACCAGCATCTGCAGTTCCTTGCGATAGCCTGTTCAACCTTGGTCTCTCACCACCACCACCAAAAACTTTAATTAATTTACCGTTTACAGGACATTTTAGTTGACGGATGGATAACCTTGTTTGAACAGCTGTCTGCAAACTTAAAAAATGTTTGCACTTACTGTTCAATTGATTGCTCATACACACTACATTTCAAATAATCACAAAATGCCAGAAATAAAAAGGTTGCATCATCCCCTTTGGTTCTTTAGCCAAGATTTTTTTCCAACAATTGTTAGTAGTTGCTAATTGTTTAAGTAATTGAATTGAATTGAATAAATTTTATTAGCCAAATATGTATACATACAAGGAATTTGCCTTGGTGCTTTGCTGGCAAAAAACAACACGACACACAGTAGACAATTAAAAATAAAACATTATAATTTAAACATGTGAAGAGTGAAATAGAATACCAGAGCATAACGTTGACATAACTTTCACTTACTTCCACAATAGAGGGCAGCAATTTAGGTTTTTGAATATAAACACAAACGGGAGTAGTTTCACTCAGATAAATGTTGACTGCTGGTAAAGATGATCTTGACTTCATTCTAAAGAAAATTCAAAAGAAAATATAAATTTCCATTTAAAAAAAATCAATGGGTTTTAGTTTAATCTATTTTATTTTTTAGAGATACAGAATGTAAACAGTACTACAGCCCACCGGGTCCGCTCCGCCCAGCACATTAACACGCACACTGGGGGCAATTTTACATTGATACCGAGCCAATTAACCTACACACCTTTACGTCTTTGGAATGTCGGAGTAAACCAGAGATCTCGGAGAAAACCCACGCAGGTCACAGGGAGAACGTACAAACTCCGTACAGACAGAACCCGTAGTCAGGATTGAACCCGGGTCTCTGGCGCCGTGAGGCAGTAGCTCTATCGCTGCGCCACCGTGCCGCTAATTATTATTATTTAATTATTTATTATTGTCACGTGTACCGAGGTACAGTGAAAAGTTTTTTGTTTGCATGCTATCCAGTGAGCGAAAAGACTACATGATTACAATAAAGTCAGCCACAGAGCACAGATAAACCTTTTCTCTGTAAGTGTAATGCTATAATGCCGTAACACAATATTCTGCACTGGTCATTTTCTCTTTGTCCGACCAGCTGTTGTTGTTTATGGTTTGATTGTACTCATGTATAGCACGATTTGACCAGAGAGCAAAGTTTTTCACTTTATCTTGGGTACATGTGACAATAATAAGCCAACGATACACTGCATAATTTTATAAAGCAGCTTCACATGCTCTGCTGAAAATATGGTGCACTGTGATGTTTGGATCTTGTACCATATTGTTTTAATTGTTAGATCTTGTAGGATATTTTTTTAAGGCAGAATTTGGTGCTCATTGATATATTTCCCTTCCAAGCCTCCAAGTAAACAGGAGAAAGAAGAGACTGCAGGTGCTGGAATCTGGAGCAAAAAAAAACTCTGGGAGAACAAAGGGTGGGTACAGGAGTAGGCCATTCGGCCCTTCGAGCCAGCACCGCCATTCAATGTGATCATGGCTGATCATTCTCAATCAGTACCCCGTTCCTGCCTTCTCCCCATACCCCCTGACTCCGTTATCCTTAAGAGCTCTATCTAGCTCTCTCTTGAATGCATTCAGAGAATTGGCCTTCACTGCCTTCTGAGGCAGAGAATTCCACAGATTCACAACTCTCTGACTGAAAACGTTTTTCCTCATCTCCTGTTCTAAATTCTTAAACTGTGGCCCCTTGTTCTGGACTCCCCCAACATTGGGAACATGCTTCCTGCCTCTAACGTGTCCAACCCCTTAATAATCTTATACGTTTCGATAAGATTTCCTCTCATCCTTCTAAATTCCAGTGTATACAAACCTAGTCGCTCCAGTCTTTCAACATATGACAGTCTCGCCATTCTGGGAATTAACCTAGTGAACCTACGCTGCACGCCCTCAATAGCAATAGCAAGGTCTGTGCTCATCTTTCAGGGAATCTAGCAAGCAATCATAACACTGATTGCACCTCACCCCTTTTCACTGACGACATTCCCACTACCCCTTCCACCCGGAGGAAGGCTTTGTCCTGAATCGGCAACTGCCCATTTCCTTCCACAGATGCTGCCTGACCTGCTGTGTCTATTTTGTGCTCTCCTTGGTTTTGTCTAGGGGTGCCAACTATCTCGCTCCCAAATACGGGACAAGGTGACGTCACCGCCCCAAGCGACCTCACCCAGCCAGCGGTCACGTGCACCCGCTCCACCAATAGCGGCCGGGAGGGGGGTTGCTAAGCAACCTCTGTTAGGCGGTGCCCCCCTAGACTGCACGGAGCTAAAATGTCAGAATCCTAGAGTGTCTGGGCCTACAGCGTCCGGGCCTACAGTGCCCCCCGGGACCAATACGGGACAAGGGCGGTCCCATACGGGACAAACCAATTTAGCCCAAAATACGGGATGTCCCGGCTAATACGGGACAGTTGGCAACCCTAGTTTTGTCACACCATTTCAAATCCTTTTATCCCATCTTAATTTAGTTTACGTTTGAGATACAGCATGCAAGGAGGCCCATTATGGCCCATTATGTCCATGCTGATCATGTCACCCGTTCATACTAATTCTTCGTTATCCCACTTTCTTGTCCACTCCCTACACTCAAAGGTCATTTTCTCCAGAGGCTAATTAACCCACAAGCCCTCACGTCTTTGAGACGTGGGAGGAAACCCGTGCGATCGTAGGGAGAACGTGCAAACTCCACACAGACGGCAAACTCCACACATCGAACCCGGGTCTCGGGCGCTGTGAGGTAGCAGCTCTGGCAGATCTTTCATCGTTCGCATCTGATGAAACGCCATATTGAACTTTCTCTGACCTGCTGAGCCCAACACTCGCTGATTAAATTCTTGGTTTGATGTTGGTCTCTCGGCCCACACTCAGGATGTGGTCATAACCTCAAGGTGCACATGGATATAGGCCACAGCCACGAACAAAGTGCTGGAGGAATTCAGCGGGAAAGGCACCACCTGTGGGGGGAAATAAGACAGTCAGCATTGTGGGTTAGGGTTGATTTTTTGGTTTGATGGAGTTTGTTTCGCAAAAATAAAATGCAGATAATACACTTGTACTTGGAAATGAAGGAAATGGCTGAAGTGACCAGATACACTGCAGGTCAGCTCAGTGTTGGATCAGGCCTCTGAGACCTCAACCATATCCATCCACTTCCTCCCACCTCCTCCCCTCCGTTCCCCCCTCCTACAACCTCTTCACCTTATTCCCTCCTCCCACCTCCTCCCTCTTTCACTCCTCTCCCCCTCCCCCTATCATCACATCTCCCTCCCCCTCCTCCTCCTGCTCCTCCCCCTTCAACCCCCACTCCCCTCTGCATTCCCCCACCCTCCTCACCCCCTTCCTCCTCTCCAGTCCCTCTCCAATCCCCCTTCCCTTCATCCTCCTCCCTCTTCCACCAGTCCCCCTTTTACTTTTCGCCCACCTCACCCCCACCCCCTCCGCCTCTCCCCCTCCACCCCTCACGACCAGCTCTCCCCTCCACCTCACCCATTCCAACACCCCTCTCATTCCTCTTCCTTTCACCCCTTTCTCCCACCCCTCCTCCTTCATCTCCTCCAACCTTCACCTGCACCTCCTGAATTCCACATACCTAGCTGCAACCTGCACCCTCCCTCCTCTGCACCCTCACCCCCTCCCTCCCTCACACCTCCCTCTCCCCCTGCACCCTCCCTCTCCCCTGCACCCTTCCTCTCTCCCTGCACCCGACCCCTCTCTCCCCCTGCACCCTCTCTCTCTCCCTGCACCCTCCCTCTCTCTCCCTGCACCCTCTCCCCTGCACCCTCCCTCTCCCCCTGCACCCTCTCTCTCTCCCTGCACCCTACCCCTCTCTCCCCCTGCACCCTCCCTCTCCCCCTGCACCCCCCTCTCTCCCCCTGCACCCTCCCCCTTTCCCCCTGCACCCTCCCCCTCTCCCCCTGCACCCTCCCTTTCCCCCTTCCCCCCTCTCCCTCTCTCCCCCTGCACCCTCCCCCTGCACCCTCCCTCTCCCCCTGCACCCTCCCTCTCTCACCCTGCACCCTTTTCTCTCCCCGTGCCTCTGCTCTGCTCTGCCCTTGCCCGGCGGGCTGGGAGCCGCGTCCTGGGGTACAGGTGTTTGCCAGCGGCTGCTTGTTACCTGTTGCCTGGCGCCACCGGCGGCTGATGGGGAGCCCGCGACATGGGGCGGGTATCTGTGCGGCCCCGGGGCAGAGCTGGTGCCGGGCCGGGCTGTGGAGGGGCTGGGGCTGTGTGGTGGGGCTGGGGCTGTGTGGAGGGGCTGGGGCTGTGTGGAGGGGCTGGGGCTGTGTGGAGGGGCTGGGGCTGTGTGGAGGGGCTGGGGCTGTGTGGAGGGGCTGGGGCTGTGTGGAGGGGCTGGGGCTTGTCGGACTGCCTCAAGGCAGCGGCTGGCCCGAGGAGAGGAGAGGAGAGGAGGGGTGGAGTGAGAGAGGTGAGTAGGGGTGGGAATGGGAGGGAGAGGGGAGGGTGAGAGGAATGGGAGAGAGGGGAGGAATAGGAGGGAGAGGGGTGGGAATAGGGGGAATGGGAGGGAGAATGGGTGGGAATGGGAGAGAGGGGTGGGGAGTGGGAAGGAGGGAGAGTGGGTGGGAATGGGCAGGGAGGGAGGGGTGGGTGGGAGATGAGGGAGAGGTGTGTGGGAATGGGTGGGAGGGGGGTAGGGAGAGGAGGGACAGAGGAATGGGAGGGAGGGGTAGGGAGAGAGGAATGGGAGGGTAGGCTGGGCGGGAGGGAGAGGGGTAGGGAGGGTAGGCTGGGAATGGGACGGAGGGGTGGGAATGGTGGGAAGGGAATGGGAGGGAGGGAGGGGTGGGAATGGGAGGGGTGGGAGGGATGGGTGGGAATTAGTGGGAGATGAGGGATGGGTGGGAATGGGCAGGGAGGGGGAGGGAGTGGTTGGGGAAGGGATGGAAGGTGAGTTGCAGGTGAAGAATGTGGAGGTGTGAGAGAACAGTGAGGATGGAGGTAAATAGGTAAAGAACAGCCGAGGGGAAGTGGGACAGTGGAGGTGGTGGGGGGAACCCGGATTGGCCAGGGATGGGGTGCGGGAGGGTGGGGAGATGTGGGGAAGGCAGTGGGAGCCAATGGGATTGGCCAGGCATGTTGGGGTATATGGGAGTGGGGCGGTGGGGAAGGATTTGAAGAGGGAAGAAGAGGTATCGCTGGTGTTGGGCAGTAGCACCGGAGAAAGCATTTTATCGGGATGCACCACAGTCTGGTTTGGGAACAGCTCCATCCAGGGCCGTAAGAAATTGCAGTGAATTGTGAACATGGCCCTGGCCATCACACAAACTAACCTCCCTTCCCTTGACCTCATTTATACCTCACGCTGCCCCGGCAAGGCCAGCAGCATAATCAAGGACCAGTCGCACCCTGGCCACTCCCTCTTCTCCCCTCTCCCATCGGGCAAAAGGTACAGAAGTGTGAAAACGCACACCTCCAGATTCAGGGACAGTTTCTTCCCAGCTGTTATCAGGCAACTTAGCCATCCTACCACAACCAGAGAGCAGTGCTGAACTACTATCCACCTCTTTGATGACCCTCGGACTATCCCTGTTCGGACTTTGCTGGCTTTACCTTGCACTGAACGTTATTCCCTTGTCATGTATCTGTACGGTGTAAATGATTGAGATTTTTAGATTTTTTTAGATTTAGAGATACAGCGCGGAAACAGGCCCTTCATCCCACCGGGTCCGCGCCGCCCAGCGATCCCCGCACACTAACACTAAGCTATACACAGAAGGGACAATTTTTACATTTACCCAGTCAATTAACCTACATACCTGTACGTCTTTGGAGTGTGGGAGGAAACCGAAGATCTCGGAGAAAACCCACGCAGGTCACGGGGAGAACGTACAAACTCCATACAGACGGCGCCCGTAGTCAGGATCGAACCTGAGTCTCCGGCGCTGCATTCGCTGTAAGGTAGCAACTCTACCACTGCACCACCGTGCCCGCCCATCAAATGGAATGATTGTCATCATGTATTGTCTTTCTGCTGACTGGTTAGCACGCAATAAAAAGCTTTTCACTCTACCTCGTTGCACGTGACAATAAACTGAACTGAACTGGGTGGTGTCAGGGCCTGCAGGGTGGGTTTGGGGAGGAGGGGATATAGAGTGGGATCTGGGGAGGGGGAGGGATGGATGTGGGGAGGAGGTAGTTGTGGGGGGGGGGGGGGGGGTGATGGGAGGAGCTGGAGGGTAGGTGAGGAGGGGTAGAGAGAGGGGGTTGGAAGGAGACTGACGAGTGTGGCAAGATGTCGACAAGGAGTGTTGGAAGGGGTTGAAAGGAGGGGGAGGTGAGGGATGCTGGAGAGGAAAGATTCATTACCATGGAGGGCATGCATGAAGGTGAGGCGTCGCAAGTGAGCGAGCTATGGGGGGGGGGAGACACCATTTGGGAGACACCATCACAGGGCGGCTTTACGGGAATAGAAACCTGTGCTGATTGATTTCCATTCAGGAGACACAAAAGATGCTGTAATCTGGAGGCAGAAACAGACTGCTGGAAGAACTCGGCAGGGAAGGCAGCATCTGTGGAGGCAGTGGGACAATCGACGTTTCGGGCCCGATATCTAGACTGGATAAGGGAAATTGAAAGGCTGTTTTTTGATTTTTCTGATGCTTCCTTATTGATTTCCAGAAGTTTTTTCCTCTTCGTTACGTACCCGATGCAGATAAGGGGAAAAAATTGCTTCATTCTACTTTTAAATACAGTATCAAACTCCAAAGAGTAGATTTTGGCATCGTCTAAGAAATTGTGTCCTTTTCCTTGTTAGGAGGAGTGATTTGCGCAAGGCTCATAGGACCTTTGGTTACAGTACGTGACGCAGTAGGGAGGCGCTAATATGAATCATTAAAACTGCAATAAGACTGTTCTCTCACCCACCAAAGATACTTCCTTCATTATTAGAGGGTGGGTCCACACAGCAGACGGTTGAGATCTGTTATAAACAAACATGATCTGTGCCAGAAACAGTCAAACATTTGTTCCACGTTATGTATATTACTCTTTGTTTTAGAGTTATCATGTTTACTTAACTATTATGTTGCTGTGAAGCGTACAGCTGCCCAGCATGGAAACAGGCCCACTGGCCAAACTTGTCCATGCCCCAATCAAGTTGACATTCTGGACTAGTCCCATTTGGCCCATACTCCTCTAAACCCCTTATGTTCATGTATCTGTCCAAATGTCTTTTGCAAGTTGTAATATGGACTGAGTGGAAAAGGCTACACCTGAGGTCCTAATTAAATCTCTACTCTCTCACCTTAAGCCTAAGCCCCCTTGTTTTAGATATTTATATAATCTTGCATCCTCACGGTATCTAAATAATCTTTCATCCTGGGTGGCACGGTGGTGCAGTGGTAGAGTTGCTGCCTTACAGTGCCAGAGAACCAGGTTCAATTCTGACTACGGGTTCTGTCTGTACTGAGTTTGGACGTTATCCCCGTGACTGCATGGGTTTTCCCTGGGTGCTCTGGTTTCCTCACACACTTCAAGGATGTACAGGTTTGTAGGTTAATTGACTTCAGTAAAGATGGTAAATTGTCCCTGGTATCGAAGATAGTGCTAGTGCATCGCTTGTCGGCGCGGACTCGGAGGGTCAAAGGGCCTGTTTCCGCATTGTGTCTCTAAACTAAACTAAACTCACAGCATCACCAAATATTAGTTTAGTCCAGTTTAGAGACAGGCCCTTCGATCCGCTGAGTTTGCGCCGACCAGTGATCCCCGTACACCAACACTACACGCTAGGCACAATGAACAATTTTACTGAAGCCAATTAACCCACAAGCCTGTACGTCTTTGGAGTATGGGAAGAAACCGGAACACCTGAAGAAGACCTCTGCAGGTCACGGGGAGAACATGCACACTCCGTACAGACAGCACCCGCAGTCAGGATCGAACCCGGGTCTCTGACGCTGTAAGGCACAACTGTAAGCCACAACTCTACCACTGTGCTACCTGCATCATCCAGAGTGGAATTTTTCATGTTGCTGCATTGTAGTCAATGGGAGATCTTCCACTGGAAAAGATGTGCACGTTCAAATGAAAATCCCATTGGAAACTCAGGTGTTAGAATTCCCAGAAAAGTGAATTACACTGCTTTCCTTTGTGTTGAGCCTATTTCTGACTGCTCGGTGGTGGGAATGTGGGGACAATAAAATGAATTGGAGTTATGTCATAAGTGATAGAAGCAGAATTAGGCCATTCGGCCCATCACGTCTACTCCGCTACTCTATCATGGCTGATCTCTCCCTCCTAACCCCATTCTTCTGCCTTCTCAAAACCCCTTATACCCGTACTAATCAATAATCTATCTATCTCTGCCTTGGTTGTTAAAAAAAATAGTGATTGATGGTTGCAGTGGGCCAAAAGGCCTGTTTCCATGCGGTAGCTAAAAGACACTTGGACAGGTACATGAATAGGAAAGGTTTAGAGGGATGTGGGCCAAACGCACACAAATGGGACTATGTAGATGGGGCATCTTGGTCGGCATGGAATAGTGGCAACGCCTGCGGATTGTGCAAAAAAATAATTACAGTTACAGCATATAAATTAAAGTTAATACAGAAAAGACAAAATTTAGTCCCTGGAGTTATAATAGTTAACTGTCCTGATGGCCTGTGGGAAGAAACTCCGTCTCATCCTCTCTGTTTTCACAGCGTGACATCGGAGGCGTTTGCCTGACCGTAGCAGCTGGAACAGTCCGTTGCTGGGGTGGCAGGGGTCCCTCATAATCTTGCTTCCTCTCGATCTACACCTCCTGTTTCCATGCTGTATGAGTCTGTGACTCTATGACTCCCTGTGCCTGCCCATGGCTATGAATTTATGGCTCTGAAGGGGATATGTCTATAGGTTTTTTAAATGGTTGCAGTGCTGACTAGAAAAATGAATCGATATTATGGAAGAATCGATGCTAAATATGTTTGATCAATCTTTTTATTGACCGGTCATTTCTGCATGTTAAATCTTCTGCTTGTTCACAATACAAAACATCTTCTGGTGATGTTGGCACAGGAGTAGATCTGCTGCCGCACAGCGCCAGAGACCCAGGTTCGATCCCGACCTCGGGTGCTGTCTGTGTGGAGTTTGCATGTTTTCCCTGTGGGTTTCTTCGTGGTGCTCCTGTTTCCTCCCAGGAGCAGGTTTGTGAGTTAATTGGCCTCTGTAAATTGCCCCTAGTGTGCAGTGGGATAACTGGTGTGAACAGGTGATCAATGGTCGGCGTGGATTCGGTGGGCAGAAGGGCCTCTTTCCATGCTGTATCTCTAAACTAAACTGAATGCCCTGCTCCCCACATCTCATACCGAATTTCATCACTAAATCTCGATGGCACCTGTAAAAATAAGTTACGTATCACTATTTAATATGTGATTACTGCTGAAGGTGATTTCCTTAGTGTTTGTTCAGTAATAAAATTAATAGCTGGCTTGAAATATGTTGATATGGTCCGGTATAAATTAGGTTCATTTCAGAAACCTGATCATTTGTTTGCAGAAGAGTACAGATTCCAAATATGAAATTCTTCTCAGTATTTCTTCTGTCTCTGGAGTTGCTTACCTTTGGTGATGTCGTAAGATGTTCTTTCTTGAAGCTAGTGAATAATGGTTATGATAATGTTGTCATAGCTATTAACCCAGCGCTTCCAGAAGATGAAAACCTCATTTTAAAAATCCAGGTAGGAATTTCTTAATTGACCTTTCAATGCTTTGTTATTGTTTGCATAAATGTTTTGAGTATAGTCTAGAGTTTAGAGATAAAGGGTGGAAACAGGCCCTTCAGCCCACCGAGTCCACAACGACCATCGATTACCCGTTCACAATAGGTCTTTGTTATCCCACTTTCACATCCTACACACTGGGGGCAATTTGTAGAAAACAATTAACCGGTAAACCCGCACAAATTTTTTGCAATGTGGGAGGTAACCGCATCACCCGGAGAAAACCCATGCAGTCACAGGGAAAACGTACAGACTTCATCTAGTCAGAATCGAACCCGGGGCCCTGGCGTTGAGAGGCAGCAACGTTACAGCTGTGTCACCATTCTGTCCCTATTATTGTTGCAAGTTGCAAGTTTTGAAAAAAAAAACAAAGAGCCTTCCATGTTTTATTTCTTGAAGGAGTCCGGTATTCCATCTCTTGAGCAGAGGATTCTATTCAATTAAAATTATGGCTGATTTTAAAAAGTTACCTAGGAAAATAACTGCAGATGCTGGTACAAATCGAAGGTATCACAAAATGCTGGAGTAACTCAGCAGGTCAGGCAGCATCTGGGAGAGAGGGAAAGGGTGACGTTTCGGGTCGAGACCCTTCTTCAGACTGAAGAAGGGTCTCGACCCGAAACGTCATCTTTTCCCTCTCTCCTAGATGCTGCCTGACCTGCTGAGTTACCCCAGCATTTTGTGATACCTTAAAAAGTTACATGGTTATCCAAGTTTTAAAAAAAAATTGTGTGTTACTCCAGGACATGGTGACTTCTGCCTCATCCTTCCTGTACACGGCCACCAAACAACGAGCTTATTTTCGAGATGTGAAAATTCTATTACCCATCACATGGACAACAAAACCACACTATCAAAGACCAACCACGCAATCCTACGAGAAGGTAAAATCTAAACCATTATCAATGGTGGTTTCACTACTTGTTATTTTCATGAATGTTCCCTCATCCACGCTGTTACTTATTCTTAAGCATAAGTATCTCAAATGCAAAGTCTGAAGAAGGCATTTTGCTTTATCACAGGTACAATTGTTTACTAGTTAATCTCTGGAGTCACAGAGTCTTAGACAGTAGACAATAGACAATAGGTGCAGGAGGAGGCCATTCGGCCCTTCGAGCCAGCACCGCCATTCAATGTGATCATTCTCAATCAGTACCCCGTTCCTGCCTTCTCCCATACCCCCTGACTCCGCTATCTTTAAGAGCTCTATCTAGCTCTCTCTTGAATGCATTCAGAGAATTGGCCTCCACTGCCCTCTGAGAATTCCACAGATTCACAACTCTCTGACTCAAAAGTTTTTCCTCATCTCAGTTCTAAATGGCCTACCCTTTATTCTTAAACTGCGGCCCCTTGTTCTGGACTCCCCCAACATTGGGAACATGTTTCCTGCCTCTAACGTGTCCAACCCCTTAATAATCTTATACGTTTCGATAAGATCTCCTCTCATCCTTCTAAATTCCAGTGTATACAAGCCTAGTCGCTCCAGTCTTTCAACAGGAGCCTTACAACAGAGAAACAGGTCCTTCGGTCCAACTTGTTCATGCAGACCAAGATGCCCCATTCTCCCATGTTTGGCCCATATCCCTCTTAACCAGTCTGATGAAGGATCTCGATCCGAACCGCCACCTATTTCTTTACTCCAGAGATGCTTGCTGACCCGCTGACCTACTCCAGCATTTTGTGTCCATCTCCCTCTTAACCTTTCCTGTTTATATACCTGTACAAGATTATGTTAAATCACATTTTTCTTTCATGGCAGATGGTTGAACAAAAGCCAGAGTTAAAAGATAAAAAAGTGCAAAATGTGGAGATCAGGATAGTGGAGGTGTGAATTGTGAAACCAGAGGAAGGAATAAATCTAGATCCCTGAATTAATCATTCAGCCAAATGATTCAATTCCCACATTTCAGAAACATCAGATAATGCTGCTTTCTGGTTTATGCCTTTTATTTATTTTTAAATTTAGAGTCACACAGTACCAAAAAGGGCCCTTCGGCCCAACTCATCCATGCCAACCAAGATGCCCCATCTAAGCTAGTTCCATTTGCCCACATTTGGCCCAGCAAATATAACGACAATCGGTCTGAAGAAGGGTCCCGACCCGAAACATCGCCTCTCCATATTCTTCAGAGGAGCTGCCTGGCCCGTTGAGTTACTCCAGCACTCTGTGTCTTTTTTGTAACCAACATTGAAGTGCCTTTTGTCTACATATATTTTAAAAATTATTTTATGCCTTGAAAAGGAACTCTCTTAACTTATTTTTCTGCTGCCTTTGTATGTCTGTGCAAGGCCAGCTGCATAATCAAGGACGAGTCGCAAACCTGGTCACTCCGTCTTCTGCCTTCTCTGATCAGTATAAAAGTATGAAAACGCACACCTCCAGATTCAGGGACAGTTTCTTCCCAGCTGTTATCAGACAACTGAACTACTATCTACCTCATTGATGGCCCTCGGACTAACTTTGATCGGACTTTACTCGTGTTATCTTGCACTAAATATTATTCCCTTATCATGTATCTGTACACTGTGAATAGCTCAATTATGATCATATATTGTCTTTCCACAACAAAAGCTTTTCACCTCGGTACACGTGACAATAAACTAAACTAAACTAATCCTTTCTCTGCTGCCTTTGGATATTTTTAGTTTAGTTTAGTTTAGAGATACAGCGCGGAAACAGGCTCTTCAGCCCACCGAGTCTGCACCAACCAGCGATCCCCGAACATACAATACAATATATCTTTATTGTCATTGTACAGGGGTACAACGAGATTGGGAATGCGCCTCCCATACGATGCAATAAATTAATTAGCTAGTCAGTATTAATTTAAACAACCCAATGAAACAAATTAGAACAGTTTTAAAACAGAACACTATTCTACACACACGAGGGACAATTTATACTTATAGAAAGCCAATAAACCCACAAACCTGTACGTCTTCGGAGTGTGGGAGGAAAACGAAGATCTCGGAGAAAACCCACACGGTCACGGGGAAAACGTACAAACTCCGTAAGACAAGCACCCGCAGTCGGAATGGAACCCTGGTCCCTGCCGCTGTAAGCACCGTAAGGCAGCAACTCTACCGCTGCGCCACCGTGCCACTCTCTACCTGTGCTTTAACTACTTATGTTTTGCAGTGTTGTTTTTGTTTTTAACTCCCCTTTGCCTTTATCTTCCTAGGCTGACGTGATCATTGCTGATCCACATATGAAATTTGGTGATGACCCGTACACTCTCCAGTATGGCAGGTGTGGTGAACGGGGCCGGTACATTCATTTCACCCCGAACTTCATGCTGAACGACAGTGTGATCAACATTTATGGCTCACGAGGTGAACAACTTTGCAAGAAAACATTTTCAAATGGGCAACTAGTTAGAATTTCTTGTTTAGTTCAGTTTTGATATACAGCGCGGAAATAGGCCCTTCGGCCCACCGAGTCCATGCCGACCAGCGATCCCCACACACTAACACTATCCTGCTGCAATAGTGACAATGGGACAATTTACCAATTTTACCAAAGCCAATTAACCTACAAACCTGTGTGTCTTGGAGTGTGGGAGGAAACCCGGAGCTCCTGGAGAAAACCCACGCTGGTCCTGGGGATAATGTCCATACAGACTACACCATGTCAAGCTCCATACAGACAGCACCCATAGTCCGGGTCTTTGGCGCTGTAAGGCAGCAACTCTACTGCTGCGCCAATGTTATACTGGCAAAACTATTGTACGAGGAAAAAAGTGCCACAAAGTGGTGGAGTAACTCAGCTGGGTAAGATAGAATCTCTAGAGAACGTGGTTAGGTGATGTTTTGGGACGGACCCTTCCTCAGACTGATCGGGGAGGGGGCGTGGGGGAAGAAAACTAGAAGAGAGGTTGGGCAGGTCAAGGCCTGGCAGGTAATAGGTTGATACAGGTGAGGGGGTGGGGTGTTGATAGCCAGATGTTGGACAAAGCCAGAGATGAAAAGGCAGAAAGTGTGAGACGAAAGGATTGAAGAGTTTCGAATTGTGGACGGAATGTAGGTGGAAAGGATGGGATAGGGGACAAATGGGTGCAAGTCCAGTTGGGCTGGTGTCAAGAATGTCCAATTCTCAAAGTGTTACGGGGAGGCAGGCAAGATGGCGCCCAACCCAGGCGACTATTTGAGTGCCAGCCACAGAAACAGATCTAAAAACTCATTTTATAATTGCTCCATGCTCTTAAATCTGTATTCCTGCAGCAACATTTCTTACTTTAACTACCATCTACCTCTTTGATTTCCCTCGGACTACCCATAGCTGGACTTTGCTGGCTTTTCCTTGCATAAAACGTTATTAACTTATCATGTATATCTGTACACTGTAAATGGATTGTTTGGAAGCATGTATTGGCTTTCTGCTGACTGGTTAGCACGCAACAAAAAGCTTTTCACTGTACCTCCGTACACATGACAATAAACTAAACTGAACGGAGAATGGGATTGGGAGGGACAAATAGATAAGCCAAGATCTAATGGTGGAGCAAACTTGATGGGCTGAATGGCCTAATTCTGCTCCTGTGCCTTATGATCTTAGGTCTTTTAATGGTCTATATATTGTGTAGAGTGGCATTGTGTGCTAGATGATCACGATTAAGGTAAAAGTCGATTATAGTTACCTTACCTGTAACGATGTGCCATCATGTTGTCAAGGGTACAGAATGTCGGCAAGCTGGGAAGGGTACAGAGAAATTCCCAAGGATGTTGCCAGGACTAGAGGGTCTGAACCATAGGGAGAGTTGCCTGGTTCTTTATTCCTTGGAGGGCAGGAGGAAGAGAGGTTATCTCATAGGGATGTATAAAATCATGAGAGGAATAGATTGGGTAGATGCACAGTCGCTTACTCAGTGTAGGTGAATCGAGGACCAGAGGACATAGGTTTAAGGTGCAGGGGAAAAGATTTAATAGGAACATAGACAACAGGTGCAGGAGGAGGCCATTTGGCCCCTCGAGCCAGCACCGCTCTGAGGGGAATCTGAGGGGTAACTTTTACACACAAAGGGTGGTGGGGGTAAGGAACAATCTGCCAGAGGAGGTGGTTGAGGCAGGGACTATCCCAATGTTTAAGAAACAGTTAGACAGGTACATGGATAGGACAGGTTTGGAGGAATGTGGGCCAAGCGTGGGCAGTTGGAACTAGTGTAGCTGGAACATGTTGGACAGTATGGGCAGGTTGGGCCAAAGGGCCTGTTTCCGCGCTGTATCACTCTATGACTCTATGTCAAACAATGTTTAACCAATATGTTAGCATCACTTGGTAAAGTTGCATTTTGATGCAATGCTTGCACAGTGCACTCAAGCCCTAATGCTTCAGTTCAGTTTCGGTTTAGTTTATTGTCACGTACAATAATGTACAATATACATTAATGACTTAGACGGAGGGATTAAAAGTACCATTAGCAAATTTGCAGATGATACTAAGTTGGGGGGTAGTGTGAATTGTGAGGAAGATGCAATAAGGCTGCAGGGTGACCTGGACAGGTTGTGTGAGTGGGCGGATACATGGCAGATGCAGTTTAATGTAGATAAGTGTGAGGTTATTCACTTTGGAAGTAAGAATAGAAAGGCAGATTATTATCTGAATGGTGTCAAGTTAGGAGGAGGGGGAGTTCAACGAGATCTGGGTGTCCTAGTGCATCAGTCAATGAAAGGAAGCATGCAGGTTCAGCAGGCAGTGAAGAAAGCCAATGGAATGTTGGCCTTCGTAACAAGAGGAGTTGAGTATAGGAGCAAAGAGGTCCTTCTACAGTTGTACCGGGCCCTGGTGAGACCGCACCTGGAGTACTGTGTGCAGTTTTGGTCTCCAAATTTGAGGAAGGATATTCTTGCTATGGAGGGCGTGCAGCGTAGGTTCACTAGATTAATTCCCGGAATGGCGGGACTGTCATATGTTGAAAGGCTGGAGCGATTGGGCTTGTATACACTGGAATTTAGAAGGATGAGGGGGGATCTTATTGAAACATATAAGATAATTAGGGGATTGGACACATTAGAGGCAGATAACATGTTCCCAATGTTGGGGGAGTCCAGAACAAGGGGCCACAGTTTGAGAATAAGGGGTAGGCCATTTAGAACGGAGATGAGGAAGAACTTTTTCAGTCAGAGGGTGGTGAAGGTGTGGAATTCTCTGCCTCAGAAGGCAGTGGAGGCCAGTTCGTTGGATGCTTTCAAGAGAGAGCTGGATAGAGCTCTTAAGGATAGCGGAGTGAGGGGGTATGGGGAGAAGGCAGGAACGGGGTACTGATTGATAGTGATCAGCCATGATCGCATTGAATGGCGGTGCTGGCTCGAAGGGCTGAATGGCCTACTCCTGCACCTATTGTCTATTGTCTATTGTCTATTGTACAGTGAAAAGCTTTTTGTTGTGTGCTAACCAGTCAGCAGAAAGCCAATACATGATTGCAATCGAGCCATTCACAGTTGACAGATACATGGTAAGGGAATAATGGTTGGTGCAAAATAAAGCCAGTAAAGTCCGATCAAAGATAGTCCGAAGGTCACCAATGAGGTCAATAAAGAGAGTGATGTTGCACCTTAATGAAAAGCCAGCCGAACGGAGAATCTGTGCAAGGTGTGCTTTTCTGCTCTTTAAGATGCTCCTTACAAAGCTGGAAGGGGGTTTCACAGTGGTCGAGTTGCTGCCTTATAGCGCTAGAGACCCGGGTTAGCCCTTGACGAGTGCCGTCTGTACGGAGCTTGTACGTTCTCCCACGCTTGTATGTGGGTTTTCCCTGAGTGCTCCGCTTTCCTCCCACTCTCCAACGACGTACAGGTTTGTAGTTTAATTGGCTTTGGTAAAAATAGTAAATTGTCCCTAGTTTGTACGATAGTGCTAGTGTACAGGGTGACTGCTGGTCAGCGTGGACTTGGTGGGCCAAAGGGCCCGTTTCCGCCTTGTGTCTCCAAAGTCTAAAGTTTGTGCCTTTGGTCAAATGTTTGGTCGTTTGTTCTAATATCACATTGTATAATTGAATAACGTTCCTCCCCCACCCTAGTTCCCAGACCTGTTTCACTGTCCTCACGATTAATTTTACTGTTTGTTTGCCTCATTGTCACCCTCCCCTCGGCCAACAAAGAACCACTCTACATTTCCTTGATCATAGAAACATAGAAAATAGGTGCAGGAGTAGGCCATTCGGCCCTTCGGCCCTTCGAGCCTGCACCGCCATTCAATATGATCATGGCTGATCATCCAACTCAGTATCCCGTACCTGCCTTCTCTCTATACCCCCTGATCCCTTTAGCCACAAGGGCCACATCTAACTCCCTCTTAAATATAGCCAATGAACTGGCCTCAACTACCTTCTGTGGCAGAGAATTCCACAGATTCACCACTCTCTGTGTGAGAAAAAACGTTCTCATCTCGGTCCTAAAAGACCTCCCCGTTATCCTTAAACTGTGACCCCTTGTTCTGGACTTCCCCAACATCGGGAACAATCTTCCTGCATCTAGCCTGTCCAACCCCTTAAGAATTTTGTAAGTTTCTATAAGATCCCCCCTCAATCTTCTAAATTCCAGCGAGTACAAGCCGAGTCTATCCAGTCATTGTCAACTTTGATCTGTCGTTTTCACACCGTACATTCTCTGTGTACCCTTCCAATATCTCCAGCTTCCCTCTCACATGACTCAGTCTGAAGAAGGGTCTCGACCCGAAACGTCACCCATTCCATCTCTCCAAAGATGCTGCCTGACCCGCTGAGTTACTCCAGCATTTTGTGTTTATCTAACGTTCCAATGAAGATCATTAAGATGGCTTGTTGAGTTAAAGCAGTTCCAACAATGGCAAAGACAGAAACTAGAAATATTAAGCATAGCCATAATACAATAACAGTAACTAATTTAAGCGTAAATGGCTCCTACACAAGCAATGGTTTTCATAAGTTCATAAGTGATAGGAGCAGAATTAGACCATTTGGCCCATCAAGTCTACTCCACCATTCAATCCTGGCTGATCTATCTTTCCCTCTTAACCCCATTCTCCTGCCTGCTCCCCATAGCCCCTGACACGTGTGACTCTACCCAATACCCAATGACTTGGCCTCCACAGCCTTCTGTCGCAATGAATTCCACAGATTTACCACCCTCTGACTAAAGAAATTCCTCCTCATCTCCTTCCTAAAGGAACGTCCTTTAATTCTGAGACGATGTCCTCTGGTCTTAGACTCTCCTTGTGTTTTATATTTGGTTGAGTCAACCCTATTTGGTTTCAACAGATCGGGTATTTGTCCATGAGTGGGCTCATCTTCAGTGGGGCGTGTTTGATGAATACAACGATTTGGCGCCATTTTATTTCTCTGACCAGGATTTCCATGCCACGGGGTGAGTTGCCTTTCAATCTAAATCATATGGTTAGTAGGTGGACAATAAATAAGATTTGTTTCTTCTCGTTTCCAGGCTTGGAGAGAGTTAGATTTAGCTCTAAGGGCTAAAGGAATCAAGGGATATGGAAAGCAGGAATGGGGTACTTATTTTGGATGATCAGCCATGATCATGTTGAATGGCGGTGCTGGCTCAAAGGGTCGAATGGCCTACTCCTGCACCTATTTTCTTTATTTCTACAGATGTAGTTAGCGCACTTACACCCGAACCTAGTGTTATGTTGCTTGAGTATTTAGTTATTGATTTTGGTGGGGATTCCAGTGTGGCTGTGTATCTCTGCAGCAAAATCCCCTCTCCAATCAGGCAAGAGGTACAGAAGTGTGAAAACGCACACATCCAGATTTAGGGACAGTTTCTTCCCAGCTGTTATCAGGCAATTGAACCATCCTACCACAACCAGAGAGCAGTGCTGAACTGCTATCTACCTCATTGGAGACCCTTGCACTATCTTTAATCGGACTTTACTGGACTTTATTTTGCATGAAACGTTATTCCGTTTATCATGTATCTGTACACTGCGGACAGCTTGATTGTAATCATGAATAATCTTTACTATACATGCAGACTGGATAACATGTTGGCTTGGTGCACGTGACAATAATAACTTGAATTAAACTAAACTAAAATGCATACCTCTAGATTCGGGACAATTTTAGTCCCAGCTGTTATGAGGCAACTGCTCCGTCCTCTCACCAACTAGAGGGCAGTCCTGACCTCCCATCCACCTCATTGGAAATCCCCGGACAATCTTCAATCAGACTTTACTGGACTTTATCTTGCACTAAATGTTAACCCCTTTATCATGTATCTGTACATTGTGGACGGCTTGATTCTAATCATGTATAGTCTTTTCGCTGACTGGATAGCACAAAACAAAAATACTTTTCACTGTATCTCGGTACATGTGACAATAAACTGAACTGAAGTAAAAGGTGGGGTTAGGGTGGGTTTGCGGTGGGAGAGGCAAGAAGTTCCAACGTTTTAAAGAGAACCTACCTTCAACATGGGGGGATAGACAATAGACAATAGGTGCAGGAGGAGGCCATTCGGCCCTTCGAGCCAGCACCGCCATTCAATGTGATCATGGCTGATCATTCTCAATCAGTACCCCGTTCCTGCCTTCTCCCCATACCCCCTGACTCCGCTATCCTTAAGAGCTATATCTAGCTCTCTCTTGAATGCATTCAGAGAATTGGCCTCCTCTGCCTTCTGAGGCAGAGAATTCCACAGATTCACAACTCTCTGACTGAAAACGTTTTTCCTCATCTCAGTTCTAAATGGCCTACCCCTTATTCTAAACTGTGGCCTCTTGTTCTAGACTCCCCCAACATTGGGAACATGTTTCCTGCCTCTAACGTGTCCAACCCCTTAATAATCTTATACGTTTCGATAAGATCTCCTCTCATCCTTCTAAATTCCAGTGTATACAAGCCTAGTCGCTCCAGTCTTTCAACATACGACAGTCCCGCCATTCCGGGAATTAACCTAGTAAACCTACGCTGCATGCCCTCAATAGCAAGAATATCCTTCCTCAAATTTGGAGACCAAAACTGCACACAGTACTCCAGGTGCGGTCTCACTAGGGCCCTGTACAACTGCAGAAGGACCTCTTTGCTCCTATACTCAACTCCACTTGTTACGAAGGCCAACATTCAACTTGAATAAGTCTTGCGTTGGTTTATTTTGAATGTTGCAGAAAGTGCTCTGCAGGCAAATAATAATAAAAATGTTGGGGCTTGTCTTCACTTTTAGGTGTTCAAAAGAGATAAAGGGCGAGTCTGCTATATGCAATAGAGGCTCCTGTGAACCCTGCAGCATTGATAGCAACACAGGGCTCCCAAGCAGAGATTGTATGTTTTTTCCGGACAAAACGCAAACGACAGCGGCTTCAATAATGTATCTCCAAGGATTGAAAGATGTAAGTTGAACAGCCAGGTCTGGGGCGTCACGGTAGCACAAGGGAGGCACGGTGGCGCAGAGGTAGAGTTGATGCCTTACAAGGCCAGAGAACCGGGTTCGATCCTGACTATGGGTGCTGTCTGTATGGAGTTTGTACATTCTTCCCGTGACCTGCGTGGGTTTTCTCCATGTTCTAACTGGTTTCTAGTCAATTAATTGGCTTTGGTAAAAATTGTAAATTGTCCGTAGTGTGTAGTATAGTGTTAGTGTGTGCAGGGATCGCTAGTCGGCACGGACTTCGTGGGCCGATGGGCCGGTTTCCGCACTGTATCTCTAAATGAAACCACTAAATATTTTACTTTAACAATTTCTGTAATAGAGTCAAGTCGTAGAGTGATACAGTGTGAAAACATGCCCTTTAGCCCAACTTGCCCACACCGGCCAACATGTCCCAGCTACACTAGTCTCACCTGCCCGCATTTGGTCCATATCCCTCCAAACCAATCCTATTCATGTACCTGTTTCTTAAACGTTGGGATAGTCCCAGCCTCAACTACTTCCACTGGAAGCTTGTTCCATACACTCACCTTCTTTTCTGTGAAAAGGTTACCCCTCAGATTCCTATTAAATCTTTTCCCCTTCACCTTAAACCTATGTCCTCTGGTGTTCCATTCACCTACTCTGGGCAAGAGTCTCTGTGCGTCTACCCGATCTATTCCTCTCATGATTTTATACACCTCTATAAGATCACTCCTCATCCTCCTGTGCTCCAGGGAATAGAGTCCCAGACTACTCAACCTCTCCCTATAGCTCACACCCTCTAGCCCTGGCAACATCCTCGTAAATCTTCTCTACACCCTTTCCAGCTTGTCAACATCTTTCCTTTAACATCCTATATAAAAGCAAAGAAACATTTATAAACTGTTTCAAAACCATAATCCTTGTTCATTTTAGGTATCTTATTAACAGCCAATGCCAGGTTTCACTCTATCTAATAGAACAGTATAGAAACATAGAAACATAGAAAATAGGTGCAGGAGTAGGCCATTCGGCCCTTCGAACCTGCACCGCCATTCAATATGATCATGGCTGATCATCCAGCTCAGTAGCCTGTACCTGCCTTCTCTCCATACCCCCTGATCCTTTTAGCAAAAAGGGCCACATCTAACTCCCTCTTAAATATAGCCAATGAACTGGCCTCAACTACCTTCTGTGGCAGAGAATTCCACAGACTCACCACTCTCTGTGTGAAGGAATGTTTTCTCATCTCGGTCCTAAAAGATTTCCCCCTTATTCTCAAGCTGTGACCCCTGGTTCTGGACTCCCCCAACATCGGGAACAATCTTCCCGCATCTAGCCTCTCCAACCCCTTAAGAATTTTATATGTTTCTATAAGATCCCCCCTCAGTCTTCTAAATTCCAGCGAGTACAAGCCCAGTCTATCCAGTCTTTCCTCATATGAAAGTCCTGCCATCCCAGGGATCAATCTGGTGAACCTTCTCTGTACTCCCTCTAAGGCAAGAACGTCTTTCCTCAGGTTAGGAGACCAAAACTGCACACAATACTCCAGGTGCGGTCTCACCAAGGCCCTGTACAACTGAGGCAGAACCTCCCTGCTCCTAAACTCAAATCCTCTTGCTATGAATGCCAACATACCATTCGCTTTCTTCACTGCCTGCTGCACCTGCATGCTTGCTTTCAATGACTGGTGCACCATGACACCCAGGTCACGTTGCATCTCCCCTTCTCCCAATCGGTCACCATTCAGGTAATACTCTGCTTTCCTGTTCTTGCCGCCAAAGTGGATAACCTCACATTTATCCACATTATATTGCATCTGCCATGCATTTGCCCACTCGCCTAATCTATCCAAGTCACTCTGCAGCCTCCTAGCATCCTCCTCGCAGCTAACACTGCCACCCAGCTTCGTGTCATCCGCAAACTTAGAGATGTTGCATTCAATTCCCTCGTCCAAATCATTAATATACACTGTAAATAACTGGGGTCCCAGCACTGAGCCTTGCGGTACCCCACTAGTCACTGCCTGCCATTCTAAAAATTGTATAAGATTCGTCAGGCATGAGTTGCCTTTGGTAAATCCATGCTGACTTTGTCCGATGATTTCACCACTTTCCAAATGTGATGCTATCACATCTTTAATAACTGACTCCAGCATTTTCCCCACTACCGATGTTAGGCTAACTGGTCTATAATTCCCCGTTTTCTCTCTCCCTCCCTTTTTAAAAAGTGGGGTTACATTAGCTACCCTCCAGTCCTCAGGAACTACTCCAGAATCTAAAGAGTTTTGAAAAATTATCACTAATGCATCCACTATTTCTGAGGCTACTTCCTTAAGCACTCTGGGATGCAGCCTATCTGGCCCTGGGGATTTATCTGCCTTTAATCCATTTAATTTACCTAACACCACTTCCCGACTAACCTGGATTTCCCTCAGTTCCTCCATCTCATTAGACCCCCGGTCCCCCGCTATTTCCGGCAGACGGTTTATGTCTTCCTTAGTGAAGACAGAACCAAAGTATTTGTTCAATTGGTCTGCCATCTCCTTGTTCCCTATGATCAATTCACCTGTTTCCGACTGCAAGGGACCTACATTTGTCTTAACTAATCTTTTTCTCTTGACATATCTATAAAAGCTTTTGCAGTCAGTTTTTATGTTCCTTGCCAGTTTTCCCTCATAATCTATTTTCCCTTTCCTAATTAAGCCCTTTGTCCTCCTCTGCTGGACTCTGAATTTCTCCCAGTCCTCTGGTATGCTACTTTTTCTGGCTAATCTGTATGCTTCATCTTTTGTTTTAATACTATCCTTGATTTCCCTTGTTAGCCACGGATGCACTACCTTTCCTGGTTTGTTCTTTTGCCAAACTGGGATGAACACTTGTTGTAGTTCATCCATGCGACCTTTAAATGCCTTCCATTGCATGTTCACCGTCAACCCTTTCAGCATTAATCGGCAGTCTATCTTGGACAATTCACGCCTCATACCCTCAAAGTTACCTTTCTTTAAGTTCAGAACACTTGTTTCTGTATCGACTTTGTCACTCTCCATCCTAATGAAGAACTCTACCATATTATGATCACTCTTGCCCAAGGGGCCTCGCACAACAAGACTGCTAACTAACCCTTCCTCATTACTCAATACCCAGTCTAGAATAGCCTGTTCTCTCGTTGGTTCCTCGACATGTTGGTTTAGAAAACCATCTCTCAAACATTCCAAGAAATCCTCTTCCTCAGCACCCCTGCCAGTTTGGTTCACCCAATCTATATGTAGATTGAAGTCACCCATTATAACTGCTGCACCTTTAGTGCACGCATTTCTAATTTCCTGCTTGATGCCATCCCCAACCTCACTACTGCTGTTAGGTGGCCTGTACACAACTCCCACTAGCTTTTTCTGCCCCTTAGTGTTTCGTAGCTCTACCCATATCGATTCCACTTCCTCCAAGCTAATGTCCTTCCTTTCCACTGCTTTAATCTCCTCTCTAATCAGTAAAGCTACCCCACCTCCTTTTCCTTTCTGTCTATCCCGCCTGAATATAGAATATCCCTGGATGTTGAGCTCCCAGCCTTGGTCACCCTGGAGCCATGTCTCCGTAATCCCAACTATATCATAATCATTAATAACTATCTCCACATTTAATTCATCCACCTTATTACATATACTCCTTGCATTGAGACACAAAGCCTTCAGGCTTGTTTTTATAACTCTCTTACCCCTTATACAATTATGTTGAAAAGTGGCCCTTTTTGATTTTTGCCCTGGATTTGTCTGCCTGCCACTTTTACTTTTCACCTTGCTACCTGTTGCTTCTACCCTCATTTTACACCCCTCTGTCTCTCTGCTCCTGCTCCCATCCCCCTGCCACATTAGTTTAAATCCTCCCCGACAGCACTAGCAAACACTCCCCCTAGGACATTGGTTCCATTCCAGCTCAGGTGCAGACCGTCCTGTTTGTACTGGTCCCACTTCTCCCAGAACTGGTTCCAATGTCCTAAAAATTTGAATCCCTCCCCCTTGCACCATTTTTCAAGCCACGTATTCATCTGAAATATCCTCCTATTCCTACTCTGACTAGCACGTGGCACTGATAGTAATCCAGAGATTATTACCTTTGAGGTCCTACTTTTAAGTTTTTCTCCTAGCTCTCTAAATTTACCTTGTAGGACCTCATCCCGTTTTTTACCTAAATCGTTGGTGCCAATGTGCACCACGACAACTGGCTGTTCACCCTCCCCTCCAGAATGTCCTGCAGCCGCTCAGAGATATCCCTGACCCTTGCACCAGGAAGGCAACATACCATCCTGGAGTCTCGTTTGCGGCCGCAGAAACGCCTATCTATTCCCCTTACAATTGAATCCCCTATCACTATAGCCCTTCCACTCTTTTTCCTCCCCTCTTTTGCCGCAGAGCCACCCACGGTGCCACGAACTTGGCTGCTGCTGCCTTCCCCTGATGAGCCATCTCCCCCAACAGTATCCAAAATGGCATACCTGTTTAGGAGGGAGATGACCGCAGGGGACTCCTGCACTACCTGCCGACTGCTACGCTGGCTAGTGGCCACCCGTTTCCTTTCTGTCCGCTTATCTTTTACCTGTGGTGTGGCCAACTCACTATACGTGATTTACCTTACACGATATTTACATTTCCACAAATCCTTGTAGATATTACAGTAGCACAACAGTGTACATATTCACCTTGCATCCCAGGGTACTTAAGGAGGTGGCTCTAGAAATAGTGGATGTATTGGAGATTATTTTTCAATGTTCTATAGATTCAGGATCAGTTCCTGTGGATTGGAGGATAGCAAATGTTATCCCACTTTTTAAGAAAGGAGGGAGAGAGAAAACGGGTAATTATAGACCAGTTAGTCTGACATCAGTGGTGGGGAAGATGCTGGAGTCAATTATAAAAGACGAAATTGCTGAGCATTTGGATAGCAGTAATGGGATCATTCCGAGTCAGCATGGATTTACGAAGGGGAAATCATGCTTGACAAATCTACTGGAATTTTTTGAGGATGTAACTAGGAAAATTGACAGGGGAGAGTCAGTGGATGTGGTGTACCTCGACTTTCAGAAAGCCTTCGACAAGGCCCCACATAGGAGATTAGTGGGCAAAATTAGGGCACATGGTATTGGGGGTAGGGTACTGACATGGATAGAAAATTGGTTGACAGACAGAAAGCAAAGAGTGGGGATAAATGGGTCCCTTTCGGAATGGCAGGCAGTGACCAGTGGGGTACCGCAAGGTTCGGTGCTGGGACCCCAGCTATTTACGATATACATTAATGACTTAGACGAAGGGATTAAAAGTACCATTAGCAAATTTGCAGATGATACTAAGCTGGGGGGTAGTGTGAATTGTGAGGAAGATGCAATAAGGCTGCAGGGTGACTTGGACAGGTTGTGTGAGTGGGCGGATACATGGCAGATGCAGTTTAATGTAGATAAGTGTGACGTTATTCACTTTGGAAGTAAGAATAGAAAGGCAGATTATTATCTGAATGGTGTCAAGTTAGGAGGAGGGGGAGTTCAACGAGATCTGGGTGTCCTAGTGCATCAGTCAATGAAAGGAAGCATGCAGGTACAGCAGGCAGTGAAGAAAGCCAATGGAATGTTGGCCTTCGTAACAAGAGGAGTTGAGTATAGGAGCAAAGAGGTCCTTCTACAGTTGTACCGGGCCCTGGTGAGACCGCACCTGGAGTACTGTGTGCAGTTTTGGTCTCCAAATTTGAGGAAGGATATTCTTGCTATGGAGGGCGTGCAGCGTAGGTTCACTAGGTTAATTCCTGGAATGGCGGGACTGTCGTATGTTGAAAGGCTGGAGCGATTGGGCTTGTATACACTGGAATTTAGAAGGATGAGGGGGGATCTTATTGAAACGTATAAGATAATTAGGGGATTGGACACATTAGAGGTAGGAAACATGTTCCCAATGTTGGGGGAGTCCAGAACAAGGGGCCACAGTTTAAGAATAAGGGGTAGGCCATTTAGAACGGAGATGAGGAAGAACTTTTTCAGTCAGAGAGTGGTGAAGGTGTGGAATTCTCTGCCTCAGAAGGCAGTGGAGGCCAGTTCGTTGGATGCTTTCAAGAGAGAGCTGGATAGAGCTCTTAAGGATAGCGGAGTGAGGGGGTATGGGGAGAAGGCAGGAACGGGGTACTAATTGAGAGTGATCAGCCATGATCGCATTGAATGGCGGTGCTGGCTCGAAGGGCTGAATGGCCTACTCCTGCACCTATTGTCTATTGTCTATTGTCTATTGTCTACATAGAGGAAGCTGGGAATCTTTTTGTGATATCATTTGCATGTCTTTCTTTAACCATGTTAAAAGCTAATTGATTTCATTCTTCGCATAACATTGAAGTATCTGTTGGTGTAAATACGTACAACATAGAAGGGTACAAATAACACAAGAACAAGTTCTTTGGTCCAGATCTATGCTGACATAATCCCAAATGAAATCTATCTCATTTGCCTGCACGTGATCCATATCCCTACATTCCCTGAATATCCACGTGCCGATCTAAAAACCTCTTAAATGCCACTATTGTATCTGCCTCCACCACTACCCCTGGCAGTACGGTCCAGGCAATGTTGCCCACCTCACCTTAAAGCTATGCACACTAGATCTTGACATTTCCATCCTGAGAAAAAGGTTCTGACTGTCTACGCTATCTAAGCCGCTTATAATTTTATACACATGTATCGGGTCTCCCCCCAACCTCCACAGAAAACAACCCAGGTTTGTCCAATCTTTCCTTATAGTTAATACCCTCTAATCCAGGCACCATTCTGGTCAACCCCATTTGCATCCTCTCCAAAGCTTCCCCATTCTTCCTGTAATGGGGCGACCAGAATTATCCACAATACTCCAAATGCAGCATGACCAAAGTCCTATAAAGTTGTAACATGAGTTCCTGACTCTGTTCAATGTCCCGACTGATGAAGGCAAGCATACAATATGCCTTCTTTACCACTCTTATCTGCTTGAGTGTTCACTTTCAGGGAGATATGGAGCTGGACTACAAGATCCCTCTGTGCATCAAATATAAATAAACGTAATAAACGTGTATAATACTTGACAGTGCAGCATTTTCTTACCCATTGTTTCCTCGGGAATGGAGTCACTGGTTCAAATCCACAGATTACACCCTGGTAGAAAGGCTTGCAAAGGCTTCGCAAAGCTAGCGAGTGTCACAGAGACAGGGAGAACTAAAGCATCAAGCAAGCCTTGTACTTAAAAGCTGCTGGCTCAGGGAAAATGGTTCCACCCATTGAGCTGATATTTAGAAGTAGGATATAGACACAAAGTGCTACGGTAACTCAGCGGGTAAGGCAGCATCTCTGGAGAAAAAGGATAGGTGATGTTCCAGGTCTGGAGCCGACCCTTCTTCAGAGTCTGAAGAAGGGTCCCGACCCAAAACGTCACCCATCCTTTTTCTCCAGAGATGCTGCCTGACCGGCTGAGTTACTCCAGCACTTGGTGTCTATCTCCGGTGTAAACCAGCATCCGCAGTTCCTTTCTACATGTTTAGAAAGTGGAACGTATATAACAAATCCGCAAATGCCAGGAAAGTGCATGTTCCCTCGCTGAATAGATTCTGCGACACTTCTCACACCGAGTCTTGCATTCATTTTTCAGGTGGTCGAATTCTGTGATAACAACACTCACAATGCTGAAGCGCCCAACATGCAGAACAGAATGTGCAATTACAGGAGCACTTGGGACGTGATCAGCAAGTCGGAAGATTTCAAGAATAACCCCCCGGCTAACGTTGCATCCCTGGTGCCGACAATAACTCTACTGCACGTCAAGGACCGAGTGCTGTGCTTAGTTCTTGATGACTCTGAAAGTATGGGCACGGTATGTTCCCAGTACGGAATAGTAGTGTTGGTTTAAGTTGAAGATATCTATGAGTTTACCCCTTCATAAGTTCACAAGTTCTAGCAGCAGAAGTAGGCCATTCAGCCCATCAAGTCTACTCCAACATTCAATCATGGCTGATCTATCTATCACTCTCAATCCCATTCTCCTGCCTTCTCCCCACATCCCCTGACAACCGTACGTCTCAGGAATCTGTCAATCTCCGCCTTAAAAATATCCATTGACTTGGCCTCCACAGCCGTCTGTGGCAATGAATTCCACCGATTCACCACCCTCTGACTAAAGAAATTCCTCCTCATTTCCTTTCTAAAGAAATGTCCTTTAATTCTGAGGCTGTGACCTCTGGTCCTAGACTCTCCCACTAGTGGAGACATCCTCACCACATCCACATCCATAAGCGGTGGCACGGTGGCGCAGCTGTAGAGTTGCTGCCTTGCAGCGCCAGAGACCCGGGTTCGATCCTGACTGCGGGTGCTGTCTGTACGGAGTTTGTACGTTCTCCCGTGACCTCGTGGGTTTTCTCCGAGATCTTTGGTTTCTTCCCACAGTCCAGAGAGGTACAGGTTTGTAGGTTAATTGGCTTGGTATAAATGTAAAAGTGTCCCCAGTGTGTGTAGGATAGTGTCAATGTGCGGGGACCGCTGGTTGGCGATGACTCGATGGGCCAAAGGGCCTGTTTCCGCGCTGTATCTCTAAATTAAACTAAAAACTAAACGAAACATATTGTTGAAGCACGGAGTTAGCTGCTTCTGCAGAAGTCTGAATTTTGAATCTGACTTGCTTTCTTTCTGAAAACAGCAAAATCGTATTGAAAGGCTCAGACAAGCAGCATCGATATTCCTGCTGCAGATCATTGAGACAGGATCCCAAGTTGGCATCGTCACTTTTGATAGCAGGGCAACTATTAGAACGCAGCTGAAAATAGTTAACAGTGAAGCGGTTCGGAAGCAACTGATAAACTACCTGCCTACAACCGCAGGTGGTGGAACAAATATCTGTAGTGGGGTTCGGGCAGCTTTCCAGGTAAGTCCCAGAGGACTTTTAATTGCACTTTCCATTGTAATGGTTCCAATCGTTTTCCAGCGTTGACGAAATGATGATTGTTTTCCAGGTCCTTCGCGGAGATGACGGAGCTACAAACGGCGATGAAATAGTTTTGCTGGCCGCTGGGGAGGACCCTTCTATAAGCCAGTGCTTCGAAGAAGTGAGACAAAGTGGAGCTATTGTCCACACCATCGCATTGGGACCACATGCAGCCATAGAACTGGGACAACTATCAGTTATGACAGGCAAGAAATAGGTTTCAAAGTTTAGTTTAGTTTGGTTTAGTTTGGAGATACAGTGCAGAAACAGGCCCTTTGGCCCACCGAGTCCGTGCCAATCAGCGGAAAGACAATACATGATTACAATCGAGCCATCCACAGTGTACAGATGCATGATAAAGGGAATAACGTGAATAACATTTAGTGCAAGATAAAGCCAGTAAATTAATCAAACATAGTCCGAGGGTCTCCGATGAGGTAGACAGTAGTTGAGGACTGCTCTCTGGTTGTGGTGGGATGGTTCAGTTGCCTGATAACAGATGGGGAGAAACTGTCCCTGAATCTGGAGGTGTGCGTTTTCACACTTCTATACCTTTTGCCTAATGGGAGAGGGGAGAAGATGGAGTGGCCGGGGTGCGACTCGTCCTTGATTATGCTGCTGGCCTTATCGAGGTAGCGTGAGATGTAAATGGAGTCAATGAAGGGAGATTGGTTTGGGTGATGTTCTGGGCTTCGCCCACAATACTCGGCAATGTCTTGCGGGCATCTACGTTACATTCAGTTCATTTTCCTCATCAGCTTTATGATTGAATAATGTGAATGAAATCTTGCGCAAACATTTTCCCTTTCAAGAGTGAAGAGTGTTTTATTGTCACATGTACCGAAATGGATCAATGAAATTGTTCATGACCTCTATGTTAACTCTTCAATTTTATATTCTTCAATTATCAGATGGCATACAATATTCGGCCACAGATAACGTGGATGAAAATGGACTAATCGATGCTTTCACTGGATTAGTATCAGGCAATGGTGACATTATCCAGCAGTCAATCCAGGTTTGATTCATTGAGCAACATTCCAAAACATGTTTGCTGGAAATAACTGCCTCACCGGATTAAAAATATTTCTTCTCTTTGGTTACAGCTTGAAAGATCTGGAAAGCGCATCAGCAGTAATAGTTGGTTAACCGGTACAGTCGTCATTGATAAAACCATTGGGAATGACACCTTCTTTGTCATGACGTGGGAGAGCGTTACACCATCCATCTTAGTTCATGATCCTCGGGGAAAGATTTACGATGATTCAAACTTTGACATAGACAACAGTTTCCATACAGGAAGACTTGCTATTCCTGGCACTGCAGAGGTATGTTACAGTGTCATAGAGTCATACAGTGCGAAAACAGGCCCTTCGGCCCAACATGTCCCAGCTACACTAGTCCCACCTGCCCGCGTTTGGTCCATATCCCTCCAAACCTGTCCTATCTATGCACCTGTCTAACTGTTTCTTAAACGTTGGGATAGTCCCAGCCTCAACTATCTCTTCTGGCACCTTGTTCCATACACCCACCACCCTTTTGTGTGAAAGAATTACTCCTCAGATTCCTATTAATTCCTTTCCCCTTCACCTTAAACCTATGTTCTCTGGTCCTCGATTCCCCTACTCTGGGAAAGAGACTCTGTGCATCTACCTGATCGATTCCTCTGATGATTTTATACCCATGTTTCTTATTGGATTTCATGTTTCCTCTTTTTGTTGATTTAGCTTTGCCCTCTGTGTTGTAAATTAAAGTGGCGTGCTTTTCTATCAGCCAGGATCATGGAGCTACTCGATAAAGAATACGGCTGCTGCAGATCAGGTTCTGAGCATCACTGTGATATCCCGCGCAGCAGACGAGAGTGTTCCACTTTTCACTGTCAATGCCCACATCAATCAGGGTACATCGGTGTGGCCGAACCCCCTGGTCATTTACGCAGAGGTCAGTCACGGCTATCTGCCAGTCATTGATGCTAAAGTGTCAGCCACAATGGAGCGGGCAGATGGCACGTCTACCATCGTTGACCTTCTGGACAATGGCGCAGGTAAACGCACGTGAAAGACCGAGAGACAGGCGACTGTAACGAGCCGTGCGTGTTCCTTTCTGAGAGCCACAGGGCACGACAGGCGTTGAAGTATGACACAAAAAGCCGGTCAGGCAGCATCTCTGAGAATAAGGGGTAGGCCATTTAGAACTCAGATGAGGAAAAACTTTTTCAGTCAGAGTTGTGAATCTGTGGAATTTTCTGCCTCAGAAGGCAGTGGAGGCCAATTCTCTGAATGCATTCAAGAGAGTTCTAGATAGAGCTCTTAAGGATAGCAGAGTCAGGGGGTATGGGGAGAAGGCAGGAACGGGGTACTGATTGAGAATGATCAGCCATGATCACATTGAATGGCGGTGCTGTCTCGAAGGGCCGAATGGCCTCCTCCTGCACCTATTGTCTATGGTCTATTGTCTGGAGAGAAGGAATGGGTGACGTTTTGGGTCGAGACCCTTCTTCAGACTGAAGAAGGGTCTCGACCAGAAACGTCACCCATTCCCTCTCTCCAGAGATGCTGCCTGACCCGCCGAGTTGCTCCAGCATTTTGTGATACCTTCGATTTGTACCAGTATTTTCCTACACACAAAAAACTGGAGTAACTCAGCACCTCTGGTGAAAAGGAATAGGGTCGAGACGTTGAGGTATAATTGAAGTGTAGATGTGGTTCAATACTGGAAATGAGGCAACCATTTTGCGTGCGGCATGTTCCCACAAAAGAGCTTCAGCTTCCGTCAGGATTAAGGATGACTTCCTTCCTTCCTCTCTGGTTTTGAGGCCTCAGAGATGACTGATAAGGCCGGTGTAGGAACCACAGACACTTGCACAGATGGGGCAGGTGATGCCTGACGGGGAATGTGGGGGAGTAGTTTGTGAGGTGTTTTGCTTCTTCTGCCATTTACAGGCTTATGCATGCACCCAAGATATGGACACCTAATGCAGGCTCTCAATAACATCTCAAATGTTGATGGACTAATGGTCAAGGAATTGTATGTTTTCTTTGCTCCGCCTTATCCAATTTGGCTTGGTCCTTGTAAAGTTAATTAATGGAAGCCTTGAGCTTATGGCATTTCAATTGCCTCCTGACCAGAGGCCTGGATAGAGTGGATGTGGAGAGGATGTTTCCACTAGTGGGAGAGTTTAGGACCAGAGGCTGCAGCCTCAGAATAAAAGGACGTACCTTTAGAAAGGAGATTTATTTTGTCAAAGGGTGGTGAATTTGTGCAATTCATTGCCACAGAAGGCTGTGGTGGGCAAGTCAATGGATATTTTTAAGGCGGAGATTGATAGATTCTTGATTCATACGGGTGTCTCTGTTTCTGCTTTCTACTGCACAACCGCCAACAGCTGGGCTGTCTCGTGCAGGTTTCGCTCGCATGGGTACCGGTTGCAAAAAGGTCATTTAGATTTTTACGTGGGCAAGTTTGGTGAGATGATCCATGTCCAAGTTGTCGAGTTGTGACATGAAGAGTGACAAGGTTGGTGCACACCTGGTGGTGTCGGGAAGGATGTTCCACTCTGGGATAGTCCATGGATATAGTGACTATAGGCAGCTATTTTTGTTTGCTCTAATTCTAGTATAAATGAAGTGACCTGAGGACTGTCTTGTAAATGTCTGGGTATTGGATTGAATGAAGTGAGATATGTTACTGGGGATGATGCCATGAGTCTATTTGTAGACTGTACATAAGCGGGCTTTGGTGGGTCTCGACTCCAGCGACTCCCAGCCAAGGCGATTTAACATATCGGAGACGCTTGACTGTCTTGAGTCAGGGGTTACGGGGAGAAGGCAGGAGAATGGGGTTGAAAAATATATCAGCCGTGGTTGAATAGCGGAGTACACTTGATGGGCCGAATGGCCTAATTCTGCTCCTATCACTTATGAAATGAAAATTCTTTGGGAAGCAGCATTTGTGGAGAGTGCTCTACAGTATAGTCCCATTTGATTGCAACAATGTGATAATGGACAGATAATCAGAGGTCTGAGTGCTATAGCAATGTGTTAAAGGATGTTCCAATTTAAAAAAAAAGATTTCATAATTTCCTGTGCACGCCTTTATTTGCAATAAATTTATTTGTAATAAATACCTTTACTTGCCTTCTTCTCGTTAGACCCTGATGCTGTTGAAAACGATGGCATTTATTCAAAATACTTCATTAATTTTGGTGGAAATGGACGGTACAGCTTCAAAATAAATATTCAAGGAAAAGATGGAGTAACAAGATTATCAGCCAGGAGGCAAGGTCGTGCTCTGTACATCCCTGGATATGTGCAGAATGGTAATGTATTGATGGATAAATGTTACACATTGATGTTGACGGTATAACATTGGCTGTGTCTATCACCACCTTTAACCCAAGTGCCATTGAAATTCTCACCTTTCTATCCCCAAACATGACAAACTTTGAGAACCAGAGGACATGGGTTTAAGGTGAGGGGGGGGGGGGGAGGATTTGATGGGAACCTGAGGTGTAACATTTTCACACAAAGGGTGGTGAGTGTACGCAACAAGTTGCCAGAGGAGGTAGTTGAGGCAGGTACTATCGCAACGTTTTAAGAAACATTTAGACAGATACCTGGAAAAGACCGGTTTAAAGGGATATGGGCCAATCGCAGGCAGGTGGGACTAGTGTAGCTGGGACATGTTGGTGGTCAGTGAGGGCAGGTTGGGCCGAGGGGCCTGTTTCCACACTGTAAGACTCTATGACTCTAAATGCCATGGTCTCAAGGACAATCTTCCATCCTTCATTTTCCCTGAAACTCATCTCATCCTGTATCCCACTTCTACCTGCATTCCTTCCTCTGACTTCACAACTCACAACACTTCAACCCTTATGTCTCACACATTCTGTTTTTTTCATCTCTGGCCTTTGTCCAGTCAGTGACTAGTGGGGTGCCGCAAGGCTCGGTGCTGGGACCCCAGTTGTTCACAATATATATTAACGATTTAGAAGAGGGAATTAAATGTACCATCTCTAAGTTTGCTGATGGCACAAAACTGGGTGGCAGTGTGAGCTGCGAGGAGGATGCTATGAGGCTGCAGGGTGACTTGGATAGGTTGAGTGAGTGGGCAGAAGCATGGCAGATGCAGTGTAATGTGGATAAATGTGAGGTTATTCACTTTGGTGGCAAGAACAAGAAGGCAGATTATTATGTGAATGGTGTCAGATTAGGAGAAGGGGAGGTGCAACGAGACCTGGGTGTGCTTGTACATCAGTCACTGAAAGTAAGCATGCAGATATAGCAGGCAGTGAAGAAAGCTAATGGCATGTTGGCCTTCATTTCGAGAGGAGTTGAGTTTAGGAGCAAGGAGGTCCTACTGCAGTTGTACAGGGCCCTAGTGAGACCGCACCTGGAGTATTGTGTGCAATTTTCGTCTCGTAATTTGAGAAAGGACATTATTGCTAATGACGGAGTGCAGCGTAGGTTCACCAGGTTAATTCCCGGGAGGGCGGGACTGACATGTGATGAAGAATGGGTTGACAGGGCTTGTATTCGCTGGAATATAGAAGGATGAGAGGGGATCTTATAGAAACATATAACATTCCTAGAGGATTGGACAGGGGAGATGCAGGAAATATGTTCCCTATGTTGGGGAGTCCAGAACCAGGGGTCACAGTTTAAGAATAAGGGGTAGCGACTGAGATTAGGATAAACCAGAGAGTTGTGAATCTGTGGAATTCTCTGCCACAGAAGGCAGTGGAGGCCAATTCACTGGATGTTTTCAAGAGAGAGATAGGTTTAGCTCTTAGGCCTGACGGAATCAAGGGATATGGGGAAAAGCCAGAACGGGGTACTGATTTTGAATGATCAGCCTTGATCATATTGAATGGTGGTGCTGGTTTGACGGGTGAATGGCCTACTCCTGCACCTATTTTCTACGTTTCTATGTTTCTCTGAACCCCTATCAACCCCTCCCTACGACCTGCTGTGATTTGTCCTGCTCCTTCTCTCTTCCAGCTTTCATCCTCTACCCGACAGTCAATCCATAGAAGGTCCTGACCTGAAACGTCACCTATCCATGTTCTCCAGTGATGCTGCCTGACCTGCTGAGTTACTCCAGCACTTTGTGTCATTTTATGTAAAGCAGCATCTGCAGTTCCTTTATACTATATCCAGTACCCTGCTGTCTACTTGTCCATTGCCCAGTGTCCTCACTGCATGATAACAGTCTCGGAAAATCATCACAAAAAAAAAACTACACTTGTGATGAAATCCTTGTTAACCCTTAGCTACCCCCCCCTCCTCTCCTCTCCCCCACACCCACCCCTTCCTCCCCAAAACTCTACCTCTATAAACCAGGCAAGTGTCTCTCCTGAAATCTCAACTCCTCTGGCGCTGGTCTTTCATGCATCCATCTCTTTCTGCCCTGCCTCTGATGTAAAATGTCTTAACTCCATGTTTGTGGGTTCCTCCTCTCACTGTTCTCCTTTACATTGAGACGTTAGATCACCCCACTTAATATCTCTTCATGAAATATCAACAATATTTCACCTGTACCAAGGTACAGTGAAAAGCTTTTTCATTGCACGCTATAAATACAATCAAGTATAGTCCATAGAGCAAAGGGAAAGATATGGAATGCATAATACAGTTCTCGGCATTGTAGTGCATCAGTTCCACAGACAAAGTCCAATGTCCCCAACGGGGTAGAGGTGAAACAGACTGTACCCTAGCTTATGTAAAGAGTATTCAGAAGCCTGATAATAAGAGGGAAATAAGCTGTTCCAGAGTCTGGTCGTGCATGCTGTCAAGCTCTATAGCTTCTACCAGATAGGAACAGGGAGAAGCAGGAATAACCCGGGGTGGGACAAGTCTTTGATTGTGTTGGCTGCTTTTCCAAGGTCTAGATGGGATCAATGGTGGGATATCAGGTTTGTGTGATGGATTGGGCGACATCTACAACTCTCTGCAATTTTCCATGGTCTTTGACAGAGCTGTTTCTAAACCAAGCTGTGATGCAACCCCGACAGTATGCTTTCTATGGTGCATCAGTAGACGTTTGTAAGAGTCATTGGAGACACGCCAAATTTCCTCAGTCTCCTCAGGAAGTAGAGGCATCTTGACTGTCACATCAGTGTGGTTGGTCAACGACAGATCATTGAAGATCTCAACCATTTCCACTTCGGCATCATTGATGCCGACTGGGGCATGTACTTAGGGTTGCCAACTGTCGTATTAGTCGGGACATCCCATATTTTGGGCTAAATTGGTTTAGGCCCAGACGGCGCTATAGGCCCTGACACAGTAGGCCCGTACACTGTAGGTCCAGATACTGTATGCCTGGACACTGTAGACCCGGACACTGTAGCCCGGGGGCCACTGAAGTCCCGGATAGTGTAGGCCCGAGCGCTGCCGAACGGAGGTTGCGTAGCAACCCGCCTCCCGGCCCGGGGGGGCCGCCATGGTTGAAGCGGGAGCAACAGGCCATTGGCTGGGTGAGGTCACGTGTGGCGTGGGGTTGTGACGTCACCCTTTGTCCCTTATTTGGGAGTGAGGAAGTTGGCAACCCTACATGTACTCCACCTTGCTTCCGAATCGTCGATAACTAGCTCCTTCATCTTGCAATCTGCAGTGTCATTTCACAATAGATTTTAGATATCTTGATCCTTTTTCTGAAACGTGTCCTTTTCTTTTTCGTTCAGGACAAATTCAACAAAACACATCTAGGCCGCCATCCATTGATGACAACACTCAGGTGAAACTGGGTAGTTTTCAGAGAGTTAAATCAGGTGGCACGTGTTTCGTAAGTCAGGTACCTCCAGGAGTTCCTCCTGATAGGTTCCCCCCGAGTACAATCATGGATCTTAAAGCAACGATAGTCCACGATAACATACAACTGAACTGGACAGCGCCAGGAGACGATTTTGATCAAGGAAATGGTAATTAAAAATTATATTTTGATGTATAAATTCTTCAATCGTTCAATGGTATTTATTGTCAGATGGACCTATGTGCATTGGAACTCTTTTTTTTTCAATACAGTTCAGTGCCAATTCCACATTTGAGTTTAGTTTATTATCTCATGTACCTCTGTAGTGTGGGGATATATTGCACCTTGGATGTGAAGAGAATGTTTCCACTAGTGGGAGAGTCTAGGACTAGGGGTTATAGCCTTAGAATTAAAGGACATTCCTTAAGGAAGGAGATGAGGAAGAATTTCTTTGGGCAGAGGGTGGTGAATCTGTAGAATTCGTCGCCACAGAAAGCTGTGGAGGCCATGCCAATGTATACTTTTAAGGCAGAGATAGATAGATTCTTGATTAGTACAGGTGTCAGGGGTTATAGGGAGAAGGCAGGGGAATGTTGGGAGGGAGAGATAGATCAGCCATGATTGAATGGCAGTGTAGACTTGATGGGCCGAAAAGCCTAATTCAAGTCCTATTACCTATGACCTTATGGTCTTATTCCTGTTCTTCCCTAACAAAAACTGAGAGAATATTTTATTAGCATGTTACAATAACAAAGTTTGAGTGGTGTTTCTTTTGTGAATTAACTTGCTTTCACGTTTTTTTTTCTCTTCCGCTTCTTCTTCGTTTAGCTTTGCACTATGAAATAAGGATGAGCCAAAACTTCACACAGCTGAAAAATTATTTTCAATCTGCTCACAAGATTAACACCACTGGGTTGAATCCTCAGCCTGCAAACTCCAAGGAATCGTTTTTAATCTCTGAGAATATTCAATTGAAAAATGGGACTGTAATCTACTTTGGTGCCATTGCATTTGATAAGGCAAATCATACTTCAGCGTTGTCGAATATAGCACAGGTTGCCTTGGTAATGGCACCTCCACTTCCACCTAGCCCTGGAGCTAGTATACCGACATATACTAGCCAGACCACTCGCAGCCTGCCAGACCACTCAATAGACAATAAACAATAGACAATAGGTGCAGGAGTAGGCCATTCAGCCCTTCGAGCCAGCACCGCCATTCAATGCGATCATGGCTGATCACTCTCAATCAGTACCCCGTTCCTGCCTTCTCCCCATACCCCCTCACTCCGCTATCCTTAAGAGCTCTATCCAGCTCTCTCTTGAAAGCATCCAACGAACTGGCCTCCACTGCCTTCTGAGGCAGAGAATTCCACACCTTCACCACTCTCTGACTGAAAAAGTTCTTCCTCATCTCCGTTCTAAATGGCCTACCCCTTATTCTTAAACTGTGGCCCCTTGTTCTGGACTCCCCCAACATTGGGAACATGTTTCCTGCCTCTAATGTGTCCAATCCCCTAATTATCTTATATGTTTCAATAAGATCCTCCCTCATCCTTCTAAATTCCAGTGTATACAAGCCTAATTGCTCCAGCCTTTCAACATACGACAGTCCCGCCATTCCGGGAATCAACCTAGTGAACCTACGCTGCACGCCCTCAATAGCAAGAATATCCTTCCTCAAATTCAGACCACTCGCAGCCTGCCAGACCACCGACAACAACTCATTCACCTCGTCAAACCATATCTGTGCACCCTCACTCGCCCTCCCAACCTGTTGACGTTACAGAAATTGTTCTCATAGTTTGTTGCCTTGTTGTCATCGTAACTCTGATCATTGCCATAACCGTGTGTATTGTGGCTACCAGAGGTCGTAAGAGAGTCTCACCCAGATAAGACACTTGCCATCAGTAAATTCAGAAGTTCGAGGAGCAGAATTATACCATTCGGCCCATCAAGTCTACCCCGACATTCAACATGGCTGACCTATCTTTCACTCTCAACCTCATTCTCCTCTCTTCTCCCCATAACCCATCTCCCCTTAAGTTAGAATTGGTCGTCCTTGACTTCATTCTTAGTATTCAAAGTATTAATCGCAAGCAACAAAAATCGATTATTCATTTCATTATTTTACATTTCTCAATAGTTGGTTTCTCAATAAAGGACTGTTTTCTCAATAAATCTCCAACTAGTTTGAGCAGAGACGCCAACATTAGTCATCAAAAGCCCTCAAGCCAATTTGTATTAAGTAACTATTTTGAAGGTTTGTTACAATTTCCTTCAGTTATTCTATGTGACTCCAATTTTCTTTCGTGCTTTGGGCAAAGACATTTTACCACTACACTTTCCTTGAATTGGGTACAAACTATGTGTCCGAGAATTTTGCTTGTAACACCAGGTTTAGGTTGAAGCCATTACCTGCAGTTTTGGTGCCCTGATTTGAGAACTGTATTCGGCGCTCTGTGGACCGAATTTTCAGTTATTTGCAAAATTGCCAATTGATAATAGATGCACATCATCAGAATGTCTGTATTGATCTAGTCCTGCTATCAGTATACAAAAGTTACGTGGTACACAGTGCATAAAATGATCATAAAAGGACACAAAGTGCTGGAGTAACTGAGTGGGTCAGGCAGTATCTAAGGAGAACATGGATAGATGATGTTCGGGTCGAGACCCTTCCTCAGACTTCTTAAACTAAACTAGCGTTTTTTACTATGATGGGGCTTCATCTTTGGGAAGCAGCTACACTCTTTTTATTTGCAAAACCTGAACATGACTGTGTAATTACTATTCTATGGTTTTTAAAGAAACAAATGCTCTCCACTCATTCACATCTAATTGTGCCTCATTTGCAAGATACACTAAGAATTGGTTTGTCTCCAACTACACGTCTCATTCCTGTTCCCAATGAAGTTTCTAACAGTATAAGAAAATAACTGCAGATGCTGATACAAATCGAAGGTATTTATTCACAAAATGCTGGAGTAACTCAGCAGGTCAGGCAGCATCTCGGGAGAGAAGGAATGGGTGACGTTTCGGGTCGAGACCCTTCTTCAGACTGATGTCAGGGGGGCGGGACCAGTTTCTAACAGGAAAGGTGGACTGTCTGCCTGTCACGTACGACAGGCTCTTTGCCAGAACAAGCCTCCACTTTTTTCCAAATCTTTCACGCAGAATCTGGCACTGCATATTATTTCCTTGAACAATCTCCTGTAGCAAAGCATTCCAAGTCAAAATTTCCCCACTTCCCCCCTGTCAACTTCACTGTTGTAATCTTTGTCCAACATTTTACATTTGACAATGAAGCCTGAGAATTAGGTTTTGTCCTTATTAGTCTTTGATTAGTACGGGTGTCTAATCCGTAGACACCCGTACGGATTACGGATTACGGAACGCCAATTTTATGGGGATAAGGCAGGAGAATGGGGTTAGGAGGGAAAGATAGATCAGCCATGATCGAATGGCGGAGTAGACTTGATGGGTCGAATGGCCTTATTCTGTTCCTATCACTTATGAACTTATTAGTGTAGAAAATAGGGTGTGTGTGTGTGAGAACTGATAGCTAATCGGGTGGCCAACAAATGGAATCACAGATTGGGCACAAATGCGGTAAAATATTTCCCGTTAGTATGTTTTTCACACAGACTTTCGAGATACAGTGTGGGAACGGGCCCTTCAGCCCACTAAGTCCATGCTGACCAGCGATCCCTGTACACTTACACTATCCTACACACTAGGGATAATTTTACAATGATACCAAAGACAATTTACCTGGAAACCTGTACGTCGTTGGAGTGTGAAAGGAAACCAGAGAACCCGGAGAAAACCCACATGGTCACAGGGAGAATGTACAAACTCCATACAGACAGCACCTGTAGTCAGGATCGACCCTGGGTTTCTGGTGCTGTACGGCAGCAACTCTACATCTGAGCCTATGTGCCTAACCCTAACAGATTATTGTTAAAAGGGCATTATCTCCTGGGCTCCAAATGGCAGTGGGATGCAGAGTTCAAAACTGCTTCATCATTGCCAAGCTGATTACTGGAAAGGACATTAAATCTGGGCATGCACACACCACAAATAGAAAAGGACTGCCCTAGAGCTAAGAGAATATGCAGCTGGTGGCAGGGTGGGGTTAGGTCAGGGACAAACGTATGAATCGGAGCAGGAACACTTCATTATTTAAGCTGGTGAAGAGCGCAGGGAAGACTTACAAGCATGTTGGCAGGACTTGAGCACCTGAGGTATGGCGAAAGGCTGGGCAGGCTAGGACTTTATTCCTTGGAGCGCAGAGGGATGAGGGGTGATCTTATAGAGGTGTATAAAATCATGAAGATGATCTATTGGGCAGGAAAATCACAAACCAGAGGGCACAGGTTTAAGGTGAGATGGGTAACTTTTAATAAGAACCTGAGGGGCACGTTTTTCACTCAGAGGGTGGTGGGTGTATGGAACGAGCTGCTGCAGGAGGTAGTTGAGGCAGGGACTATAACAGCATTTAACAGACACTTGGACAGATACATGGATAGGAAAGGTTTAGAGTGATATGGGCCAAATGTGGGCAAATGGGACTAGTTTAGATGACACATCTGCAACAGTAAGGACACGTTGGGTCGTAGGACCTGTTTCCATGCTGTATGACTCCATGACTATTTAATCCCACTACATCATTTGCTAAGATCTTGGCTGAACTGTTGGTAACCTTTTTTATGACTATGAATGTGCCAGGCGTAGATTGGGCCTATAAATATGAAGATCTTTGTACAACTTAACAAGCTGCTATTGTTATCGTAGAATCTCTCAAAGAATCTCCCTGAACTCAAATTACAGGGAGGTTTTATATTAATTAAGCATAAAGATAACAACAGGTGCCTAAATAAAGTCATTGAGTCATAGAGTGATACAGTGTGGAAATAGGCCCTTCAGCCCAACTCGCCCACACTGGTCTACAACGTCCCAGCTACCCTAGTCCCACTTGACTGCACTTGGTCCATAATCCTGGTAATAATACAGGTTCAATACAGCAAACCTTATATTTAATGAACGCCATCCCCAGCTTACACTTCAGCCCACCAGCTTTTATAACTGAGTTAGTTCCATTTGCCTGCGTTTGGCCAATATCCCTGTAAACATTTCCCTTCCACATACCTGCCTTTCAGTTTAGTTTAGTTTTGAGATACAGTCCAGCGCGGAAACAGGCTCTTCTGCCCTCTGATGCCCACCAGTCATCCCCACGCATTCACACTATCCTACACACACTAGGGACACTTTACAACTTTACCAAACCAATTAACCTACAAACATGGACGTATTTGGAGGGTAGGAGGAAACCGGACCTCCCAGGGAACACCCACACAGTTTACAGGGAGAACGTACAAACTCCGTACAGACAAGCACCGTAGTCAGGATCTAACCCGGGTTTCTGGCGCTGTAAGCAAACAACTCTACCACTGCGCGACCTTGTCGCCCTGCCTAAATGTGTTTTAAACACCATTGCTGTGCTCTCCTCTGCAGCTCCCTCTGGGAGCTTATTCGGACTATAGTGGCTTCACCTTGTACTAAAGGTTATTGCCTTATTATGTATCTATACTCTGTAAATGGCTCGATTGTAATCATGTTTTATCTTTCTGCTGACTGGTTAGCAGGGAACGAAAGCTTTTCACTGTACCTTGGAACACATGACAATAAACTCAACTCAACTATTAACCCCCTCCATTGTCTGTGTCCTTGACCCAAAGTCATCGCCTCTATTTTGCTGCTTGGCTGAAATGGAAGATAGACACAAAAAGCTGGAATAACTCAGCGGGACAGGCAGCATCTCTGGAGAGAAGGAATGGGTGATGTTTCATGTCGAGACCCTTCTTCAAACCAGTTAGAGATAAGGGAAATGAGAGATATAGACGATGATGTGGAGAGATAAAGAACAATGAATAAACTATATGCAAAAAAAGTAAGGATGATAAAGAGGAAACAGGCCAATGTTGGCTGTTTGTTGGGTGAAAATGTGAAGCTAGTGCGACTTGGGTGGGGGAGGGATAGAGAGAGAGAGAGAGGGAGAGACACCCCTCACCCCCTCCAACTCTCCCCCTCACCCTCTCCCCCTCACCCCCTCCACCTCTCCCCCTCACCCTCTCCCCCTCACCCCCTCCAACTCTCCCCCTCACCCTCTCCCCCTCTCCCCCTCACCCCCTCCACCTCTCCCCAATCCCTCCACCACTCCCCCTCCACCTCTCCCCCTCACCCCCTCCAGCTCTCCACCTCGCCTCCTCCCCCTCCACCTCACCCGTTCCACCACGCCTCTCATTCCTCTTCCTTTCACCTTTCTCCCACCCCCTTCTCCTTCATCTCCTCCAACCTTCACCTGCACCTGAATTCCACATAACTAACTGCAACCTGCACCCTCCCTCCCTCTCTCCTCTACACCCTCCCTCCATCTCCCCACCACACTCTCTCCTCTGCACCCCCTCTCTCTCCTCTGCACCCCCTCTCTCCCCCTGCACCCCCTCTCCCCCTGCACCCTCCCTCTCTCCCCCTGCACCCTCCCTCTCTCCCCCTGCACCCTCCCTCCCTCTCTCTCTCCCCCTGCACCCCCTCTCTCCCCCTGCTCCCTCCCTCTCCCCGTGCCTCTGCTCTGCTCTGCCCTTGCCCGGCGGGCTGGGAGCCGCGTCCTGGGGTACAGGTGTTTGCCAGCGGCCGCTTGTTACCTGTTGCCGCCGGCGGCTGATGGGGAGCCCGCGACATGGGGCGGGTATCTGTGCGGCGGCCCCGGGACGGAGCTGGTGCCGGGCGGGGCTGGGGCTGGGGCTGGTCGGACTGCCTCAAGGCAGCGGCTGGCCCGAGGAGAGGAGAGGAGGTGTGGAGTGAGAAAGGTGGGTAGGGGTGGGAATGGGAAGGAGAGGTGTCTGGATGGGAGGGAGAGGAGGAATGGGAGAGAGGGGAGGAATGGGAGGGAGAAGGGAGTGTGCAGGGGAGAGGGGTGGGAATAGGGGGAATGGGAGAAGGGAGGGGAATGGGAGGGAGGGAGAATGGGTGGGAATGGAATGGAGGGAGGGTGGGTGGGAATGGATGAGAGTGGTGGGAATGGGAGGGAGGTGTAGGTGGGAATGGGTGGGAGGGGGTAGGGAGAGGAGGGACAGAGGAATGGGAGGGAGGGGTAGGGAGAGAGGAATGGGAGGGTAGGCTGTGAATGGGAGAGAGGGTGGGAATGGGTGGGAGGGGAGTGGGCAGGAGGGGAGGGAGGAGAGGGTGGGAGGGAGGGGTGGGTGCGAATGGATGGGAGGGGAGGGAGGGGTGGGTGGGAATGGGTGGGAGGGGAGGGAGGAGTGGGAGTGGGCGGGAGTGGTTGGGGATGGGATGGAAGGTGAGGTGCAGGTGAAGAATCTGGAGGTGTGAGAGAACAGTGAAGGTGGAGGTAAATAGGTAAAGAACAGCCGAGGGGAAGTGGGACAGTGGAGGTGGTGGGGGGAACCCGGATTGGCCAGGGATGGGGTGCGGGAGATGTGGGGAAGACAGTGGGAGCCAATGGGATTGGCCAGGCATGTTGGGGTATATGGGAGTGGGGCGGTGGGGAAGGATTTGAAGAGGGAAGAAGAGGTATCGCTGGTGTTGGGCAGTAGCACCGGAGAAAGCATTTTATCGGGATGCACCACAGCCTGGTTTGGGAACAGCTCCATCCAGGGCCGTAAGAAATTGCAGCGAATTGTGAACACGGCCCGGGCCATCACACAAACTAACCTCCCTTCCCTTGACCTCATCTACACCTCACGCTGCCCCGGCAAGGCCAGCAGCATAATCAAGGACCAGTCGCACCCTGGCCATTCCCTCTTCTCCCCTCTCCCATCGGGCAAAAGGTACAGAAGTGTGAAAACGCACACCTCCAGATTCAGGGACAGTTTCTTCCCAGCTGTTATCAGGCAACTGAACCATCCTACCACAACCAGAGAGTATTGCTGAACTACTATCTACCTCTTTGATGACCCTCGGACTATCCTTGATCGGACTTTGCTGGCTTTACCTTGCACTGAACGTTATTCCCTTGTCATGTATCTGTACACTGTAAATGATTTAGATTTTTAGATTTTTTTAGATTTAGAGATTCAGCGCGGAAACAGGCCCTTCGTCCCACCGAGTCCGCGCCAACCAGCGATCCCCGCACACTAACACTATCCTACACACACTAGGGACAATTTTTACATTTACCCAGTCAATTAGCCTACATACCTGCACGTCTTTGGAGTGTGGGAGGAAACCGAAGATCTCGGAGAAAACCCACACGGGTCACGGGGAGAACGTACAAACTCCGTACAGACGGCGCCCGTAGTCATGATCGAACCTGAGTCTCTGGCGCTGCATTCGCTGTAAGGTAGCAACTCTACCACTGCACCACCGTGTCGCACATCAAATGGAATGATTGTCATCATGTATTGTCTTTCTGCTGACTGGTTAGCACGCAATAAAAAGCTTTTCACTCTACCTCGTTGCACGTGACAATAAACTAAACTAAACTGGGTGGTGTCAGGGCCTGCAGAGTGGGTTTGGGGAGGAGGGGATAGAGAGTGGGATCTGGGGAGGGGGAGGGATGGATGTGGGGAGGAGGTGGTTGTGGGGGGCGGGGGGTGATGGGAGGAGGTGGAGGGTAGGTGAGGAGGGGTAGAGAGAGGGGATTGGAAGGAGACTGACGAGTGTGGCAAGATGTTGACAAGGAGGGGTTGAAAGGAGGGGGAGGTGAGGGATGCTGGAGAGGAAAGATTCATTACCATGGAGGGCATGCATGAAGGAGAGGCGTCGCAAGTGAGCGAGCTATGGGGGGGGGGGGGGGGGAGACACCATTTGGGAGACACCATCACAGGGCGGCTTTACGGGAATAGAAACCTGTGCTGATTGATTTCCATTCAGGAGACACAAAAGATGCTGTAATCTGGAGGCAGAAACAGACTGCTGGAAGAACTCGGCAGGGCAGGCAGCATCTGTGGAGGCAGTGGGACAAAGGACGGTTCAGGTTACGACCCCACATCTAGACTGGATAAGGGAAATTGAAAGGCTGTTTTTTGATTTTTCTGATGCTTCCTTATTGATTTCCAGAAGTGTTTCTCTTCGTTACATACCCGATGCAGATAAGAGGGGGAAAAATTGCTTCATTCTACTTTTATATACAGTATCAAACTCCAAAGAGTAGATTTTGGCATCGTCTAAGAAATTGTGTCCTTTTCCTTGTTAGGAGGGGTGATTTGCGCAAGGCTCATAGGACCTTTGGTTACAGTACGTGACGCAGTAGGGAGGCGCTGATATGAATCATTAAAACTGCGATAAGACTGTTCTCTCACGCACCAAAGATACTTCCTTCATTATTAGAGGGTGGGTCCACACAGCAGACGGTTGAGATCCGTTGTAAACAAACATGATCTCTGCCAGAAACAGTCAAACATTTGTTCCACGTTATGTATATTACTCTTTGTTTTAGAGTTATCATTTTTACTTAACTATTATATTGTTGTGAAGCATAGAGCTGCCCAGCATGGAAACAGGCCCACTGGCCAAACCTGTCCATGCCCCAATCAAGTTGACATTCTGGGCTAGTCCCATTTGGCCCATATTCCTCTAAACCCCTTATGTTCATGTATCTGTCCAAATGCCTTTTGCAAGTGTAATTGTACCCACTTCTATAGGATCTTGATCCAAAATATGGACTGAGTGGAAAAGGCTACGCCTGAGGTCCTACTTAAATCTCTACTCTCTCACCTTAAGCCTATGCCCCCTTGTTTTAGATATTTATATAATCTTGCATCCTCACGGTATCTATATAATCTTTCATCCTGGGTGGCACGGTGGTGCAGTGGTAGAGTTGCTGCCTTACAGTGCCAGAGACCCAGGTTCAATTCTAACTACGGGTTCTGTCTATATACTGAGTTTGTACGTTCTCCCCGTGGTTTTCCCTGGGTACTCTGGTTTCCTCACACACTCCAAGGACGTTGAGGTTTGTAGGTTAATTGGCTTTGGTAAAGATGGTAAATTGTCCCTGGTATCAAAGATAGTGCTAGTGCACCGCTTGTCGGCGCGGACTCGGAGGGTCAAAGGGCCTGTTTCCGCATTGTGTCTCTAAACTAAACTAAACTCACTGCATCACTAAATATTAGTTTAGTCTAGTTTAGAGATACAACGCGTAAACAGGCCCTTCGACCCGCTGAGTCTGCGCCGACCAGTGATCCCCGTACACTAACACTACACGCTAGGGACAATGAACAATTTTACTGAAGCCAATTAACCCACAAGCTTGTACGTCTTTGGAGTATGGGAAGAAACCGGAGCACTTGAAGAAGACCTCTGCAGGTCACGGGGAGAACGTGCAAACTCCGTACAGACAGCACCCGTAGTCAGGATCGAACCCGGGTCTCTGACGCTGTAAGACACAACTGTAAGCCACAACTCTACCACTGTGCTACCTGCATTATCCAGAGTGGAATTGTTCATGTTGCTGCATTGTAGTCATTGGGAGATCTTCCACTGGAAAAGGTGTGCACGTTCAAATGAAAATCCCGTTGGAAACCCAGGTGTTAGAATTCCCAGAAAAGTGCACTACACTGCTTTCCTTTGTGCTGAGCCTATTTCTGACTGCAGAATTTGATATTTCTCGGTGGTGGGAATGTGGGGACAATAAAATGGATTGGAGTTATAAGGTCATAAGTGATAGAAGCAGAATTAGGCCATTCGGCCCATCACATCTACTCCGCTATTCTACCATGGCTGATCTCTCCCTCCTAACCCCATTCTTCTGCCTTCTCAAAACCCCTTATACCCGTACTAATCAATAATCTATCTATCTCTGCCTTGGTTGTTAAAAAAAATAGTGATTGATGGTTGCAGTGGGCCAAAAGGCCAGTTTCCATGCGGTAGCTAAAAGACACTTGGACAGGTACATGGATAGGAAAGGTTTAGAGGGATGTGGGCCAAACGCACACAAATGGGACTATGTAGATGGGGCATCTTGGTCGGCATGGAATAGTGGCAACGCCTGCGGATTGTGCAAAAAAAGAATTACAGTTACAGCATATAAATTAAAGTTAATACAGAAAAGACAAAATTTTGTCCCTGGAGTTATAATAGTTAACAGTCCTGATGGCCTGTGGGAAGAAACTCCGTCTCATCCTCTCTGTTTTCACAGCGTGACAGCGGAGGCGTTTGCCTGACCGTAGCAGCTGGAACAGTCCGTTGCTGGGGTGGTAGGGGTCCCTCATAATCTTGCTTGCTCTCGAACTACACCTCCTGTTTCCATGCTGCATGAGTCTGTGACTCTATGACCCCCTGTGCCTGCCCATGGCTATGAATTTATGACTCTGAGGGGATATGTCTATGGGTTTTTTAAATGGTTGCAGTGCTGACTAGAAAAATGAATCGATATTATGGAAGAATCGATGCTAAATATGTTTGATCAATCTTTTTATTGACCGGTCATTTCTGCATGTTAAATCTTCTGCTTGTTCACAATACAAAACATCTTCTGGTGATGTTGGCACAGGAGTAGAGCTGCTGCCGCACAGCGCCAGAGACCCAGGTTCGATCCCGACCTCGGGTGCTGTCTGTGTGGAGTTTGCATGTTTTCCCTGTGGGTTTCTTCCCATATCCCAAAGAGGAGCAGGTTTGTGAGTTAATTGGCCTCTGTAAATTTCCCCTAGTGTGCAGTGGGATAACTGGTGTGAACAGGATCAATGGTCGGCGTGGATTCGGTGGGCAGAAGGGCCTCTTTCCTTGCTGTATCTCTAAACTAAATTAAATGCCCTACTCCCTGCAACTCATACCGAATTTCATCACTAAATCTCGATGGCACCTGTAAAAATAAGTTACGTATCACTATTTAATATGTGATTACTGCTGAAGGTGATTTCCTTAGTGTGTGTTCAGTAATAAAATTTATAGCTGGCTTGAAATATGTTGATATGGTCCGGTATAAATTAGGTTCATTTCAGAAACCTGATCATTTGTTTGCAGAAGAGTACAGATTCCAAATATGAAATTCTTCTCAGTATTTCTTCTGTCTCTGGAGTTGCTTACCTTTGGTGATGTCGTAAGATGTTCTTTCTTGAAGCTAGTGAATAATGGTTATGATAATGTTGTCATAGCTATTAACCCTGGGCTTCCAGAAGATGAAAACCTCATTTTAAAAATCCAGGTAGGAATTTCTTAATTGACCTTTCAATGCTTTGTTATTGTTTGCATAAATGTTTCGAGTATAGTCTAGAGTTTAGAGATAAAGGGTGGAAACAGGCCCTTCAGCCCACCGAGTCCACAACGACCATCGATTACCCGTTCACAATAGGTCTTTGTTATCCCACTTTCACATCCTACACACTGGGGGCAATTTGTAGAAAACAATTAACCGGTAAACCCGCACAAATTTTTTTCAATGTGGGGGGTAACTGCAGCACCCGGAGAAAACCCATGCAGTCACAGGGAAAACGTACAGACTTCATCTAGTCAGAATCGAACCCGGGGCCCTGGCGTTGAGAGGCAGCAACGTTACAGCTGTGTCACCATTCTGTCCCGATTATTGTTGCAAGTTGCAAGTTTTGAAAAAAAAAACAAAGAGCCTTCCATGTTTTATTTCTTGAAGGAGTCCGGTATTCCATCTCTTGAGCAGAGGATTCTATTCAATTAAAATTATGGCTGATATTAAAAAGTTACCTAGGAAAATAACTGCAGATGCTGGTACAAATCGAAGGTATCACAAAATGCTGGAGTAACTCAGCAGGTCAGGCAGCATCTGGGAGAGAGGGAAAGGGTGACGTTTCGGGTCGAGACCCTTCTTCAGACTGAAGAAGGGTCTCGACCCGAAACGTCATCCATTCCCTCTCTCCTAGATGATGCCTGACCTGCTGAGTTACCCGAGCATTTTGTGATACCTTAAAAAGTTACATGGTTATCCAAGTTTAAAAAAAAAATTGTGTGTTACTCCAGGACATGGTGACTTCTGCCTCATCCTTCCTGTACACGGCCACCAAACAACGAGCTTATTTTCGAGATGTGAAAATTCTATTACCCCTCACATGGACAACAAAACCACACTATCAAAGACCAACCACGCAATCCTACGAGAAGGTAAAATCTAAACCATTATCAATGGTGGTTTCACTACTTGTTATTTTCATGAATGTTCCCTCATCCACACTGTTACTTATTCTTAAGCATAAGTATCTCAAATGCAAAGTCTGAAGAAGGCATTTTGCTTTATCACAGGTACAATTGTTTACTAGTTAATCTCTGGAGTCACAGAGTCTTAGACAATAGACAATAGACAATAGGTGCAGGAGGAGGCCATTCGGCCCTTCAAGCCAGCACCGCCATTCAATGTGATCATTCTCAATCAGTACCCCGTTCCTGCCTTCTCCCCATACCCCCTGACTCCGCTATCTTTAAGAGCTCTATCTAGCTCTCTCTTGAATGCATTCAGAGAATTGGCCTCCACTGCCCTCTGAGAATTCCACAGATTCACAACTCTCTGACTGAAAAAGTTTTTCCTCATCTCAGTTCTAAATGGCCTACCCCTTAATCTTAAACTGTGGCCCCTTGTTCTGGACTCCCCCAACATTGGGAACATGTTTCCTGCCTCTAACATGACCAACCCCTTAATAATCTTATACGTTTCGATAAGATCTCCTCTCATCCTTCTAAATTCCAGTGTATACAAGCCTAGTCGCTCCAGTCTTTCAACAGGAGCCTTACAACAGAGAAACAGGTCCTTCGGTCCAACTTGTTCATGCAGACCAAGATGGCCCATTCTCCCGTGTTTGGCCCATATCCCTCTTAACCAGTCTGATGAAGGGTCTCGATCCGAACCGCCACCTATTTCTTTACTCCAGAGATGCTTGCTGACCCGCTGACCTACTCCAGCATTTTGTGTCCATCTCCCTCTTAACCTTTCCTGTTTATATACCTGTACAAGATTATGTTAAATCACATTTTTCTTTCATGGCAGATGGTTGAACAAAAGCCAGAGTTAAAAGATAAAAAAGTGCAAAATGTGGAGATCAGGATAGTGGAGGTGTGAATTGTGAAACCAGAGGAAGGAATAAATCTAGATCCCTGAATTAATCATTCAGCCAAATGATTCAATTCCCACATTTCAGAAACATCAGATAATGCTGCTTTCTGGTTTATGCCTTTTATTTATTTTTAAATTTAGAGTCACACAGTACCAAAAAGGGCCCTTCGGCCCAACTCATCCATGCCAACCAAGATGCCCCATCTAAGCTAGTTCCATTTGCCCACATTTGGCCCAGCAAATATAACGACAATCGGTCTGAAGAAGGGTCCCGACCCGAAACATCGCCTCTCCATATTCTTCAGAGGAGCTGCCTGGCCCGTTGAGTTACTCCAGCACTCTGTGTCTTTTTTGTAACCAACATTGAAGTGCCTTTTGTCTACATATATTTTAAAAATTATTTTATGCCTTGAAAAGGAACTCTCTTAACTTATTTTTCTGCTGCCTTTGTATGTCTGTGCAAGGCCAGCTGCATAATCAAGGACGAGTCGCAAACCTGGTCACTCCGTCTTCTCCCTTCTCTGATCGGTATAAAAGTATGAAAACGCACACCTCCAGATTCAGGGACAGTTTCTTCCCAGCTGTTATCAGACAACTGAACTACTATCTACCTCATTGACGGCCCTCGGACTAACTTTGATCGGACTTTACTCGTGTTATCTTGCACTAAACATTATTCCCTTATCATGTATCTGTACACTGTGAATAGCTCAATTATGATCATATATTGACTTTCCACAACAAAAGCTTTTCACCTCGGTACACGTGACAATAAACTAAACTAAACTAATCCTTTCTCTGCTGCCTTTGGATATTTTTAGTTTAGTTTAGTTTAGAGATACAGCGCGGAAACAGACTCTTCAGCCCACCGAGTCTGCACCAACCAGCGATCCCCGAACATACAATACAATATATCTTTATTGTCATTGTACAGGGGTACAACGAGATTGGGAATGCGCCTCCCATACGATGCAATAAATTAATTAGCTAGTCGGTATTAATTTAAACAACCCAATGAAACAAATTAGAACAGTTTTAAAACAGAACACTATTCTACACACACGAGGGACAATTTATACTTATAGAAAGCCAATAAACCCACAAACCTGTACGCCTTCGGAGTGTGGGAGGAAAACGAAGATCTCGGAGAAAACCCACACGGTCACGGGGAAAACGCACAAACTCCGTACAGACAAGCACCCGCAGTCGGAATGGAACCCTGGTCCCTGCCGCTGTAAGCACCGTAAGGCAGCAACTCTACCGCTGCGCCACTGTGCCACTCTCTACCTGTGCTTTAACTACTTATGTTTTGCAGTGTTGTTTTGGTTTTTAACTCCCCTTTGCCTTTATCATCCTAGGCTGACGTGATCATTGATGATTCACATATGAAATTTGGTGATGACCCATACACTCTCCAGTACGGCAGGTGTGGTGAACGGGGCCGGTACATTCATTTCACCCCGAACTTCATGCTGAACGACAGTGTGATCAACATTTATGGCTCACGAGGTGAACAACTTTGCAAGAAAACATTTTCAAATGGGCAACTAGTTAGAATTTCTTGTTTAGTTCAGTTTAGCGCGGAAATAGGCCCTTCGGCCCACCGAGTCCGTGCCGACCAGCGATCCCCACACACTAACACTATCCTGCTGCAATAGTGACAATGGGACAATTTACCAATTTTACCAAAGCCAATTAACCTACAAACCTGTGTGTCTTTGGAGTGTGGGAGGAAACCCGGAGCTCCTGGAGAAAACCCACGCTGGTCATGGGGATAATGTTCATACAGACTACACCATGTCAAGCTCCATACAGACAGCACCCATAGTCCGGGTCTCTGGCGCTGTAAGGCAGCAACTCTACTGCTGCGCCAATGTTATACTGGCAAAACTATTGTACGAGGAAAAAAGTGCCACAAAGTGGTGGAGTAACTCAGCTAGGTAAGTTGGTTAGGTGATGTTTTGGGTCGGACCCTTCCTCAGACTGATCAGGGAGGGGGCGTGGGGGAAGAAAACTAGAAGAGAGGTTGGGCAGGGCAAGGCCTGGCCGGTAATAGGTTGATACAGGTGAGGGGGTGGGTGTTGATAGCCAGATGTTGGACAAAGCCAGAGATGAAAAGGCAGAAAGTGTGAGACGAAAGGATTGAAGAGTTTCGAATTGTGGACAGAATGTAGGTGGAAGGGATGGGATAGGGGACAAATGGGTGCAAGTCCAGTTGGGCTGGTGTCAAGAATGTCCAATTCTCAAAGTGTTACGGGGAGGCAGGCAAGATGGCGCCCAACCCAGGCGACTATTTGAGTGCTAGCCACAGAAACAGATCTAAAAACTCATTTTATAATTGCTCTACGCTCTTAAATCTGTATTCCTACAGCAACATTTCTTACTTTAACTACCATCTACCTCTTTGATGTCCCTCGGACTACCCATAGCTGGACTTTGCTGGCTTTTCCTTGCATAAAACGTTATTAAATTATCATGTATATCTGTACACTGTAAATGGATTGTTTGGAAGCATGTATTGTCTTTCTGCTGACTGGTTAGCACGCAACAAAAAGCTTTTCACTGTACCTCGGTACACATGACAATAAACTAAACTGAACGGAGAATGGGATTGGGAGGGACAAATAGATAAGCCAAGATCTAATGGTGGAGCAAACTTGATGGGCTGAATGGCCTAATTCTGCTCCTGTGCCTTATGATCTTAGGTCTTTTAATGGTCTATATATTGTGTAGAGTGGCATTGTGTGCAAGATGATCACGATTAAGGTAAAAGACGATCATGGTTACCTTACCCGTAACGATGTGCCATCATGTTGTCAAGGGTACAGAATGTCGGCAAGCTGAGAAGGATACAGAGAAATTCACAAGGATGTTGCCAGGACTAGAGGGTCTGAGCTATAGGGAGAGTTGCCTGGTTCTTTATTCCTTCGAGGGCAGGAGGAAGAGAGGTTATCTCATAGGGATGTATAAAATCATGAGAGGAATAGATTGGGTAGATGCACAGTCGCTTACTCTGTGTAGGTGAATCGAGGACCAGAGGACATAGGTTTAAGGTGCAGGGGAAAAGATTTAATAGGAACATAGAAAACAGGTGCAGGAGGAGGCCATTTGGCCCTTCGAGCCAGCACCGCTCTGAGGGGAATCTGAGGGGTAACTTTTACACACAAAGGGGGGTGGGGGTAAGGAACAATCTGCCAGGGGAGGTGGTTGAGGCAGGGACTATCCCAACGTTTAAGAAACAGTTAGACAGGTACATGGATAGGACAGGTTTGGAGGAATGTGGGCCAAGCATGGGCAGTTGGAACTAGTGTAGCTGGGACATGTTGGACAGTATGGGCAGGTTGGGCCGAAGGGCCTGTTTCCGTGCTGTATCACTCTCTGACTCTATGTCAAACAATGTTTAACCAATATGTTAGCATCACTTGGTAAAGTTGCATTTTGATGCAATGCTTGCACAGTGCACTCAAGCCCTGATGATTCAATTCAGTTTCAGTTTAGTTTATTGTCAGGTACAGTGAAAAGCTTTTTGTTGTGTGCTAACCAGTCAGCAGAAAGCCAATACATGATTGCAATCGAGCCATTCACAGTTGACAGATACATGGTAAGGGAATAATGGTTGGTGCAAAATAAAGCCAGTAAAGTCCGATCAAAGATAGTCCGAGGGTCACCAATGAGGTCAATAAAGAGAGTGATGTTGCACCTTAATGAAAAGCAAGCTGACCGGTGAATCTGTGCAAGGTGTGCCTCTTCCCCTCTCTTCTGCTCTTTAACATGCTCCTTACAAAGCTGGAAGGGGGTTTCGCAGTGGTCAAGTTGCTGCCTTATAGCGCCAGAGACCCGGGTTAGCCCTTGACGAGTGCTGTCTGTACGGAGCTTGTACGTTCTCCCACGCTTGTATGTGGGTTTTCCCTGAGTGCTCCACTTTCCTCCCACACTCCAACGACGTACAGGTTTGTAGGTTCACTGGCTTTGGTAAAAATAGTAAATTGTCCCTAGTTTGTACGATAGTGCTAGTGTACAGGGTGACTGCTGGTCAGCGTGGACTTGGTGGGCCGAAGGGCCCGTTTCCGCCTTGTGTCTCCAAAGTCTAAAGTCTGTGTGTTTGGTCGTTTGTTCTAATATCACATTGTATAATTGAATAACGTTCCTCCCCCACCCTAGTTCCCAGACCTGTTTCACTGTCCTCACGATTAATTTTACTGTTTGTTTGCCTCATTGTCACCCTCCCCTCGGCCAACAAAGAACCACTCTACATTTCCTTGATCATTGTCAACTTTGATCTGTCGTTTTCACACCGTACATTCTCTGTGTACCCTTCCATATCTCCAGCTTCCCTCTCACCTGACTCAGTCCGAAGAAGGGTCTCGACCCGAGACGTCACCCATTCCATCTCTCCAGAAATGCTGCCTGTCCCGCTGAGTTACTCCAACATTTTGTGTCTATCTAACGTTCCAATGAAGCTCATTAAGATGGCAGTTCCGTCAATGGCAAAGACAGAAACTAGAAATATTAAACATAGCCATAATACAATAACAGTAACTAATTTAAGCGTAAATAGCTCCTACACAAGCAATGGTTTTCATAAGTTCATAAGTGATAGGAGCAGAATTAGACCATTTGGCCCATCAAGTCTACTCCACCATTCAATCCTGGCTGATCTATCTTTCCCTCTTAACCCCATTCTCCTGCCTGCTCCCCATAGCCCCTGACACGTGTGATTCTACCCAATACCCAATGACTTGGCCTCCACAGCCTTCTGTCGCAATGAATTCCACAGATTCACCACCCTCTGACTAAAGAAATTCCTCCTCATCTCCTTCCTAAAGGAACGTCCTTTAATTCTGAGGCTGTGTCCTCTGGTCTTAGACTCTCCTTGTGTTTTATATTTGGTTGAGTCAACCCTATTTGGTTTCAACAGATCGGGTATTTGTCCATGAGTGGGCTCATCTTCAGTGGGGCGTGTTTGATGAATACAACGATTTGGCGCCATTTTATTTCTCTGACCAGGATTTCCATGCCACGGGGTGAGTTGCCTTTCAATCTAAATCACACGGTTAGTAGGTGGACAATAAATAAGATTTGTTTCTTCTCGTTTCCAGGCTTGGAGAGAGTTAGATTTAGCTCTAAGGGCTAAAGGAATCAAGGGATATGTGGAGAAAGCAGGAACGGGGTACTGATTTTGGATGATCAGCCGTGGTCATGTTGAATGGCAGTGCTGGCTCAAAGGGCCGAATAGCCTACCCCTGCACCTATTTTCTTTATTTCTACAGATGTAGTTAGCGCACTTACACCCGAACCTAGTGTTATGTTGCTTGAGTATTTAGTTATTGATTTTGGTGGGGATTCCAGTGTGGCTGTGTATCTCTGCAGCGAAATCCCCTCTCCAATCAGGCAAGAGGTACAGAAGTGTGAAAACGCACACATCCAGATTTAGGGACAGTTTCTTCCCAGCTGTTATCAGGCAATTGAACCATCCTACCACAACCAGAGAGCAGTGCTGAACTACTATCTACCTCATTGGAGCCCCTGCACTATCTTTAATCGGACTTTACTGGACTTTATTTTGTATGAAACGTTATTCCCTTTATCCTGTATCTGTAGACTGCGGACAGCTTGATTGTAATCATGAATAGTCTTTTCGCTGACTGGATAGCACAAAACAAAAATACTTTTCACTGTATCTCGGTACATGTGACAATAAACTGAACCGAAGTAAAAGGTGGGGTTAGGGTGGGTTTGCGGTGGGAGAGACAAGAAGTTCCAACGTTTTAAAGAGAACCTACCTTCAACATGGGGGGGATAGACAATAGACAATAGGTGCAGGAGGAGGCCATTCGGCCCTTCGAGCCAGCACCGCCATTCAATGTGATCATGGCTGATCATTCTCAATCACTACCCCGTTCCTGCCTTCACCCCATACCCCCTGACTCCGCTATCCTTAAGAGCTCTATCTAGCTCTCTCTCGAATGCATTCAGAGAATTGGCCTCCTCTGCCTTCTGAGGCAGAGAATTCCACAGATTCACAACTCTCTGACTGAAAACGTTTTTCCTCATCTCAGTTCTAAATGGCCTACCCCTTATTCTAAACTGTGTCCTCTTGTTCTAGACTCCCCCAACATTGGGAACATGTTTCCTGCCTCTAACGTGTCCAACCCCTTAATAATCTTATACGTTTCGATAAGATCTCCTCTCATCCTTCTAAATTCCAGTGTATACAAGCCTAGTCGCTCCAGTCTTTCAACATACGACAGTCCCGCCATTCCGGGAATTAACCTAGTAAACCTACGCTGCATGCCCTCAATAGCAAGAATATCCTTCCTCAAATTTGGAGACCAAAACTGCACACAGTACTACAGGTGCGGTCTCACTAGGGCCCTGTACAATTGCAGAAGTACCTCTTTGCTCCTATACTCAACTCCTCTTGTTACGAAGGCCAACATTCAACTTGAATAAGTCTTGCGTTGGTTTATTTTGAATGTTGCAGAAAGTGCTCTGCAGGCAAATAATAATAAAAATGTTGGGGCTTGTCTTCACTTTTAGGTGTTCAAAAGAGATAAAGGGCGAGTCTGCTATATGCAATAGAGGCTCCTGTGAACCCTGCAGCATTGATAGCAACACAGGGCTCCCAAGCAGAGATTGTATGTTTTTTCCGGACAAAACGCAAACGACAGCGGCTTCAATAATGTATCTCCAAGGATTGAAAGATGTAAGTTGAACAGCCAGGTCTGGGGCGTCACGGTAGCACAAGGGAGGCACGGTGGCGCAGAGGTAGAGTTGATGCCTTACAACGCCAGAGACCCGGGTTCGATCCTGACTATGGGTGCTGTCTGTATGGAGTTTGTACATTCTTCCCGTGACCTGCGTGGGTTTTCTCCATGTTCTAACTGGTTTCTAGTCAATTAATTGGCTTTGGTAAAAATTGTAAATTGTCCGTAGTGTGTAGTATAGTGTTAGTGTGTGCGGGAATCGCTAGTCGGCACGGACTTCGTGGGCCGATGGGCCGGTTTCCGCGCTGTATCTCTCTAAATGAAACAACTAAATATTTTACTTTAACAATTTCTGTAATAGAGTCAAGTCGTAGAGTGATACAGTGTGGAAACAGGCCCTTTAGCCCAACTTGCCCACACCGGCCAACATGTCCCAGCTAGACTAGTCTCACCTGCCCGCGTTTGGTCCATATCCCTCCAAACCAGTCCTATTCATGTACCTGTTTCTTAAACGTTGGGATAGTCCCAGCCTCAACTACTTCCACTGGAAGCTTGTTCCATACACTCACCTTCTTTTCTGTGAAAAGGTTACCCCTCAGATTCCTATTAAATCTTTTCCCCTTCACCTTAAACCTATGTCCTCTGGTGTTTCGTTCACCTACTCTGGGCAAGAGTCTCTGTGCGTCTACCCGATCTATTCCTCTCATGATTTTATACACCTCTATAATATCACCTCATCCTCCTGTGCTCCAGGGAATAGAGTCCCAGACTACTCAACCTCTCCCTATAGCTCACACCCTCTAGCCCTGGCAACATCCTCGTAAATCTTCTCTACACCCTTTCCAGCTTGTCAACATCTTTCCTTTAGCATCCTATATAAAAGCAAAGAAACATTTATAAACTGTTTCAAAACCATAATCCTTGTTCATTTTAGGTATCCTATTAACAGCCAATGGCAGGTTTCACTCTATCTAATAGAACAGTATGATTTACCTTACACGATATTTACATTTTCACAAATCCTTGTAGATATTGCAGTAGCACAACAGTGTACACAGAGGAAGCTGGGAATCTTTTTGATATCATTTGCATGTCTTTCTTTAACCATGTTAAAAGCTAATTGATTTCATTCTTCGCATAACATTGAAGTATCTGTTGGTGTAAATACGTACAACATAGAAGGGTACAAATAACACAGGAACAAGTTCTTTGGTCCAGATCTATGCTGACATAATCCCAAATGAAATCTATCTCATTTGCCTGCACGTGATCCATATCCCTCCATTCCCTGAATATCCACGTGCCGATCTAAAAACCTCTTAAATGCCACTATTGTATCTGCCTCCACCACTACCCCTGGCAGTACGGTCCAGGCAACGCTATCTAAGCCGCTTATAATTTTATACACATGTATCGGGTCTCCCCCCAACCTCCACAGAAAACAACCCAGGTTTGTCCAATCTTTCCTTATAGTTAATACCCTCTAATCCAGGCACCATTCTGGTCAACCCCATCTGCATCCTCTCCAAAGCTTCCCCATTCTTCCTGTAATGGGGCGACCAGAATTATACACAATACTCCAAATGCAGCATGACCAAAGTCCTATAAAGTTGTAACATGAGTTCCTGACTCTGTTCAATGTCCCGACTGATGAAGGCAAGCATACAATATGCCTTCTTTACCACTCTTATCTGCTTGTGTGATCACTTACAGGGAGATATGGAGCTGGACTACAAGATCCCTCTGTGCATCAAATATCAATAAACGTGTATAATACTTGACAGTGCAGCATTTTCTTACCTCGGGAATGGAGTCACTGGTTCAAATCCCCAGATTACACCCTGGTAGAAAGGCTTGCAAAGGCTTCGCAAAGCTAGCGAGTGTCACAGAGACAGGGAGAACTAAAGCATCAAGCAAGCCTTGTACTTAAAAGCTGCTGGCTCAGGGAAAATGGTTCCACCCATTGAGCTGATATTTAGAAGTAGGATATAGACACAAAGTGCTACAGTAACTCAGCGGGTAAGGCAGCATCTCTGGAGAAAAAGGATAGGTGATGTTCCAGGTCTGGAGCCGACCCTTCTTCAGAGTCTGAAGAAGGGTCCCGACCCAAAACGTCACCCATCCTTTTTCTCCAGAGATGCTGCCTGACCGGCTGAGTTACTCCAGCACTTGGTGTCTATCTATAACAGTATAACAGTATAACAGAGCTTTATTTGTCGTTCGGTACCGAAGTACCGAACGAAACTACATAGCAGTCATAGAAAAAAAAAGAACACAAGACACATAACCCCAACACAAACGTCCATCACAGTGACTCCAAACACCCCCTCACTGTGATGGAGGCAACAAAACTTCCACTCTCTTCCCCACGCCCACGGACAGACAGCTCGTCCCCGACCGAACCGCACAGTCCCCGCACCGGGCGCTGAAACGTCCCGCGGCCGAACCGGGCGATGAAAGGCCCGCGACCAAGCCTTGTAAACCAGCGATGTAAACCAGCATCCGCAGTTCCTTTCTACATGTTTAGAAAGTGGAACGTATATAACAAATCCGCAAATGCCAGGAAAGTGCATGTTCCCTCGCTGGATAGATTCTGCGACACTTCTCACACCGAGTCTTGCATTCATTTTTCAGGTGGTCGAATTCTGTGATAACAACACTCACAATGCTGAAGCGCCCAACATGCAGAACAGAATGTGCAATTACAGGAGCACTTGGGACGTGATCAGCAAGTCGGAAGATTTCAAGAATAACCCCCCGGCTAACGTTGCATCCCTGGTGCCGACAATAACTCTACTGCACGTCAAGGACCGAGTGTTGTGCTTAGTTCTCGATGACTCTGAAAGTATGGGCGCGGTATGTCCCCAGTACGGGATAGTAGTGTTGGTTTAAGTTGAAGATATCTATGAGTTTACCCCTTCATAAGTTCACAAGTTCCAGCAGCAGAAGTAGGCCATTCAGCCCATCAAGTCTACTCCAACATTCAATCATGGCTGATCTATCTATCACTCTCAATCCCATTCTCCTGCCTTCTCCCCACATCCCCTGACAACCGTACGTCTCAGGAATCTGTCAATCTCTGCCTTAAAAATATCCATTGACTTGGCCTCCACAGCCGTCTGTGGCAATGAATTCCACCGATTCACCACCCTCTGACTAAAGAAATTCCTCCTCATCTCCTTTCTAAAGAAATGTCCTTTAATTCTGAGGCTGTGACCTCTGGTCCTAGACTCTCCCACTAGTGGAGACATCCTCACCACATCCACAGCGGTGGCACAGTGGCGCAGCTGTAGAGTTGCTGCCTTGCAGCGCCAGAGACCCGGGTTCGATCCTGACTGCGGGTGCTGTCTGTACGGAGTTTGTACGTTCTCCCGTGACCGCGTGGGTTTTCTCCGAGATCTTTGGTTTCTTCCCACAGTCCAGAGAGGTACAGGTTTGTAGGTTAATTGGCTTGGTATAAATGTAAAAGTGTCCCCAGTGTGTGTAGGATAGTGTCAATGTGCGGGGACCGCTGGTTGGCGATGACTCGATGGGCCAAAGGGCCTGTTTCCGCGCTGTATCTCTAAACTAAACTAAAAACTAAACGAAACATATTGTTGAAGCACGGAGTTAGCTGCTTCTGCAGAAGTCTGAATTTTGAATCTGACTTGCTTTCTTTCTGAAAACAGCAAAATCGCATTGAAAAGCTCAGACAAGCAGCATCGATATTCCTGCTGCAGATCATTGAGACAGGATCCCAAGTTGGCATCGTCACTTTTGATAGCACGGCAATTATTAGAACGCAGCTGATAATAGTTGACAGTGAAGCGGTTCGGAAGCAACTGATAAACTACCTGCCTACAACCGCAGGTGGAGGAACAAATATCTGTAGTGGGGTTCGGGCAGCTTTCCAGGTAAGTCCCAGAGGACTTTTAATTGCACTTTCCATTGTAATCGTTCCAATCGTTTTCCAGCGTTGACGAAATGATGATTGTTTTCCAGGTCCTTCGCGGAGATGACGGAGCTACAAACGGCGATGAAATAGTTTTGCTGGCCGCTGGGGAGGACCCTTCTATAAGCCAGTGCTTCGAAGAAGTGAGACAAAGTGGAGCTATTGTCCACACCATCGCATTGGGACCACGTGCAGCCAAAGAACTGGGACAACTATCAGTTATGACAGGCAAGAAATAGGTTTCAAAGTTTAGTTTAGTTTGGTTTAGTTTGGAGATACAGTGCAGAAACAGCCCCTTTGGCCCACCGAGTCCGTGCCAATCAGCGGAAAGACAATACATGATTACAATCGAGCCATCCACAGTGTACAGATGCATGATAAAGGGAATAACGTGAATAACATTTAGTGCAAGATAAAGCCAGTAAATTAATCAAACATAGTCCGAGGGTCTCTGATGAGGTAGACAGTAGTTGGGGACTGCTCTCTGGTTGTGGTTGGATGGTTCAGTTGCCTGATAACAGCTGGGGAGAAACTGTCCCTGAATCTGGAGGTGTGCGTTTTCACACTTCTATACCTTTTGCCTAATGGGAGAGGGGAGAAGAGGGAGTGGCCGGGGTGTGACTCGTCCTTGATTATGCTGCTGGCCTTATCGAGGTAGCATGAGATGTAAATGGAGTCAATGAAGGGAGATTGGTTTGGGTGATGTTCTGGGCTTCGCCCACAATACTCGGCAATGTCTTGTGGGCATCTACGTTACATTCAGTTCATTTTCCTCATCAGCTTTATGATTGAATAATGTGAATGAAATCTTGCGCAAACATTTTCCCTTTCAAGAGTGAAGAGTGTACCGAAATGGATCAATGAAATTGTTCATGACCTCTATGTTAACTCTTCAATTTTATATTCTTCAATTATCAGATGGCGTACAATATATGGCCACAGATAACGTGGATGAAAATGGACTAATCGATGCTTTCACTGGATCAGTATCAGGCAATGGTGACATTATCCAGCAGTCAATCCAGGTTTGATTCATTGAGCAACATTCCAAAACATGTTTGCTGGAAATAACTGCCTCACCGGATTAAAAATATTTCTTCTCTTTGGTTACAGCTTGAAAGATCTGGAAAGCGCATCAGCGGTAATAGTTGGTTAACCGGTACAGTCGTCATTGATAAAACCATTGGGAATGACACCTTCTTTGTCATGACGTGGGAGAGCGTTACACCATCCATCTTAGTTCATGATCCTAAGGGGAAAGATTTACGATGATTCAAACTTTGACATACACATCAGTTTGCTTACAGGAAGACTTGCTATTCCTGGCACTGCAGAGGTATGTTACAGTGTCATAGAGTCATACAGTGCGAAAACAGGCCCTTCGGCCCAACATGTCCCAGCTACACTAGTCCCACCTGCCCGCGTTTGGTCCATATCCCTCCAAACCTGTCCTATCTATGCACCTGTCTAACTGTTTCTTAAACGTTGGGATAGTCCCAACCTCAACTACCTCTTCTGGCACCTTGTTCCATACACCCACCACCCTTTTGTGTGAAAGAATTACTCCTCAGATTCCTATTAATTCCTTTCCCCTTCAACTTAAACCTATGTCCTCTGGTCCTCGATTCCCCTACTCTGGGAACGAGACTCTGTGCGTCTACCTGAGGGCCGTGGGGGCGGAGGGGCTCGGGTGGACCAACATGGTGGCGTCTGCCAAGGCTGCCTTAGCTGCTGTAAAAGCCGACTCTGCGGTCGGGGACCATATCAACTCTACCGGATTCCCTGCAAGGCATTGGAAAAGCGGGCGCATGACTCGCGCAGCTGCCGGAACGAACCTATGGTAGAAATTAACCATGCCTACGAACTCCTGTAGCCCTTTTACTGTGGTGGGCCTAGGAAATGCCCGGATAGCCTCCACCTTTTCGGGCAAAGGGGAGGCGCCGGCAGGGGTAATTCTGTGCCCTAGAAAATCAAGAGCAGGAAGGCCGAATTGACATTTGGAGGGTTGGATTATGAGCCCGTGGTCTTGGAGCCGCTGGAAAACGGTCCGCAAGTGGGCCTGGTGTTCCTGTACTGAGGTGCTGGCAACCAGGATGTCGTCTAAATAAATAAACAAAAAGGGTAAACCCCGGCCCACGCGGTCCACCAGTCGTTGGAAAGCCTGTGCCGCGTTCTTTAAACCGAAAGGCATACGCAACCATTCAAACAACCCGAACGGAGTAATCGTTGCAGTTTTCTGTATGTCCTCCGGTCGCACCGGGATCTGGTGGTATCCTCGCACCAAATCGATTTTGGAGAACACCACCGCTCCTTCCAGCCCAGATGAAAAGTCCTGTAGGTGCGGTATGGGGTAGCGATCAGCCGTGGTTACAGCATTGAGACGCCGATAATCGCCACATGGTCTCCACCCCCCAGATGCCTTGGAGACCATATGTAACGGCGAGGCCCACGGGCTGTCAGACTGACGAACAATTCCCATTTCCTCCATCTTCCTGAACTCCGCCCGTGCCACCACCAGTTTGTCTGGCGGTAGCCTCCTGGCCCGAGCGAAAACAGGAGGGCCTTCGGTGCGGATGTGATGGACCACGCCGTGCTTGGCCGAAGACGTGTCGAAACGTTGAATGAGCAGCTCTGGAAACTCCGCCAGAATCTCAGCATATGAGTCGGGGGCCGCGACGACGGCCAGGACAGTAGGGCTGGGCGAGGAGGCGATTGTCGGAGCAACGTGCTCATCTTCGGCGGAGGGTCGGAGGTCGTTACCGCGGACATCAGGGACCAGTGAAAAAGCCCAGAGAAAATCTGCTCCCAAGATCGCTTGTTTGACGTCGGCTATGATGAATGGCCATTCGTACGTGCGGAGGCCTAACACAAGGGACATCTTCCGTATACCGAAAGTGCGAATTGGGCTGCCATTAACCGCGATGAGGGTGGGACCTGTCTTACCCGATCTGGTTTCGAGGTCGGTCGGCGGCACTATACTGACGATGGCTCCCGTGTCCACCAAAAATTCTGTGTCCGTGAATCGATCATGGACATAGAGGCGCCGGTTCTGGCCAATCGTAACTGCCCCTATGTACGATCGGCCGAGGCATTTCCCGCGAAGGTACAAGGTGAGCGGCAGTTGCGGGATTCGCTACCCCATCGTAGGTGATAATAGCACCAGCCGCGCTTGTGCGGATCTTTTTGGCGGGCTTTCGGAGAATTGGCGGGAGACGTGGCGCCATCTTGCCGTCGCTGTGGCGTGGTCACTGATGTCGAGACCTTGTTGATCGAACCGCTTGCCTGGTCCTTTGCCTTGTTTTTAGCCGCTATGAGCGCGTCCGCTTTCGCTGCATATGCTTCGGGGTCCTTAAAAGAACAATCCGTGAGCAGCAGTCGGACATCCTCAGGAAGCTTCTCGCGGAATGCCTGTTCGAACATAGGGCAATCCGTATGCTCACCGGCTAGCATCATCATTTCGGACATGAGGACGGAAGGCAGTCGGTCTCCAAGATCCGGTAGGTGCAGAAGTCTTGCCGCACCACCATGCTTATTAAACCCGAAGATTCGCAGTAATACTTTCTTCAGGGCCTCGTACTTGCTTTCCGCAGGTGGATTAACGATGAACCGCATCACGCGCGTGGTCGTCTCCGATGATAGAGCGCTGACGAGGTAGTAATACCTCGTGGAGTCGTCCGATATCTTCTTTATATGAAATTGAGCTTCGGTGTGTATAAACCAAGATTGCGGTGCGTGCGTCCAAAACCACGGAAGGTGAACGCTTACCGTGCTTGACTCCGGTGTGCCCGGCGCGGCCATCGCCGACGAGGCGTCGGGTCCCTGCATAGTCGGTGATCGTCCAGATCACGTCGGGGTCACCAATATGGCGAGTCCGGAAACTTGTTGGTTGTAGAAGAAGTTTATTGCAGCCGCAATATTCGAATACAGAGTTAAACAACAAGGTAAAGGACAACCATCAAAAACTTACTGTCTTCTTCGAAGACTTCGCCGAACTGCTATTTCGGGCGCCAAACGCGCACATGACATCGCTGGCCAATCAGCGATGTCGCTCCCTGGACCAATCCCCATGGTCGCGTTCACACGTGACCTCGCTGGCCAATCCGAGGGTTCGACGACCTGGACCATTCTCTATGGTCGCTACAACTCCAGCATTTTGTGATACCTTCGATTTGTACCAGTATTTTCCTACACACAAAAAACTGGAGTAACTCAGCACCTCTGGTGAAAAGGAATAGGGTAGAGACGTTGAGGTATAATTGAAGTGTAGACGGGGTTCAATACAGGAAATGAGGCAACCATTTTGCGTGCGGCATGTTCCCACAAAAGAGCTTCAGCTTCCGTCAGGATTAAGGATGACTTCCTTCCTTCCTCTCTGGTTTTGAGGCCTCAGAGATGACTGATAAGGCCGGTGTAGGAACCACAGACTCTTGCACAGATGGGGCAGGTGATGCATGACGGGGAATGTGGGGGAGTAGTTTGTGAGGTGTTTTGCTTCTTCTGCCATTTACAGGCTTATGCATGCACCCAAGATATGGACACCTAATGCAGGCTTTCAATAACATCTCAAATGTTGATGGACTAATGGTCAAGGAATTGTATGTTTTCTTTGCTCCGTCTTATCCAATTTGGCTTGGTCCTTGTAAAGTTAATTAATGGAAGCCTTGAGCTTGTGGTATTTCAATTGCCCCCTGACTAGAGGCCTGGATAGAGTGGATGTGGAGAGGATGTTTCCACTGGTGGGAGAGTCTAGGACCAGAGGCCGCAGCCTCAGAATAAAAGGACGTACCTTTAGAAAGGAGATTTATTTTGTCAAAGGGTGGTGAATTTGTGCAATTCATTGCCACAGAAGGCTGTGGTGGCCAAGTCAATGGATATTTTTAAGGCAGAGATTGATAGATTCTTGATTCGTACGGGTGTCTCTGTTTCTACTTTCTACTGCACAACCGCCAACAGCTGGGCTGTCTCGTGCAGGTTTCGCTCGCATGGGTACCGGTTGCAAAAAGGTCATTTAGAATTTTACGTGGGCAAGTTTGGTGAGATGATCCTTGTCCAAGTTGTCGAGTTGTGACATGAAGAGTGACAAGGTTGGTGCACACCTGGTGGTGTCGGGAAGGATGTTCCACTGGGATAGTCCATGGATATAGTGACTATAGGCAGCTATTTTTGTTTGCTCTAATTCTAGTATAAATGAAGTGACCTGAGGACTGTCTTGTAAATGTCTGGGTATTGGATTGAATGAACTGAGATATGTTACTGGGGATGATGCCATGAGTCTATTTGTAGACTGTACATAAGCGGGCTTTGGTGGGTCTCGACTCCAGCGACTCCCAGCCAAGGCGATTTAACATATTGGAGACGCTTGACTGTCTTGAGTCAGGGGTTATGGGGAGAAGGCAGGAGAATGGGGTTGAAAAATATATCAGCCGTGGTTGAATGGCGGAGTAGACTTGATGGGCCGAATGGCCTAATTCTGCTCCTATCACTTATGAAATGAAAATTCTTTGGGAAGCAGCATTTGTGGAGAGTGCTCTACAGTATAGTCCCATTTGATTGCAACAATGTGATAATGGACAGATAATCAGAGGTCTGAGTGCTATAGCAATGTGTTAAAGGATGTTCCAATTTAAAAAAAAGATTTCATAATTTCCTGTGCACGCCTTTATTTGCAATAAATTTATTTGTAATAAATACCTTTACTTGCCTTCTTCTCATTAGACCCTGATGCTGTTGAAAACGATGGCATTTATTCAAAATACTTCATTAATTTTGGTGGAAATGGACGGTACAGCTTCAAAATAAATATTCAAGGAAAAGATGGAGTAACAAGATTATCAGCCAGGAGGCAAGGTCGTGCTCTGTACATCCCTGGATATGTGCAGAATGGTAATGTATTGATGGATAAATGTTACACATTGATGTTGACAGTATAACATTGGCTGTGTCTATCACCACCTTTAACCCAAGTGCCATTGAAATTCTCACCTTTCTATCCCCAAACATGACAAACTTTGAGAACCAGAGGACATGGGTTTAAGGTGAGGGGGGGGGGGGGGGGGGGGGGGAGGATTTGATGGGAACCTGAGGTGTAACATTTTCACACAAAGGGTGGTGAGTGTACGCAACAAGTTGCCAGAGGAGGTAGTTGAGGCAGGTACTATCGCAACGTTTTAAGAAACATTTAGACAGATACCTGGAAAAGACCGGTTTAAAGGGATAAGGGCCAATCGCAGGCAGGTGGGACTAGTGTAGCTGGGACATGTTGGTGGTCAGTGAGGGCAGGTTGGGCCGAGGGGCCTGTTTCCACACTGTAAGACTCTATGACTCTAAATGCTATGGTCTCAAGGACAATCTTCCATCCTTCATTTTCCCTGAAACTCATCTCATCCTGTATCCCACTTCTACCTGCATTCCTTCCTCTGACTTCACAACTCACAACACTTCAACCCTTATGTCTCACACATTCTGTTTTTTTCATCTCTGGCCTTTGTCCAGTCAGTGACTAGTGGGGTGCCGCAAGGCTCGGTGCTGGGACCCCAGTTGTTCACAATATATATTAACGATTTAGAAGAGGGAATTAAATGTACCATCTCTAAGTTTGCTGATGGCACAAAACTGGGTGGCAGTGTGAGCTGCGAGGAGGATGCTATGAGGCTGCAGGTTGACTTGGATAGGTTGAGTGAGTGGGCAGAAGCATGGCAGATGCAGTGTAATGTGGATAAATGTGAGGTTATTCACTTTGGTGGCAAGAACAAGAAGGCAGATTATTATGTGAATGGTGTCAGATTAGGATAGGGGGAGGTGCAACGAGACCTGGGTGTGCTTGTACATCAGTCACTGAAAGTAAGCATGCAGATATAGCAGGCAGTGAAGAAAGCTAATGGCATGTTGGCCTTCATTTCGAGAGGAGTTGAGTTTAGGAGCAAGGAGGTCCTACTGCAGTTGTACAGGGCCCTAGTGAGACCGCACCTGGAGTATTGTGTGCAATTTGCGTCTCGTAATTTGAGAAAGGACATTATTGCTAATGACGGAGTGCAGCGTAGGTTCACCAGGTTAATTCCCGGGAGGGCGGGACTGACATATGATGGAAGAATGGGTCGACAGGGCTTGTATTCGCTGGAATATAGAAGAATGAGAGGGGATCTTATAGAAACATATAACATTCCTAGAGGATTGGACAGGGGAGATGCAGGAAATATGTTCCCTATGTTGGGGAGTCCAGAACCAGGGGTCACAGTTTAAGAATAAGGGGTAGCGACTGAGATTAGGATAAACCAGAGAGTTGTGAATCTGTGGAATTCTCTGCCACAGAAGGCAGTGGAGGCCAATTCACTGGATGTTTTCAAGAGAGAGATAGGTTTAGCTCTTAGGCCTGACGGAATCAAGGGATAAGGGGAAAAGCCAGAACGGGGTACTGATTTTGAATGATCAGCCTTGATCATATTGAATGGTGGTGCTGGTTTGACGGGTGAATGGCCTACTCCTGCACCTATTTTCTACGTTTCTATGTTTCTCTGAACCCCTATCAACCCCTCCCTACGACCTGCCGTGATTTGTCCTGCTCCTTCTCTCTTCCAGCTTTCATCCTCTACCCGACAGTCAATCCATAGAAGGTCCTGACCTGAAACGTCACCTATCCATGTTCTCCAGTGATGCTGCCTGACCTGCTGAGTTACTCCAGCACTTTGTGTCATTTTATGTAAAGCAGCATCTGCAGTTCCTTTATTCTATATCCAGTACCTTGCTGTCTACTTGTCCATTGCCCAGTGTCCTCACTGCATGATAACAGTCTCGGAAAATCATCACAAAAAAAAAAATACACTTGTGATGAAATCCTTGTTAACCCTTAGCTACCCCCCCCCCCCCCCCCCTCCTCTCCTTCCCCCCCCCCCCACCCCTTCCTCCCCAAAACTCTACCTCTATAAACCAGGCAAGTGTCTCTCCTGAAATCTCAACTCCTCTGGCACTGGTCTTTCATGCATCCATCTTTTTCTGCCCTGCCTCTGATGTAAAATGTCTTAACTCCATGTTTGTGGGTTCCTCCTCTCACTGTTCTCCTTTCCATTGAGACGTTAGATCACCGCACTTAATATCTCTTCATGAAATATCAACAATATTTCACCTGTACCAAGGTACAGTGAAAAGCTTTTTCATTGCACGCTATAAATACAATCAAGTATAGTCCATAGAGCAAAGGGGAAGATATGGAATGCATAATACAGTTCTCGGCATTGTAGTGCATCAGTTCCACAGACAAAGTCCAATGTCCACAACGGGGTAGAGGTGAAACAGACTGTACCCTAACTTATGTAAAGACTATTCAGAAGCCTGATAATAAGCGGGAAATAAGCTGTTCCTGAGTCTGGTCGTGCATGCTGTCAAGCTCTATAGCTTCTACCAGATAGGAACAGGGAGAAGCAGGAATAACCCGGGGTTGGACAAGTCTTTGATTGTGTTGGCTGCTTTTCCAAGGTCTAGATGGCGTCAATGGTGGGATATCAGGTTTGTGTGATGGATTGGGTGACATCTACAACTCTCTGCAATTTTCCATGGTCTTTGACAGAGCTGTTTCTAAACCAAGCTGTGATGCAACCCCGACAATATACTTTCTATGGTGCATCAGTAGACGTTTGTAAGAGTCATTGGAGACACGCCAAATTTCCTCAGTCTCCTCAGGAAGTAGAGGCATCTTGACTGTCACATCAGTGTGGTTGGTCAACGACAGATCATTGAAGATCTCAACCATTTCCACTTCGGCATCATTGATGCCGACTGGGGCATGTACTTAGGGTTGCCAACTGTCGTATTAGTCAGGACATCCCATATTTTGGGCTAAATTGGTTTAGGCCCAGACGGCGCTATAGGCCCTGACACAGTAGGCCCGTACACTGTAGGTCCAGATACTGTATGCCTGGACACTGTAGACCCGGACACTGTAGCCCGGGGGCCACTGAAGTCCCGGACAGTGTAGGCCCGAGCGCTGCCGAACGGAGGTTGCGTAGCAACCCACCTCCCGGCCCGGGGGGGCCGCCATGGTTGAAGCGGGAGCAACAGGCCATTGGCTGGGTGAGGTCACGTGTGGCGTGGGGTTGTGACGTCACCCTTTGTCCCTTATTTGGGAGTGAGGAAGTTGGCAACCCTACATGTACTCCACCTTGCTTCCGAATCGTCGATAACTAGCTCCTTCATCTTTCAATCTGCAGTGTCATTTCACAATAGATTTTAGATATCTTGATCCTTTTTCTGAAACGTGTCCTTTTCTTTTTCGTTCAGGACAAATTCAACAAAACCCATCTAGGCCGCCATCCATTGATGACAACACTCAGGTGAAACTGGGTAGTTTTCAGAGAGTTAAATCAGGTGGCACGTGTTTCGTAAGTCAGGTACCTCCAGGAGTTCCTCCTGATAGGTTCCCCCGAGTACAATCATGGAACTTAAAGCAACGATAGTCCACGATAACATACAACTGAACTGGACAGCGCCAGGAGACGATCTTGATCAAGGAAATGGTAATTAAAAATTATATTTTGATGTATAAATTCTTCAATCGTTCAATGGTATTTATTGTCAGATGGGCCTATGTGCATTGGAACTCTTTTTTTTTCAATACAGTTCAGTGCCAATTCCACATTTGAGTTTAGTTTATTATCTCATGTACCTCTGTAGTGTGGGGATATACTGCACCTTGGATGTGAAGAGAATGTTTCCACTAGTGGGAGAGTCTAGGACTAGGGGTTATAGCCTTAGAATTAAAGGACATTCCTTAAGGAAGGAGATGAGGAAGTATTTCTTTGGGCAGAGGGTGGTGAATCTGTAGAATTCGTCGCCACAGAAAGCTGTGGAGGCCATGCCAATGTATACTTTTAAGGCAGAGATAGATAGATTCTTGATTAGTACAGGTGTCAGGGGTTATAGGGAGAAGGCAGGGGAATGTTGGGAGGGAGAGATAGATCAGCCATGATTGAATGGGCCGAAAAGCCTAATTCAAGTCCTATTACCTATGACCTTATGGTCTTATTCCTGTTCTTCCCTAACAAAAACGGAGAGAATATTTTATTAGCATGTTACAATAACAAAGTTTGAGTGGTGTTTCTTTTGTGAATTAACTTGCTTTCACGTTTTTTTTTCTCTTCCGCTTCTTCTTCGTTTAGCTTCGCACTATGAAATAAGGATGAGCCAAAACTTCACACAGCTGAAAAATTATTTTCAATCTGCTCACAAGATTAACACCACTGGGTTGAATCCTCAGCCTGCAAACTCCAAGGAATCGTTTTTAATCTCTGAGAATATTCAATTGAAAAATGGGACTGTAATCTACTTTGGTGCCATTGCATTTGATAAGGCAAATCATACTTCAGCGTTGTCGAATATAGCACAGGTTGCCTTGGTAATGGCACCTCCACTTCCACCTAGCCCTGGAGCTAGTATACCGACATATACTAGCCAGACCACTCGCAGCCTGCCAGACCACTCAATAGACAATAAACAATAGACAATAGGTGCAGGAGTAGGCCATTCAGCCCTTCGAGCCAGCACCGCCATTCAATGCGATCATGGCTGATCACTCTCAATCAGTACCCCGTTCCTGCCTTCTCCCCATACCCCCTCACTCCGCTATCCTTAAGAGCTCTATCCAGCTCTCTCTTGAAAGCATCCAACGAACTGGCCTCCACTGCCTTCTGAGGCAGAGAATTCCACACCTTCACCACTCTCTGACTGAAAAAGTTCTTCCTCATCTCCGTTCTAAATGGCCTACCCCTTATTCTTAAACTGTGGCCCCTTGTTCTGGACTCCCCCAACATTGGGAACATGTTTCCTGCCTCTAATGTGTCCAATCCCCTAATTATCTCATATGTTTCAATAAGATCCCCTCTCATCCTTCTAAATTCCAGTGTATACAAGCCTAATTGCTCCAGCCTTTCAACATACGACAGTCCCGCCATTCCGGGAATCAACCTAGTGAACCTACGCTGCACGCCCTCAATAGCAAGAATATCCTTCCTCAAATTCAGACCACTCGCAGCCTGCCAGACCACCGACAACAACTCATTCACCTCGTCAAACCATATCTGTGCACCCTCACTCGCCCTCCCAACCTGTTGACGTTACAGAAATCGTTCTCATAGTTTGTTGCCTTGTTGTCATCGTAACTCTGATCATTGCCATAACCGTGTGTATTGTGGCTACCAGAGGTCGTAAGAGAGTCTCACCCAGATAAGACACTTGCCATCAGTAAATTCAGAAGTTCGAGGAGCAGAATTATACCATTCGGCCCATCAAGTCTACCCCGACATTCAACATGGCTGACCTATCTTTCACTCTCAACCCCATTCTCCTCTCTTCTCCCCATAACCCATCTCCCCTTAAGTTAGAATTGGTCGTCCTTGACTTCATTCTTAGTATTCAAAGTATTAATCGCAAGCAACAAAAATCGATTATTCATTTCATTATTTTACATTTCTCAATAGTTGGTTTCTCAATAAAGGACTGTTTTCTCAATAAATCTCCAACTAGTTTGAGCAGAGACGCCAACATTAGTCATCAAAAGCCCTCAAGCCAATTTGTATTAAGTAACTATTTTGAAGGTTTGTTACAATCTCCTTGAGTTATTCTATGTGACTCCAATTTTCTTTCGTGCTTTGGGCAAAGACATTTTACCACTACACTTTCCTTGAATTGGGTACAAACTATGTGTCCGAGAATTTTGCTTGAAACACCAGGTTTAGGTTGAAGCCATTACCTGCATTTTTGGTGCCCTGATTTGAGAACTGTATTCGGCGCTCTGTGGACCGAATTTTCAGTTATTTGCAAAATTGCCAATTGATAATAGATGCACATCATCAGAATGTCTGTATTGATCTAGTCCTGCTATCAGTATACTAATGCTACGTGGTACACAGTGCATGAAATGATCATAAAAGGACACAAAGCGCTGGAGTAACTCAGTGGGTCAGGCAGTATCTAAGGAGAACATGGATAGATGATGTTCGGGTCGAGACCCTTCCTCAGACTTCTTAAACTAAACTAGCGTTTTTTACTATGATGGGGCTTTATCTTTGGGAAGCAGCTACACTCTTTTTATTTGCAAAACCTGAACATGACTGTGTAATCACTATTCTATGGTTTTTAAAGAAACAAATGCTCTCCACTCATTCACATCTAATTGTGCCTCATTTGCAAGATACACTAAGAATTGGTTTGTCTCCAACTACACGTCTCATTCCTGTTCCCAATGAAGTTTCTAACAGTATAAGAAAATAACTGCAGATGCTGATACAAATCGAAGGTATTTATTCACAAAATGCTGGAGTAACTCAGCAGGTCAGGCAGCATCTCGGGAGAGAAGGAATGGGTGACGTTTCGGGTCGAGACCCTTCTTCAGACTGATGTCAGGGGGGCGGGACCAGTTTCTAACAGGAAAGGTGGACTGTCTGCCTGTCACGTACGACAGGCTCTTTGCCAGAACAAGCCTCCACTTTTTTCCAAATCTTTCACGCAGAATCTGGCACTGCATATTATTTCCTTGAACAATCTCCTGTAACAAAGCATTCCAAGTCAAAATTTCCCCACTTCCCCTCTGTCAACTTCACTGTTGTAATCTTTGTCCAACATTTTACATTTGACAATGAAGCCTGATAATTGGATATTGTCCTTATTAATCTTTGATTAGTACGGGTGTCAGGCGTTATGGGGATAAGGCAGGAGAATGGGGTTAGGAGGGAAAGATAGATCAGCCATGATCGAATGGCGGAGTAGACTTGATGGGTCGAATGGCCTTATTCTGATCCTATCACTTATGAACTTATTAGTGTAGAAAATAGGGTGTGTGTGTGTGTGAGAACTGATAGCTATTCGGGTGGCCAACAAATGGAATCACAGATTGGGCACAAATGCGGTAAAATATTTCCCGTTAGTATGTTTTTCACACAGACTTTCGAGATACAGTGTGGGAACGGGCCCTTCAGCCCACTAAGTCCATGCTGACCAGCGATCCCTGTACACTTACACTATCCTACACACTAGGGATAATTTTACAATGATACCAAAGACAATTTACCTGGAAACCTGTACGTCGTTGGAGTGTGAAAGGAAACCAGAGAACCCGGAGAAAACCCACATGGTCACAGGGAGAATGTACAAACTCCATACAGACAGCACCTGTAGTCAGGATCGACCCTGGGTTTCTGGTGCTGTACGGCAGCAACTCTCCATCTGAGCCTATGTGCCACCCTAACAGATTATTGTTAAAAGGGCATTATCTCCTGGGCTCCAAATGGCAGTGGGATGCAGAGTTCAAAACTGCTTCATCATTGCCAAGCTGATTACTGGAAAGGACATTAAATCTGGGCATGCACACACCACAAATAGAAAAGGACTGCCCTAGAGCTAAGAGAATATGCAGCTGGTGGCAGGGTGGGGTTAGGTCAGGGATAAACGTATGAATCGGAGCAGGAACACTTCATTATTTAAGCTGGTGAAGAGCGCAGGGAAGACTTACAAGCATGTTGCCAGGACTTGAGCACCTGAGGTATGGCGAAAGGCTGGGCAGGCTAGGACTTTATTCCTTGGAGCGCAGAGGGATGAGGGGTGATCTTATAGAGGTGTATAAAATCATGAAGATGATCTATAGGGCAGGAAAATCACGAACCAGAGGGCACAGGTTTAAGGTGAGATGGGTAACTTTTAATAAGAACCTGAGGGGCACGTTTTTCACTCAGAGGGTGGTGGGTGAATGGAACGAGCTGCTGCAGGAGGTAGTTGAGGCAGGGACTATAACAGCATTTAACAGACACTTGGACAGATACATGGATAGGAAAGGTTTAGAGTGATATGGGCCAAATGTGGGCAAATGGGACTAGTTTAGATGACACATCTTCAACAGTAAGGACACGTTGGGTCGTAGGACCTGTTTCCGTGCTGTATGACTCAATGACTATTTAATCCCAATGCATCATTTGCTAAGATCTTGGCTGAACTGTTGGTAACCTTTTTTATGACTATGAATGTGCCAGGCGTAGATTGGGCCTATAAATATGAAGATCTTTGTACAACTCAACAAGCTGCTATTGTTATCGTAGAATCTCTCAAAGAATCTCCCTGAACTCAAAGTACAGGGAGGTTTTATATTAATTAAGCATAAAGATAACAACAGGTGCCTAAATAAAGTCATTGAGTCATCGAGTGATACAGTGTGGAAATAGGCCCTTCAGCCCAACCCGCCCACACTGGTCTACAACGTCCCAGCTACCCTTGTCGCACTTGCCTGCACTTGGTCCATAATCCTGGTAATAATACAGGTTCAATACAGCAAACCTTATGTTTAATGGACGCCATCCCCAGCTTACACTTCAGCCCACCAGCTTTTATAACTGAGTTAGTTCCATTTGCCTGCGTTTGGCCAATATCCCTGTAAACATTTCCCTTCCACATACCTGCCTTTCAGTTTAGTTTAGTTTTGAGATACAGTCCAGCGCGGAAACAGGCTCTTCTGCCCTCTGATGCCCACCAGTCATCCCCACGCATTCACACGATCCTACACACACTAGGGACACTTTACAACTTTACCAAACCAATTAACCTACAAACATGGACGTATTTGGAGGGTAGGAGGAAACCGGACCTCCCAGGGAACACCCACACAGTTTACAGGGAGAACGTACAAACTCCGTACAGACAAGCACCGTAGTCAGGATCTAACCCGGGTTTCTGGCGCTGTAAGCAAACAACTCTACCACTGCGCGACCTTGCCGCCCTGCCTAAATGTGTTTTAAACACCATTGCTGTGCTCTCCTCTGCAGCTCCCTCTGGGAGCTTATTCGGACTATAGTGGCTTCACCTTGTACTAAAGGTTATTGCCTTATTATGTATCTATACTCTGTAAATGGCTCGATTGTAATCATGTTTTGTCTTTCTGCTGACTGGTTAGCAGGGAACGAAAGCTTTTCACTGTACCTTGGAACACATGACAATAAACTCAACTCAACTATTAACCCCCTCCATTGTCTGTGTCCTTGACCCAAAGTCATCGCCTCTGAAAATGGAAATGGAAGATAGACACAAAAAGCTGGAATAACTCAGCGGGACAGGCAGCATCTCTGGAGAGAAGGAATGGGTGATGTTTCATGTCGAGACCCTTCTTCAAACCAGTTAGAGATAAGGGAAATGAGAGATATATACGATGATGTGGAGAGATAAAGAACAATGAATAAACTATATGCAAAAAAGTAAGGATGATAAAGAGGAAACAGGCCAATGTTGGCTGTTTGTTGGGTGAAAATGAGAAGCTGGTACGACTTGGGTGGGGGAGGGATAGAGAGAGACAGAGAGGGAGAGACACCCCTCACCCCCTCCAACTCTCCACCTCGCCCCCTCCCCCTCCACCTCACCCGTTCCACCACGCCTCCCATTCCTCTTCCTTTCACCTTTCTCCCACCCCCTCCTCCTTCATCTCCTCCAACCTTCACCTGCACCTGAATTCCACATACCTAACTGCAACCTGCACCCTCCCTCCCTCTCTCCTCTACACCCTCCCTCCATCTCCCCACCACTCTCTCTCCTCTGCACCCCCTCTCTCTCCCTGCACCCTCTCTCCCCCTGCACCCTCCCTCTCTCCCTCTGCACCCTCCCTCCCTCTCTCTCTCCCCCTGCACCCCCTCTCTCCCCCTGCTCCCTCCCTCTCCCCGTGCTTCTGCTCTGCTCTGCCCTTGCCCGGCGGGTTGGGAGCCGCGTCCTGGGGTACAGGTGTTTGCCAGCGGCCGCTTGTTACCTGTTGCCTGGCGCCACCGGCGGCTGATGGGGAGCCCGCGACACGGGGCGGGTATCTGTGCGGCCCCGGGGTGGAGCTGGTTTCCGGGCGGGGCTGGGGCTGTGGGGAGGGGCTGGGGCTGTGGAGGGGCTGGGGCTGTGGAGGGGCTGGGGCTGAGGAGGGGCTGGGGCTGTGGAGGGGCTGGGGCTGTGGAGGGGCTGGGGCTGTGGAGGGGCTGGGGCTGTGTGGAGGGGCTGGGGCTGTGTGGAGGGGCTGGGGCTGTGTGGAGGGGCTGGGGCTGTGTGGAGGGGCTGGGGCTGTGTGGAGGGGCTGGGGCTGTGTGGAGGGGCTGGGGCTGTGGAGGGGCTGGGGCTGTGGAGGGGCTGGGGCTGTGGAGGGGCTGGGACTGTGGAGGGGCTGGGGCTGTGTGGAGGGGCTGGGGCTGGGGCTGGTCGGACTGCCTCAAGGCAGCGGCTGGCCCGAGGAGAGGAGGGGTGGAGTGAGAAAGGTGGGTAGGGGTGGGAATGGGAAGGAGAGGGGTCTGGATGGGAGGGAGAGGAGGAATGAGAGAGAGTGGAGGAATGGGAGGGAGAAGGGAGCGTGCAGGGGAGAGGGGTGGGAATAGGGGAAATGGGAGAAGGGAGGGGAATGGGAGGGAGGGAGAATGGGTGGGAATGGGAGGGAGGGAGGGTGGGTGGGAATGGATGAGAGTGGTGGGAATGGGAGGGAGGTGTAGGTGGGAATGGGTGGGAGGGGGTAGGGAGAGGAGGGACAGAGGAATGGGAGGGAGGGGTAGGGAGAGAGGAATGGGAGGGTAGGCTGTGAATGGGAGAGAGGGTGGGAATGGGTGGGAGGGGAGTGGGCAGGAGGGGAGGGAGGAGAGGGTGGGAGGGAGGGGTGGGTGCGAATGGATGGGAGGGGAGGGAGGGGTGGGTGGGAATGGGTGGGAGGGGAGGGAGGAGTGGGAGTGGGCGGGAGTGGTTGGGGATGGGATGGAAGGTGAGGTGCAGGTGAAGAATCTGGAGGTGTGAGAGAACAGTGAAGGTGGAGGTAAATAGGTAAAGAACAGCCGAGGGGAAGTGGGACAGTGGAGGTGGTGGGGGGAACCCGGATTGGCCAGGGATGGGGTGCGGGAGGGTGGGGAGATGTGGGGAAGGCAGTGGGAGCCAATGGGATTGGCCAGGCATGTTGGGGTATATGGGAGTGGGGCGGTGGGGAAGGATTTGAAGAGGGAAGAAGAGGTATCGCTGGTGTTGGGCAGTAGCACCGGAGAAAGCATTTTATCGGGATGCACCACAGCCTGGTTTGGGAACAGCTCCATCCAGGGCCGTAAGAAATTGCAGCGAATTGTGAACACGGCCCGGGCCATCACACAAACTAACCTCCCTTTCCTTGACCTCATCTACACCTCACGCTGCCCCGGCAAGGCCAGCAGCATAATCAAGGACCAGTCGCACCCTGGCCATTCCCTCTTCTCCCCTCTCCCATCAGGCAAAAGGTACAGAAGTGTGAAAACGCACACCTCCAGATTCAGGGACAGTTTCTTCCCAGCTGTTATCAGGCAACTGAACCATCCTACCACAACCAGAGAGTATTGCTGTACTACTATCTACCTCTTTGATGACCCTTGGACTATCCTTGATCGGACTTTGCTGGCTTTACCTTGCACTGAACGTTATTCCCTTGTCATGTGTCTGTACACTGTAAATGATTTAGATTTTTAGATTTTTTTAGATTTAGAGATTCAGCGTGGAAACAGGCCCTTCGGCCCACCGAGTCCGCGCCACCCAGCGATCCCCGCACACTAACACTATCCTACACACACTAGGGACAATTTTTACATTTACCCAGTCAATTAACCTACATACCTGCACGTCTTTGGAGTGTGTGAGGAAACCGAAGATCTCGGAGAAAACCCACGCAGGTCACGGGGAGAACGTACAAACTCTGTAGAGACGGCGCCCGTAGTCATGATCGAACCTGAGTCTCCGGCGCTGCATTCGCTGTAAGGTAGCAACTCTACCACTGCGCCACCGTGCCCGCCCATCAAATGGAATGATTGTCATCATGTATTGTCTTTCTGCTGACTGGTTAGCACGCAATAAAAAGCTTTTCACTCTACCTCGTTGCACGTGACAATAAACTAAACTGAACTGAACTGGGTGGTGTCAGGGCCTGCAGGGTGGGTTTGGGGAGGAGGGGATAGAGAGTGGGATCTGGGGAGGGGGAGGGATGGATGTGGGGAGGAGGTAGTTGTGGGGGGGGGGGGGGGGGTGATGGGAGTAGCTGGAGGGTAGGTGAGGAGGGGTAGAGAGAGGGGATTGGAAGGAGACTGACCCACTGGCCAAACCTGTCCATGTCCCAATCAAGTTGACATTCTGGGCTAGTCCTATTTGGCCCATATTCCTCTAAACCCCTTATGTTCATGTATCTGTCCAAATGCCTTTTGCAAGTGTAATTGTACCCACTTCTATAGGATCTTGATCCAAAATATGGACTGAGTGGAAAAGGCTACGCCTGAGGTCCTACTTAAATCTCTACTCTCTCACCTTAAGCCTATGCCCCCTTGTTTTAGATATTTATATAATCTTGCATCCTCACGGTATCTATATAATCTTTCATCCTGGGTGGCACGGTGGTGCAGTGGTAGAGTTGCTGCCTTACAGTGCCAGAGACCCAGGTTCAATTCTAACTACGGGTTCTGTCTATATACTGAGTTTGTACGTTCTCCCCGTGACTGCATGGGTTTTCCCTGGGTACTCTGGTTTCCTCACACACTCCAAGGACGTTGAGGTTTGTAGGTTAATTGGCTTTGGTAAAGATGGTAAATTGTCCCTGGTATCAAAGATAGTGCTAGTGCACCGCTTGTCGGCGCGGACTCGGAGGGTCAAAGGGCCTGTTTCCGCATTGTGTCTCTAAACTAAACTAAACTCACTGCATCACTAAATATTAGTTTAGTCTAGTTTAGAGATACAACGCGTAAACAGGCCCTTCGACCCGCTGAGTCTGCGCCGACCAGTGATCCCCGTACACTAACACTACACGCTAGGGACAATGAACAATTTTACTGAAGCCAATTAACCCACAAGCTTGTACGTCTTTGGAGTATGGGAAGAAACCGGAGCACTTGAAGAAGACCTCTGCAGGTCACGGGGAGAACGTGCAAACTCCGTACAGACAGCACCCGTAGTCAGGATCGAGCCCGAGTCTCTGACGCTGTAAGACACAACTGTAAGCCACAACTCTACCACTGTGCTACCTGCATTATCCAGAGTGGAATTGTTCATGTTGCTGCATTGTAGTCATTGGGAGATCTTCCACTGGAAAAGGTGTGCACGTTCAAATGAAAATCCCGTTGGAAACCCAGGTGTTAGAATTCCCAGAAAAGTGCACTACACTGCTTTCCTTTGTGCTGAGCCTATTTCTGACTGCAGAATTTGATATTTCTCGGTGGTGGGAATGTGGGGACAATAAAATGGATTGGAGTTATAAGGTCATAAGTGATAGAAGCAGAATTAGGCCATTCGGCCCATCACATCTACTCCGCTATTCTACCATGGCTGATCTCTCCCTCCTAACCCCATTCTTCTGCCTTCTCAAAACCCCTTATACCCGTACTAATCAATAATCTATCTATCTCTGCCTTGGTTGTTAAAAAAAATAGTGATTGATGGTTGCAGTGGGCCAAAAGGCCTGTTTCCATGCGGTAGCTAAAAGACACTTGGACAGGTACATGGATAGGAAAGGTTTAGAGGGATGTGGGCCAAACGCACACAAATGGGACTATGTAGATGGGGCATCTTGGTCGGCATGGAATAGTGGCAACGCCTGCGGATTGTGCAAAAAAAGAATTACAGTTACAGCATATAAATTAAAGTTAATACAGAAAAGACAAAATTTTGTCCCTGGAGTTATAATAGTTAACAGTCCTGATGGCCTGTGGGAAGAAACTCCGTCTCATCCTCTCTGTTTTCACAGCGTGACAGCGGAGGCGTTTGCCTGACCGTAGCAGCTGGAACAGTCCGTTGCTGGGGTGGTAGGGGTCCCTCATAATCTTGCTTGCTCTCGAACTACACCTCCTGTTTCCATGCTGCATGAGTCTGTGACTCTATGACCCCCTGTGCCTGCCCATGGCTATGAATTTATGACTCTGAGGGGATATGTCTATGGGTTTTTTAAATGGTTGCAGTGCTGACTAGAAAAATGAATCGATATTATGGAAGAATCGATGCTAAATATGTTTGATCAATCTTTTTATTGACCGGTCATTTCTGCATGTTAAATCTTCTGCTTGTTCACAATACAAAACATCTTCTGGTGATGTTGGCACAGGAGTAGAGCTGCTGCCGCACAGCGCCAGAGACCCAGGTTCGATCCCGACCTCGGGTGCTGTCTGTGTGGAGTTTGCATGTTTTCCCTGTGGGTTTCTTCGTGGTGCTCCTGTTTCCTCCCATATCCCAAAGAGGAGCAGGTTTGTGAGTTAATTGGCCTCTGTAAATTGCCCCTAGTGTGCAGTGGGATAACTGGTGTGAACAGGTGATCAACGGTCGGCGTGGATTCGGTGGGCAGAAGGGCGTCTTTCCATGCTGTATCTCTAAACTAAATTAAATGCCCTACTCCCTGCAACTCATACCGAATTTCATCACTAAATCTCGATGGCACCTGTAAAAATAAGTGACGTATCACTATTTAATAGGTGATTTCCTTAGTATTTGTTCAGTAATAAAATTTATAGCCGGCTTGAAATATGTTGATATGGTCCGGTATAAATTAGGTTCATTTCAGAAACCTGATCATTTGTTTGCAGAAGAGTACAGATTCCAAATATGAAATTCTTCTCAGTATTTCTTCTGTCTCTGGAGTTGCTTACCTTTGGTGATGTCGTAAGATGTTCTTTCTTGAAGCTAGTGAATAATGGTTATGATAATGTTGTCATAGCTATTAACCCTGGGCTTCCAGAAGATGAAAACCTCATTTTAAAAATCCAGGTAGGAATTTCTTAATTGACCTTTCAATGCTTTGTTATTGTTTGCATAAATGTTTCGAGTATAGTCTAGAGTTTAGAGATAAAGGGTGGAAACAGGCCCTTCAGCCCACCGAGTCCACAACGACCATCGATTACCCGTTCACAATAGGTCTTTGTTATCCCACTTTCACATCCTACACACTGGGGGCAATTTGTAGAAAACAATTAACCGGTAAACCCGCACAAATTTTTTGCAATGTGGGAGGTAACCGCAGCACCCGGTGAAAACCCATGCAGTCACAGGGAAAACGTACAGACTTCATCTAGTCAGAATCGAACCCGGGGCCCTGGCGTTGAGAGGCAGCAACGTTACAGCTGTGTCACCATTCTGTCCCTATTATTGTTGCAAGTTGCAAGTTTTGAAAAAAAAATAAAGAGCCTTCCATGTTTTATTTCTTGAAGGAGTCCGGTATTCCATCTCTTGAGCAGAGGATTCTATTCAATTAAAATTATGGCTGATATTAAAAAGTTACCTAGGAAAATAACTGCAGATGCTGGTACAAATCGAAGATATCACAAAATGCTGGAGTAACTCAGCAGGTCAGGCAGCATCTGGGAGAGAGGGAAAGGGTGACGTTTCGGGTCGAGACCCTTCTTCAGACTGAAGAAGGGTCTCGACCCGAAACGTCATTCATTCCCTCTCTCCTAGATGCTGCCTGACCTGCTGAGTTACCCCAGCATTTTGTGCTACCTTAAAAAGTTACATTGTTATCCAAGTTTTTAAAAAAAATTGTGTGTTACTCCAGGACATGGTGACTTCTGCCTCAACCTTCCTGTACACGGCCACCAAACAACGAGCTTATTTTCGAGATGTGAAAATTCTATTACCCATCACATGGACAACAAAACCACACTATCAAAAACCAACCACGCAATCCTACGAGAAGGTAAAATCTAAACCATTATCAATGGTGGTTTCACTACTTGTTATTTTCATGAATGTTCCCTCATCCACGCTGTTACTTATTCGTAAGCATAAGTATCTCAATTGCAAAGTCTGAAGAAGGCATTTTGCTTTATCACAGGTACAATTGTTTACTAGTTAATCTCTGGAGTCACAGAGTCTTAGACAATAGACAATAGACAATAGGTGCAGGAGGAGGCCATTCGGCCCTTCGAGCCAGCACCGCCATTCAATGTGATCATTCTCAATCAGTACCCCGTTCCTGCCTTCTCCCCATACCCCCTGACTCCGCTATCTTTAAGAGCTCTATCTAGCTCTCTCTTGAATACATTCAGAGAATTGGCCTTCACTGCCCTCTGAGAATTCCACAGATTCACAACTCTCTGACTGAAAAAGTTTTTCCTCATCTCAGTTCTAAATGGCCTACCCCTTATTCTTAAACTGTGGCCCCTTGTTCTGGACTCCCCCAACATTGGGAACATGTTTCCTGCCTCTAACGTGTCCAACCCCTTTATAATCTTATACGTTTCGATAAGATCTCCTCGCATCCTTCTAAATTCCAGTGTATACAAGCCTAGTCGCTCCAGTCTTTCAACAGGAGCCTTACAACAGAGAAACAGGTCCTTCGGTCCAACTTGTTCATGCAGACCAAGATGCCCCATTCTCCCGTGTTTGGCCCATATCCCTCTTAACCAGTCTGATGAAGGGTCTCGATCCGAACCGTCACCTATTTCTTTACTCCAGAGATGCTTGCTGACCCGCTGAGCTACTCCAGCATTTTGTGTCCATCTCCCTCTTAACCTTTCCTGTTTATATACCTGTACAAGATTATGTTAAATCACATTTTTCTTTATTGGCAGATGGTTGAACAAAAGCCAGAGTTAAAAGATAAAAAAGTGCAAAATGTGGAGATCAGGATAGTGGAGGTGTAAATTGTGAAACCAGAGGAAGGAATAAATCTAGATCCCTGAATTAATCATTCAGCCAAATGATTCAATTCCCATATTTCAGAAACATCAGATATGCTGCCGGTCTGGTTTATACCTTTTATTTATTTTTAAATTTAGAGTCACACAGCACCAAAAAGGGCCCTTCGGCCCAACTCATCCATGCCAACCAAGATGCCCCATCTAAGCTAGTTCCATTTGCCCACATTTGGCCCAGCAAATATAACGACAATCGGTCTGAAGAAGGGTCCCGACCCGAAACATCGCCTCTCCATATTCTTCAGAGGAGCTGCCTGGCCCGTTGAGTTACTCCAGCACTCTGTGTCTTTATTGTAACCAACATTGAAGTGCCTTTTGTCTACATATATTTTAAAAATTATTTTATGCCTTGAAAAGGAACTCTCTTAACTTATTTTTCTGCTGCCTTTGTATGTCTGTGCAAGGCCAGCTGCATAATCAAGGACGAGTCACAAACCTGGTCACTCCCTCTTCTCCCTTCTCTGATCGGTATAAAAGTATGAAAACGCACACCTCCAGATTCAGGGACAGTTTCTTCCCAGTTATTATCAGACAACTGAACTACTATCTACCTCATTGATGGCCCTCGGACTAACTTTGATCGGACTTTACTCGTGTTATCTTGCACTAAACATTATTCCCTTATCATGTATCTGTACACTGTGAATAGCTCAATTATGATCATATATTGACTTTCCACAACAAAAGCTTTTCACCTCGGTACACGTGACAATAAACTAAACTAAACTAATCCTTTCTCTGCTGCCTTTGGATATTTTTAGTTTAGTTTAGTTTAGAGATACAGCGCGGAAACAGGCTCTTCAGCCCACCGAGTCTGCACCAACCAGCGATCCCCGAACATACAATACAATATATCTTTATTGTCATTGTACAGGGGTACAACGAGATTGGGAATGCGCCTCCCATACGATGCAATAAATTAATTAGCTAGTCGGTATTAATTTAAACAACCCAATGAAACAAATTAGAACAGTTTTAAAACAGAACACTATTCTACACACACGAGGGACAATTTATACTCATAGAAAGCCAATAAACCCACAAACCTGTACGTCTTCGGAGTGTGGGAGGAAAACGAAGATCTCGGAGAAAACCCACACGGTCACGGGGAAAACGTACAAACTCCGTAAGACAAGCACCCGCAGTCGGAATGGAACCCTGGTCCCTGCCGCTGTAAGCACCGTAAGGCAGCAACTCTACCGCTGCGCCACCGTGCCACTCTCTACCTGTGCTTTAACTACTTATGTTTTGCAGTGTTGTTTTTGTTTTTAACTCCCCTTTACCTTTATCATCCTAGGCTGACGTGATCATTGCTGATTCACATATGAAATTTGGTGATGACCCATACACTCTCCAGTATGGCAGGTGTGGTGAACGGGGCCGGTACATTCATTTCACCCCAAACTTCTTGCTGAACGACAGTGTGATCAACATTTATGGCTCACGAGGTGAACAACTTTGCAAGAAAACATTTTCAAATGGACAACTAGTTAGAATTTCTTGTTTTGTTCAGTTTAGATATACAGTGCGGAAATAGGCCCTTCGGCCCACCAAGTCCGTGCCGACCAGCGATCCCCACACACTAACACTATCCTGCTGCAATAGTGACAATGGGACAATTTACCAATTTTACCAAAGCCAATTAACCTACAAACCTGTGTGTCTTTGGAGTGTGGGAGGAAACCCGGAGCTCCTGGAGAAAACCCACGCTGGTCCTGGGGATAATGTCCATACAGACTACACCATGTCAAGCTCCAAACAGACAGCACCCATAGTCCGGGTCTCTGGCGCTGTAAGGCAGCAACTCTACTGCTGCGCCAATGTTATACTGGCAAAACTATTGTACGAGGAAAAAAGTGCCACAAAGTGGTGGAGTAACTCAGCTGGGTAAGATAGAATCTCTAGAGAACGTGGTTAGGTGATGTTTTGGGACGGACCCTTCCTCAGACTGATCGGGGAGGGGGCGTGGGGAAAGAAAACTAGAAGAGAGGTTGGGCAGGTCAAGGCCTGGCAGGTAATGGGTTGATACAGGTGAGGGGGTGGGGTGTTGATAGCCAGATGTTGGACAAAGCCAGAGATGAAAAGGCAGAAAGTGTGAGACGAAAGGATTGAAGAGTTTCGAATTGTGGACGGAATGTAGGTGGAAAGGATGGGATAGGGGACAAATGGGTGCAAGTCCAGTTGGGCTGGTGTCAAGAATGTCCAATTCTCAAAGTGTTATGGGGAGGCAGGCAAGATGGCGCCCAACCCAGGCGACTATTTGAGTGCTAGCCACAGAAGCAGATCTACAAACTCATTTTATAATTGCTCTACGCTCTTAAATCTGTATTCCTGCAGCAACATTTCATACTTTAACTACCATCTACCTCTTTGATGTCCCTCGGACTACCCATAGCTGGACTTTGCTGGCTTTTCCTTGCATAAAACGTTATTACCTTATCTGTACACTGTAAATGGATTGTTTCGAATCATGTATTGTCTTTCTGTTGACTGGTTAGCACGCAACAAAAAAGCTTTTCACTGTACCTCGGTACACATGACAATAAACTAAACTGAACGGAGAATGGGATTGGGAGGGACAAATAGATAAGCCAAGATCTAATGGTGGAGCAAACGATGGGTTGAATGGCCTAATTCTGCTCCTGTGCCTTATGATCTTAGGTTTTTTAATGGTCTATATATTGTGTAGAGTGGCATTGTGTGCAAGATGATCACGATTAAGGTAAAAGTCGATTATAGTTACCTTACCTGTAACGATGTGCCATCATGTTGTCAAGGGTACAGAATGTCGGCAAGCTGGGAAGGGTACAGAGAAATTCCCAAGGATGTTGCCAGGACTAGAGGTTCTGAGCTACAGGGAGAGGTTGAGTTGCCTAGTTCTTTATTCCTTGGAGGGCAGGAGGAAGAGGGGTTATCTCATAGGGATGTATAAAATCATGAGAGGAATAGATTGGGTAGATGCACAGTCGCTTACTCAGTGTAGGTGAATCGAGGACCAGAGGACATAGGTTTAAGGTGCAGGGGGAAAGATTTAATACGAACATAGAAAATAGGTGCAGGAGGAGGCCATTTGGCCAGTTGAGCCAGCACCGCTCTGAGGGGAATCTGAGGGGTAACTTTTACACACAAAGGGTGGTGGGGGTAAGGAACAATCTGCCAGAGGAGGTGGTTGAGGCAGGGACTATCCCAACGTTTAAGAAACAGTTAGACAGGTACATGGATAGGACAGGTTTGGAGGAATGTGGGCCAAGCATGGGCAGTTGGAACTAGTGTAGCTGGGACATGTTGGACAGTATGGGCAGGTTGGGCCGAAGGGCCTGTTTCCGCGCTGTATCACTCTCTGACTCTATGTCAAACAATGTTTAACCAATATGTTAGCATCACTTGGTAAAGTTGCATTTTGATGCAATGCTTGCACAGTGCACTCAAGCCCTGATGCTTCAGTTCAGTTTCGGTTTAGTTTATTGTCACGTACAGTGAAAAGCTTTTTGTTGTGTGCTAACCAGTAAGCAGAAAGCCAATACATGATTGCAATCGAGCCATTCACAGTTGACAGATACATGGTAAGGGAATAATGGTTGGTGTAAAATAAAGCCAGTAAAGTCTGATCAAAGATAGTCCGAGGGTCACCAATGAGGTCAATAAAGAGAATGATGTTGCACCTTAATGAAAAGCCAGCTGACCGGCTGAATCTGTGCAAGGTGTGCCTCTTCCCCTCTCTTCTGCTCTTTAACATGCTCCTTACAAAGCTGGAAGGGGGTTTCACAGTGGTCAAGTTGCTGCCTTATAGTGCCAGAGACCCGGGTTAGCCCTTGACGAGTGCTGTCTGTACGGAGCTTGTACGTTCTCCCACGCTTGTATGTGGCTTTTCCCTGAGTGCTCCGCTTTCCTCCCACACTCCAACGACGTACAGGTTTGTAGGTTCACTGGCTTTGGTAAAAATAGCAAATTGTCCCTAGTTTGTACGATAGTGCTAGTGTATAGGGTGACTGCTGGTCAGCGTGGACTTGGTGGGCCGAAGGGCCCGTTTCCGGCTTGTGTCTCCAAAGTCTAAAGTCTGTGCCTTTGGTCAAACGTTTGGTCGTTTGTTCTAATATCACATTGTATAATTGAATAACGTTCCTCCCCCACCCTAGTTCCCAGACCTGTTTCACTGTCCTCACGATTAATTTTACTGTTTGTTTGCCTCATTGTCACCCTCCCCTCGGCCAACAAAGAACCACTCTACATTTCCTTGATCATTGTCAACTTTGATCTGTCGTTTTCACACCGTACATTCTCTGTGTACCCTTCCATATCTCCAGCTTCCCTCTCACCTGACTCAGTCCGAAGAAGGGTCTCGACCCGAGACGTCACCCATTCCATCTCTCCAGAAATGCTGCCTGTCCCGCTGAGTTACTCCAACATATTGTGTCTATCTAACGTTCCAATGAAGCTCATTAAGATGGCAGTTCCGTCAATGGCAAAGACAGAAACTAGAAATATTAAACATAGCCATAATACAATAACAGTAACTAATTTAAGCGTAAATGGCTCCTACACAAGCAATGGTTTTCATAAGTTCATAAGTGATAGGAGCAGAATTAGACCATTTGGCCCATCAAGTCTACTCCACCATTCAATCCTGGCTGATCTAGCTTTCCCTCTTAACCCCATTCTCCTGCCTGCTCCCCATAGCCCCTGACACGTGTGATTCTACCCAATACCCAATGACTTGGCCTCCACAGCCTTCTGTCGCAATGAATTCCACAGATTCACCACCCTCTGGCGAAAGAAATTCCTCCTCATCTCCTTCCTAAAGGAACGTCCTTTAATTCTGAGGCTGTGTCCTCTGGTCTTAGACTCTCCTTGTGTTTTATATTTGGTTGAGTCAACCCTATTTGGTTTCAACAGATCGGGTATTTGTCCATGAGTGGGCTCATCTTCAGTGGGGCGTGTTTGATGAATACAACGATTTGGCGCCATTTTATTTCTCTGACCAGGATTTCCATGCCACGGGGTGAGTTGCCTTTCAATCTAAATCACACGGTTAGTAGGTGGACAATAAATAAGATTTGTTTCTTCTCGTTTCCAGGCTTGGAGAGAGTTAGATTTAGCTCTAAGGGCTAAAGGAATCAAGGGATATGTGGAGAAAGCAGGAACGGGGTACTGATTTTGGATGATCAGCCGTGGTCATGTTGAATGGCGGTGCTGGCTCAAAGGGCCGAATAGCCTACCCCTGCACCTATTTTCTTTATTTCTACAGATGTAGTTAGCGCACTTACACCCGAACCTAGTGTTATGTTGCTTGAGTATTTAGTTATTGATTTTGGTGGGGATTCCAGTGTGGCTGTGTATCTCTGCAGCGAAATCCCCTCTCCAATAGGGCAAGAGGTACAGAAGTGTGAAAACGCACACATCCAGATTTAGGGACAGTTTCTTCCCAGCTGTTATCAGGCAATTGAACCATCCTACCACAACCAGAGAGCAGTGCTGAACTACTATCTACCTCATTGGAGCCCCTGCACTATCTTTAATCGGACTTTACTGGACTTTATTTTGTATGAAACGTTATTCCCTTTATCCTGTATCTGTAGACTGCGGACAGCTTGATTGTAATCATGAATAGTCTTTTCGCTGACTGGATAACACAAAACAAAAATACTTTTCACTGTATCTCGGTACATGTGACAATAAACTGAACCGAAGTAAAAGGTGGGGTTAGGGTGGGTTTGCGGTGGGAGAGACAAGAAGTTCCAACGTTTTAAAGAGAACCTACCTTCAACATGGGGGGGATAGACAATAGACAATAGGTGCAGGAGGAGGCCATTCGGCCCTTCGAGCCAGCACCGCCATTCAATGTGATCATGGCTGATCATTCTCAATCACTACCCCGTTCCTGCCTTCACCCCATACCCCCTGACTCCGCTATCCTTAAGAGCTCTATCTAGCTCTCTCTCGAATGCATTCAGAGAATTGGCCTCCTCTGCCTTCTGAGGCAGAGAATTCCACAGATTCACAACTCTCTGACTGAAAACGTTTTTCCTCATCTCAGTTCTAAATGGCCTACCCCTTATTCTAAACTGTGTCCTCTTGTTCTAGACTCCCCCAACATTGGGAACATGTTTCCTGCCTCTAACGTGTCCAACCCCTTAATAATCTTATACGTTTCGATAAGATCTCCTCTCATCCTTCTAAATTCCAGTGTATACAAGCCTAGTCGCTCCAGTCTTTCAACATACGACAGTCCCGCCATTCCGGGAATTAACCTAGTAAACCTACGCTGCATGCCCTCAATAGCAAGAATATCCTTCCTCAAATTTGGAGACCAAAACTGCACACAGTACTACAGGTGCGGTCTCACTAGGGCCCTGTACAATTGCAGAAGTACCTCTTTGCTCCTATACTCAACTCCTCTTGTTACGAAGGCCAACATTCAACTTGAATAAGTCTTGCGTTGGTTTATTTTGAATGTTGCAGAAAGTGCTCTGCAGGCAAATAATAATAAAAATGTTGGGGCTTGTCTTCACTTTTAGGTGTTCAAAAGAGATAAAGGGCGAGTCTGCTATATGCAATAGAGGCTCCTGTGAACCCTGCAGCATTGATAGCAACACAGGGCTCCCAAGCAGAGATTGTATGTTTTTTCCGGACAAAACGCAAACGACAGCGGCTTCAATAATGTATCTCCAAGGATTGAAAGATGTAAGTTGAACAGCCAGGTCTGGGGCGTCACGGTAGCACAAGGGAGGCACGGTGGCGCAGAGGTAGAGTTGATGCCTTACAACGCCAGAGACCCGGGTTCGATCCTGACTATGGGTGCTGTCTGTATGGAGTTTGTACATTCTTCCCGTGACCTGCGTGGGTTTTCTCCATGTTCTAACTGGTTTCTAGTCAATTAATTGGCTTTGGTAAAAATTGTAAATTGTCCGTAGTGTGTAGTATAGTGTTAGTGTGTGCGGGAATCGCTAGTCGGCACGGACTTCGTGGGCCGATGGGCCGGTTTCCGCGCTGTATCTCTCTAAATGAAACAACTAAATATTTTACTTTAACAATTTCTGTAATAGAGTCAAGTCGTAGAGTGATACAGTGTGGAAACAGGCCCTTTAGCCCAACTTGCCCACACCGGCCAACATGTCCCAGCTAGACTAGTCTCACCTGCCCGCGTTTGGTCCATATCCCTCCAAACCAGTCCTATTCATGTACCTGTTTCTTAAACGTTGGGATAGTCCCAGCCTCAACTACTTCCACTGGAAGCTTGTTCCATACACTCACCTTCTTTTCTGTGAAAAGGTTACCCCTCAGATTCCTATTAAATCTTTTCCCCTTCACCTTAAACCTATGTCCTCTGGTGTTTCGTTCACCTACTCTGGGCAAGAGTCTCTGTGCGTCTACCCGATCTATTCCTCTCATGATTTTATACACCTCTATAATATCACCTCATCCTCCTGTGCTCCAGGGAATAGAGTCCCAGACTACTCAACCTCTCCCTATAGCTCACACCCTCTAGCCCTGGCAACATCCTCGTAAATCTTCTCTACACCCTTTCCAGCTTGTCAACATCTTTCCTTTAGCATCCTATATAAAAGCAAAGAAACATTTATAAACTGTTTCAAAACCATAATCCTTGTTCATTTTAGGTATCCTATTAACAGCCAATGGCAGGTTTCACTCTATCTAATAGAACAGTATGATTTACCTTACACGATATTTACATTTTCACAAATCCTTGTAGATATTGCAGTAGCACAACAGTGTACACAGAGGAAGCTGGGAATCTTTTTGATATCATTTGCATGTCTTTCTTTAACCATGTTAAAAGCTAATTGATTTCATTCTTCGCATAACATTGAAGTATCTGTTGGTGTAAATACGTACAACATAGAAGGGTACAAATAACACAGGAACAAGTTCTTTGGTCCAGATCTATGCTGACATAATCCCAAATGAAATCTATCTCATTTGCCTGCACGTGATCCATATCCCTCCATTCCCTGAATATCCACGTGCCGATCTAAAAACCTCTTAAATGCCACTATTGTATCTGCCTCCACCACTACCCCTGGCAGTACGGTCCAGGCAACGCTATCTAAGCCGCTTATAATTTTATACACATGTATCGGGTCTCCCCCCAACCTCCACAGAAAACAACCCAGGTTTGTCCAATCTTTCCTTATAGTTAATACCCTCTAATCCAGGCACCATTCTGGTCAACCCCATCTGCATCCTCTCCAAAGCTTCCCCATTCTTCCTGTAATGGGGCGACCAGAATTATACACAATACTCCAAATGCAGCATGACCAAAGTCCTATAAAGTTGTAACATGAGTTCCTGACTCTGTTCAATGTCCCGACTGATGAAGGCAAGCATACAATATGCCTTCTTTACCACTCTTATCTGCTTGTGTGATCACTTACAGGGAGATATGGAGCTGGACTACAAGATCCCTCTGTGCATCAAATATCAATAAACGTGTATAATACTTGACAGTGCAGCATTTTCTTACCTCGGGAATGGAGTCACTGGTTCAAATCCCCAGATTACACCCTGGTAGAAAGGCTTGCAAAGGCTTCGCAAAGCTAGCGAGTGTCACAGAGACAGGGAGAACTAAAGCATCAAGCAAGCCTTGTACTTAAAAGCTGCTGGCTCAGGGAAAATGGTTCCACCCATTGAGCTGATATTTAGAAGTAGGATATAGACACAAAGTGCTACAGTAACTCAGCGGGTAAGGCAGCATCTCTGGAGAAAAAGGATAGGTGATGTTCCAGGTCTGGAGCCGACCCTTCTTCAGAGTCTGAAGAAGGGTCCCGACCCAAAACGTCACCCATCCTTTTTCTCCAGAGATGCTGCCTGACCGGCTGAGTTACTCCAGCACTTGGTGTCTATCTATAACAGTATAACAGTATAACAGAGCTTTATTTGTCGTTCGGTACCGAAGTACCGAACGAAACTACATAGCAGTCATAGAAAAAAAAAGAACACAAGACACATAACCCCAACACAAACGTCCATCACAGTGACTCCAAACACCCCCTCACTGTGATGGAGGCAACAAAACTTCCACTCTCTTCCCCACGCCCACGGACAGACAGCTCGTCCCCGACCGAACCGCACAGTCCCCGCACCGGGCGCTGAAACGTCCCGCGGCCGAACCGGGCGATGAAAGGCCCGCGACCAAGCCTTGTAAACCAGCGATGTAAACCAGCATCCGCAGTTCCTTTCTACATGTTTAGAAAGTGGAACGTATATAACAAATCCGCAAATGCCAGGAAAGTGCATGTTCCCTCGCTGGATAGATTCTGCGACACTTCTCACACCGAGTCTTGCATTCATTTTTCAGGTGGTCGAATTCTGTGATAACAACACTCACAATGCTGAAGCGCCCAACATGCAGAACAGAATGTGCAATTACAGGAGCACTTGGGACGTGATCAGCAAGTCGGAAGATTTCAAGAATAACCCCCCGGCTAACGTTGCATCCCTGGTGCCGACAATAACTCTACTGCACGTCAAGGACCGAGTGTTGTGCTTAGTTCTCGATGACTCTGAAAGTATGGGCGCGGTATGTCCCCAGTACGGGATAGTAGTGTTGGTTTAAGTTGAAGATATCTATGAGTTTACCCCTTCATAAGTTCACAAGTTCCAGCAGCAGAAGTAGGCCATTCAGCCCATCAAGTCTACTCCAACATTCAATCATGGCTGATCTATCTATCACTCTCAATCCCATTCTCCTGCCTTCTCCCCACATCCCCTGACAACCGTACGTCTCAGGAATCTGTCAATCTCTGCCTTAAAAATATCCATTGACTTGGCCTCCACAGCCGTCTGTGGCAATGAATTCCACCGATTCACCACCCTCTGACTAAAGAAATTCCTCCTCATCTCCTTTCTAAAGAAATGTCCTTTAATTCTGAGGCTGTGACCTCTGGTCCTAGACTCTCCCACTAGTGGAGACATCCTCACCACATCCACAGCGGTGGCACAGTGGCGCAGCTGTAGAGTTGCTGCCTTGCAGCGCCAGAGACCCGGGTTCGATCCTGACTGCGGGTGCTGTCTGTACGGAGTTTGTACGTTCTCCCGTGACCGCGTGGGTTTTCTCCGAGATCTTTGGTTTCTTCCCACAGTCCAGAGAGGTACAGGTTTGTAGGTTAATTGGCTTGGTATAAATGTAAAAGTGTCCCCAGTGTGTGTAGGATAGTGTCAATGTGCGGGGACCGCTGGTTGGCGATGACTCGATGGGCCAAAGGGCCTGTTTCCGCGCTGTATCTCTAAACTAAACTAAAAACTAAACGAAACATATTGTTGAAGCACGGAGTTAGCTGCTTCTGCAGAAGTCTGAATTTTGAATCTGACTTGCTTTCTTTCTGAAAACAGCAAAATCGCATTGAAAAGCTCAGACAAGCAGCATCGATATTCCTGCTGCAGATCATTGAGACAGGATCCCAAGTTGGCATCGTCACTTTTGATAGCACGGCAATTATTAGAACGCAGCTGATAATAGTTGACAGTGAAGCGGTTCGGAAGCAACTGATAAACTACCTGCCTACAACCGCAGGTGGAGGAACAAATATCTGTAGTGGGGTTCGGGCAGCTTTCCAGGTAAGTCCCAGAGGACTTTTAATTGCACTTTCCATTGTAATCGTTCCAATCGTTTTCCAGCGTTGACGAAATGATGATTGTTTTCCAGGTCCTTCGCGGAGATGACGGAGCTACAAACGGCGATGAAATAGTTTTGCTGGCCGCTGGGGAGGACCCTTCTATAAGCCAGTGCTTCGAAGAAGTGAGACAAAGTGGAGCTATTGTCCACACCATCGCATTGGGACCACGTGCAGCCAAAGAACTGGGACAACTATCAGTTATGACAGGCAAGAAATAGGTTTCAAAGTTTAGTTTAGTTTGGTTTAGTTTGGAGATACAGTGCAGAAACAGCCCCTTTGGCCCACCGAGTCCGTGCCAATCAGCGGAAAGACAATACATGATTACAATCGAGCCATCCACAGTGTACAGATGCATGATAAAGGGAATAACGTGAATAACATTTAGTGCAAGATAAAGCCAGTAAATTAATCAAACATAGTCCGAGGGTCTCTGATGAGGTAGACAGTAGTTGGGGACTGCTCTCTGGTTGTGGTTGGATGGTTCAGTTGCCTGATAACAGCTGGGGAGAAACTGTCCCTGAATCTGGAGGTGTGCGTTTTCACACTTCTATACCTTTTGCCTAATGGGAGAGGGGAGAAGAGGGAGTGGCCGGGGTGTGACTCGTCCTTGATTATGCTGCTGGCCTTATCGAGGTAGCATGAGATGTAAATGGAGTCAATGAAGGGAGATTGGTTTGGGTGATGTTCTGGGCTTCGCCCACAATACTCGGCAATGTCTTGTGGGCATCTACGTTACATTCAGTTCATTTTCCTCATCAGCTTTATGATTGAATAATGTGAATGAAATCTTGCGCAAACATTTTCCCTTTCAAGAGTGAAGAGTGTACCGAAATGGATCAATGAAATTGTTCATGACCTCTATGTTAACTCTTCAATTTTATATTCTTCAATTATCAGATGGCGTACAATATATGGCCACAGATAACGTGGATGAAAATGGACTAATCGATGCTTTCACTGGATCAGTATCAGGCAATGGTGACATTATCCAGCAGTCAATCCAGGTTTGATTCATTGAGCCACATTCCAAAACATGTTTGCTGGAAATAACTGCCTCACCGGATTAAAAATATTTCTTCTCTTTGGTTACAGCTTGAAAGATCTGGAAAGCGCATCAGCGGTAATAGTTGGTTAACCGGTACAGTCGTCATTGATAAAACCATTGGGAATGACACCTTCTTTGTCATGACGTGGGAGAGCGTTACACCATCCATCTTAGTTCATGATCCTAAGGGGAAAGATTTACGATGATTCAAACTTTGACATACACATCAGTTTGCTTACAGGAAGACTTGCTATTCCTGGCACTGCAGAGGTATGTTACAGTGTCATAGAGTCATACAGTGCGAAAACAGGCCCTTCGGCCCAACATGTCCCAGCTACACTAGTCCCACCTGCCCGCGTTTGGTCCATATCCCTCCAAACCTGTCCTATCTATGCACCTGTCTAACTGTTTCTTAAACGTTGGGATAGTCCCAACCTCAACTACCTCTTCTGGCACCTTGTTCCATACACCCACCACCCTTTTGTGTGAAAGAATTACTCCTCAGATTCCTATTAATTCCTTTCCCCTTCAACTTAAACCTATGTCCTCTGGTCCTCGATTCCCCTACTCTGGGAACGAGACTCTGTGCGTCTACCTGAGGGCCGTGGGGGCGGAGGGGCTCGGGTGGACCAACATGGTGGCGTCTGCCAAGGCTGCCTTAGCTGCTGTAAAAGCCGACTCTGCGGTCGGGGACCATATCAACTCTACCGGATTCCCTGCAAGGCATTGGAAAAGCGGGCGCATGACTCGCGCAGCTGCCGGAACGAACCTATGGTAGAAATTAACCATGCCTACGAACTCCTGTAGCCCTTTTACTGTGGTGGGCCTAGGAAATGCCCGGATAGCCTCCACCTTTTCGGGCAAAGGGGAGGCGCCGGCAGGGGTAATTCTGTGCCCTAGAAAATCAAGAGCAGGAAGGCCGAATTGACATTTGGAGGGTTGGATTATGAGCCCGTGGTCTTGGAGCCGCTGGAAAACGGTCCGCAAGTGGGCCTGGTGTTCCTGTACTGAGGTGCTGGCAACCAGGATGTCGTCTAAATAAATAAACAAAAAGGGTAAACCCCGGCCCACGCGGTCCACCAGTCGTTGGAAAGCCTGTGCCGCGTTCTTTAAACCGAAAGGCATACGCAACCATTCAAACAACCCGAACGGAGTAATCGTTGCAGTTTTCTGTATGTCCTCCGGTCGCACCGGGATCTGGTGGTATCCTCGCACCAAATCGATTTTGGAGAACACCACCGCTCCTTCCAGCCCAGATGAAAAGTCCTGTAGGTGCGGTATGGGGTAGCGATCAGCCGTGGTTACAGCATTGAGACGCCGATAATCGCCACATGGTCTCCACCCCCCAGATGCCTTGGAGACCATATGTAACGGCGAGGCCCACGGGCTGTCAGACTGACGAACAATTCCCATTTCCTCCATCTTCCTGAACTCCGCCCGTGCCACCACCAGTTTGTCTGGCGGTAGCCTCCTGGCCCGAGCGAAAACAGGAGGGCCTTCGGTGCGGATGTGATGGACCACGCCGTGCTTGGCCGAAGACGTGTCGAAACGTTGAATGAGCAGCTCTGGAAACTCCGCCAGAATCTCAGCATATGAGTCGGGGGCCGCGACGACGGCCAGGACAGTAGGGCTGGGCGAGGAGGCGATTGTCGGAGCAACGTGCTCATCTTCGGCGGAGGGTCGGAGGTCGTTACCGCGGACATCAGGGACCAGTGAAAAAGCCCAGAGAAAATCTGCTCCCAAGATCGCTTGTTTGACGTCGGCTATGATGAATGGCCATTCGTACGTGCGGAGGCCTAACACAAGGGACATCTTCCGTATACCGAAAGTGCGAATTGGGCTGCCATTAACCGCGATGAGGGTGGGACCTGTCTTACCCGATCTGGTTTCGAGGTCGGTCGGCGGCACTATACTGACGATGGCTCCCGTGTCCACCAAAAATTCTGTGTCCGTGAATCGATCATGGACATAGAGGCGCCGGTTCTGGCCAATCGTAACTGCCCCTATGTACGATCGGCCGAGGCATTTCCCGCGAAGGTACAAGGTGAGCGGCAGTTGCGGGATTCGCTACCCCATCGTAGGTGATAATAGCACCAGCCGCGCTTGTGCGGATCTTTTTGGCGGGCTTTCGGAGAATTGGCGGGAGACGTGGCGCCATCTTGCCGTCGCTGTGGCGTGGTCACTGATGTCGAGACCTTGTTGATCGAACCGCTTGCCTGGTCCTTTGCCTTGTTTTTAGCCGCTATGAGCGCGTCCGCTTTCGCTGCATATGCTTCGGGGTCCTTAAAAGAACAATCCGTGAGCAGCAGTCGGACATCCTCAGGAAGCTTCTCGCGGAATGCCTGTTCGAACATAGGGCAATCCGTATGCTCACCGGCTAGCATCATCATTTCGGACATGAGGACGGAAGGCAGTCGGTCTCCAAGATCCGGTAGGTGCAGAAGTCTTGCCGCACCACCATGCTTATTAAACCCGAAGATTCGCAGTAATACTTTCTTCAGGGCCTCGTACTTGCTTTCCGCAGGTGGATTAACGATGAACCGCATCACGCGCGTGGTCGTCTCCGATGATAGAGCGCTGACGAGGTAGTAATACCTCGTGGAGTCGTCCGATATCTTCTTTATATGAAATTGAGCTTCGGTGTGTATAAACCAAGATTGCGGTGCGTGCGTCCAAAACCACGGAAGGTGAACGCTTACCGTGCTTGACTCCGGTGTGCCCGGCGCGGCCATCGCCGACGAGGCGTCGGGTCCCTGCATAGTCGGTGATCGTCCAGATCACGTCGGGGTCACCAATATGGCGAGTCCGGAAACTTGTTGGTTGTAGAAGAAGTTTATTGCAGCCGCAATATTCGAATACAGAGTTAAACAACAAGGTAAAGGACAACCATCAAAAACTTACTGTCTTCTTCGAAGACTTCGCCGAACTGCTATTTCGGGCGCCAAACGCGCACATGACATCGCTGGCCAATCAGCGATGTCGCTCCCTGGACCAATCCCCATGGTCGCGTTCACACGTGACCTCGCTGGCCAATCCGAGGGTTCGACGACCTGGACCATTCTCTATGGTCGCTACAACTCCAGCATTTTGTGATACCTTCGATTTGTACCAGTATTTTCCTACACACAAAAAACTGGAGTAACTCAGCACCTCTGGTGAAAAGGAATAGGGTAGAGACGTTGAGGTATAATTGAAGTGTAGACGGGGTTCAATACAGGAAATGAGGCAACCATTTTGCGTGCGGCATGTTCCCACAAAAGAGCTTCAGCTTCCGTCAGGATTAAGGATGACTTCCTTCCTTCCTCTCTGGTTTTGAGGCCTCAGAGATGACTGATAAGGCCGGTGTAGGAACCACAGACTCTTGCACAGATGGGGCAGGTGATGCATGACGGGGAATGTGGGGGAGTAGTTTGTGAGGTGTTTTGCTTCTTCTGCCATTTACAGGCTTATGCATGCACCCAAGATATGGACACCTAATGCAGGCTTTCAATAACATCTCAAATGTTGATGGACTAATGGTCAAGGAATTGTATGTTTTCTTTGCTCCGTCTTATCCAATTTGGCTTGGTCCTTGTAAAGTTAATTAATGGAAGCCTTGAGCTTGTGGTATTTCAATTGCCCCCTGACTAGAGGCCTGGATAGAGTGGATGTGGAGAGGATGTTTCCACTGGTGGGAGAGTCTAGGACCAGAGGCCGCAGCCTCAGAATAAAAGGACGTACCTTTAGAAAGGAGATTTATTTTGTCAAAGGGTGGTGAATTTGTGCAATTCATTGCCACAGAAGGCTGTGGTGGCCAAGTCAATGGATATTTTTAAGGCAGAGATTGATAGATTCTTGATTCGTACGGGTGTCTCTGTTTCTACTTTCTACTGCACAACCGCCAACAGCTGGGCTGTCTCGTGCAGGTTTCGCTCGCATGGGTACCGGTTGCAAAAAGGTCATTTAGAATTTTACGTGGGCAAGTTTGGTGAGATGATCCTTGTCCAAGTTGTCGAGTTGTGACATGAAGAGTGACAAGGTTGGTGCACACCTGGTGGTGTCGGGAAGGATGTTCCACTGGGATAGTCCATGGATATAGTGACTATAGGCAGCTATTTTTGTTTGCTCTAATTCTAGTATAAATGAAGTGACCTGAGGACTGTCTTGTAAATGTCTGGGTATTGGATTGAATGAACTGAGATATGTTACTGGGGATGATGCCATGAGTCTATTTGTAGACTGTACATAAGCGGGCTTTGGTGGGTCTCGACTCCAGCGACTCCCAGCCAAGGCGATTTAACATATTGGAGACGCTTGACTGTCTTGAGTCAGGGGTTATGGGGAGAAGGCAGGAGAATGGGGTTGAAAAATATATCAGCCGTGGTTGAATGGCGGAGTAGACTTGATGGGCCGAATGGCCTAATTCTGCTCCTATCACTTATGAAATGAAAATTCTTTGGGAAGCAGCATTTGTGGAGAGTGCTCTACAGTATAGTCCCATTTGATTGCAACAATGTGATAATGGACAGATAATCAGAGGTCTGAGTGCTATAGCAATGTGTTAAAGGATGTTCCAATTTAAAAAAAAGATTTCATAATTTCCTATGCACGCCTTTATTTGCAATAAATTTATTTGTAATAAATACCTTTACTTGCCTTCTTCTCATTAGACCCTGATGCTGTTGAAAACGATGGCATTTATTCAAAATACTTCATTAATTTTGGTGGAAATGGACGGTACAGCTTCAAAATAAATATTCAAGGAAAAGATGGAGTAACAAGATTATCAGCCAGGAGGCAAGGTCGTGCTCTGTACATCCCTGGATATGTGCAGAATGGTAATGTATTGATGGATAAATGTTACACATTGATGTTGACAGTATAACATTGGCTGTGTCTATCACCACCTTTAACCCAAGTGCCATTGAAATTCTCACCTTTCTATCCCCAAACATGACAAACTTTGAGAACCAGAGGACATGGGTTTAAGGTGAGGGGGGGGGGGGGGGGGGGGGGAGGATTTGATGGGAACCTGAGGTGTAACATTTTCACACAAAGGGTGGTGAGTGTACGCAACAAGTTGCCAGAGGAGGTAGTTGAGGCAGGTACTATCGCAACGTTTTAAGAAACATTTAGACAGATACCTGGAAAAGACCGGTTTAAAGGGATAAGGGCCAATCGCAGGCAGGTGGGACTAGTGTAGCTGGGACATGTTGGTGGTCAGTGAGGGCAGGTTGGGCCGAGGGGCCTGTTTCCACACTGTAAGACTCTATGACTCTAAATGCTATGGTCTCAAGGACAATCTTCCATCCTTCATTTTCCCTGAAACTCATCTCATCCTGTATCCCACTTCTACCTGCATTCCTTCCTCTGACTTCACAACTCACAACACTTCAACCCTTATGTCTCACACATTCTGTTTTTTTCATCTCTGGCCTTTGTCCAGTCAGTGACTAGTGGGGTGCCGCAAGGCTCGGTGCTGGGACCCCAGTTGTTCACAATATATATTAACGATTTAGAAGAGGGAATTAAATGTACCATCTCTAAGTTTGCTGATGGCACAAAACTGGGTGGCAGTGTGAGCTGCGAGGAGGATGCTATGAGGCTGCAGGTTGACTTGGATAGGTTGAGTGAGTGGGCAGAAGCATGGCAGATGCAGTGTAATGTGGATAAATGTGAGGTTATTCACTTTGGTGGCAAGAACAAGAAGGCAGATTATTATGTGAATGGTGTCAGATTAGGATAGGGGGAGGTGCAACGAGACCTGGGTGTGCTTGTACATCAGTCACTGAAAGTAAGCATGCAGATATAGCAGGCAGTGAAGAAAGCTAATGGCATGTTGGCCTTCATTTCGAGAGGAGTTGAGTTTAGGAGCAAGGAGGTCCTACTGCAGTTGTACAGGGCCCTAGTGAGACCGCACCTGGAGTATTGTGTGCAATTTGCGTCTCGTAATTTGAGAAAGGACATTATTGCTAATGACGGAGTGCAGCGTAGGTTCACCAGGTTAATTCCCGGGAGGGCGGGACTGACATATGATGGAAGAATGGGTCGACAGGGCTTGTATTCGCTGGAATATAGAAGAATGAGAGGGGATCTTATAGAAACATATAACATTCCTAGAGGATTGGACAGGGGAGATGCAGGAAATATGTTCCCTATGTTGGGGAGTCCAGAACCAGGGGTCACAGTTTAAGAATAAGGGGTAGCGACTGAGATTAGGATAAACCAGAGAGTTGTGAATCTGTGGAATTCTCTGCCACAGAAGGCAGTGGAGGCCAATTCACTGGATGTTTTCAAGAGAGAGATAGGTTTAGCTCTTAGGCCTGACGGAATCAAGGGATATGGGGAAAAGCCAGAACGGGGTACTGATTTTGAATGATCAGCCTTGATCATATTGAATGGTGGTGCTGGTTTGACGGGTGAATGGCCTACTCCTGCACCTATTTTCTACGTTTCTATGTTTCTCTGAACCCCTATCAACCCCTCCCTACGACCTGCCGTGATTTGTCCTGCTCCTTCTCTCTTCCAGCTTTCATCCTCTACCCGACAGTCAATCCATAGAAGGTCCTGACCTGAAACGTCACCTATCCATGTTCTCCAGTGATGCTGCCTGACCTGCTGAGTTACTCCAGCACTTTGTGTCATTTTATGTAAAGCAGCATCTGCAGTTCCTTTATTCTATATCCAGTACCTTGCTGTCTACTTGTCCATTGCCCAGTGTCCTCACTGCATGATAACAGTCTCGGAAAATCATCACAAAAAAAAAAATACACTTGTGATGAAATCCTTGTTAACCCTTAGCTACCACCCCCCCCCCCCCTCCTCTCCTTCCCCCCCCCCCCACCCCTTCCTCCCCAAAACTCTACCTCTATAAACCAGGCAAGTGTCTCTCCTGAAATCTCAACTCCTCTGGCACTGGTCTTTCATGCATCCATCTTTTTCTGCCCTGCCTCTGATGTAAAATGTCTTAACTCCATGTTTGTGGGTTCCTCCTCTCACTGTTCTCCTTTCCATTGAGACGTTAGATCACCGCACTTAATATCTCTTCATGAAATATCAACAATATTTCACCTGTACCAAGGTACAGTGAAAAGCTTTTTCATTGCACGCTATAAATACAATCAAGTATAGTCCATAGAGCAAAGGGGAAGATATGGAATGCATAATACAGTTCTCGGCATTGTAGTGCATCAGTTCCACAGACAAAGTCCAATGTCCACAACGGGGTAGAGGTGAAACAGACTGTACCCTAACTTATGTAAAGACTATTCAGAAGCCTGATAATAAGCGGGAAATAAGCTGTTCCTGAGTCTGGTCGTGCATGCTGTCAAGCTCTATAGCTTCTACCAGATAGGAACAGGGAGAAGCAGGAATAACCCGGGGTTGGACAAGTCTTTGATTGTGTTGGCTGCTTTTCCAAGGTCTAGATGGCGTCAATGGTGGGATATCAGGTTTGTGTGATGGATTGGGTGACATCTACAACTCTCTGCAATTTTCCATGGTCTTTGACAGAGCTGTTTCTAAACCAAGCTGTGATGCAACCCCGACAATATACTTTCTATGGTGCATCAGTAGACGTTTGTAAGAGTCATTGGAGACACGCCAAATTTCCTCAGTCTCCTCAGGAAGTAGAGGCATCTTGACTGTCACATCAGTGTGGTTGGTCAACGACAGATCATTGAAGATCTCAACCATTTCCACTTCGGCATCATTGATGCCGACTGGGGCATGTACTTAGGGTTGCCAACTGTCGTATTAGTCAGGACATCCCATATTTTGGGCTAAATTGGTTTAGGCCCAGACGGCGCTATAGGCCCTGACACAGTAGGCCCGTACACTGTAGGTCCAGATACTGTATGCCTGGACACTGTAGACCCGGACACTGTAGCCCGGGGGCCACTGAAGTCCCGGACAGTGTAGGCCCGAGCGCTGCCGAACGGAGGTTGCGTAGCAACCCACCTCCCGGCCCGGGGGGGCCGCCATGGTTGAAGCGGGAGCAACAGGCCATTGGCTGGGTGAGGTCACGTGTGGCGTGGGGTTGTGACGTCACCCTTTGTCCCTTATTTGGGAGTGAGGAAGTTGGCAACCCTACATGTACTCCACCTTGCTTCCGAATCGTCGATAACTAGCTCCTTCATCTTTCAATCTGCAGTGTCATTTCACAATAGATTTTAGATATCTTGATCCTTTTTCTGAAACGTGTCCTTTTCTTTTTCGTTCAGGACAAATTCAACAAAACCCATCTAGGCCGCCATCCATTGATGACAACACTCAGGTGAAACTGGGTAGTTTTCAGAGAGTTAAATCAGGTGGCACGTGTTTCGTAAGTCAGGTACCTCCAGGAGTTCCTCCTGATAGGTTCCCCCGAGTACAATCATGGAACTTAAAGCAACGATAGTCCACGATAACATACAACTGAACTGGACAGCGCCAGGAGACGATCTTGATCAAGGAAATGGTAATTAAAAATTATATTTTGATGTATAAATTCTTCAATCGTTCAATGGTATTTATTGTCAGATGGGCCTATGTGCATTGGAACTCTTTTTTTTTCAATACAGTTCAGTGCCAATTCCACATTTGAGTTTAGTTTATTATCTCATGTACCTCTGTAGTGTGGGGATATACTGCACCTTGGATGTGAAGAGAATGTTTCCACTAGTGGGAGAGTCTAGGACTAGGGGTTATAGCCTTAGAATTAAAGGACATTCCTTAAGGAAGGAGATGAGGAAGTATTTCTTTGGGCAGAGGGTGGTGAATCTGTAGAATTCGTCGCCACAGAAAGCTGTGGAGGCCATGCCAATGTATACTTTTAAGGCAGAGATAGATAGATTCTTGATTAGTACAGGTGTCAGGGGTTATAGGGAGAAGGCAGGGGAATGTTGGGAGGGAGAGATTGATCAGCCATGATTGAATGGGCCGAAAAGCCTAATTCAAGTCCTATTACCTATGACCTTATGGTCTTATTCCTGTTCTTCCCTAACAAAAACGGAGAGAATATTTTATTAGCATGTTACAATAACAAAGTTTGAGTGGTGTTTCTTTTGTGAATTAACTTGCTTTCACGTTTTTTTTTCTCTTCCGCTTCTTCTTCGTTTAGCTTCGCACTATGAAATAAGGATGAGCCAAAACTTCACACAGCTGAAAAATTATTTTCAATCTGCTCACAAGATTAACACCACTGGGTTGAATCCTCAGCCTGCAAACTCCAAGGAATCGTTTTTAATCTCTGAGAATATTCAATTGAAAAATGGGACTGTAATCTACTTTGGTGCCATTGCATTTGATAAGGCAAATCATACTTCAGCGTTGTCGAATATAGCACAGGTTGCCTTGGTAATGGCACCTCCACTTCCACCTAGCCCTGGAGCTAGTATACCGACATATACTAGCCAGACCACTCGCAGCCTGCCAGACCACTCAATAGACAATAAACAATAGACAATAGGTGCAGGAGTAGGCCATTCAGCCCTTCGAGCCAGCACCGCCATTCAATGCGATCATGGCTGATCACTCTCAATCAGTACCCCGTTCCTGCCTTCTCCCCATACCCCCTCACTCCGCTATCCTTAAGAGCTCTATCCAGCTCTCTCTTGAAAGCATCCAACGAACTGGCCTCCACTGCCTTCTGAGGCAGAGAATTCCACACCTTCACCACTCTCTGACTGAAAAAGTTCTTCCTCATCTCCGTTCTAAATGGCCTACCCCTTATTCTTAAACTGTGGCCCCTTGTTCTGGACTCCCCCAACATTGGGAACATGTTTCCTGCCTCTAATGTGTCCAATCCCCTAATTATCTCATATGTTTCAATAAGATCCCCTCTCATCCTTCTAAATTCCAGTGTATACAAGCCTAATTGCTCCAGCCTTTCAACATACGACAGTCCCGCCATTCCGGGAATCAACCTAGTGAACCTACGCTGCACGCCCTCAATAGCAAGAATATCCTTCCTCAAATTCAGACCACTCGCAGCCTGCCAGACCACCGACAACAACTCATTCACCTCGTCAAACCATATCTGTGCACCCTCACTCGCCCTCCCAACCTGTTGACGTTACAGAAATCGTTCTCATAGTTTGTTGCCTTGTTGTCATCGTAACTCTGATCATTGCCATAACCGTGTGTATTGTGGCTACCAGAGGTCGTAAGAGAGTCTCACCCAGATAAGACACTTGCCATCAGTAAATTCAGAAGTTCGAGGAGCAGAATTATACCATTCGGCCCATCAAGTCTACCCCGACATTCAACATGGCTGACCTATCTTTCACTCTCAACCCCATTCTCCTCTCTTCTCCCCATAACCCATCTCCCCTTAAGTTAGAATTGGTCGTCCTTGACTTCATTCTTAGTATTCAAAGTATTAATCGCAAGCAACAAAAATCGATTATTCATTTCATTATTTTACATTTCTCAATAGTTGGTTTCTCAATAAAGGACTGTTTTCTCAATAAATCTCCAACTAGTTTGAGCAGAGACGCCAACATTAGTCATCAAAAGCCCTCAAGCCAATTTGTATTAAGTAACTATTTTGAAGGTTTGTTACAATCTCCTTGAGTTATTCTATGTGACTCCAATTTTCTTTCGTGCTTTGGGCAAAGACATTTTACCACTACACTTTCCTTGAATTGGGTACAAACTATGTGTCCGAGAATTTTGCTTGAAACACCAGGTTTAGGTTGAAGCCATTACCTGCATTTTTGGTGCCCTGATTTGAGAACTGTATTCGGCGCTCTGTGGACCGAATTTTCAGTTATTTGCAAAATTGCCAATTGATAATAGATGCACATCATCAGAATGTCTGTATTGATCTAGTCCTGCTATCAGTATACTAATGCTACGTGGTACACAGTGCATGAAATGATCATAAAAGGACACAAAGCGCTGGAGTAACTCAGTGGGTCAGGCAGTATCTAAGGAGAACATGGATAGATGATGTTCGGGTCGAGACCCTTCCTCAGACTTCTTAAACTAAACTAGCGTTTTTTACTATGATGGGGCTTTATCTTTGGGAAGCAGCTACACTCTTTTTATTTGCAAAACCTGAACATGACTGTGTAATCACTATTCTATGGTTTTTAAAGAAACAAATGCTCTCCACTCATTCACATCTAATTGTGCCTCATTTGCAAGATACACTAAGAATTGGTTTGTCTCCAACTACACGTCTCATTCCTGTTCCCAATGAAGTTTCTAACAGTATAAGAAAATAACTGCAGATGCTGATACAAATCGAAGGTATTTATTCACAAAATGCTGGAGTAACTCAGCAGGTCAGGCAGCATCTCGGGAGAGAAGGAATGGGTGACGTTTCGGGTCGAGACCCTTCTTCAGACTGATGTCAGGGGGGCGGGACCAGTTTCTAACAGGAAAGGTGGACTGTCTGCCTGTCACGTACGACAGGCTCTTTGCCAGAACAAGCCTCCACTTTTTTCCAAATCTTTCACGCAGAATCTGGCACTGCATATTATTTCCTTGAACAATCTCCTGTAACAAAGCATTCCAAGTCAAAATTTCCCCACTTCCCCTCTGTCAACTTCACTGTTGTAATCTTTGTCCAACATTTTACATTTGACAATGAAGCCTGATAATTGGATATTGTCCTTATTAATCTTTGATTAGTACGGGTGTCAGGCGTTATGGGGATAAGGCAGGAGAATGGGGTTAGGAGGGAAAGATAGATCAGCCATGATCGAATGGCGGAGTAGACTTGATGGGTCGAATGGCCTTATTCTGATCCTATCACTTATGAACTTATTAGTGTAGAAAATAGGGTGTGTGTGTGTGTGAGAACTGATAGCTATTCGGGTGGCCAACAAATGGAATCACAGATTGGGCACAAATGCGGTAAAATATTTCCCGTTAGTATGTTTTTCACACAGACTTTCGAGATACAGTGTGGGAACGGGCCCTTCAGCCCACTAAGTCCATGCTGACCAGCGATCCCTGTACACTTACACTATCCTACACACTAGGGATAATTTTACAATGATACCAAAGACAATTTACCTGGAAACCTGTACGTCGTTGGAGTGTGAAAGGAAACCAGAGAACCCGGAGAAAACCCACATGGTCACAGGGAGAATGTACAAACTCCATACAGACAGCACCTGTAGTCAGGATCGACCCTGGGTTTCTGGTGCTGTACGGCAGCAACTCTCCATCTGAGCCTATGTGCCACCCTAACAGATTATTGTTAAAAGGGCATTATCTCCTGGGCTCCAAATGGCAGTGGGATGCAGAGTTCAAAACTGCTTCATCATTGCCAAGCTGATTACTGGAAAGGACATTAAATCTGGGCATGCACACACCACAAATAGAAAAGGACTGCCCTAGAGCTAAGAGAATATGCAGCTGGTGGCAGGGTGGGGTTAGGTCAGGGATAAACGTATGAATCGGAGCAGGAACACTTCATTATTTAAGCTGGTGAAGAGCGCAGGGAAGACTTACAAGCATGTTGCCAGGACTTGAGCACCTGAGGTATGGCGAAAGGCTGGGCAGGCTAGGACTTTATTCCTTGGAGCGCAGAGGGATGAGGGGTGATCTTATAGAGGTGTATAAAATCATGAAGATGATCTATAGGGCAGGAAAATCACGAACCAGAGGGCACAGGTTTAAGGTGAGATGGGTAACTTTTAATAAGAACCTGAGGGGCACGTTTTTCACTCAGAGGGTGGTGGGTGAATGGAACGAGCTGCTGCAGGAGGTAGTTGAGGCAGGGACTATAACAGCATTTAACAGACACTTGGACAGATACATGGATAGGAAAGGTTTAGAGTGATATGGGCCAAATGTGGGCAAATGGGACTAGTTTAGATGACACATCTTCAACAGTAAGGACACGTTGGGTCGTAGGACCTGTTTCCGTGCTGTATGACTCAATGACTATTTAATCCCAATGCATCATTTGCTAAGATCTTGGCTGAACTGTTGGTAACCTTTTTTATGACTATGAATGTGCCAGGCGTAGATTGGGCCTATAAATATGAAGATCTTTGTACAACTCAACAAGCTGCTATTGTTATCGTAGAATCTCTCAAAGAATCTCCCTGAACTCAAAGTACAGGGAGGTTTTATATTAATTAAGCATAAAGATAACAACAGGTGCCTAAATAAAGTCATTGAGTCATCGAGTGATACAGTGTGGAAATAGGCCCTTCAGCCCAACCCGCCCACACTGGTCTACAACGTCCCAGCTACCCTTGTCGCACTTGCCTGCACTTGGTCCATAATCCTGGTAATAATACAGGTTCAATACAGCAAACCTTATGTTTAATGGACGCCATCCCCAGCTTACACTTCAGCCCACCAGCTTTTATAACTGAGTTAGTTCCATTTGCCTGCGTTTGGCCAATATCCCTGTAAACATTTCCCTTCCACATACCTGCCTTTCAGTTTAGTTTAGTTTTGAGATACAGTCCAGCGCGGAAACAGGCTCTTCTGCCCTCTGATGCCCACCAGTCATCCCCACGCATTCACACGATCCTACACACACTAGGGACACTTTACAACTTTACCAAACCAATTAACCTACAAACATGGACGTATTTGGAGGGTAGGAGGAAACCGGACCTCCCAGGGAACACCCACACAGTTTACAGGGAGAACGTACAAACTCCGTACAGACAAGCACCGTAGTCAGGATCTAACCCGGGTTTCTGGCGCTGTAAGCAAACAACTCTACCACTGCGCGACCTTGCCGCCCTGCCTAAATGTGTTTTAAACACCATTGCTGTGCTCTCCTCTGCAGCTCCCTCTGGGAGCTTATTCGGACTATAGTGGCTTCACCTTGTACTAAAGGTTATTGCCTTATTATGTATCTATACTCTGTAAATGGCTCGATTGTAATCATGTTTTGTCTTTCTGCTGACTGGTTAGCAGGGAACGAAAGCTTTTCACTGTACCTTGGAACACATGACAATAAACTCAACTCAACTATTAACCCCCTCCATTGTCTGTGTCCTTGACCCAAAGTCATCGCCTCTGAAAATGGAAATGGAAGATAGACACAAAAAGCTGGAATAACTCAGCGGGACAGGCAGCATCTCTGGAGAGAAGGAATGGGTGATGTTTCATGTCGAGACCCTTCTTCAAACCAGTTAGAGATAAGGGAAATGAGAGATATATACGATGATGTGGAGAGATAAAGAACAATGAATAAACTATATGCAAAAAAGTAAGGATGATAAAGAGGAAACAGGCCAATGTTGGCTGTTTGTTGGGTGAAAATGAGAAGCTGGTACGACTTGGGTGGGGGAGGGATAGAGAGAGACAGAGAGGGAGAGACACCCCTCACCCCCTCCAACTCTCCACCTCGCCCCCTCCCCCTCCACCTCACCCGTTCCACCACGCCTCCCATTCCTCTTCCTTTCACCTTTCTCCCACCCCCTCCTCCTTCATCTCCTCCAACCTTCACCTGCACCTGAATTCCACATACCTAACTGCAACCTGCACCCTCCCTCCCTCTCTCCTCTACACCCTCCCTCCATCTCCCCACCACTCTCTCTCCTCTGCACCCCCTCTCTCTCCCTGCACCCTCTCTCCCCCTGCACCCTCCCTCTCTCCCTCTGCACCCTCCCTCCCTCTCTCTCTCCCCCTGCACCCCCTCTCTCCCCCTGCTCCCTCCCTCTCCCCGTGCTTCTGCTCTGCTCTGCCCTTGCCCGGCGGGCTGGGAGCCGCGTCCTGGGGTACAGGTGTTTGCCAGCGGCCGCTTGTTACCTGTTGCCTGGCGCCACCGGCGGCTGATGGGGAGCCCGCGACACGGGGCGGGTATCTGTGCGGCCCCGGGGTGGAGCTGGTTTCCGGGCGGGGCTGGGGCTGTGGGGAGGGGCTGGGGCTGTGGAGGGGCTGGGGCTGAGGAGGGGCTGGGGCTGAGGAGGGGCTGGGGCTGTGGGGAGGGGCTGGGGCTGTGGAGGGGCTGGGGCTGAGGAGGGGCTGGGGCTGAGGAGGGGCTGGGGCTGAGGAGGGGCTGGGGCTGAGGAGGGGCTGGGGCTGAGGAGGGGCTGGGGCTGTGTGGAGGGGCTGGGGCTGTGGAGGGGCTGGGGCTGTGGAGGGGCTGGGGCTGAGGAGGGGCTGGGGCTGTGGAGGGGCTGGGGCTGTGGAGGGGCTGGGGCTGTGTGGAGGGGCTGGGGCTGTGGAGGGGCTGGGGCTGTGGAGGGGCTGGGGCTGTGGAGGGGCTGGGGCTGTGGAGGGGCTGGGGCTGTGGAGGGGCTGGGGCTGTGGAGGGGCTGGGGCTGAGGAGGGGCTGGGGCTGTGGAGGGGCTGGGGCTGTGGAGGGGCTGGGGCTGTGGAGGGGCTGGGGCTGTGGAGGGGCTGGGGCTGTGGAGGGGCTGGGGCTGAGGAGGGGCTGGGGCTGTGGAGGGGCTGGGGCTGTGGAGGGGCTGGGGCTGTGTGGAGGGGCTGGGGCTGTGGAGGGGCTGGGGCTGTGGAGGGGCTGGGGCTGTGGAGGGGCTGGGGCTGTGTGGAGGGGCTGGGGCTGTGGAGGGGCTGGGGCTGTGGAGGGGCTGGGGCTGTGGAGGGGCTGGGGCTGTGTGGAGGGGCTGGGGCTGTGTGGAGGGGCTGGGGCTGTGTGGAGGGGCTGGGGCTGTGGAGGGGCTGGGGCTGTGTGGAGGGGCTGGGGCTGTGTGGAGGGGCTGGGGCTGTGGAGGGGCTGGGGCTGTGGAGGGGCTGGGGCTGTGGAGGGGCTGGGGCTGTGTGGAGGGGCTGGGGCTGTGGAGGGGCTGGGGCTGTGTGGAGGGGCTGGGGCTGGGGCTGTGTGGAGGGGCTGGGGCTGGGGCTGTGTGGAGGGGCTGGGGCTGGGGCTGTGTGGAGGGGCTGGGGCTGTGGAGGGGCTGGGGCTGTGGAGGGGCTGGGGCTGTGTGGAGGGGCTGGGGCTGGGGCTGGTCGGACTGCCTCAAGGCAGCGGCTGGCCCGAGGAGAGGAGGGGTGGAGTGAGAAAGGTGGGTAGGGGTGGGAATGGGAAGGAGAGGGGTCTGGATGGGAGGGAGAGGAGGAATGAGAGAGAGTGGAGGAATGGGAGGGAGAAGGGAGCGTGCAGGGGAGAGGGGTGGGAATAGGGGAAATGGGAGAAGGGAGGGGAATGGGAGGGAGGGAGAATGGGTGGGAATGGGAGGGAGGGAGGGTGGGTGGGAATGGATGAGAGTGGTGGGAATGGGAGGGAGGTGTAGGTGGGAATGGGTGGGAGGGGGTAGGGAGAGGAGGGACAGAGGAATGGGAGGGAGGGGTAGGGAGAGAGGAATGGGAGGGTAGGCTGTGAATGGGAGAGAGGGTGGGAATGGGTGGGAGGGGAGTGGGCAGGAGGGGAGGGAGGAGAGGGTGGGAGGGAGGGGTGGGTGCGAATGGATGGGAGGGGAGGGAGGGGTGGGTGGGAATGGGTGGGAGGGGAGGGAGGAGTGGGAGTGGGCGGGAGTGGTTGGGGATGGGATGGAAGGTGAGGTGCAGGTGAAGAATCTGGAGGTGTGAGAGAACAGTGAAGGTGGAGGTAAATAGGTAAAGAACAGCCGAGGGGAAGTGGGACAGTGGAGGTGGTGGGGGGAACCCGGATTGGCCAGGGATGGGGTGCGGGAGGGTGGGGAGATGTGGGGAAGGCAGTGGGAGCCAATGGGATTGGCCAGGCATGTTGGGGTATATGGGAGTGGGGCGGTGGGGAAGGATTTGAAGAGGGAAGAAGAGGTATCGCTGGTGTTGGGCAGTAGCACCGGAGAAAGCATTTTATCGGGATGCACCACAGCCTGGTTTGGGAACAGCTCCATCCAGGGCCGTAAGAAATTGCAGCGAATTGTGAACACGGCCCGGGCCATCACACAAACTAACCTCCCTTTCCTTGACCTCATCTACACCTCACGCTGCCCCGGCAAGGCCAGCAGCATAATCAAGGACCAGTCGCACCCTGGCCATTCCCTCTTCTCCCCTCTCCCATCAGGCAAAAGGTACAGAAGTGTGAAAACGCACACCTCCAGATTCAGGGACAGTTTCTTCCCAGCTGTTATCAGGCAACTGAACCATCCTACCACAACCAGAGAGTATTGCTGTACTACTATCTACCTCTTTGATGACCCTTGGACTATCCTTGATCGGACTTTGCTGGCTTTACCTTGCACTGAACGTTATTCCCTTGTCATGTGTCTGTACACTGTAAATGATTTAGATTTTTAGATTTTTTTAGATTTAGAGATTCAGCGCGGAAACAGGCCCTTCGGCCCACCGAGTCCGCGCCACCCAGCGATCCCCGCACACTAACACTATCCTACACACACTAGGGACAATTTTTACATTTACCCAGTCAATTAACCTACATACCTGCACGTCTTTGGAGTGTGTGAGGAAACCGAAGATCTCGGAGAAAACCCACGCAGGTCACGGGGAGAACGTACAAACTCTGTAGAGACGGCGCCCGTAGTCATGATCGAACCTGAGTCTCCGGCGCTGCATTCGCTGTAAGGTAGCAACTCTACCACTGCGCCACCGTGCCCGCCCATCAAATGGAATGATTGTCATCATGTATTGTCTTTCTGCTGACTGGTTAGCACGCAATAAAAAGCTTTTCACTCTACCTCGTTGCACGTGACAATAAACTAAACTGAACTGAACTGGGTGGTGTCAGGGCCTGCAGGGTGGGTTTGGGGAGGAGGGGATAGAGAGTGGGATCTGGGGAGGGGGAGGGATGGATGTGGGGAGGAGGTAGTTGTGGGGGGGGGGGGGGGGTGATGGGAGTAGCTGGAGGGTAGGTGAGGAGGGGTAGAGAGAGGGGATTGGAAGGAGACTGACCCACTGGCCAAACCTGTCCATGTCCCAATCAAGTTGACATTCTGGGCTAGTCCCATTTGGCCCATATTCCTCTAAACCCCTTATGTTCATGTATCTGTCCAAATGCCTTTTGCAAGTGTAATTGTACCCACTTCTATAGGATCTTGATCCAAAATATGGACTGAGTGGAAAAGGCTACGCCTGAGGTCCTACTTAAATCTCTACTCTCTCACCTTAAGCCTATGCCCCCTTGTTTTAGATATTTATATAATCTTGCATCCTCACGGTATCTATATAATCTTTCATCCTGGGTGGCACGGTGGTGCAGTGGTAGAGTTGCTGCCTTACAGTGCCAGAGACCCAGGTTCAATTCTAACTACGGGTTCTGTCTATATACTGAGTTTGTACGTTCTCCCCGTGACTGCATGGGTTTTCCCTGGGTACTCTGGTTTCCTCACACACTCCAAGGACGTTGAGGTTTGTAGGTTAATTGGCTTTGGTAAAGATGGTAAATTGTCCCTGGTATCAAAGATAGTGCTAGTGCACCGCTTGTCGGCGCGGACTCGGAGGGTCAAAGGGCCTGTTTCCGCATTGTGTCTCTAAACTAAACTAAACTCACTGCATCACTAAATATTAGTTTAGTCTAGTTTAGAGATACAACGCGTAAACAGGCCCTTCGACCCGCTGAGTCTGCGCCGACCAGTGATCCCCGTACACTAACACTACACGCTAGGGACAATGAACAATTTTACTGAAGCCAATTAACCCACAAGCTTGTACGTCTTTGGAGTATGGGAAGAAACCGGAGCACTTGAAGAAGACCTCTGCAGGTCACGGGGAGAACGTGCAAACTCCGTACAGACAGCACCCGTAGTCAGGATCGAGCCCGAGTCTCTGACGCTGTAAGACACAACTGTAAGCCACAACTCTACCACTGTGCTACCTGCATTATCCAGAGTGGAATTGTTCATGTTGCTGCATTGTAGTCATTGGGAGATCTTCCACTGGAAAAGGTGTGCACGTTCAAATGAAAATCCCGTTGGAAACCCAGGTGTTAGAATTCCCAGAAAAGTGCACTACACTGCTTTCCTTTGTGCTGAGCCTATTTCTGACTGCAGAATTTGATATTTCTCGGTGGTGGGAATGTGGGGACAATAAAATGGATTGGAGTTATAAGGTCATAAGTGATAGAAGCAGAATTAGGCCATTCGGCCCATCACATCTACTCCGCTATTCTACCATGGCTGATCTCTCCCTCCTAACCCCATTCTTCTGCCTTCTCAAAACCCCTTATACCCGTACTAATCAATAATCTATCTATCTCTGCCTTGGTTGTTAAAAAAAATAGTGATTGATGGTTGCAGTGGGCCAAAAGGCCTGTTTCCATGCGGTAGCTAAAAGACACTTGGACAGGTACATGGATAGGAAAGGTTTAGAGGGATGTGGGCCAAACGCACACAAATGGGACTATGTAGATGGGGCATCTTGGTCGGCATGGAATAGTGGCAACGCCTGCGGATTGTGCAAAAAAATAATTACAGTTACAGCATATAAATTAAAGTTAATACAGAAAAGACAAAATTTTGTCCCTGGAGTTATAATAGTTAACAGTCCTGATGGCCTGTGGGAAGAAACTCCGTCTCATCCTCTCTGTTTTCACAGCGTGACAGCGGAGGCGTTTGCCTGACCGTAGCAGCTGGAACAGTCCGTTGCTGGGGTGGTAGGGGTCCCTCATAATCTTGCTTGCTCTCGAACTACACCTCCTGTTTCCATGCTGCATGAGTCTGTGACTCTATGACCCCCTGTGCCTGCCCATGGCTATGAATTTATGACTCTGAGGGGATATGTCTATGGGTTTTTTAAATGGTTGCAGTGCTGACTAGAAAAATGAATCGATATTATGGAAGAATCGATGCTAAATATGTTTGATCAATCTTTTTATTGACCGGTCATTTCTGCATGTTAAATCTTCTGCTTGTTCACAATACAAAACATCTTCTGGTGATGTTGGCACAGGAGTAGAGCTGCTGCCGCACAGCGCCAGAGACCCAGGTTCGATCCCGACCTCAGGTGCTGTCTGTGTGGAGTTTGCATGTTTTCCCTGTGGGTTTCTTCGTGGTGCTCCTGTTTCCTCCCATATCCCAAAGAGGAGCAGGTTTGTGAGTTAATTGGCCTCTGTAAATTGCCCCTAGTGTGCAGTGGGATAACTGGTGTGAACAGGTGATCAATGGTCGGCGTGGATTCGGTGGGCAGAAGGGCGTCTTTCCATGCTGTATCTCTAAACTAAATTAAATGCCCTACTCCCTGCAACTCATACCGAATTTCATCACTAAATCTCGATGGCACCTGTAAAAATAAGTGACGTATCACTATTTAATAGGTGATTTCCTTAGTATTTGTTCAGTAATAAAATTTATAGCCGGCTTGAAATATGTTGATATGGTCCGGTATAAATTAGGTTCATTTCAGAAACCTGATCATTTGTTTGCAGAAGAGTACAGATTCCAAATATGAAATTCTTCTCAGTATTTCTTCTGTCTCTGGAGTTGCTTACCTTTGGTGATGTCGTAAGATGTTCTTTCTTGAAGCTAGTGAATAATGGTTATGATAATGTTGTCATAGCTATTAACCCTGGGCTTCCAGAAGATGAAAACCTCATTTTAAAAATCCAGGTAGGAATTTCTTAATTGACCTTTCAATGCTTTGTTATTGTTTGCATAAATGTTTCGAGTATAGTCTAGAGTTTAGAGATAAAGGGTGGAAACAGGCCCTTCAGCCCACCGAGTCCACAACGACCATCGATTACCCGTTCACAATAGGTCTTTGTTATCCCACTTTCACATCCTACACACTGGGGGCAATTTGTAGAAAACAATTAACCGGTAAACCCGCACAAATTTTTTGCAATGTGGGAGGTAACCGCAGCACCCGGTGAAAACCCATGCAGTCACAGGGAAAACGTACAGACTTCATCTAGTCAGAATCGAACCCGGGGCCCTGGCGTTGAGAGGCAGCAACGTTACAGCTGTGTCACCATTCTGTCCCTATTATTGTTGCAAGTTGCAAGTTTTGAAAAAAAAATAAAGAGCCTTCCATGTTTTATTTCTTGAAGGAGTCCGGTATTCCATCTCTTGAGCAGAGGATTCTATTCAATTAAAATTATGGCTGATATTAAAAAGTTACCTAGGAAAATAACTGCAGATGCTGGTACAAATCGAAGATATCACAAAATGCTGGAGTAACTCAGCAGGTCAGGCAGCATCTGGGAGAGAGGGAAAGGGTGACGTTTCGGGTCGAGACCCTTCTTCAGACTGAAGAAGGGTCTCGACCCGAAACGTCATTCATTCCCTCTCTCCTAGATGCTGCCTGACCTGCTGAGTTACCCCAGCATTTTGTGCTACCTTAAAAAGTTACATTGTTATCCAAGTTTTTAAAAAAAATTGTGTGTTACTCCAGGACATGGTGACTTCTGCCTCAACCTTCCTGTACACGGCCACCAAACAACGAGCTTATTTTCGAGATGTGAAAATTCTATTACCCATCACATGGACAACAAAACCACACTATCAAAAACCAACCACGCAATCCTACGAGAAGGTAAAATCTAAACCATTATCAATGGTGGTTTCACTACTTGTTATTTTCATGAATGTTCCCTCATCCACGCTGTTACTTATTCGTAAGCATAAGTATCTCAATTGCAAAGTCTGAAGAAGGCATTTTGCTTTATCACAGGTACAATTGTTTACTAGTTAATCTCTGGAGTCACAGAGTCTTAGACAATAGACAATAGACAATAGGTGCAGGAGGAGGCCATTCGGCCCTTCGAGCCAGCACCGCCATTCAATGTGATCATTCTCAATCAGTACCCCGTTCCTGCCTTCTCCCCATACCCCCTGACTCCGCTATCTTTAAGAGCTCTATCTAGCTCTCTCTTGAATACATTCAGAGAATTGGCCTTCACTGCCCTCTGAGAATTCCACAGATTCACAACTCTCTGACTGAAAAAGTTTTTCCTCATCTCAGTTCTAAATGGCCTACCCCTTATTCTTAAACTGTGGCCCCTTGTTCTGGACTCCCCCAACATTGGGAACATGTTTCCTGCCTCTAACGTGTCCAACCCCTTTATAATCTTATACGTTTCGATAAGATCTCCTCGCATCCTTCTAAATTCCAGTGTATACAAGCCTAGTCGCTCCAGTCTTTCAACAGGAGCCTTACAACAGAGAAACAGGTCCTTCGGTCCAACTTGTTCATGCAGACCAAGATGCCCCATTCTCCCGTGTTTGGCCCATATCCCTCTTAACCAGTCTGATGAAGGGTCTCGATCCGAACCGTCACCTATTTCTTTACTCCAGAGATGCTTGCTGACCCGCTGAGCTACTCCAGCATTTTGTGTCCATCTCCCTCTTAACCTTTCCTGTTTATATACCTGTACAAGATTATGTTAAATCACATTTTTCTTTATTGGCAGATGGTTGAACAAAAGCCAGAGTTAAAAGATAAAAAAGTGCAAAATGTGGAGATCAGGATAGTGGAGGTGTAAATTGTGAAACCAGAGGAAGGAATAAATCTAGATCCCTGAATTAATCATTCAGCCAAATGATTCAATTCCCATATTTCAGAAACATCAGATATGCTGCCGGTCTGGTTTATACCTTTTATTTATTTTTAAATTTAGAGTCACACAGCACCAAAAAGGGCCCTTCGGCCCAACTCATCCATGCCAACCAAGATGCCCCATCTAAGCTAGTTCCATTTGCCCACATTTGGCCCAGCAAATATAACGACAATCGGTCTGAAGAAGGGTCCCGACCCGAAACATCGCCTCTCCATATTCTTCAGAGGAGCTGCCTGGCCCGTTGAGTTACTCCAGCACTCTGTGTCTTTATTGTAACCAACATTGAAGTGCCTTTTGTCTACATATATTTTAAAAATTATTTTATGCCTTGAAAAGGAACTCTCTTAACTTATTTTTCTGCTGCCTTTGTATGTCTGTGCAAGGCCAGCTGCATAATCAAGGACGAGTCACAAACCTGGTCACTCCCTCTTCTCCCTTCTCTGATCGGTATAAAAGTATGAAAACGCACACCTCCAGATTCAGGGACAGTTTCTTCCCAGTTATTATCAGACAACTGAACTACTATCTACCTCATTGATGGCCCTCGGACTAACTTTGATCGGACTTTACTCGTGTTATCTTGCACTAAACATTATTCCCTTATCATGTATCTGTACACTGTGAATAGCTCAATTATGATCATATATTGACTTTCCACAACAAAAGCTTTTCACCTCGGTACACGTGACAATAAACTAAACTAAACTAATCCTTTCTCTGCTGCCTTTGGATATTTTTAGTTTAGTTTAGTTTAGAGATACAGCGCGGAAACAGGCTCTTCAGCCCACCGAGTCTGCACCAACCAGCGATCCCCGAACATACAATACAATATATCTTTATTGTCATTGTACAGGGGTACAACGAGATTGGGAATGCGCCTCCCATACGATGCAATAAATTAATTAGCTAGTCGGTATTAATTTAAACAACCCAATGAAACAAATTAGAACAGTTTTAAAACAGAACACTATTCTACACACACGAGGGACAATTTATACTCATAGAAAGCCAATAAACCCACAAACCTGTACGTCTTCGGAGTGTGGGAGGAAAACGAAGATCTCGGAGAAAACCCACACGGTCACGGGGAAAACGTACAAACTCCGTAAGACAAGCACCCGCAGTCGGAATGGAACCCTGGTCCCTGCCGCTGTAAGCACCGTAAGGCAGCAACTCTACCGCTGCGCCACCGTGCCACTCTCTACCTGTGCTTTAACTACTTATGTTTTGCAGTGTTGTTTTTGTTTTTAACTCCCCTTTACCTTTATCATCCTAGGCTGACGTGATCATTGCTGATTCACATATGAAATTTGGTGATGACCCATACACTCTCCAGTATGGCAGGTGTGGTGAACGGGGCCGGTACATTCATTTCACCCCAAACTTCTTGCTGAACGACAGTGTGATCAACATTTATGGCTCACGAGGTGAACAACTTTGCAAGAAAACATTTTCAAATGGACAACTAGTTAGAATTTCTTGTTTTGTTCAGTTTAGATATACAGTGCGGAAATAGGCCCTTCGGCCCACCAAGTCCGTGCCGACCAGCGATCCCCACACACTAACACTATCCTGCTGCAATAGTGACAATGGGACAATTTACCAATTTTACCAAAGCCAATTAACCTACAAACCTGTGTGTCTTTGGAGTGTGGGAGGAAACCCGGAGCTCCTGGAGAAAACCCACGCTGGTCCTGGGGATAATGTCCATACAGACTACACCATGTCAAGCTCCAAACAGACAGCACCCATAGTCCGGGTCTCTGGCGCTGTAAGGCAGCAACTCTACTGCTGCGCCAATGTTATACTGGCAAAACTATTGTACGAGGAAAAAAGTGCCACAAAGTGGTGGAGTAACTCAGCTGGGTAAGATAGAATCTCTAGAGAACGTGGTTAGGTGATGTTTTGGGACGGACCCTTCCTCAGACTGATCGGGGAGGGGGCGTGGGGAAAGAAAACTAGAAGAGAGGTTGGGCAGGTCAAGGCCTGGCAGGTAATGGGTTGATACAGGTGAGGGGGTGGGGTGTTGATAGCCAGATGTTGGACAAAGCCAGAGATGAAAAGGCAGAAAGTGTGAGACGAAAGGATTGAAGAGTTTCGAATTGTGGACGGAATGTAGGTGGAAAGGATGGGATAGGGGACAAATGGGTGCAAGTCCAGTTGGGCTGGTGTCAAGAATGTCCAATTCTCAAAGTGTTATGGGGAGGCAGGCAAGATGGCGCCCAACCCAGGCGACTATTTGAGTGCTAGCCACAGAAGCAGATCTACAAACTCATTTTATAATTGCTCTACGCTCTTAAATCTGTATTCCTGCAGCAACATTTCATACTTTAACTACCATCTACCTCTTTGATGTCCCTCGGACTACCCATAGCTGGACTTTGCTGGCTTTTCCTTGCATAAAACGTTATTACCTTATCTGTACACTGTAAATGGATTGTTTCGAATCATGTATTGTCTTTCTGTTGACTGGTTAGCACGCAACAAAAAAGCTTTTCACTGTACCTCGGTACACATGACAATAAACTAAACTGAACGGAGAATGGGATTGGGAGGGACAAATAGATAAGCCAAGATCTAATGGTGGAGCAAACGATGGGTTGAATGGCCTAATTCTGCTCCTGTGCCTTATGATCTTAGGTTTTTTAATGGTCTATATATTGTGTAGAGTGGCATTGTGTGCAAGATGATCACGATTAAGGTAAAAGTCGATTATAGTTACCTTACCTGTAACGATGTGCCATCATGTTGTCAAGGGTACAGAATGTCGGCAAGCTGGGAAGGGTACAGAGAAATTCCCAAGGATGTTGCCAGGACTAGAGGTTCTGAGCTACAGGGAGAGGTTGAGTTGCCTAGTTCTTTATTCCTTGGAGGGCAGGAGGAAGAGGGGTTATCTCATAGGGATGTATAAAATCATGAGAGGAATAGATTGGGTAGATGCACAGTCGCTTACTCAGTGTAGGTGAATCGAGGACCAGAGGACATAGGTTTAAGGTGCAGGGGGAAAGATTTAATACGAACATAGAAAATAGGTGCAGGAGGAGGCCATTTGGCCAGTTGAGCCAGCACCGCTCTGAGGGGAATCTGAGGGGTAACTTTTACACACAAAGGGTGGTGGGGGTAAGGAACAATCTGCCAGAGGAGGTGGTTGAGGCAGGGACTATCCCAACGTTTAAGAAACAGTTAGACAGGTACATGGATAGGACAGGTTTGGAGGAATGTGGGCCAAGCATGGGCAGTTGGAACTAGTGTAGCTGGGACATGTTGGACAGTATGGGCAGGTTGGGCCGAAGGGCCTGTTTCCGCGCTGTATCACTCTCTGACTCTATGTCAAACAATGTTTAACCAATATGTTAGCATCACTTGGTAAAGTTGCATTTTGATGCAATGCTTGCACAGTGCACTCAAGCCCTGATGCTTCAGTTCAGTTTCGGTTTAGTTTATTGTCACGTACAGTGAAAAGCTTTTTGTTGTGTGCTAACCAGTAAGCAGAAAGCCAATACATGATTGCAATCGAGCCATTCACAGTTGACAGATACATGGTAAGGGAATAATGGTTGGTGTAAAATAAAGCCAGTAAAGTCTGATCAAAGATAGTCCGAGGGTCACCAATGAGGTCAATAAAGAGAATGATGTTGCACCTTAATGAAAAGCCAGCTGACCGGCTGAATCTGTGCAAGGTGTGCCTCTTCCCCTCTCTTCTGCTCTTTAACATGCTCCTTACAAAGCTGGAAGGGGGTTTCACAGTGGTCAAGTTGCTGCCTTATAGTGCCAGAGACCCGGGTTAGCCCTTGACGAGTGCTGTCTGTACGGAGCTTGTACGTTCTCCCACGCTTGTATGTGGCTTTTCCCTGAGTGCTCCGCTTTCCTCCCACACTCCAACGACGTACAGGTTTGTAGGTTCACTGGCTTTGGTAAAAATAGCAAATTGTCCCTAGTTTGTACGATAGTGCTAGTGTATAGGGTGACTGCTGGTCAGCGTGGACTTGGTGGGCCGAAGGGCCCGTTTCCGGCTTGTGTCTCCAAAGTCTAAAGTCTGTGCCTTTGGTCAAACGTTTGGTCGTTTGTTCTAATATCACATTGTATAATTGAATAACGTTCCTCCCCCACCCTAGTTCCCAGACCTGTTTCACTGTCCTCACGATTAATTTTACTGTTTGTTTGCCTCATTGTCACCCTCCCCTCGGCCAACAAAGAACCACTCTACATTTCCTTGATCATTGTCAACTTTGATCTGTCGTTTTCACACCGTACATTCTCTGTGTACCCTTCCATATCTCCAGCTTCCCTCTCACCTGACTCAGTCCGAAGAAGGGTCTCGACCCGAGACGTCACCCATTCCATCTCTCCAGAAATGCTGCCTGTCCCGCTGAGTTACTCCAACATATTGTGTCTATCTAACGTTCCAATGAAGCTCATTAAGATGGCAGTTCCGTCAATGGCAAAGACAGAAACTAGAAATATTAAACATAGCCATAATACAATAACAGTAACTAATTTAAGCGTAAATGGCTCCTACACAAGCAATGGTTTTCATAAGTTCATAAGTGATAGGAGCAGAATTAGACCATTTGGCCCATCAAGTCTACTCCACCATTCAATCCTGGCTGATCTATCTTTCCCTCTTAACCCCATTCTCCTGCCTGCTCCCCATAGCCCCTGACACGTGTGATTCTACCCAATACCCAATGACTTGGCCTCCACAGCCTTCTGTCGCAATGAATTCCACAGATTCACCACCCTCTGACTAAAGAAATTCCTCCTCATCTCCTTCCTAAAGGAACGTCCTTTAATTCTGAGGCTGTGTCCTCTGGTCTTAGACTCTCCTTGTGTTTTATATTTGGTTGAGTCAACCCTATTTGGTTTCAACAGATCGGGTATTTGTCCATGAGTGGGCTCATCTTCAGTGGGGCGTGTTTGATGAATACAACGATTTGGCGCCATTTTATTTCTCTGACCAGGATTTCCATGCCACGGGGTGAGTTGCCTTTCAATCTGAATCACACGGTTAGTAGGTGGACAATAAATAAGATTTGTTTCTTCTCGTTTCCAGGCTTGGAGAGAGTTAGATTTAGCTCTAAGGGCTAAAGGAATCAAGGGATATGTGGAGAAAGCAGGAACGGGGTACTGATTTTGGATGATCAGCCGTGGTCATGTTGAATGGCAGTGCTGGCTCAAAGGGCCGAATAGCCTACCCCTGCACCTATTTTCTTTATTTCTACAGATGTAGTTAGCGCACTTACACCCGAACCTAGTGTTATGTTGCTTGAGTATTTAGTTATTGATTTTGGTGGGGATTCCAGTGTGGCTGTGTATCTCTGCAGCAAAATCCCCTCTCCAATCAGGCAAGAGGTACAGAAGTGTGAAAACGCACACATCCAGATTTAGGGACAGTTTCTTCCCAGCTGTTATCAGGCAATTGAACCATCCTACCACAACCAGAGAGCAGTGCTGAACTGCTATCTACCTCATTGGAGACCCTTGCACTATCTTTAATCGGACTTTACTGGACTTTATTTTGTATGAAACGTTATTCCCTTTATCCTGTATCTGTAGACTGCGGACAGCTTGATTGTAATCATGAATAGTCTTTTCGCTGACTGGATAGCACAAAACAAAAATACTTTTCACTGTATCTCGGTACATGTGACAATAAACTGAACCGAAGTAAAAGGTGGGGTTAGGGTAGGTTTGCGGTGGGAGAGACAAGAAGTTCCAACGTTTTAAAGAGAACCTACCTTCAACATGGGGGGATAGACAATAGACAATAGGTGCAGGAGGAGGCCATTCGGCCCTTCGAGCCAGCACCGCCATTCAATGTGATCATGGCTGATCATTCTCAATCAGTACCCCGTTCCTGCCTTCACCCCATACCCCCTGACTCCGCTATCCTTAAGAGCTCTATCTAGCTCTCTCTCGAATGCATTCAGAGAATTGGCCTCCTCTGCCTTCTGAGGCAGAGAATTCCACAGATTCACAACTCTCTGACTGAAAACGTTTTTCCTCATCTCAGTTTTAAATGGCCTACCCCTTATTCTAAACTGTGTCCTCTTGTTCTAGACTCCCCCAACATTGGGAACATATTTCCTGCCTCTAACGTGTCCAACCCCTTAATAATCTTATACGTTTCGATAAGATCTCCTCTCATCCTTCTAAATTCCAGTGTATACAAGCCTAGTCGCTCCAGTCTTTCAACATACGACAGTCCCGCCATTCCGGGAATTAACCTAGTAAACCTACGCTGCATGCCCTCAATAGCAAGAATATCCTTCCTCAAATTTGGAGACCAAAACTGCACACAGTACTCCAGGTGCAGTCTCACTAGGGCCCTGTACAACTGCAGAAGGACCTCTTTGCTCCTATACTCAACTCCTCTTGTTACGAAGGCCAACATTCAACTTGAATAAGTCTTGCGTTGGTTTATTTTGAATGTTGCAGAAAGTGCTCTGCAGGCAAATAATAATAAAAATGTTGGGGCTTGTCTTCACTTTTAGGTGTTCAAAAGAGATAAAGGGCGAGTCTGCTATATGCAATAGAGGCTCCTGTGAACCCTGCAGCATTGATAGCAACACAAGGCTCCCAAGCAGAGATTGTATGTTTTTTCCGGACAAAACGCAAACGACAGCGGCTTCAATAATGTATCTCCAAGGATTGAAAGATGTAAGTTGAACAGCCAGGTCTGGGGCGTCACGGTAGCCCAAGGGCGGCACGGTGGCGCAGAGGTAGAGATGATGCCTTACAACGCCAGAGACACGGGTTCGATCCTGACTATGGGTGCTGTCTGTATGGAGTTTGTACATTCTTCCCGTGACCTGCGTGGGTTTTCTCCATGTTCTAACTGGTTTCTAGTCAATTAATTGGCTTTGGTAAAAATTGTAAATTGTCCGTAGTGTGTAGTATAGTGTTAGTGTGTGCGGGGATCGCTAGTCGGCACGGACTTCGTGGGCCGATGGGCCGGTTTCCGCGCTGTATCTCTAAATGAAACCACTAAATATTTTACTTTAACAATTTCTGTAATAGAGTCAAGTCGTAGAGTGATACAGTGTGGAAACAGGCCCTTTAGCCCAACTTGCCCACACCGGCCAACATGTCCCAGCTAGACTAGTCTCACCTGCCCGCGTTTGGTCCATATCCCTCCAAACCAGTCCTATTCATGTACCTGTTTCTTAAACGTTGGGATAGTCCCAGCCTCAACTACTTCCACTGGAAGCTTGTTCCATACACTCACCTTCTTTTCTGTGAAAAGGTTAACCCTCAGATTCCTATTAAATCTTTTCCCCTTCACCTTAAACCTATGTCCTCTGGTGTTCCGTTCACCTACTCTGGGCAAGAGTCTCTGTACGTCTACCCGATCTATTCCTCTCATGATTTTATACACCTCTATAAGATCACTCCTCATCCTCCTGTGCTCCAGGGAATAGAGTCCCAGACTACTCAACCTCTCCCTATAGCTCACACCCTCTAGCCCTGGCAACATCCTCGTAAATCTTCTCTACACCCTTTCCAGCTTGTCAACATCTTTCCTTTAGCATCCTATATAAAAGCAAAGAAACATTTATAAACTGTTTCAAAACCATAATCCTTGTTCATTTTAGGTAGCCTATTAACAGCCAATGGCAGGTTTCACTCTATCTAATGGAACAGTATGATTTAAATTACACGACATTTACATTTTCACAAATCCTTGTAGATATTGCAGTAGCACAACAGTGTACACAGAGGAAGCTGGGAATCTTTTTGATATCATTTGCATGTCTTTCTTTAACCATGTTAAAAGCTAATTGAATTCATTCTTCGCATAACATTGAAGTATCTGTTGGTGTAAATACGTACAACATAGAAGGGTACAAATAACACAGGAACAAGTTCTTTGGTCCAGATCTATGCTGACATAATCCCAAATGAAATCTATCTCATTTGCCTGCACGTGATCCATATACCTCCATTCCCTGAATATCCACGTGCCTATCTAAAAACCTCTTAAATGCCACTATTGTATCTGCCTCCACCACTACCCCTGGCAGTACGGTCCAGGCAACGCTATCTAAGCCGCTTATAATTTTATACACATGTATCGGGTCTCCCCCCAACCTCCAGAGAAAACAACCCAGGTTTGTCCAATCTTTCCTTATAGTTAATACCCTCTAATACAAGCACCATTCTGGTCAACCCCATCTGCATCCTCTCCAAAGCTTCCCCATTCTTCCTGTAATGGGGCGACCAGAATTATCCACAATACTCCAAATGCAGCATGACCAAAGTCCTATAAAGTTGTAACATGAGTTCCTGACTCTGTTCAATGTCCCGACTGATGAAGGCAAGCATACTATATGCCTTCTTTACCACTCTTATCTGCTTGTGTGATCACTTACAGGGAGATATGGAGCTGGACTACAAGATCCCTCTGTGCATCAAATATAAATAAACGTAATAAACGTGTATAATACTTGACAGTGCAGCATTTTCTTACCCATTGTTTCCTCGGGAATGGAGTCACTGGTTCAAATCCAGAGATTACACCCTGGTAGAAAGGCTTGCAAAGGCTTCGCAAAGCTAGCGAGTGTCACAGAGACAGGGAGAACTAAAGCATCAAGCAAGCCTTGTACTTAAAAGCTGCTGGCTCAGGGAAAATGGTTCCACCCATTGAGCTGATATTTAGAAGTAGGATATAGACACAAAGTGCTACGGTAACTCAGCGGGTAAGGCAGCATCTCTGGAGAAAAAGGATAGGTGATGTTCCAGGTCTGGAGCCGACCCGTCTTCAGAGTCTGACGAAGGGTCCCGACCCAAAACGTCACCCATCCTTTTTCTCCAGAGATGCTGCCTGACCGGCTGAGTTACTCCAGCACTTGGTGTCTATCTCCGGTGTAAACCAGCATCCGCAGTTCCTTTCTACATGTTTAGAAAGTGGAACGTATATAACAAATCCGCAAATGCCAGGAAAGTGCATGTTCCCTCGCTGGATAGATTCTGCGACACTTCTCACACCGAGTCTTGCATTCATTTTTCAGGTGGTCGAATTCTGTGATAACAACACTCACAATGCTGAAGCGCCCAACATGCAGAACAGAATGTGCAATTACAGGAGCACTTGGGACGTGATCAGCAAGTCGGAGGATTTCAAGAATAACCCCCCGGCTAACGTTGCATCCCTGGTGCCGACAATAACTCTACTGCACGTCAAGGACCGAGTGCTGTGCTTAGTTCTTGATGACTCTGGAAGTATGAGCGCGGTATGTCCCCAGTACAGAATAGTAGGGTTGGTTTAAGTTGAGGATAGCTATGAGTTTACCCCTTCATAAGTTCACAAGTTCTAGCAGCAGAAGTAGGCCATTCAGCCCATCAAGTCTACTCCAGCATTCAATCATGGCTGATCTACCTTTCCCTCTGGATCCCATTCTCCTGCCTTCTCCCCACATCCCCTGACAACCGTACGTCTCAGGAATCTGTCAATCCCCGCCTTAAAAATATCCATTGACTTGGCCTCCACAGCCGTCTGTGGCAAAGAATTCCACAGATTCACCACCCTCTGACTAAAGAAATTCCTCCTCATCTCCTTTCTAAAGAAATGTCCTTTAATTCTGAGGCTGTGACCCTCTGGTCCTAGACTCTCCCACTAGTGGAGACATTCTCACCACATCCACTCTATCCTGGCCTTTCACTATTCGGTACATTTTAATGAGGTCCCCCCTCGTCCTCCTGAACTCCAACGAGTACAGGGCCAGAGGATCTCCAGATTCCTCCCACATTCCAAAGACGTGTAGATTTGTTGGTTAATTGGCTTCTGTAATGAGGAGGAATTTCTTTAGCCGGAGGGTGATGAATCTGTGGAATTTATTGCCACAGATGATGGTGGAAGCCAAGTCATTGTGTGTTTTCAAAGCGGAGATTGATGGGTAAGGACATCAAAGATTATGGGGAGAAGGCAGGAGAATGGGGTTTAGAGGGAAAAATAGATCAGCCATGATCGAATGGCAGAGCAGACATGGTAGGCTGAATGTCCTAATTTCTGCTCGTATGGCTAATGATCTTAAATACATAAGATCACAAGGCATAGCGGTGGCACGGTGGCGCAGCTGTAGAGTTGCTGCCTTGCAGCGCCAGAGACCCGGGTTCGATCCTGACTGCGGGTGCTGTCTGTACGGAGTTTGTACGTTCTCCCGTGACCGCGTGGGTTTTCTCCGAGATCGTTGGTTTCTTCCCACAGTCCAGAGAGGTACAGGTTTGTAGGTTAATTGGCTTGGCATAAATGTAAAAGTGTCCCCAGTGTGTGTAGGATAGTGTCAATGTGCGGGGACCGCTGGTTGGCGATGACTCGATGGGCCAAAGGGCCTGTTTCCGCGCTGTATCTCTAAACTAAACTAAAAACTAAACGAAACATATTGTTGAAGCACGGAGTTAGCTGCTTCTGCAGAAGTCTGAATTTTGAATCTGACATGCTTTCTTTCTGAAAACAGGAAAAGCGTATTGAAAGGCTCAGACAAGCAGCATCGATATTCCTGCTGCAGATCATTGAGACAGGATCCCAAGTTGGCATCGTCACTTTTAATAGCAGGGCAATTATTAAAACGCAGCTGAAAATAGTTGACAGTGAAGCGGTTCGGAAGCAACTGATAAAGTACCTGCCTACAACCGCAGGTGGTGGAACAAATATCTGTAGTGGGGTTCGGGCAGCTTTCCAGGTAAGTCCCAGAGGACTTTTAATTGTACTTTCCATTTTAATCGTTCCAATCGTTTTCCAGCATTGACGAAATGATGATTGTTTTCCAGGTCCTTCGCAGAAGTGACGGAGCTACAAACGGCGATGAAATAGTTGTGCTGACCGATGGGGAGGACTCTTCTATAAGCCAGTGCTTTGAAGAAGTGAGACAAAGTGGAGCTATTGTCCACACCATCGCATTGGGACCAGATGCAGCCATAGAACTGGGACAACTATCAGTTATGACAGGCAAGAAATAGGTTTCAAAGCTTAGTTTAGTTTGGTTTAGTTTGGAGATACAGTGCAGAAACAGGCCCTTTGCAATTATACCAAGTATAGATTAACCTATAAACCTGTACAATGTTTGAAGAAACTGGAGCACCTGGGGAAAACCCACGCAGGTCACGGAATGTACAAACTCCGTACAGACAGTACCTGTGGTTAGGATTGAAACCAGTCTCTGGCGCTATGAGGCAGCAACTCTACCACTGCGCCACCGTGCAAGTGTTCATGCTGATGATGGAGGGAACTGAGGTACGGGATTGTGGATGGGATAATGATCGTACAGTTTGCTTTCATCGGGACGGGGCCAATATTGTTTGGAAATGAACCTGAAGAACATTTCGGCCCACATGTTTCGAGCATACAAGATTATCCCACCAATGTGTCCGCTATTTAGACTCGTAGAGTCATACAGCACAGAAACAGGCCCTTTGGCCCAGCTTGCCCATACCGACCAAGATGCCCCCATCTACATTTGAGTTTAGTTTATTGTCACATGTACCGAGGTACAGTGAAACACTTTTATTGCGTGCCAACCAATCAGCGGAAAGACAATACATGATTACAATCGAGCTATCCACAGTGTACAGATGCATGATTAAGGGAATAACGTGAATAACATTTAGATAAAGCCAGTAAATTAATCAAACATAGTCCGAGGGTCTCCAATGAGGTAGACAGTAGTTGAGGACTGCTCTCTGGTTGTGGTGGGATGGTTCAGTTGCCTGATAACAGCTGGGGAGAAACTGTCCCTGAATCTGGAGGTGTGCGTTTTCACACTTCTATACCTTTTGCCTAATGGGAGAGGGGAGAAGAGGGAGTGGCCGGGGTGCGACGTGTCCTTGATTATGCTGCTGGCCTTATCGAGGTAGCGTGAGATGTAAATGGAGTCAATGAAGGAAGATTGGTTTGGGTGATGTTCTGGGCTCCGCCCACAATACTCGGCAATGTCTTGCGGGCATCTACGTCACTTTCAGTTCATTTTCCTCATCAGCTTTATGATTGAATAATGTGAATGAAATCTTGCGCAAAGATTTTCCCTTTCAAGAGTGAAGAGTGTTTTATTGTCACATGTACCGAAATGGATCAATGAAATTGTTCATGACCTCTATGTTAACTCTTCAATTTTATATTCTTCAATTATCAGATGGCGTACAATATACGGCCACAGATAACGTGGATGAAAATGGACTAATGGATGCTTTCACTGGATTAGTATCAGGCAATGGTGACATTAACCAGCAGTCAATCCAGGTTTGATTCATTGAGCAACATTCCAAAACATGTTTGCTGGAAATAACTGCCTCACCGGATTAAAAATATTTCTTCTCTTTGGTTACAGCTTGAAAGTTCTGGAAAGCGCATCAGCAGTAATAGTTGGTTAAACGGTACAGTCGTCATTGACAAAACCATTGGGAATGACACCTTCTTTGTCATGACGTGGGAGAGCGTTACACCATCCATCTTAGTTCATGATCCTCGGGGAAAGATTTACAATGATTCAACCTTTGACATAGACAACAGTTTCCATACAGGAAGACTTGCTATTCCTGGCACTGCAGAGGTATGTTACAGTGTCATGGAGTCATACAGTGCGAAAACAGGCCCTTCGGCCCAACATGTCCCAGCTACACTAGTCCCACCTGCCCGCGTTTGGTCCATATCCCTCCAAACCTGTCCTATCCATGCACCTGTCTAACTGTTTCTTAAACGTTGGGATAGTCCCAGCCTCAACTACCTCCTCTGGCACCTTGTTCCATACACCCACCACCCTTTTGTGTGAAAGAATTACACCTCAGATTCCTATTAATTCCTTTCCCCTTCACCTTAAACCTATGTCCTCTGGTCCTCGATTCCACTACTCTAGGCAAGAGACTCTGTGCGTCTACCTGAACTATTCCTCTGATGATTTTATACCCATGTTTCTTATTGGATTTCATGTTTCCTCTTTTTGTTGATTTTGCTTTGCCCTCTGTGTTGTAAATTAAAGTGGCGTGCTTTTCTATCAGCCAGGATCATGGAGCTACTCGATAAAGAATACGGCTGCTGCAGATCAGGTTCTGAGCATCACTGTGATGTCCCGCGCAGCAGACGAGAGTGTTCCACCTGTCACTGTCAATGCCCACATCAATCAGGGTACATCGGTGTGGCCGAAACCCCTGGTCATTTACGCAGAGGTCAGTCACGGCTATCTGCCAGTCATTGAGGCTAAAGTGTCAGCCACAGTGGAGCGGGCAGATGGCACAACTACCATCGTTGACCTTCTGGACAATGGCGCAGGTAAACGCACGTGAATGACCGAGAGACACACGACTGTAACGAGCCGTGCGTGTTCCTTTCTGAGAGCCACAGGGCACGACAGGCGTTGAAGTATGACACAAAAAGCCGATATCGCAAAATGCTGGAGTAACTCAGCAGGTCAGGCAGCATCTCTGAGAATAAGGGGTAGGCCATTTAGAACTGAGATGAGGAAAAACTTTTTGAGTCAGAGAGTTGTGAATCTGTGGAATTCTCTGCCTCAGAAGGCAGTGGAGGCCAATTCTCTGAATGCATTCAAGAGAGTTCTAGATAGAGCTCTTAAGGATAGCGGAGTCAGGGGGTATGGGGAGAAGGCAGGAACGGGGTACTGATTGAGAATGATCAGCCATGATCACATTGAATGGCGGTGCTGGCTCGAAGGGCCGAATGGCCTCCTCCTGCACCTATTGTCTATGGTCTATTGTCTGGAGAGAAGGAATGGGTGACGTTTCGGGTCGAGACCCTTCTTCAGACTGAAGGGTCTCGACCAGAAAAGTCACCCATTCCCTCTCTCCAGAGATGCTGCCTGACCCGCCGAGTTACTCCAGCATTTTGTGATACCTTCAATTTGTACCAATATTTTCCTACACACAAAAAACTGGAGTAACTCAGCACCTCTGGTGAAAAGTAATAGGGTCGAGACGTTGAGGTATAATTGAAGTGTAGACGTGGTTCAATACAGGAAATGAGGCAACCATTTTGCGTGCAGCATGTTCCCACAAAAGAGCTTCAGCTTCCGTCAGGATTAAGGATGACTTCCTTCCTTCCTCTCTGGTTTTGAGGCCTCAGAGATGACTGATAAGGCCGGTGTAGGAACCACAGACTCTTGCACAGATGGGGCAGGTGATGCCTGACGGGGAATGTGGGGGAGTAGTTTGTGAGGTGTTTTGCTTCTTCTGCCATTTACAGGCTTATGCATGCACCCAAGATATGGACACCTAATGCAGGCTCTCAATAACATCTCACATGTTGATGGACTAATGGTCAAGGAATTGTATGTTTTCTTTGCTCCGCCTTATCCAATTTGGCTTGGTCCTTGTAAAGTTAATTAATGGAAGCCTTGAGCTTGTGGCATTTCAATTGCCCCCTGACCAGAGGCCTGGATAGAGTGGATGTGGAGAGGATGTTTCCACTAGTGGGAGAGTCTAGGACCAGAGGCCGCAGCCTCAGAATAAAAGGACATACCTTTAGAAAGGAGATTTATTTCGTCAAAGGGTGGTGAATCTGTGCAATTCATTGCCACAGAAGGCTGTGGTGGGCAAGTCAATGGATATTTTTAAGGCGGAGATTGATAGATTCTTGATTCGTACGGGTGTCTCTGTTTCTGCTTTCTACTGCACAACTGCCAACAGCTGGGCTGTCTCGTGCAGGTTTCGCTCGCATGGGTACCGGTTGCAAAAAGGTCATTTAGATTTTTACGTGGGCAAGTTTGGTGAGATGATCCTTGTCCAAGTTGTCGAGTTGTGACATGAAGAGTGACAAGGTTGGTGCACACCTGGTGGTGTCAGGAAGGATGTTCCACTCTGGGATAGTCCATGGATATAGTGACGAGAGGCAGCTATTTTTGTTTGCTCTAATTCTAGTATAAATGAAGTGACCTGAGGACTGTCTTGTAAATTTCTGGGTATTGGGTTGAATGAAATGAGATATGTTACTGGGGATGATGCCATGAGTCTATTTGTAGACTGTACATAAGCGGGCTTTGGTGGGTCTCGACTCCAGCGACTCCCAGCCAAGGCGATTTAACATATCGGAGACGCTTGACTGTCTTGAGTCAGGGGTTACGGGAAGAAGGCAGGAGAATGGGGTTGAAAAATATATCAGCCGTGGTTGAATGGCGGAGTAGACTTGATGGGCCGAATGGCCTAATTCTGCTCCTATCACTTATGAAATGAAAATTCTTTGGGAAGCAGCATTTGTGGAGAGTGCTCTACAGTATAGTCCCATTTGATTGCAACAATGTGATAATGGACAGATAATCAGAGGTCTGAGTGCTATAGCAATGTGTTAAAGGATGTTCCAAATTTAAAAAAAAGATTTCATAATTTCCTGTGCACGCCTTTATTTGCAATAAATTTATTTGTAATAAATACCTTTACTTGCCTTCTTCTCATTAGACCCTGATGCTGTTGAAAACGATGGCATTTATTCAAAATACTTCATTAATTTTGGTGGAAATGGACGGTACAGCTTCAAAATAAATGTTCAAGGAAAAGATGGAGTAACAAGATTATCAGCCAGGCGGCAAGGTCGTGCTCTGTACATCCCTGGATATGTGCAGAATGGTAATGTATTGATGGATAAATGTTACACATTGATGTTGACAGTATAACATTGGCTGTGTCTATCACCACCTTTAGCCCAAGTGCCATTGAAAGTCTCACCCTGCTATCCCCAAACATGACAAACTTTGAGAACCAGAGGACATGTGTTTAAGGTGAGGGGGGGAGGATTTGATGGGAACCTGAGGGGTAACATTTTCACATAAAGGGTTGTGAGTGTACGTAATAAGTGGCCAGAGGAGGTAGTTGAGGCAGGTACTATCGCAACGTTTTAAGAAACATTTAGACAGGTACCTGGAAAAGACTGGTTTAAAGGGATATGGGCCAATCGCAGGCAGGTGGGAAGAGTGTAGCTGGGACATGTTGGTGGTCAGTGAGGGCAGGTTGGGCCGAGGGGCCTGTTTCCACACTGTAAGACTCTATGACTCTAAATGCCATGGTCTCAAGGACAATCTTCCATCCTTCATTTTCCCTGAAACTCATCTCATCCAGTATCCCACTTCTATGGTGTCAGATTAGGAGAAGGGGAGGTGCAACGAGACCTGGGTGTGCTTGTACATCAGTCACTGAAAGTAAGCATGCAGATAGAGCAGGCAGTGAAGAAAGCTAATGGCATGTTGGCCTTCATTTCGAGAGGAGTTTAGTTTAGGAGCAAGGAGGTCCTAATGCAGTTGTACAGGGCCCTAGTGAGACCGCACCTGGAGTATTGTGTGCAATTTCCGTCTCCTAATTTGAGAAAGGACATTATTGCTAATGACGGAGTGCAGCGTAGGTTCACCAGGTTAATTCCCGGGAGGGCGGGACTGACATGTGATGAAGAATGGGTTGACAGGGCTTGTATTCGCTGGAATATAGAAGGATGAGAGGGGATCTTATAGAAACATATAAAATTCCTAAAGGATTGGACAGGGTGGATGCAGAAAATATGTTCCCTATGTTGGGGAGTCCAGAACCAGGGGTCACAGTTTAAGAATAAGGGGTAGGCCAATAACGACTGAGATTAGGAAAAACCAGAGAGTTATGAATCTGTGGAATTCTCTGCCACAGAAGGCAGTGGAGGCCAATTCACTGGATGTTTTCAAGAGAGAGTTAGATTTAGCTCTTAGGCCTGACGGAATCAAGGGATATGGGGAAAAGCTAGAACGGGGTACTGATTTTGAATTATCAGCCTTGATCATATTGAATGGTGGTGCTGGCTTGAAGAGGTGAATGGCCTACTCCTGCACCTATTTTTTACGTTTCTATGTTTCTCTGAACCCCTATCAACCCCTGCCTACGACCTGCCGTGATTTGTCCTGCTCCTTCTCTCTTCCAGCTTTCATCCTCTACCCGACAGTCAATCCATAGAAGGGTCCTGACCCGAAACGTCACCTATCCATGTTCTCCAGTGATGCTGCCTGACCTGCTGAGTTACTCCAGCACTTTGTGTCATTTTATGTAAAGCAGCATCTGCAGTTCCTTTATACTATATCCAGTACCTTGCTGTCTACTTGTCCATTGCCCAGTGTCCTCACTGCATGATAACAGTCTCGGAAAATCATCACAAAAAAAAAAATTACACTTGTGATGAAATCCTTGTTAACCCTTAGCTCCCCCCCCCCCTCCTCTCCCCCCTCCCACCCCTTCCTCCCCAAAACCCTACCTCTATAAACCAGGCAAGTGTCTCTCCTGAAATCTCAACTCCTCTGGCGCTGGTCTTTCATGCATCCATCTCTTTCAGCCCTGCCTCTGATGTAAAATGTCTTAACTCCATGTTTGTGGGTTTCTCCTCTCGCTGTTCTCCTTTCCATTGAGACGTTAGATCACCCCACTTAATATCTTCATAAAATATCAACAATATTTCACCTGTACCAAGGTACAGTGAAAAGCTTTTTCATTGCGCGCTATAAATACAATCAAGTATAGTCCATAGAGCAAAGGGAAAGATATTGAATGCATAATACAGTTCTCGGCATTGCAGTGCATCAGTTCCACAGACAAAGTCCAATGTCCACAATGGGGTAAAGGTGAAACAGACTGTACCCTAGCTTATGTAAAGACTATTCAGAAGCCTGATAATAAGAGGGAAATAAGCTGTTCCTGAGTCTGGTCGTGCATGCTGTCAAGCTCAGGGCCTATACCTTCTATCAGATAGGAACAGGGAGAAACAGGAATAACCCGGGGTGGGACAAGTCTTTGATTGTGTTGGCTGCTTTTCCAAGGTCTAGATGGGATCAATGGTGGGATATCAGGTTTGTGTGATGGATTGGGCGACATCTACAACTCTCTGCAATTTTCCATGGTCTTTGACAGAGCTGTTTCTAAACCAAGCTGTGATGCAACCCCGACAGTATGCTTTCTATGGTGCATCAGTAGACGTTTGTAAGAGTCATTGGAGACACGCCAAATTTCCTCAGTCTCCTCAGGAAGTAGAGGCATCTTGACTGTCACATCAGTGTGGTTGGTCAACGACAGATCATTGAAGATCTCAACCATTTCCACTTCGGCATCACTGGGGCATGTACTTAGGGTTGCCAACTGTCCCGTATTAGTCGGGATATCCCATATTTGGGGCTAAATTGGTTTAGGCCCAGACGGCGCTATAGGCCCTGACGCAGTAGGCCCGTACACTGTAGGTCCGGATACTGTATGCCTGGACACTGTAGACCCGGACACTGTAGCCCGGGGGCCACTGAAGTCCCGGACAGTGTAGGCCCGAGCGCTACCGAACGGAGGTTGCGTAGCAACCCGCCTCCCCGCCCGGGGGGGGGGCACTCTTGTTGAAACGGGAGCATCAGGCCATTGGCTGGGTGAGGTCACGTGTGGCGTGGGGTTGTGACGTCACCCTTTGTCCCTTATTTGGGAGTGAGGAAGTTGGCAACCCTACATGTACTCCACCTTGCTTCCGAATCGTCGATGACTAGCTCCTTCATCTTGCAATCTGCAGTGTCATTTCACAATAGATTTTAGATATCTTGATCCTTTTTCTGAAACGTGTCCTTTTCTTTTTCATTCAGGACAAATTCAACAAAACCCATCTAGGCCGCCATCCATTGATGACAACACTCAGGTGAAACTGGGTAGTTTTCAGAGAGTTAAATCAGGTGGCACGTGTTTAGTAAGTCAGGTACCTCCAGGAGTTCCTCCTGATGTGTTCCCCCCGAGTACAATCATGGATCTTAAAGCAACGATAGTCCACGATAACATACAACTGAACTGGACAGCGCCAGGAGACGATCTTGATCAAGGAAATGGTAATTAAAAATTATATTTTGATGTATAAATCCTTCAATCGTTCAATGGTATTTATTGTCAGATGTACCTATGTGCATTGGAACTCTTTTTTTTTTGCATACAATTCAGTGCCAATTCCGCATTTGAGTTTAGTTTATTATCTCATGTACCTCTGTAGTGTGGGGATATACTGCACCTTGGATGTGAAGAGGATGTTTCCACTAGTGGGAGAGTCTAGGACTAGTGGGAGAGTCTAGAGTATAGCCTTAGAATTAAAGGACATTCTTTAAGGAAGGAGATGAGGAAGAATTTCTTTGGGCAGAGGGTGGTGAATCTGTAGAATTCATCGCCACAGAAAGCTGTGGAGGCCATGCCAATGTATACTTTTAAGGCAGAGATAGATAGATTCTTGATTAGTACAGGTGTCAGGGGTTATAGGGAGAAGGCAGGGGAATGTTGGGAGGGAGAGATAGATCAGCAATGATTGAATGGCAGAGTAGACTTGATGGGCCGAATGGCCTAATTCTGGTCCTATTACCTATGACCTTATGGTCTTATTCCTGTTCTTCCCTAACAAAAGCTGAGTGAATATTTTATTAGCATGTTACAATAAGAAAGTTTGAGTGGTGTTTCTTTTGTGAATTAACTTGCTTTCACGTTTTTTTTTTCTCTTCCTCATCTTCTTCGTTTAGTTTCGCACTATGAAATAAGGATGAGCCAAAACTTCACACAGCTGAAAAATTATTTTCAATCTGCTCACAAGATTAACACCACTGGGTTGAACCCTCAGCCTGCAAACTCCAAGGAATCGTTTTTAATCTCTGAGAATATTCAATTGAAAAACGGGACTGTGATCTACTTTGGTGCCATTGCATTTGATAAGGCAAATCATACTTCAGCGTTGTCGAATATAGCACAGGCTGCCTTGGTAATGGCACCTCCAGTTCCACCTAGCCCTGGACCTAGTATACCGCCTAGCCCTGGACCTAGTATACCGCCTAGCCCTGGACCTAGTATACCGCCTAGCCCTGGACCTAGTATACCGCCTAGCCCTGGACCTAGTATACCGCCTAGCCCTGGACCAAGTATACTGCCTAGCCCTGGACCTAGTATACCGCCTAGCCCTGGACCTAGTATACCCTCCCAACCTAATAACTCCCCGGTGGTTGACGTTACAGAAATTGTTCTCATAGTTAGTTGCCTTGTTGTCATCGTAACTCTGATCATGCCATAACCGTGTGTATTGTGTCTACCAGAGGTCGTAAGAGAGTCTCACCCAGATAAGACACTTGCCATCAGTAAATTCAGAAGTTCAAGGAGCAGAATTATACCATTCGGCCCATCTAGTCTACCCCGACATTCAACATGGCTGACCTATCTTTCACTCTCAACCCCATTCTCCTCTCTGCTCCCCATAACCCATCTCCCCTCGAGTTAGAATTGGTCGTCCTTGACTTCATTCTAAGTATTCATCGCAAGCAACAAAAATCGATTATTCATTTCATTATTTTACATTTCTCAATAGTTGGTTTCTCAATAAAGTACTGTTTTCTCAAGAAATCTCCAACTAGTTTGAGCAGAGACGCCAACATCAGTCATCAAAAGCCCTCAAGCCAATTTGTATTAAGTAACTATTTGAAGGTTTGTTAGAATCTCCTTGAGTTATTCTATGTGACTCCAATTTTCTTTCGTGCTTTGGGCAAAGACATTTTACCACTACACTTTCCTTGAATTGGGTACAAACTATGTGTTCAAGAATTTTGCTCGTAACACCAGGTTTAGGTTGAAGCCATTACCTGCAGTTTTGGTGCCCAGATTTGAGAACTGTATTCTGCGTTCTGTGGACCAAATCTTCAGTTATTTTCAAAATTGGCAATTGATAATAGATGCACATCATCAGAATGTCTGTATTGATCTAGTCCTGCTATCAGTATACAAATATTACGTGGTACACAGTGCATGAAATGATCATAAAAGGACACAAAGTGCTGGAGTAACTCAGTGGGTCAGGCAGTATCTAAGGAGAACATGGATAGATGATGTTCGGGTCGAGATTCTTCCTCAGACTTCTTAAACTAAACTAGTGTTTTTTACTATGATGGGGCTTCATCTTTGGGAAGCAGCTACACTCTTTTTATTTGCAAAACCTGAACATGACTGTGTAATTACTATTCTATGGTTTTTAAAGAAACAAATGCTCTCCACTCATTCACATCTAATTGTGCCTCATTTGCAAGATACACTAAAAATTGGTTTGTCTCCAACTACACTTCCCATTCCTGTTCTCAATGAAGTTTCTAACAGTATAAGAAAATAACTGCAGATGCTGATACAAATCGAAGGTATTTATTCACAAAATGCTGGAGTAACTCAGCAGGTCAGGCAGCATCTCGGGAGAGAAGGAATGGGTGACGTTTCGGGTCGAGACCCTTCTTCAGACTGATGTCAGGGGGGCGGGACCAGTTTCTAACAGGAAAGGTGGACTGTCTGCCTGTCAAGTACGACAGGCTCTTTGCCAGAACAAGCCTCCACTTTTTTCCAAATCTTTCACGCAGAATCTGGCACTGCATATTATTTCCTTGAACAATCTCCTGTAGAAAAGCATTCCAAGTCAAAATTTCCCCACTTCCCCTCTGTCAACTTCACTGTTGTAATCTTTGTCCAACATTTTACATTTGACAATGAAGCCTGGGAATTAGATTTTGTCCTTATTAGTCCTTGATTAGTACGGGTGTCAGGCGTTATGGGGATAAGGCAGGAGAATGGGGTTAGGAGGGAAAGATAGATCAGCCATGATCGAATGGCGGAGTAGACTTGATGGGTCGAATGGCCTTATTCTGTTCCTATCACTTATGAACTTATTAGTGTGAAAAATAGGGTGTGTGTGTGTGTGAGAACTGATAGCTAATCGGGTGGCCAACAAATGGGGCCGCTGACTGCCGAGGCCTACCTGAGGCCGCCGACCTCCACCGCCTCCCCGGGGTCGTTGCCGCCGACGTCCGAGGCCCACCTGAGGCTTCCACCGCCGCTGCCGCCGACCTCCACCACCTCCCCGGGGTCCGCTGCGACCACCGCCGACCTCCACCGCCTCCCCGGGGCCGCCGATTGCCGAGGCTTACCTGAGGCTGCCGCCGCCGACCTCCACCGCCTCCCTTGGTCCGCTGCCGTTGACGACCGAGGCGTCTGCACAGCCGCTGCCGCCCACGTCCTTCCCGACCTCTTCACCGCCGCCCACGCCCTCCCCGACCATCCGCTGACCAGGCCGGCCGCCACTTACCCGGGCTCCAGGTCCCCGCGGGCCTCCCCCAGCGACCGTTTCGATCCACACCGCTCCACCGCCCAGCAGCAGGTCACAGCCGTCGTTGTCCCCGGCCCCCGGGACCAACAACAGGCTGCAGCTCCACCCGGCCCACAGACACCACGCTGGGCCCACAGCCCCCACCAGGCAGAGTCCCACAGCACCGCTGGGTCCTACTGCCCACCCCCTACTACAGGTAACTGCAGCAGGGGTTCCACTAGGTCTCCCCCTTCCCCCTCTAGCCAGGCGACCCCAAGTACTCCTCATGCCCCCCTTTGCCCTGGTAACCCACCACCCCCCCCTCACCATACATCCCCTCCACCTCCACCTGCCTCCATCCGACCCCAACCCCCACCATTGCCGGGTGTTTACCATCCCCCCTGACCTCCCCCTTTCAGACACAGAACCGTCTGTCCTCAGCAGAGGCCTTACCCTTTGTTCCCCTCCGCCCCCACATCAACGAGTTCCGCGTCCGCCATGACGTGGAGCTCTTCTTCCGCCGCGACGTGGAGCTCTTCTTCCGCCTCCGAGCCTTTTTCCATGGTAAGGAGTCCCCACCCCCCACTGATGACCCCTTCTCCTGTTTCCAATGGACCCCCTCCTCTTGGACCCCCCCTCCCGTTTGGCCAACTACCCTCACTAGAACTTTTTATCTCCAACTGCCGGCATGACATTAGCCGCCTCAAATTCTCCACTCCCCTGACGAACTCCAACCTCTCCCCTCCTGAACATACAGCCCTCCACTCACTCCGCAACAACCCGGATTTAATCATTAAGTGGAACAGCATCCCTCTCCCCATCAGAACTGCCCGCTCCATCGACTCCTTTAAGTCCAGGCTCAAAACCTATTTCTACTCCCTAGCGTTTGAGGCTCATTGAGGAGGCGCTGTGAACTGTTTTGTATGTGCTGTTATGTTTGTGTGCTACTGTATGTTTCATTTTTTCCTTAGTACCTAATCAGATGTACAGCACTTTGGTCAACGTGGGTTGTTTTTAAATGTGCTATACAAATAAAATTGACTTGACTTGATTAAACCCGCTGACAAGGGAGGGGCTGTGGTAGTCTGGCGTGCTGACCTCTACTGGACCGAGGCCAGACGACAACTCTCAGACACCTCTTCCTACGTATCCTTGGACCATGACCCCACCGACAAACACCAGACCTTTATCAGCAGCACCATCACGGACCTCATCATCTCCGACGATCTACCCCCCAGTGCCTCCAAACTCATAGTTCCCCAGCCCCGCACGGCCCGATTCTACCTCCTAACCAAAATCCACAAACAGAACTGTCCCGGCAGACCCATTGTCTCTGCCTGCTCATGCCCCACCGAACTTATCTCTACCTACCTCGACTCCATCCTATCCCCCCTGGTTAAATCCCTCCCCACCTACGTCCAAGACACCTCACACGCTCTCCATCTCCTCGATAACTTCCGGTTCCCAGGTCCCCACTCCCTCATCTTCACCATGGATGTCCAGTCACTCTACACTTCCATCCCCCACAAGGATGGTCTCGAAGCCCTCCGTTTCTACGCCTGCCTCTTTGTTGGGTACGTCGAACAATCCCTGTTCCAGACGTACACTGGCCCCATCCCCGAACTCTACCTCCGCTACATCGACGACTGCATTGGTGCTACCTCTTGCACACATGCAGAACTCACTGACTTCATACACTTCACCTCCAATTTCCATCCTGCCCTTAAATATACCTGGACTATCTCCGACATCTCCCTCCCGTTTCTGGACCTCACCATCTCCATCGCAGGAGACAGACTAGTGATGGACATTTACTATAACCTGTAGATCCATGTCTGGTTTTACTGTTGTGCACCCGGTCCATAATCCAGGCCGGGTTTTGTACTGGGTTACACAGGAATCAGGCGGGAGACGAGGTAATGGAAGCCAGCATCTGTACTATAAGGCCCTGCTAATAAAGGACTTATATATATACCTGAGTGCTTCTCAATGAACACACTCACAAACATGGTGTCAGAGGTGGCCATTATTTAGCTTTTGGGTCACCACAATTTGTTTCCTCAAGACTTTTGACGTCTCTAACCATGGCTGATTCTTTTCGGAAGCCTGATCCACTTGTCTTCGACGGCAACATCGGTGAACGTTGGCGCACCTTCGAGGAAGATTACGATGTATTCTTTATTACGATGTATACCAGGTTCGAGGTCGATTTGAGTACAGTGTTTAAATCCTGCGGGTTGATGCATATACGTATCTCCCGCTTGTCCTTCTTGGTCGCGGCCACCATCGAGGACACCCAGTCAGTGGGCTCCGTAACAGGAGCAATAACTCCTATAGCTTCCATCCTGTCAAGCTCTGCCTTGACCCGGTCTCGCATGGCAACTGGGACGCGATGAGCAGGGCGGACCACGGGTCTCACATCCCGGTCAATAGTCATTGAGTAAGTGATAGGCAGCTTGCCCAGTTCATCGCTGAAAAGATCCTTATAGTTCGCGAGGATCTGTTGTGTGGAGTCTGGGACTGGCGCAAGCTGATGCACGGCCTTGCCGAATGAAATCAGTCCCATGTTGATACATGCTTCAACGCCAAGGAGAGGCACGACTGTGCCATCAACAACGTAAAATTGTAAATTGTACGATTGTGCTGCGAGGTGGCACCGTAGCTCCACCACTCCAATAGGAAGCACTTCGTTCCCCCCGTATGCCTGGAGGGTTGCGTCACATGTTTTTAATTCCTCAGCTCTACGAAGCCTTGAAAACTCGGCAAGAGATATGACGTTGCACGCCGCACCTGTGTCTACTTTCACAACAAAAGGCCACAGTGTTCTCCGTTCTCGATGCCAAGACCTCGTTCTGGCAAATTCCCCTGGACCACAAATCATCTCTGCTCACTACTTTCAGCACATCCTTCGGACGCTACAGATTCCTGCGGATGCCGTTCGGGATTAACGCGGCCAGTGAAGTGTTTCAACGCTCTATGGAGCAGCTCTTCGACAGATGCCCATGTGCGATTGTTGTCGATGACATTATCGTGGCGGGTAAGGACGTGCAGGAGCATGATGTTAACTTAACGAAGGTACTCAATCGTGCCAGGGAGATACACTTAAAACTCAACCCCAACAAGTGCAGGTTCCGTGTCAACAAGGTAAAATATGTAGGACATGTTTTCACCAGTGAGGGCCTCAAGGCTGATCCTGAGAAGACAGCAGCCATCAGTGAGATGGCAGTTCCGACTGACGTCACCAGCCTACAGAGGTTCCTGGGCATGGTGAACTATCTTGGCAAGTTTATTCCTCACTTTAGTGAACTCTCCGCTCCACTGCGACAGCTATCTCACAAAGACATTGCATGGACGTGGCATGAGCAACAACAGCGGGCTTTTGACGCTCTCAGACACCTGATGTCGTGTCCTCCCACCCTGGCATATTTCGACGTCAATCGACTAGTTACGCTGACCTGCGACGCATCCCAGTATGGACTCGGTGCTGCGTGCCTGCAGGATGGCCAGCCCATTGCTTATGCCTCAAGGACCATGACAGACGCGAAGACACGCTACGCACAAATCGAGAAAGAACTGTTGGCGGTTGTCTTTGCATGTGAAAAGTTCGACGATTACATTTTCGGCAAGGCTGCCATTGTGGAGACCGATCACCAACCACTGATTTCCATACTGAACAAACCACTCCATGCTGCCCCGGCGAGACTGCAACGTATGCTGCTGCGTCTCCAAAAGTACGACATTACACTAACCTACAAACCCGGCAAGGACATGCACCTAGCTGACACCTTGTCCCGTGCGCCTAGGAAGACCTCTAACGAGCATGCTGCCGAGAAGGATTGTTTTGATGTCATGATGGTCGATCATCTCCCCTCGTCTTGTTTGGAATTGTTGGTGGCACACACGGCAGAGGACGACACGTTGCAGTCGCTTGCGTCCATCATTCGACACGGTTGGCCGAGCAAATCGCATTTGGTACCATTCTCTGTATAACCGTACTTCCCCGTTAGAGATGAGCTGGTTATCGAGAACGGGGTCATTATGAAAGGCCACAAGGCGGTGATCCCTGCCTCACTACGGCAGCAGTACTTTGACGCAATACATAGGGGCCATCCTGGCGCTGAGGCAACGGTTCAGCGAGCCAAAAGTATGTTTTTCTGGCCTGCTATATCCGACTACGTGCACCAGAGGGTGCAATCATGTGCAGTATGTAACAGCTTGGCCCCACATCAGCAAAGGGAACCACTTTTGCTGCACCCGGTTCCTGATTTACCCTGGTCCTCTGTGGCCACTGACATTTGTGAGTGGCGTGGCAATCAATATCTGGTTCTGGTGGATTCCTATTCCGAATGGTTCGAGGTCGATTTGCTCCGCACAGTTTCCTCAGCGGCGATAATTCAAAAACTGGCGAGACATTTCTCGGTCCATGGGTCTCCTCACACCCTCATGTCGGATAATGCCGGTCAATTTACCAGTCAGTGTTTCAAGGACTTTGCCATGCGCTGGGATTTTAAACACATCACCAGCAGCCCGGAGTATCCACAGTCAAACGGGCTAGCCGAGAGGGCTGTCCGTAGTGCCAAACAGGTCATGGAGAGATCCAGAAGAGCCGGGTCTGATGTATTCCTGGATCTCCTCAATCTCCGTAACGTTTCACGTGACCCGGTATTGGGTTCGCCGGCCCAACGATTGATGTCCAGACAAACTCGTACCACCTTTCCTGTTGCAAGACACCTGCTGCAGGCACATGTTCACGAGCCCCAAGTTGTTCAGGCTCAGCTGCAACATAAACGGCAGATCCAGAAGGCGTATTACGACAGGTCTAGCCATCCTCTCCAGCCTCTGTCCGGGGGTCAGACGGTCCGTCTGCAGACCCAGAAGGGTCATGATCGTCTGGGTGTCGTTAGTGGGACCTGCCAGGAGCCGCGGTCCTATCTTGTCCAATCGGAAGGAGGAACCTACCGGCGGAACAGAAAACACCTTCTACCGGTGAATGAGCCGGTGCCAGCTCATCCGCGTTCACATGGCTACGCGGAGGTCGCAGATGGCGGGTTACAGACCAATGTAGGCCAGGCGTCGGCAGACCACAAGCTGGTCTTAACACCAACAAAGGAGCCGGTGATGGAATCACCCATGACTTCACTGGTGCAGTCTCCTGTGCAGAAGGCCGTTGCGAGACCAGTGCCGTTTGAACCACCATCCATGGTGCTGACACCTACAATGGGTACGGCGGAGGGCTGGTATTGTACTCGTGCAGGACGGGTCTGTAAGCCCAATCCCAAGTACCAAGACTGTGGCTAGACACTTGCTATGGACTCTGGTTAATTACGGTCGTTACCGTTCCCCTTTTGTTTATCTTACTCGAGTTGTATCCTCCTCTGTTTAGCGTTGCTGTAGTTGTCTTTTCATCCCTTGTATTAGGATGGGGGTAAGTTGTAAGTTGTAGTTATTTCATATTGTTATCTAGTTTGGGGGGGCTTATGCTTAAGAAGGGGGATGTAGATCCATGTCTGGTTTTACTGTTGTGCACCCGGTCCATAATCCAGGCCGGGTTTTGTACTGGGTTACACAGGAATCAGGCGGGAAACTGGAGGTAATGGAAGCCAGCATCTGTACTATAAGGCCCTGCTAATAAAGGACTTATATATATACCTGAGTGCTTCTCAATGAACACACTCACAAACAAACCCCACTGACTCGCACAGCTATCTGGACTACACTTCTTCCCACCCGGTCCCATGCAAAAAGTCTATCCCCTACTCCCAATTCCTCCGTCTACGCCGCATCTGCGCCCGGGATGAGGTGTTCCACACTAGGGCTTCCGAGATGTCCTCGTTCTTCAGGAAACGGGGCTTCCCCTCCTCCATTATAGATGAGGCTCTCACTAGGGTCTCTTCTACATCCCGCAGCTCCGCTCTTGCTCCCCCTCCCCCCACTCGCAACAAGGACAGAATCCCCCTTGTTCTCACCTTCCACCCCACCAGCCAGCAGATCCAACATATCATCCACCAACATTTCCGTCACCTACAACGGGACCCCACCACTGTCCTTATCTTCCCATCCCCTACCCTCTCTGCGTTCCGCAGAGACCGTTCCCTCCGTAACTCCCTGGTCCACTCGTCCCTACCCAAACCACCCCAACCCCGGGCACTTTCCCCAGCAACCGCACGAGATGCAACACCTGTCCCTTTACCTCCCTCCTCAACTCCATTCAAGTCTTTCCAGGTGAGACAAAGGTTCACCTGCATCTCCTCCAACCTCATTTATTGCATCCGTTGCTCTAGATGTCAACTTATTTACATCGGCGAAACCAAGCGCAGGCTCGGCGATCGCTTCGCTGAACACCTGCGTCCGGTCCGCATTAACAAAACTGATCTCCCGGTGGCCGAGCACTTCAACTCCCCCTCCCATTCCCAGTCTGACCTTTCTGTCATGGGCCTCCTCCAGTGCCATAGTGAGGCCCACCGGAAATTGGAGGAACAGCACCTCATATTTCGCCTGGGCAGTTTGCAGCCCAGTGGTATGAACGTCGACTTCTCCAACTTTAGATAGTCCCTCTGTCCCTCCCTTCCCCTCCCCCTTCCCAGATCTCCCTCTATCTTCCTGTCTCCACCTATATCCTTCCTTTGTCCCGCCCCCCTGACATCAGTCTGGGAAGAAGGGTCTCGACCCGAAACGTCACCCATTCCTTCTCTCCCGAGATGCTGCCTGACCTGCTGAGTTACTCCAGCATTTTGTGAATAAATGGAATCACAGATTGGGCGCAAATGCGGTAAAATATTTCCCGTTAGTATGTTTTTCACACAGACTTTGGAGATATAGTGTAGGAACGGGCCCTTCAGCCCACTAGGTCCATGCCGACCAGCGATCCCTGTACACTAACACTATCCTACACACTAGGGATAATTTTACAATGATTCCAAAGCCAATTTACCTGAAAACCTGTACGTCTTTGGAGTGTGACAGGAAACCAGAGAACCTGGAGAAAACCCACATGGTCACAGGGAGAATGTACAAACTCCATACAGACAGCACCTGTAGTCAGGATCGACCCTGGGTTTCTGGTGCTGTACGGCAGCAACTCTACATCTGAGCCTATGTGCCACCCTAACAGATTATTGTTAAAAGGGCATTATCTCCTGGGCTCCAAATGGCAGTGGGATGCAGAGTTCAAAACTGCTTCATCATTGCCAAGCTGATTACTGGAAAGGACATTAAATCTGGGCATGCACACACCACAAATAGAAAAGGACTGCCCTAGAGCTAAGAGAATATGCAGCTGGTGGCAGGGTGGGGTTAGGTCAGGGACAAACGTATGAATCGGAACAGGAACACTTCATTATTTAAGCTGGTGAAGAGCGCAGGGAAGACTTACAAGCATGTTGCCAGGACTTGAGCACCTGAGGTATGGCGAAAGGCTGGGCAGGCTAGGACTTTATTCCTTGGAGCGCAGAGGGATGAGGGGTGATCTTATAGAGGTGGGGAAAATCATGAAGATGATCTATTGGGCAGGAAAATCACGAACCAGAGGGCACAGGTTTAAGGTGAGATGGGTAACTTTTAATAAGAACCTGAGGGGCACGTTTTTCACTCAGAGGGTGGTGGGTGTATGGAACGAGCTGCTGCAGGAGGTAGTTGAGGCAGGGACTATAACAGCATTTAACAGACACTTGGACAGATACATGGATAGGAAAGGTTTAGAGTGATATGGGCCAAATGTGGGCAAATGGGACTAGTTTAGATGACACATCTTCAACAGTAAGGACACGTTGGGTCGAAGGACCTGTTTCCGTGCTGTATGACTCCATGACTATTTAATCCCACTGCATCATTTGCTAAGATCTTGGCTGAACTGCTGGTGACCTTTTTTTTATGTCTATGAATGTGCCAGGCGTAGATTGGGCCTATAAATATGAAGATCTTTGTACAACTCAACAAGCTGCTATTGTTATTCGTAGAATCTCTCAAAGAATCTCCCTGAACTCAAAGTACAGGGAGGTTTTATATTAATTAAGCATAAAGATAACAACAGGTACCTAAATAAAGTCATTGAGTCATAGAGTGATACAGTGTGGAAATAGGCCCTTCAGCCCAACTCGCCCACACTGGTCTACAACGTCCCAGCTACCCTAGTCCCACTTGCCTGCACTTGGTCCATAATCCTGGTAATAATACAGGTTCAATACAGCAAACCTTATATTTAATGGACCTCCCTTGTAACGGGCTGTGGTTATGGTGGACAGACATGCGAACAGCTGCTGACGCCATCCCCAGCTTACACTTCAGCCCAACTCGTTGATGCCGACCAGCTTTTATAACTGAGTTAGTTCCATTTGCCTGCGTTTGGCCAATATCCCTGTAAACATTTCCCTTCCACATACCTGCCTTTCAGTTTAGTTTAGTTTTGAGATACAGTCCAGCGCGGAAACAGGCTCTTCTGCCCTCTGATGCCCACCAGTCATCCCCACACATTCACACGATCCTACACACACTAGGGACACTTTACAACTTTACCAAACCAATTAACCTACAAACATGGACGTATTTGTAGGGTAGGAGGAAACCGGACCTCCCAGGGAACACCCACACAGTTTACAGGGAGAACATACAAACTCCGTACAGACAAGCACCGGAGTCAGGATCGAACCAGGGTTTCTGGCGCTGTAAGCAAACAACTCTACCACTGCGCGACCTTGCTGCCCTGCCTAAATGTGTTTTAAACACCATTGCTGTGCTCTCCTCTGCAGCTCCCTCTGGGAGCTTATTCGGACTATAGTGGCTTCACCTTGTACTAAAGGTTATTGCCTTATTATGTATCTATACTCTGTAAATGGCTCGATTGTAATCATGTTTTGTCTTTCTGCTGACTGGTTAGCAGGGAACGAAAGCTTTTCACTGTACCTTGGAACACATGACAATAAACTAAACTCAACTATTAACCCCCTCCATTGTCTGTGTCCTTGACCCAAAGTCATCACCTCTATTTTGCTGCTTGGCTGAAATGGAAGATAGACACAAAAAGCTCGAATAACTCAGCGGGACAGGCAGCATCTCTGGAGAGAAGGAATGGGTGATGTTTCATGTCGAGACCCTTCTTCAGACCAGTTGGGGATAAGGGAAATGAGAGATATAGACGATGATGTGGAGAGATAAAGAACAATGAATAAAATATATGCAAAAAAGTAAGGATGATAAAGAGGAAACAGGCCAATGTTGGCTGTTTGTTGGGTGAAAATGAGAAGCTGGTACGACTTGGGTGGGGGAGGGATAGAGAGAGAGAGAGAGGGAGAGACACCCCTCACCCCCTCCAACTCTCCCCCTCACCCCCTCACCACCTCACCCCCTCCACCTCTCCCCAATCCCTCCACCACTCCCCCTCCAACTCTCCCCCTCACCCTCTCCCTCTCACCCCCTCCAACTCTCCCCCTCACCCTCTCCCTCTCACCCCCTCCAACTCTCCCCCTCACCCTCTCCCCCTCCACCTCTCCCCATCCCTTCCACCTCTTCCCCTCCAGCTCTCCCCCTCCACCACTCCCTCACCCTCACCAGTTCTCCCCATCCCCTCCACCTCTCCCCCTCCAGCTCTCCCCCTCTCCCCCTCACCTATTCCAACACCCCTCTCATTCCTCTTCCTTTCACCTCTTTCTCCCACCCCCTCCTCCTTCATCTCCTCCAACCTTCACCTGCACCTGAATTCCACATACCTAACTGCAACCTGCACCCTCCCTCCCTCTCTCCTCTGCACCCTCCCTCCATCTCCCCACCACACCCTCCCTCTCCTGCACCCTCCCTCCCTCTCTCCTCTGCACCCTCCCTCCCTCCCTCTCTCCTCTGCACCCTCCCTCCATCTCCCCACCACACCCTCCCTCTCCTGCACCCTCCCTCTCCCCCTGCACCCTCCCTCTCTCCCTGCACCCTCCCTCACTCCTCTGCACCCTCCCTCTCCCCCTACACCCTCCCTCTCCCCCTGCACCCTCTCCCCCTGCACTCTCCCCCTGCACCCTCCCTCTCTCCTCTGCACCCTCCCCCTGCACCCTCCCTCTCTCCCCCTGCACCCCCTCTCTCCCTCTGCACCCTCCCTCTCCCCCTGCACCCTCCCACTCTCCCCCTGCACCCTCCCACTCTCCCCCTGCACACTCCCTCCCTCTCTCTCTCCCCCTGCACCCCCCCTCTCCCCCTGCTCCCTCCCTCTCCCCGTGCCTCTGCTCTGCTCTGCCCTTGCCCGGCGGGCTGGGAGCCGCGTCCTGGGGTACAGGTGTTTGCCAGCGGCCGCTTGTTACCTGTTGCCTGGTGCCACCGGCGGCTGATGGGGAGCCCGCGACACGGGGCTGGTATCTGTGCGGCCCCGGGGCAGAGCTGGTGCCGGGCGGGGCTGGGGCTGTGGAGGGGCTGGGGCTGTGTGGAGGGGCTGGGGCTGTGTGGAGGGGCTGGGGCTGTGTGGAGGGGCTGGGGCTGTGTGGAGGGGCTGGGGCTGTGGAGGGGCTGGGGCTGTGGAGGGGCTGGGGCTGTGGAGGGGCTGGGGCTGTGGAGGGGCTGGGGCTTGGGCTTGTCGGACTGCCTCAAGGCAGCGGCTGGCCCGAGGAGAGGAGAGGAGGGGTGGGGTGAGAGAGGTGGTAGGGGTGGGAATGGGAAGGAGAGGGGTCTGGATGGGACGGAGAGGAGGAATGGGAGAGAGGGGAGGAATGGGAGGGAGAAGGGAGCGTGCAGGGGAGAGGGGTGGGAATAGGGGGAATGGGAGGAGGGAGGGGAATGGGAGGGAGGGAGAATGGGTGGGAATGGATGAGAGTGGTGGGAATGGGTGGGAGGTGTAGGTGGGAATGGGTGGGAGGGGGGTAGGGAGAGGAGGGACAGAGGAATGGGAGGGAGAGAGGAATGGGAGGGTAGGCTGGGAATGGGAGAGAGGGTGGGAATGGGTGGGAGAAGAGTGGGCGGGAGGGGAGTGGGCAGGAGGGGAGGGAGGGGTGGGAGGAGAGGGTGGGAGGGAGGGGTGGGTGCGAATGGATGGGAGGGGAGGGAGGGGTGGGTGGGAATGGGTGGGAGGGGAGGGAGGGGTGGAAGGGGAGGGAGTGGTTGGGGAAGGGATGGAAGGAGAGTAGCAGGTGAAGAATCTGGAGGTGTGAGAGAACATTGAAGGTGGAGGTAAATAGGCAAAGAACAGCCGAGGGGAAGTGGGACAGTGGAGGTGGTGGGGAGGAACCCGGATTGGCCAGGGATGGGGTGCGGGAGGGTGGGGAGATGTGGGGAAGGCAGTGGGAGCCAATGGGATTGGCCAGGCATGTTGGGGTATATGGGAGTGGGGTGGTGGGGAAGGATTTGAAGAGGGAAGAAGAGGTATCGGTGATGTTGGGGAGAAACACCGGAGAAAGCATTTTATCGGGATGCACCACAGCCTGGTTTGGGAACAGCTCCATCCACGGCCGTAAGAAATTGCAGTGAATTGTGAACACGGCCTGGGCCATCACACAAACTAACCTCCCTTCCCTTGACCTCATCTACACCTCACGCTGCCCCGGCAAGGCCAGCAGCATAATCAAGGACCAGTCGCACCCTGGTCATTCCCTCTTCTCCCCTCTCCCATCGGGCAAAAGGTACAGAAGTGTGAAAACGCACACCTCCAGATTCAGGGACAGTTTCTTCCCAGCTGTTATCAGGCAACTGAACCATCCTACCACAACCAGAGAGCAGTGCTGAACTACTATCTACCTCTTTGATGACCCTTGGACTATCCTTGATCGGACATTGCTGGCTTTACCTTGCACTGAATGTTATTCGCTTGTCATGTATCTGTACACTGTAAATGATTTAGATTTTTAGATTTTTTTAGATTTAGAGATACAGCGCGGAAACAGGCCCTTCGGCCCACCGAGTCCGCGCCAACCAGCGATCCCTGCACACTAACATTATCCTACACACACTAGGGACAATTTTTACATTTACCCAGTCAATTAGCCTACATACCTGTACGTCTTTGGAGTGTGGGAGGAAACCGAAGATCTCGGAGAAAACCCACACAGGTCACGGGGAGAACGTACAAACTCCGTACAGACGGCGCCCGTAGTCATGATCGAACCTGAGTCTCCGGCGCTGCATTCGCTGTAAGGCAGCAACTCTACCACTGCACCACCGTGCCCGCCCATCAAATGGAATGATTGTCATCATGTATTGTCTTTCTGCTGACTGGTTAGCACGCAATAAAATGCTTTTCACTCTACCTCGTTGCACGTGACAATAAACTGAACTGAACTGGGTGGTGTCAGGGCCTGCAGGTTGGGTTTGGGGCGGAGGGGATAGAGAGTGGGATCTGGGGAGGGGGAGGGATGGATGTGGGGAGGAGGTAGTTGTGGGGGGGGGGGGTGATGGGAGTAGCTGGAGGGTAGGTGAGGAGGGGTAGAGAGAGGGGATTGGAAGGATACTGACGAGTGTGGCAAGATGTCGACAAGGAGGGGTTGAAAGGAGGGGGAGGTGAGGGATGCTGGAGAGGAAAGATTAATTACCATGGAGGGCATGCATGAAGGAGAGGCGTCGCAAGTGAGCGAGCTATGGGGGGGGGGGGGGGGGGGGGAGACACCATTTGGGAGACACCATCACAGGGCGGCTTTACGGGAATAGAAACCTGTGCTGATTGATTTCCATTCAGGAGACACAAAAGATGCTGTAATCTGGAGGCAGAAACAGACTGCTGGAAGAACTCGGCAGGGCAGGCAGCATCTGTGGAGGCAGTGGGACAATCGACGTTTCGGGTTGCGACCCCACATCTAGACTGGATAAGGGAAATTGAAAGGCTGTTTTTTGATTTTTCTGATGCTTCCTTATTGATTTCCAGAAGTGTTTCCTCTTCGTTTCGTACCCGATGCAGATAAGGGGAAAAAATTGCTTCATTCTACTTTTATATACAGTATCAAACTCCAAAGAGTAGATTTTTGCATCGTCTAAGAAATTGTGTCCTTTTCTTTGTTGGGAGGAGTGATTTGCGCAAGGCTCATAGGACCTTTGGTTACAGTACGTGATGCAGTAGGGAGGCGCTGATATGAATCATTAAAACTGCGATAAGACTGTTCTCTCACCCACCAAAGATACTTCCTTCATTATTAGAGTGTGGGTCCACACAGCAGACGGTTGAGATCCGTTATAAACAAACATGATCTCTGCCAGAAACAGTCAAACATTTGTTCTACGTTATGTATATTACTCTTTTAGAGTTATCATGTTTACTTAACTATTATATTGTTGTGATGCGTACAGCTGCCCAGCATGGAAACAGGCCCACTGGCCAAACCTGTCCATGCCCCAATCAAGTTGACATTCTGGGCTAGTCCCATTTGGCCCATACTCCTCTAAACCCCTTATGTTCATGTATCTGTCCAAATGTCTTTTGCAAGTTGTAATTGTACCCGCTTCTATAGGATCTTGATCCAAAATATGGACTGAGTGGAAAAGGCTGCACCTGAGGTCCTACTTAAATCTCTACTCTCTCACCTTAAGCCTATGCCCCCTTGTTTTAGATATTTATATAATCTTGCATCCTCACGGTATCTATATAATCTTTCATCCTAGGTGGCACGGTGGTGCAGTGGTAGAGTTGCTGCCTTACAGTGCCAGAGACCCAGGTTCAATTCTAACTATGGGTTCTGTCTATACTGAGTTTGTACGTTCTCCCCGTGACTGCATGGGTTTTCCCTGGGTACTCTGGTTTCCTCACACACTCCAAGGACGTACAGGTTTGTAGGTTAATTGGCTTTGGTAAAGATGGTAAATTGTCCCTGGTATCAAAGATAGTGCTAGTGCATCGCTTGTCAGCGCGGACTCGGAGGGTCAAAGGGCCTGTTTCCGCATTGTGTCTCTAAACTAAACTAAACTCACTGCATCACTAAATATTAGTTTAGACTACTTTAGAGATACAACGCGTAAACAGGCCCTTCGACCCGCTGAGTCTGCGCCGACCAGTGATCCCCGTACACCAACACTACACGCTAGGGACAATGAACAATTTTACTGAAGCCAATTAACCCACAAGCTTGTACGTCTTTGGAGTATGGGAAGAAACCGGAGCACATGAAGAAGACCTCTGCAGGTCACGGGGAGAACGTGCAAACTCCGTACAGACAGCACCCGTAGTCAGGATCGAACCCGGGTCTCTGACGCTGTAAGACACAACTGTAAGCCACAACTCTACCACTGTGCTACCTGCATCATCCAGAGTGGAATTGTTCATGTTGCTGCATTGTAGTCATTGGGAGAACTTCCACTGGAAAAGGTGTGCACGTTCAAATGAAAATCCCGTTGGAAACCCAGATGTTAGAATTCCCAGAAAAGTGCACTACACTGCTTTCCTTTGTGCTGAGCCTATTTCTGACTGCAGAATTTGATATTTCTCGGTGGTGGGAATGTGGGGACAATTAAATGGATTGGAGGTATAAGGTCATAAGTGATAGAAGCAGAATTAGGCCATTCGGCCCATCACGTCTACTCCGCTATTCTACCATGGCTGATCTCTCCCTCCTAACCCCATTCTTCTGCCTTCTCAAAACCCCTTATACCCGTACTAATCAATAATCTATCTATCTCTGCCTTGGTTGTTAAAACAAATAGTGATTGATGGTTGCAGTGGGCCAAAGGGCCAGTTTCCATGCGGTAGCTAAAAGACACTTGGACAGGTACATGGATAGGAAAGGTTTAGAGGGATGTGGGCCAAACGCACACAAATGGGACTATGTAGATGGGGCATCTTGGTCGGCATGGACTAGTGGCAACGCCTGCGGATTGTGCAAAAAAAGAATTACAGTTACAGCATATAAATTAAAGTTAATACAGAAAAGACAAAATTTAGTCCCTGGAGTTATAATAGTTAACAGTCCTGATGGCCTGTGGGAAGAAACTCCGTCTCATCCTCTCTGTTTTCACAGCGTGACATCGGAGGCGTTTGCCTGACCGTAGCAGCTGGAACAGTCCGTTGCTGGGGTGGTAGGGGTCCCTCATAATCTTGCTTGCTCTCGAACTACACCTCCTGTTTCCATGCTGTATGAGTCTGTGACTCTATGACTCCCTGTGCCTGCCCATGGCTATGAATTTATGGCTCTGAGGGGATATACCTATGGGTTTTTTAAATGGTTGCAGTGCTGACTAGAAAAATGAATCGATATTATGGAAGAATCGATGCTAAATATATTTGATCAATCTTTTTATTGACCGGTCATTTCTGCATGTTAAATCTTCTGCTTGTTCACAATACAAAACATCTTCTGGTGATGTTGGCACAGGAGTAGATCTGCTGCCGCACAGCGCCAGAGACCCAGGTTCGATCCCGACCTCAGGTGCTGTCTGTGTGGAGTTTGCATGTTTTCCCTGTGGGTTTCTTCCCGGTTCTCCTGTTTCCTCCCATATCCCAAAGAGGAGCAGGTTTGTGAGTTAATTGGCCTCTGTAAATTGCCCCTAGTGTGCAGTGGGATAACTGGTGTGAACAGGTGATCAATGGTCGGCGTGGATTCGGTGGGCAGAAGGGCCTCTTTCCTTGCTGTATCTCTAAACTAAACTGAATGCCCTGCTCCCTACATCTCATACCGAATTTCATCACTAAATCTCGATGGCACCTGTAAAAATAAGTTACGTATCACTATTTAATATGTGATTACTGCTGAAGGTGATTTCCTTAGTGTGTGTTCAGTAATAAAATTTATAGCCGGCTTGAAATATGTTGATATGGTCCGGTATAAATTAGGTTCATTTCAGAAACCTGATCATTTGTTTGCAGAAGAGTACAGATTCCAAATATGAAATTCTTCTCAGTATTTCTTCTGTCTCTGGAGTTGCTTACCTTTGGTGATGTCGTAACATGTTCTTTCTTGAAGCTAGTGAATAATGGTTATGATAATGTTGTCATAGCTATTAACCCTGGGCTTCCAGAAGATGAAAACCTCATTTTAAAAATCCAGGTAGGAATTTCTTAATTGACCTTTCAATGCTTTGTTATTGTTTGCATAAATGTTTCGAGTATAGTCTAGAGTTTAGAGATAAAGGGTGGAAACAGGCCCTTCAGCCCACCGAGTCCACAACGGCCATCGATTACCCGTTCACAATAGGTCTTTGTTATCCCACTTTCACATCCTACACACTGGGGGCAATTTGTAGAAAACAATTAACCGGTAAACCCGCACAAATTTTTTGCAATGTGGGAGGTAACCGCAGCACCCGGAGAAAACCCATGCAGTCACAGGGAAAACGTACAGACTTCATCTAGTCAGAATCGAACCCGGGGCCCTGGCGTTGAGAGACAGCAACGTTACAGCTGTGTCACCATTCTGTCCCGATTATTGTTGCAAGTTGCAAGTTTTGAAAAAAAAAACAAAGAGCCTTCCATGTTTTATTTCTTGAAGGAGTCCGGTATTCCATCTCTTGAGCAGAGGATTCTATTCAATTAAAATTATGGCTGATATTAAAAAGTTACCTAGGAAAATAACTGCAGATGCTGGTACAAATCGAAGGTATCACAAAATGCTGGAGTAACTCAGCAGGTCAGGCAGCATCTGGGAGAGAGGGAACGGGTGACGTTTCGGGTCGAGACCCTTCTTCAGACTGAAGAAGGGTCTCAACCCGAAACGTCATCCTTTCCCTCTCTCCTAGATGCTGCCTGACCTGCTGAGTTACCCCAGCATTTTGTGCTACCTTAAAAAGTTACATGGTTATCCAAGTTTAAAAAATTTTTTGTGTGTTACTCCAGGACATGGTGACTTCTGCCTCAACCTTCCTGTACACGGCCACCAAACAACGAGCTTATTTTCGAGATGTGAAAATTCTATTACCCATCACATGGACAACAAAATCACACTATCAAACACCAACCACGCAATCCTACGAGAAGGTAAAATCTAAACCATTATCAATGGTGGTTTCACTACTTGTTATTTTCATGAATGTTCCCTCATCCACGCTGTTACTTATTCTTAAGCATAAGTATCTCAAATGCAAAGTCTGAAGAAGGAATTTTGCTTTATCACAGGTACAATTGTTTACTAGTTAATCTCTGGAGTCACAGAGTCTTAGACAATAGACAATAGGTGGAGGAGGCCATTCGGCCCTTCGAGCCAGCACCGCCATTCAATGTGATCATTCTCAATCAGTACCCCGTTCCTGCCTTCTCCCCATACCCCCCTGACTCTGCTATCTTTAAGAGCTCTATCTAGCTCTCTCTTGAATGCATTCAGAGAATTGGCCTCCACTGCCCTCTGAGAATTCCACAGATTCACAACTCTCTGACTGAAAAAGTTTTTCCTCATCTCAGTTCTAAATGGCCTACCCCTTATTCTTAAACTGTGGCCCTTTGTTCTGGACTCCCCCAACATTGGGAACATGTTTCCTGCCTCTAACGTATCCAACCCCTTAATAATCTTATACGTTTCGATAAGATCTCCTCTCATCCTTCCAAATTCCAGTGTATACAAGCCTAGTCGCTCCAGTCTTTCAACAGGAGCCTTACAACAGAGAAACAGGTCCTTCGGTCCAACTTGTTCATGCAGACCAAGATGCCCCATTCTCCCGTGTTTGGCCCATATCCCTCTTAACCAGTCTGATGAAGGGTCTCGATCCGAACCGCCACCTATTTCTTTACTCCAGAGATGCTTGCTGACCCGCTGACCTACTCCAGCATTTTGTGCCTATCTCCCTCTTAACCTTTCCTGTTCATGTACCTGTACAAGATTATGTTAAATCACATTTTTCTTTATTGGCAGATGGTTGAACAAAAGCCAGAGTTAAAAGATAAAAAAGTGCAAAATGTGGAGATCAGGATAGTGGAGGTGTGAATTGTGAAACCAGAGGAAGGAATAAATCTAGATCCCTGAATTAATCATTCAGCCAAATGATTCAATTCCCATATTTCAGAAACATCAGATATGCTGCCGGTCTGGTTTATACCTTTTATTTATTTTTAAATTTAGAGTCACACAGCACCAAAAAGGGCCCTTCGGCCCAACTCATCCATGCCAACCAAGATGCCCCATCTAAGCTAGTTCCATTTGCCCACATTTGGCCCAGCAAATATAACGACAATCGGTCTGAAGAAGGGTCCCGACCCGAAACATCGCCTCTCCATATTCTTCAGAGGAGCTGCCTGGCCCGTTGAGTTACTCCAGCACTCTGTGTCTTTTTTGTAACCAACATTGAAGTGCCTTTTGTCTACATATATTTTAAAAATTATTTTATGCCTTGAAAAGGAACTCTCTTAACTTATTTTTCTGCTGCCTTTGTATGTCTGTGCAAGGCCAGCTGCATAATCAAGGACGAGTCGCAACCTGGTCACTCCCTCTTCTCCCTTCTCTGATCGGTATAAAAGTATGAAAACGCACACCTCCAGATTCAGGGACAGTTTCTTCCCAGTTATTATCAGACAACTGAACTACTATCTACCTCATTGATGGCCCTCGGACTAACTTTGATCGGACTTTACTCGTGTTATCTTGCACTAAATATTATTCCCTTATCATGTATCTGTACACTGTGAATAGCTCAATTATGATCAAATATTGTCTTTCCACAACTAAAGCTTTTCACCTCGGTACACGTGACAATAAACTAAACTAAACTAATCCTTTCTCTGCTGCCTTTGGATATTTTTAGTTTAGTTTAGTTTAGAGATACAGCGCGGAAACAGGCTCTTCAGCCCACCGAGTCTGCACCAACCAGCGATCCCCGAACATACAATACAATATATCTGTATTGTCATTGTACAGGGGTACAACGAGATTGGGAATGCGCCTCCCATACGATGCAATAAATTAATTAGCTAGTCGGTATTAATTTAAACAACCCAATGAAACAAATTAGAACAGTTTTAAAACAGAACACTATTCTACACACACGAGGGACAATTTATACTTATAGAAAGCCAATAAACCCACAAACCTGTACGTCTTCGGAGTGTGGGAGGAAAACGAAGATCTCGGAGAAAACCCACACGGTCATGGGGAAAACGCACAAACTCCGTACAGACAAGCACCCGCAGTCGGAATGGAACCCTGGTCCCTGCCGCTGTAAGCACCGTAAGGCAGCAACTCTACCGCTGCGCCACTGTGCCACTCTCTACCTGTGCTTTAACTACTTATGTTTTGCAGTGTTGTTTTGGTTTTTAACTCCCCTTTGCCTTTATCATCCTAGGCTGACGTGATCATTGCTGATTCACATATGAAATTTGGTGATGACCCGTACACTCTCCAGTACGGCAGGTGTGGTGAACGGGGCCGGTACATTCATTTCACCCCGAACTTCATGCTGAACGACAGTGTGATCAACATTTATGGCTCACGAGGTGAACAACTTTGCAAGAAAACATTTTCAAATGGGCAACTAGTTAGAATTTCTTGTTTAGTTCAGTTTAGATATACAGCGCGGAAATAGGCCCTTCGGCCCACCGAGTCCGTGCCGACCAGCGATCCCCACACACTAACACTATCCTGCTGCAATAGTGACAATGGGACAATTTACCAATTTTACCAAAGCCAATTAACCTACAAACCTGTGTGTCTTGGAGTGTGGGAGGAAACCCGGAGCTCCTGGAGAAAACCCACGCTGGTCATGGGGATAATGTTCATACAGACTACACCATGTCAAGCTCCATACAGACAGCACCCATAGTCCGGGTCTTTGGCGCTGTAAGGCAGCAACTCTACTGCTGCGCCAATGTTATACTGGCAAAACTATTGTACGAGGAAAAAAGTGCCACAAAGTGGTGGAGTAACTCAGCTAGGTAAGATAGAATCTCTAGAGAACGTGGTTAGGTGATATTTTGGGTCGGACCCTTCCTCAGACTGATCAGGGAGGGGGCGTGGGGGAAGAAAACTAGAAGAGAGGTTGGGCAGGGCAAGGCCTGGCCGGTAATAGGTTGATACAGGTGAGGGGGTGGGTGTTGATAGCCAGATGTTGGACAAAGCCAGAGATGAAAAGGCAGAAAGTGTGAGACGAAAGGATTGAAGAGTTTCGAATTGTGGACGGAATATAGGTGGAAAGGATGGGATAGGGGACAAATGGGTGCAAGTCCAGTTGGGCTGGTGTCAAGAATGTCCAATTCTCAAAGTGTTACGGGGAGGCAGGCAAGATGGCGCCCAACCCAGGCGACTATTTGAGTGCCAGCCACAGAAACAGATCTACAAACTCATTTTATAATTGCTCCACGCTCTTAAATCTGTATTCCTACAGCAACATTTCTTACTTTAACTACCATCTACCTCTTTGATGTCCCTCGGACTACCCATAGCTGGACTTTGCTGGCTTTTCCTTGCATAAAACGTTATTAACTTATCATGTATATCTGTACACTGTAAATGGATTGTTTGGAAGCATGTATTGTCTTTCTGCTGACTGGTTAGCACGCAACAAAAAGCTTTTCACTGTACCTCGGTACACATGACAATAAACTAAACTGAACGGAGAATGGGATTGGGAGGGACAAATAGATAAGCCAAGATCTAATGGTGGAGCAAACTTGATGGGCTGAATGGCCTAATTCTGCTCCTGTGCCTTATGATCTTAGGTCTTTTAATGGTCTATATATTGTGTAGAGTGGCATTGTGTGCAAGATGATCACGATTAAGGTAAAAGACGATCATGGTTACCTTACCCGTAACGATGTGCCATCATGTTGTCAAGGGTACAGAATGTCGGCAAGCTGAGAAGGATACAGAGAAATTCACAAGGATGTTGCCAGGACTAGAGGGTCTGAGCTATAGGGAGAGTTGCCTGGTTCTTTATTCCTTCGAGGGCAGGAGGAAGAGAGGTTATCTCATAGGGATGTATAAAATCATGAGAGGAATAGATTGGGTAGATGCACAGTCGCTTACTCTGTGTAGGTGAATCGAGGACCAGAGGACATAGGTTTAAGGTGCAGGGGAAAAGATTTAATAGGAACATAGAAAACAGGTGCAGGAGGAGGCCATTTGGCCCTTCGAGCCAGCACCGCTCTGAGGGGAATCTGAGGGGTAACTTTTACACACAAAGGGTGGTGGGGGTAAGGAACAATCTGCCAGGGGAGGTGGTTGAGGCAGGGACTATCCCAACGTTTAAGAAACAGTTAGACAGGTACATGGATAGGACAGGTTTGGAGGAATGTGGGCCAAGCATGGGCAGTTGGAACTAGTGTAGCTGGGACATGTTGGACAGTATGGGCAGGTTGGGCCGAAGGGCCTGTTTCCGTGCTATATCACTCTCTGACTCTATGTCAAACAATGTTTAACCAATATGTTAGCATCACTTGGTAAAGTTGCATTTTGATGCAATGCTTGCACAGTGCACTCAAGCCCTGATGATTCAATTCAGTTTCAGTTTAGTTTATTGTCAGGTACAGTGAAAAGCTTTTTGTTGTGTGCTAACCAGTCAGCAGAAAGCCAATACATGATTGCAATCGAGCCGTTCACAGTTGACAGATACATGGTAAGGGAATAATGGTTGGTGCAAAATAAAGCCAGTAAAGTCCGATCAAAGATAGTCTGAGGGTCACCAATGAGGTCAATAAAGAGAGTGATGTTGCACCTTAATGAAAAGCAAGCTGACCGGTGAATCTGTGCAAGGTGTGCCTCTTCCCCTCTCTTCTGCTCTTTAACATGCTCCTTACAAAGCTGGAAGGGGGTTTCGCAGTGGTCAAGTTGCTGCCTTATAGCGCCAGAGACCCGGGTTAGCCCTTGACGAGTGCTGTCTGTACGGAGCTTGTACGTTCTCCCACGCTTGTATGTGGGTTTTCCCTGAGTGCTCCACTTTCCTCCCACACTCCAACGACGTACAGGTTTGTAGGTTCACTGGCTTTGGTAAAAATAGTAAATTGTCCCTAGTTTGTACGATAGTGCTAGTGTACAGGGTGACTGCTGGTCAGCGTGGACTTGGTGGGCCGAAGGGCCCGTTTCCGCCTTGTGTCTCCAAAGTCTAAAGTCTGTGTGTTTGGTCGTTTGTTCTAATATCACATTGTATAATTGAATAACGTTCCTCCCCCACCCTAGTTCCCAGACCTGTTTCAATGTCCTCACGATTAATTTTACTGTTTGTTTGCCTCATTGTCACCCTCCCCTCGGCCAACAAAGAACCACTCTACATTTCCTTGATCATTGTCAACTTTGATCTGTCGTTTTCACACCGTACATTCTCTGTGTACCCTTCCATATCTCCAGCTTCCCTCTCACCTGACTCAGTCCGAAGAAGGGTCTCGACCCGAGACGTCACCCATTCCATCTCTCCAGAAATGCTGCCTGTCCCGCTGAGTTACTCCAACATTTTGTGTCTATCTAACGTTCCAATGAAGCTCATTAAGATGGCAGTTCCGTCAATGGCAAAGACAGAAAATTGAAATATTAAACATAGCCATAATACAATAACAGTAACTAATTTAAGTGTAAATGGCTCCTACACAAGCATTGGTTTTCATAAGTTCATAAGTGATAGGAGCAGAATTAGACCATTTGACCCATCAAGTCTACTCCACCATTCAATCCTGGCTGATCTATCTTTCCCTCTTAACCCCATTCTCCTGCCTGCTCCCCATAGCCCCTGACACGTGTGATTCTACCCAATACCCAATGACTTGGCCTCCACAGCCTTCTGTCGCAATGAATTCCACAGATTCACCACCCTCTGACTAAAGAAATTCCTCCTCATCTCCTTCCTAAAGGAACGTCCTTTAATTCTGAGGCTGTGTCATCATATCATATCATATATATACAGCCGGAAACAGGCCTTTTCGGCCCTCCAAGTCCGTGCCGCCCAGTGATCCCCGTACATTTAACACTATCCTACACCCACTAGCGACAATTTTTACATTTACCCAGCCAATTAACCTACATACCTGTACGTCTTTGGAGTGTGGGAGGAAACCGAAGATCTCGGAGAAAACCCACGCAGGTCACGGGGAGAACGTACAAACTCCTTACAGTGCAGCACCCGTAGTCAGGATCGAACCTGAGTCGCCGGCGCTGCATTCGCTGTAAAGCAGCAACTCTACCGCTGAGCTACCGTGCCGCCTCTGGTCTTAGACTCTCCTTGTGTTTTATATTTGGTTGAGTCAACCCTATTTGGTTTCAACAGATCGGGTATTTGTCCATGAGTGGGCTCATCTTCAGTGGGGCGTGTTTGATGAATACAACGATTTGGCGCCATTTTATTTCTCTGACCAGGATTTCCATGCCACGGGGTGAGTTGCCTTTCAATCTAAATCATATGGTTAGTAGGTGGACAATAAATAAGATTTGTTTCTTCTCGTTTCCAGGCTTGGAGAGAGTTAGATTTAGCTCTAAGGGCTAAAGGAATCAAGGGATATGTGGAGAAAGCAGGAACGGGGTACTGATTTTGGATGATCAGCCGTGGTCATGTTGAATGGCAGTGCTGGCTCAAAGGGCCGAATAGCCTACCCCTGCACCTATTTTCTTTATTTCTACAGATGTAGTTAGCGCACTTACACCCGAACCTAGTGTTATGTTGCTTGAGTATTTAGTTATTGATTTTGGTGGGGATTCCAGTGTGGCTGTGTATCTCTGCAGCAAAATCCCCTCTCCAATCAGGCAAGAGGTACAGAAGTGTGAAAACGCACACATCCAGATTTAGGGACAGTTTCTTCCCAGCTGTTATCAGGCAATTGAACCATCCTACCACAACCAGAGAGCAGTGCTGAACTACTATCTACCTCATTGGAGACCCTTGCACTATCTTTAATCGGACTTTACTGGACTTTATTTTGTATGAAACGTTATTCCCTTTATCCTGTATCTGTACACTGCGGACAGCTTGATTGTAATCATGAATAGTCTTTTCGCTGACTGGATAACACAAAACAAAAATACTTTTCACTGTATCTCGGTACATGTGACAATAAAGTGAACCGAAGTAAAAGGTGGGGTTAGGGTGGGTTTGCGGTGGGAGAGACAAGAAGTTCCAACATTTTAAAGAGAACCTACCTTCAACATGGGGGGATAGACAATAGACAATAGGTGCAGGAGGAGGCCATTCGGCCCTTCGAGCCAGCACCGCCATTCAATGTGATCATGGCTGATCATTCTCAATCACTACCCCGTTCCTGCCTTCACCCCATACCCCCTGACTCCGCTATCCTTAAGAGCTCTATCTAGCTCTCTCTCGAATGCATTCAGAGAATTGGCCTCCTCTGCCTTCTGAGGCAGAGAATTCCACAGATTCACAACTCTCTGACTGAAAACGTTTTTCCTCATCTCAGTTCTAAATGGCCTACCCCTTATTCTAAACTGTGTCCTCTTGTTCTAGACTCCCCCAACATTGGGAACATATTTCCTGCCTCTAACGTGTCCAACCCCTTAATAATCTTATACGTTTCGATAAGATCTCCTCTCATCCTTCTAAATTCCAGTGTATACAAGCCTAGTCGCTCCAGTCTTTCAACATACGACAGTCCCGCCATTCCGGGAATTAACCTAGTAAACCTACGCTGCATGCCCTCAATAGCAAGAATATCCTTCCTCAAATTTGGAGACCAAAACTGCACACAGTACTCCAGGTGCGGTCTCACTAGGGCCCTGTACAATTGCAGAAGGGCCTCTTTGCTCCTATACTCAACTCCTCTTGTTACGAAGGCCAACATTCAACTTGAATAAGTCTTGCGTTGGTTTATTTTGAATGTTGCAGAAAGTGCTCTGCAGGCAAATAATAATAAAAATGTTGGGGCTTGTCTTCACTTTTAGGTGTTCAAAAGAGATAAAGGGCGAGTCTGCTATATGCAATAGAGGCTCCTGTGAACCCTGCAGCATTGATAGCAACACAGGGCTCCCAAGCAGAGATTGTATGTTTTTTCCGGACAAAACGCAAACGACAGCGGCTTCAATCATGTATCTCCAAGGATTGAAAGATGTAAGTTGAACAGCCAGGTCTGGGGCGTCACGGTAGCACAAGGGCGGCATGGTGGCGCAGAGGTTGAGTTGATGCCTTACAACGCCAGAGATCCGGGTTCGATCCTGACTATGGGTGCTGTCTGTATGGAGTTTGTACATTCTTCCCGTGACCTGCGTGGGTTTTCTCCATGTTCTAACTGGTTTCTAGTCAATTAATTGGCTTTGGTAAAAATAGTAAATTGTCCGTAGTGTGTAGTATATATAGTGTTAGTGTGTGCGGGAATCGCTAGTCGGCACGGACTTCGTGGGCCGATGGGCCGGTTTCCGCGCTGTATCTCTAAATGAAACCACTAAATATTTTACTTTAACAATTTCTGTAATAGAGTCAAGTCGTAGAGTGATACAGTGTGGAAACAGGCCCTTTAGCCCAACTTGCCCACACCGGCCAACATGTCCCAGCTAGACTAGTCTCACCTGCCCGCGTTTGGTCCATATCCCTCCAAACCAGTCCTATTCATGTACCTGTTTCTTAAACGTTGGGATAGTCCCAGCCTCAACTACTTCCACTGGAAGCTTCTTCCATACACTCACCTTCTTTTCTGTGAAAAGGTTACCCCTCAGATTCCTATTAAATCTTTTCCCCTTCACCTTAAACCTATGTCCTCTGATGTTCCGTTCACCTACTCTGGGCAAGAGTCTCTGTGCGTCTACCCGATCTATTCCTCTCATGATATTATACACCTCTATAAGATCACTCCTCATCCTCCTGTGCTCCAGGGAATAGAGTCCCAGACTACTCAACCTCTCCCTATAGCTCACACCCTCTAGCCCTGGCAACATCCTCGTAAATCTTCTCTACACCCTTTCCAGCTTGTCAACATCTTTCCTTTAGCATCCTATATAAAAGCAAAGAAACATTTATAAACTGTTTCAAAACCATAATCCTTGTTCATTTTAGGTATCCTATTAACAGCCAATGGCAGGTTTCACTCTATCTAATAGAACAGTATGATTTAAATTACACGACATTTACATTTTCACAAATCCTTGTAGATATTGCAGTAGCACAACAGTGTACATAGAGGAAGCTGGGAATCTTTTTGATATCATTTGCATGTCTTTTTTTAACCATGTTAAAAGCTAATTGAATTCATTCTTCGCATAACATTGAAGTATCTGTTGGTGTAAATACGTAGAACATAGAAGGGTACAAATAACACAGGAACAAGTTCTTTGGTCCAGATCTATGCTGACATAATCCCAAATGAAATCTATCTCATTTGCCTGCACGTGATCCATATCCCTACATTCCCTGAATATCATATCATATCATATCATATATATACAGCCGGAAACAGGCCTTTTTCGGCCCACCAAGTCCGTGCCGCCCAGCGATCCCCGCACATTAACACTATCCTACACCCACTAGGGACAATTTTTACATTTACCCAGCCAATTAACCTACATACCTGTACGTCTTTGGAGTGTGGGAGGAAACCGAAGATCTCGGAGAAAACCCACGCAGGTCACGGGGAGAACGTACAAACTCCTTACAGTGCAGCACCCGTAGTCAGGATCGAACCTGAGTCTCCGGCGCTGCATTCACTGTAAAGCAGCAACTCTACCGCTGCGCTACCGTGCCTATCCACGTGCCTATCTAAAAACCTCTTAAATGCCACTATTGTATCTGCCTCCACCACTACCCCTGGCAGTACGGTCCAGGCAACGCTATCTAAGCCGCTTATAATTTTATACACATGTATCGGGTCTCCCCCCAACCTCCAGAGAAAACAACCCAGGTTTGTCCAATCTTTCCTTATAGTTAATACCCTCTAATCCAAGCACCATTCTGGTCAACCCCATCTGCATCCTCTCCAAAGCTTCCCCATTCTTTCTGTAATGGGGCGACCAGAATTATACACAATACTCCAAATGCAGCATGACCAAAGTCCTATAAAGTTGTAACATGTGTTCCTGACTCTGTTCAATGTCCCGACTGATGAAGGCAAGCATACTATATGCCTTCTTTACCACTCTTATCTGCTTGTGTGATCACTTACAGGGAGATATGGAGCTGGACTACAAGATCCCTCTGTGTATCAAATATAAATAAACATGTATAATACTTGACAGTGCAGCATTTTCTTACCCATTGTTTCCTCGGGAATGGAGTCACTGGTTCAAATCCACAGATTACACCCTGGTAGAAAGGCTTGCAAAGGCTTCGCAAAGCTAGCGAGTGTCACAGAGACAGGGAGAACTAAAGCATCAAGCAAGCCTTGTACTTAAAAGCTGCTGGCTCAGGGAAAATGGTTCCACCCATTGAGCTGATATTTAGAAGTAGGATATAGACACAAAGTGCTACGGTAACTCAGCGGGTAAGGCAGCATCTCTGGAGAAAAAGGATAGGTGATGTTCCAGGTCTGGAGCCGACCCTTCTTCAGAGTCTGAAGAAGGGTCCCGACCCAAAACGTCACCCATCCTTTTTCTCCAGAGATGCTGCCTGACCGGCTGAGTTACTCCAGCACTTGGTGTCTATAACAGTATAACAGTATAACAGAGCTTTATTTGTCGTTCGGTACCGAAGAACCGAACGAAACTACATAGCCGTCATAGAAAAAAAAAGAACACAAGACACATAACCCCAACACAAACGTCCATCACAGTGACTCCAAACACCCCCTCACTGTGATGGAGGCAACAAAACTTCCACTCTCTTCCCCACGCCCACGGACAGACAGCTCGTCCCCGACCGACCCGCACAGTCCCCGCACCGGGCGCTGAAACGTCCCGCGGCCGAACCGGGCGATGAAAGGCCCGCGACCAAGCCTTGTAAACCAGCGGTGTAAACCAGCATCCGCAGTTCCTTTCTACATGTTTAGAAAGTGGAACGTATATAACAAATCCGCAAATGCCAGGAAAGTGCATGTTCCCTCGCTGGATAGATTCTGCGACACTTCTCACACCGAGTCCTGCATTCATTTTTCAGGTGGTCGAATTCTGTGATAACAACACTCACAATGCTGAAGCGCCCAACATGCAGAACAGAATGTGCAATTACAGGAGCACTTGGGACGTGATCAGCAAGTCGGAGGATTTCAAGAATAACCCCCCGGCTAACGTTGCATCCCTCGTGCCGACAATAACTCTACTGCACGTCAAGGACCGAGTGCTGTGCTTAGTTCTCGATGACTCTGGAAGTATGGGCGCGGTATGTCCCCAGTACGGAATTGTAGTGTTGGTTTAAGTTGAGGATATCTATGAGTTTACCCCTTCGTAAGTTCACAAGTTCTAGCAGCAGAAGTAGGCCATTCAGCCCATCAAGTCTACTCCAACATTCAATCATGGCTGATCTATCTTTCACTCTCAATCCCATTCTCCTGCCTTCTCCCCACATCCCCTGACACCCGTACGTCTCGAATCTGTCAATCTTCGCCTTAAAAATATCCATTGACGGCCTCCACAGCCTTCTGTGGCGAAGAATTACACAGATTCACCACCCTCTGACTCAAGAAATTCCTCCTCATCTCCTTTCTAAAGAAATGTCCTTTAATTCTGAGGCTGTGACCTCTGGTCCTAGACTCTCCCACTAGTGGAGACGTCCTCACCACATCCACTCTATCCTGGCCTTTCACTATTCGGTAAGTTTCAATGAGGTCCCCCCTCGTTCTCCTGAACTCCAACGAGTACTGGGCCAGAGGTACTCCAGATTCCTCCCACATTCCAAAGACATGTAGATTTGTTGGTTAATTGGCTTCTGTAATGAGGAGGAATTTCTTTAGCCGGAGGGTGATGAATCTGTGGAGTTCATTGCCACAGATGATGGTGGAAGCCAAGTCATAGTGTGTTTTCAAAGCGGAGTTTGATGGGTAAGGACATCAAAGATTATGGGGAGAAGGCAGGAGAATGGGGTTTAGAGGGAAAAATAGATCAGCCATGATCGAATGGCAGAGCAGACATGGTAGGCTGAATGTCCTAATTTCTGCTCGTATGTCTAATGATCTTAAATACATAAGATCACAAGGCATAGCGGTGGCATGGTGGCGCAGCTGTAGAGTTGCTGCCTTGCAGCGCCAGAGACCCGGGTTCGATCCTGACTGCGGGTGCTGTCTGTACGGAGTTTGTACGTTCTCCCGTGACCGCTTGGGTTTTCTCCGAGATCGTTGGTTTCTTCCCACAGTCCAGAGAGGTACAGGTTTGTAGGTTAATTGGCTTGGCATAAATGTAAAAGTGTCCCCAGTGTGTGTAGGATAGTGTCAATGTGCGGGGACCACTGGTTGGCGATGACTCGATGGGCCAAAGGGCCTGTTTCCGCGCTGTATCTCTAAACTAAACTAAAAACTAAACGAAACATATAGTTGAAGCACGGAGTTAGCTGCTTCTGCAGAAGTCTGAATTTTGAATCTGACTTGCTTTCTTTCTGAAAACAGCAAAATCGTATACAAAGGCTCAGACAAGCAGCATTTATATTCCTGCGGCAGATCATTGAGACAGGATCCAAAGTTGGCATCGTCACTTTTGATAGCACGGCAATTATTAGAACGCAGCTGATAATAGTTGACAGTGAAGCGGATCGGAAGCAACTGATAAACTACCTGCCTACAAACGCAGGTGGTGGAACAAATATCTGTAGTGGGGTTCGGGCAGCTTTCCAGGTAAGTCCCAGAGGACTTTTAATTGTACTTTCCATTGTAATCATTCCAATCGTTTTCCAGCGTTGACGAAATGATGATTGTTTTCCAGGTCCTTCGCGGAGATGACGGAGCTACAAACGGCGATGAAATAGTTGTGCTGACCGATGGGGAGGACTATTCTATAGGCCAGTGCTTCGAAGAAGTGAGACAAAGTGGAGCTATTGTCCACACCATCGCATTGGGAATAAGTGCAGCCATGGAACTGGGACAACTATCAGTTATGACAGGCAAGAAATAGGTTTCAAAGTTTAGTTTAGTTTGGTTTAGTTTGGAGATACAGTGCAGAAACAGGCCCTTTGGCCCACCGAGTCCGTGCCGGCCAGCAATCCCCACACACTTACACTATCCTACACACACTAGGGACAATTCGCAATTATACCAAGTATAGGTTAACCTATAAACCTGTACAATGTTTGAAGAAACTGGAGCACCTGGGGAAAACCCACGCAGGTCACGGAGAGAATGTACAAACTCCGTACAGACAGCAACTGTGGTTAGGATTGAAACCAGTCTCTGGCGCTATGAGGCAGCAACTCTACCACTGCGCCACCGTACAAGTGTTCATGCTGATGATGGAGGGAACTGAGGTAAGGGATTGTGGATGGGATAATGATCGTACAGTTTGCTTTCATCGGGACGGGGCCAACATTGTTTGGAAATGAACCTGAAGAACATTTCGGCCCACATGTTTCGAGCATACAAGATTATCCCACCAATTTGTCCGCTATTTAGACTCATAGAGTCATACAGCACAGAAACAGGCCCTTTGGCCCAGCTTGCCCATACCGACCAAGATGCCCCCATCTACGTTTGAGTTTAGTTTATTGTCACGTCTACCGAGGTACAGTGAAACACTTTTATTGCATGCCAACCAATCAGCGGAAAGACAATACATGATTACAATCGAGCCATCCACTGTGTACAGATGCATGATAAAGGGAATAACGTGAATAACATTTAGTGCAAGATAAAGCCAGTAAATTAATCAAACATAGTCCGAGGGTCTCCGATGAGGTAGACAGTAGTTCAGCACTGCTCTCTGGTTGTGGTAGGATGGTTCAGTTGCCTGATAACAGCTGGGGAGAAACTGTCCCTGAATCTGGAGGTGTGCGTTTTCACACTTCTATACCTTTTGCCTAATGGGAGAGGGGAGAAGAGGGAGTGGCCGGGGTGCGACTCCTCCTTGATTATGCTGCTGGCCTTACCGAGGTAGCGTGAGATGTAAATGGAGTCAATAAAGGGAGATTGGTTTGGGTGATGTTCTGGGCTTCGCCCACAATACTCGGCAATGTCTTGCGGGCATCTAAGTTACATTCAGTTCATTTTCCTCATCAGCTTTATGATTGAATAATGTGAATGAAATCTTGCGCAAACATTTTCCCTTTCAAGAGTGAAGTGTTTTATTGTCACATGTACTGAAATGGATCAATGAAATTGTTCATGACCTCTATGTTAACTCTTCAATTTTATATTCTTCAATTATCAGATGGCATACATTTTTTGGCCACAGATAACGTGGATGAAAATGGACTAATCGATGCTTTCACTGGATTAGTATCAGGCAATGGTGACATTAACCAGCAGTCAATCCAGGTTTGATTCATTGAGCAACATTCCAAAACATGTTTGCTGGAAATAACTGCCTCACCGGATTAAAAATATTTCTTCTCTTTGGTTACAGCTTGAAAGTTCTGGAAAGCACATCAGCAGTAATAGTTGGTTAAACGGTACAGTCATCATTGATAAAACCATTGGGAATGACACCTTCTTTGTCATGACGTGGGAGAGCGATACACCATCCATCTTAGTTCATGATCCTCGGGGAAAGATTTACGATGATTCAAACTTTGACAAAGACATCAGTTTCCATACAGGAAGACTTGCTATTCCTGGCACTGCAGAGGTATGTTATAGTATCATAGAGTCATACAGTGCGAAAACAGGCCCTTCGGCCCAACATGTCCCATCTACACTAGTCCCACCTGCCCGCGTTTGGTCCATATCCCTCCAAACCTGCCCTATCCATGCACCTGTCTAACTGTTTCTTAAACGTTGGGATAGTCCCAGCCTCAACTACCTCCTCTGGCACCTTGTTCCATACACCCACCACCCTTTTGTGTGAAAGAATTACTCCTCAGATTCCTATTAATTCCTTTCCCCTTCACCTTAAACCTATGTCCTCTGGTCCTCGATTCCACTACTCTAGGCAAGAGACTCTGTGCGTCTACCTGATCTATTCCTCTGATGATTTTATACCCATGTTTCTTATTGGATTTCATGTTTCCTCTTTTTGTTGATTTTGCTTTGCCCTCTGTGTTGTAAATTAAAGTGGCGTGCTTTTCTATCAGCCAGGATCATGGAGCTACTCGATAAAGAATACGGCTACTGCAGATCAGGTTCTGAGCATCACTGTGATGTCCCGCGCAGCAGACGAGAGTGTTCCACCTGTCACTGTCAATGCCCACATCAATCAGGGTACATCGGTGTGGCCGAACCCCCTGGTCATTTTCGCAGAGGTCAGTCACGGCTATCTGCCAGTCATTGAGGCTAAAGTGTCAGCCACAGTGGAGCGGGCAGATGGCACGACTACCATCGTTGACCTTCTGGACAATGGCGCAGGTAAACGCACGTGAAAGACCGAGAGACACACGACTGTAACGAGCCGTGCGTGTTCCTTTCTGAGAGCCACAGGGCACGACAGGCGTTGAAGTATGACACAAAAAGCCGGTATCACAAAATGCTGGAGTAACTCAGCAGGTCAGGCAGCATCTCTGAGAATAAGGGGTAGGCCATTTAGAACTGAAATGAGGAAAAACTTTTTGAGTCAGAGAGTTGTGAATCTGTGGAATTCTCTGCCTCAGAAGGCAGTGGAGGCCAATTCTCTGAATGCATTCAAGAGAGTTCTAGATAGAGCTCTTAAGGATAGCGGAGTCAGGGGGTATGGGGAGAAGGCAGGAACGGGGTACTGATTGAGAATGATTAGCCATGATCACATTGAATGGCGGTGCTGGCCTGAAGGGCCGAATGGCCTCCTCCTGCACCTATTGTCTATGGTCTATTGTCTGGAGAGAAGGAATGGGTGACGTTTCGGGTCGAGACCCTTCTTCAGACTGAAGGGTCTCGACCAAAAACGTCACCCATTCCCTCTCTCCAGAGATGCTGCCTGACCCGCCGAGTTACTCCAGCATTTTGTGATACCTTCGATTTGTACCAGTATTTTCCTACACACAAAAAGCTGGAGTAACTCAGCACCTCTGGTGAAAAGTAATAGGGTCGAGACGTTGAGGTATAATTGAAGTGTAGACGTGGTTCAATACAGGAAATGAGGCAACCATTTTGCGTGCAGCATGTTCCCACAAAAGAGCTTCAGCTTCCGTCAGGATTAAGGATGACTTCCTTCCTTCCTCTCTGGTTTTGAGGCCTCAGAGATGACTGATAAGGCCGGTGTAGGAACCACAGACACTTGCACAGATGGGGCAGGTGATGCCTGACGGGGAATGTGGGGGAGTAGTTTGTGAGGTGTTTTGCTTCTTCTGCCATTTACAGGCTTATGCATGCACCCAAGATATGGACACCTAATGCAGGCTCTCAATAACATCTCAAATGTTGATGGACTAATGGTCAAGGAATTGTATGTTTTCTTTGCTCCGCCTTATCCAATTTGGCTTGGTCCTTGTAAAGTTAATTAATGGAAGCCTTGAGCTTGTGGTATTTCAATTGCCCCCTGACCAGAGGCCTGGATAGAGTGGATGTGGAGAGGATGTTTCCACTAGTGGGAGAGTCTAGGACCAGAGGCTGCAGCCTCAGAATAAAAGGACATACCTTTAGAAAGGAGATTTATTTCGTCAAACGGTGGTGAATCTGTGCAATTCATTGCCACAGAAGGCTGTGGTGGCCAAGTCAATGGATATTTTTAAGGCGGAGATTGATAGATTCTTGATTCGTACGGGTGTCTCTGTTTCTGCTTTCTACTGCACAACCGCCAACAGCTGGGCTGTCTCGTGCAGGTTTCGCTCGCATGGGTACCGGTTGCAAAAAGGTCATTTAGATGTTTACGTGGGCAAGTTTGGTGAGATGATCCTTGTCCAAGTTGTCGAGTTGTGACATGAAGAGTGACAAGGTTGGTGCACACCTGGTGGTGTCGGGAAGGATGTTCCACTCTGGGATAGTCCATGGATATAGTGACTATAGGCAGCTATTTTTGTTTGCTCTAATTCTAGTATAAATGAAGTGACCTGAGGACTGTCTTGTAAATGTTTGGGTATTGGGTTGAATGAAGTGAGATATGTTACTGGGGATGATGCCATGAGTCTATTTGTAGACTGTACATAAGCGGGCTTTGGTGGGTCTCGACTCCAGCGACTCCCAGCCAAGGCGATTTAACATATCGGAGACGCTTGACTGTCTTGAGTCAGGGGTTACGGGGAGAAGGCAGGAGAATGGGTTTGAAAAATATATCAGCCGTGGTTGAATGGCGGCGTAGACTTGATGGGCCAAACGGCCTAATTCTGCTCCTATCACTTATGAAATGAAAATTCTTTGGGAAGCAGCATTTGTGGAGAGTGCTCTACAGTATAGTCCCATTTGATTGCAACAATGTGATAATGGACAGATAATCAGAGGTCTGAGTGCTATAGCAATGTGTTAAAGGATGTTCCAAATTTTAAAAAAAGATTTCATAATTTCCTGTGCACGCCTTTATTTGCAATAAATTTATTTGTAATAAATACCTTTACTTGCCTTCTTCTCATTAGACCCTGATGCTGTTGAACACGATGGCATTTATTCAAAATACTTCATTAATTTTGGTGGAAATGGACGGTACAGCTTCAAAATAAATGTTCAAGGAAAAGATGGAGTAACAAGATTATCAGCCAGGCGGCAAGGTCGTGCTCTGTACATCCCTGGATATGTGCAGAATGGTAATGTGTTGATGGATAAATGTTACACATTGATGTTGACAGTATAACAATGGCTGTGTCTATCACCACCTTCAGCCCAAGTGCCATTGAAATTCTCACCTTGCTATCCCCAAACATGACAAACTTTGAGAACCAGAGGACATGGGTTTAAGGTGGGGGGGGGGGGGGGGGGGGGGAGGATTTGATGGGAACCTGAGGGGTAACATTTTCACACAAAGGATGGTGAGTGTACGTAATAAGTTGCCAGAGGAGGTAGTTGAGGCAGGTACTATCGCAACGTTTTAAGAAACATTTAGACAGATACCTGGAAAAGACCGGTTTAAAGGGATATGGGCCAATCGCAGGCAGGTGGGAAGAGTGTAGCTGGGACATGTTGGTGTTCAGTGAGGGCAGGTTGGGCCGAGGGGCCTGTTTCCACATTGTAAGACTCTATGACTCTAAATGCCATGGTCTCAAGGACAATCTTCCATTCTTCATTTTCCCTGAAACTCATCTCATCCAGTATCCCACTTCTACCTGCATTCCTTCCTCTGACTTCACAACTCACAACACTTCAACCCTTATGTCTCACACATTCTGTTTTTTTTCATCTCTGGCCTTTGTCCAGTCAGTGACTAGTGGGGTGCCGCAAGGCTCGGTGCTGGGACCCCAGTTGTTCACAATATATATTAACGATTTAGACGAGGGAATTAAATGTACCATCTCTAAGTTTGCTGATGGCACAAAACTGGGTGGCAGTGTGAGCTGCGAGGAGGATGCTATGAGGCTGCAGGGTGACTTGGATAAGTTGGGTGAGTGGGCAGAAGCATGGCAGATGCAGTGTAATGTGGATAAATGTGAGGTTATTCACTTTGGTGGCAAGAACAAGAAGGCAGATTATTATGTGAATGGTGACAGATTAGGAGAAGGGGAGGTGCAACGAGACCTGGGTGTGCTTGTGTATCAGTCACTGAAAGTAAGCATGCAGATAGAGCAGGCAGTGAAGAAAGCTAATGGCATGTTGGCCTTCATTTCGAGAGGAGTTGAGTTTAGGAGCAAGGAGGTCCTACTGCAGTTGTACAGGGTCCTGGTGAGACCGCACCTGGAGTATTGTGTGCAATTTTCGTCTCCTAATTTGAGAAAGGATATTATTGCTAATGACGGAGTGCAGCGTAGGTTCATCATGTTAATTCCCGGGAGGGCGGGACTGACATATGATGGAAGAATGGGTCGACAGGGCTTGTATTCACTGGAATATAGAAGAATGAGAGGGGATCTTATAGAAACATATAACATTCCTAGAGGATTGGACAGGGTAGATGCAGGAAATATGTTCCCTATGTTGGGGAATCCAGAACCAGGGGTCACAGTTTAAGAATAAGGGGTAGGCCAATAACGACTGAGATTAGGAAAAACCAGAGAGTTGTGAATCTGTGGAATTCTCTGCCACAGAAGGCAGTGGAGGCCAATTCACTGGATGTTTTCAAGAGAGAGTTAGATTTAGCTCTTAGACCGGACGGAATCAAGACCTTGGAAAAGCAGCCAACACAATCAAAGACTTGTCCCACCCCTGGTTATTCCTTTTTTTCCACAGAACGAGGTACTGATTTTGAATGATCAGCCTTGATCATATTGAATGGTGGTGCTGGCTTGAAGGGGCGAATGGCCTACCCCTGCACCTATTTTCTACGTTTCTATGTTTCTCTGAACCCCTATCAACCCCTCCCTACGACCTGCCGTGCTTTGTCCTGCTCCTTCTCTCTTCCAGCTTTCATCCTCTTCCCGACAGTTAATCCATAGAAGGGTCCTGACCCGAAACGTCACCTATCCATGTTCTCCAGAGATGCCGCCTGACCTGCTGAGTTACTCCAGCACTTTGTGTCATTTTATGTAAAGCAGCATTTGCAGTTCCTTTATTCTATATCCAGTACCTTGCTGTCTACTTGTCCATTGCCCAGTGTCCTCACTGCATGATAACTGTCTCGGAAAATCATCACTTTAAAAAAAAAACTACACTTGTGATGAAATCCTTGTTCACCCTTAGCTACCCCCCCCTCCTCCCCCCCCCCTTCCTCCCCCCCTCCCCCCCCTCCCCCCCCCCCCCCCCCACCCCTTCCCCCCCAAAACCCTACCTCTATAAACCAGGCAAGTGTCTCTCCTGAAATCTCAACTCCTCTGGCGCTGGTCTTTCATGCATCCATCTCTTTCTGCCCTGCCTCTGATGTAAAATGTCTTAACTCCATGTTTGTGGGTTCCTCCTCCCGCTGTTCTCCTTTCCATTGAGACGTTAGATCACCCCACTTAATATCTTCATAAAATATCATCAATATTTCACCTGTACCAAGGTACAGTGAAAAGCTTTTTCATTGCACGTTATAAATACAATCAAGTATAGTCCATAGAGCAAAGGGGAAGATATGGAATGCATAATACAGTTCTCGGCATTGTAGTGCATCAGTTCCACAGACAAAGTCCAATGTCCACAATGGGGTAGAGGTGAAACAGACTGTACCCTAGCTTATGTAAAGACTATTCAGAAGCCTGATAATAAGAGGGAAATAAGCTGTTCCTGAGTCTGGTCGTGCATGCTGTCAAGCTCTATAGCTTCTACCAGATAGGAACAGGGAGAAGCAGGGATAACCCGTGGTGGGACAAGTCTTTGATTGTGTTGGCTGCTTTTCCAAGGTCTAGATGGAGTCAATGGTGGGATATCAGGTTTGTGTGATGGATTGGATGACATCTACAACGCTCTGCAATTTTCCATGGTCTTTGACAGAGCTGTTTCTAAACCAAGCTGTGATGCAACCCCGACAGTATGCTTTCTATGGTGCATCAGTAGACGTTTGTAAGAGTCATTGGAGACACGCCAAATTTCCTCAGTCTCCTCAGGAAGTAGAGGCATCTTGACTGTCACATCAGTGTGGTTGGTCAACGACAGATCATTGAAGATCTCAACCATTTCCACTTCGGCATCATTGATGCCGACTGGGGCATGTACTTAGGGTTGCCAACTGTCCCGTATTAGTCGGGACATCCCATATTTTGGGCTAAATTGGTTTAGGCCCAGACGGCGCTATAGGCCCTGACACAGTAGGTCCGGACACTGTAGGTCTGGATACTGTATGCCTGGACACTGTAGACCCGGACACTGTAGCCCGGGGGCCACTGAAGTCCCGGACAGTATAGGCCCGAGCGCTGTCGAACGGAGGTTGTGTAGCATCCCGCCTCCCGGACCGGGGGGGCCGCCATTGTTGAAGCGGGAGCATCAGGCCATTGGCTGGGTGAGGTCACCTGGGGTGTGGGGTTGTGACGTCACCCTTTGTCCCTTATTTGGGAGTGAGGAAGTTGGCAACCCTACATGTACTCCACCTTGCTTCCGAATCGTCGATAACTAGCTCCTTCATCTTGCAATCTGCAGTGTCATTTCACAATAGATTTTAGATATCTTGATACTTTTTCTGAAACGTGTCCTTTTCTTCTTCGTTCAGGACAAATTCAACAAAACCCATCTAGGCCGCCATCCATTGATGACAACACTCAGGTGAAACTGGGTAGTTTTCAGAGAGTTAAATCAGGTGGCACGTGTTTAGTAAGTCAGATACCTTCAGGAGTTCTTCCTGATGTGTTCCCCCCGAGTACAATCATGGATCTTAAAGCAACGATAGTCCACGATAACATACAACTGAACTGGACAGCGCCAGGAGACGATCTTGATCAAGGAAATGGTAATTAAAAATTATAATTTGATGTATAAATTCTTCAATCGTTCAATGGTATTTATTGTCAGATGGACCTATGTGCATTGGAACTCTTTTTTTTGCATACAGTTCAGTGCCAATTCCGCATTTGAGTTTAGTTTATTATCTCATGTACCTCTGTAGTGTGGGGATATACTGCACCTTGGATGTGAAGAGGATGTTTCCACTAGTGGGAGAGTCTAAGACTAGAGGTTATAGCCTTAGAATTAAAGGACATTCTTTAAGGAAGGAGATGAGGAAGAATTTCTTTGAGCAGAGGGTGGTGAATCTGTAGAATTCGTCGCCACAGAAAGCTGTGGAGGCCATGCCAATGTATACTTTTAAGGCAGAGATAAATAGATTCTTGATTAGTACAGGTGTCAGGGGTTATAGGAAGAAGGCAGGGGAATGTTGGGAGGGAGAGATAGATCAGCCATGATTGAATGGCAGAGTAGACTTGATGGGCCGAATGGCCTAATTCTAGTCCTATTACCTATGACCTTATGGTCTTATTCCTGTTCTTCCCTAACAAAAACTGAGTGAATATTTTATTAGCATGTTACAATAACAAAGTTTGAGTGGTGTTTCTTTTGTGAATTAACTTGCTTTCACGGGTTTTTTTTCTCTTCCTCTTCTTCTTCGTTTAGCTTCGCACTATGAAATAAGGATGAGCCAAGACTTCACACAGCTGAAAAATTATTTTCAATCCGCTCACAAGATTAACACCATTGGGTTGAACCCTCAGCCTGCAAACTCCAAGGAATCGTTTTTAATCTCTGAGAATATTCAATTGAAAAACGGGACTGTAATCTTCTTTGGTGCCATTGCATTTGATAAGGCAAATCATACTTCAGCGTTGTCGAATATAGCACAGGCTGCCTTGATAATGGCACCTCCAGTTCCGCCTAGCCCTGGACCTAATATACCGCCTAGCCCTGGACCTAGTCAGACCACTCGCAGCCTGCCAGACCACTCGCAGCCTGACAGACCACTGACAACAACTCATTCACCTCGTCAAACCATATCCGTGCACCCTCACTCGCCCTCCCAACCTAATAACTCCCCGGTGGTTGGCGTTACAGAAATTGTTCTCATAGTTTGTTGCCTTGTTGTCGTTGTAACTCTGATCATTGCCATAACCGTGTGTATTGTGGCTACCAGAGGTCGTAAGAGAGTCTCACCCAGATAAGACACTTGCCATCAGTAAATTCAGAAGTTCGAGGAGCAGAATTATACCATTCGGCCCATCTAGTCTACCCTGACATTCAACATGGCTGACCTATCTTTCACTCTCAACCCCATTCTCCTCTCTTCTCCCCATAACCCATCTCCCCTTAAGTTAGAATTGGTCGTCCTTGACTTCATTCTAAGTATTCAAAGTATTAATCGCAAGCAACAAAAATCGATTATTCATTTAATTATTTTACATTTCTCAATAGTTGGTTTCTCAATAAAGGACTGTTTTCTCAATAAATCTCCAACTAGTTTGAGCAGAGACGCCAACATCAGTCATCAAAAGACCTCAAGCCAATTTGTATTAAGTAACTATTTTGAAGGTTTGTTACAATCTCCTTGAGTTATTCTATGTGCAATTTTCTTTCGTGCTTTGGGCAAAGACATTTTACCACTACACTTTCCTTGAATTGGGTACAAACTATGTGTTCAAGAATTTTGCTTGTAACACCAGGTTTAGGTTGAAGCCATTAACTGCAGTTTTGGTGCCCTGATTTGAGAACTGTATTCTGCGCTCTGTGGACCGAATTTTCAGTTATTTGCAAAATTGGCCATTGATAATGGATGCACATCATCAGAATGTCTGTATTGATCTAGTCCTGCTATCAATATACAAATGTTACGTGGTACACAGTGCATGAAATGATCATAAAAGGACACAAAGTGCTGGAGTAACTCAGTGGGTCAGGCAGTATCTAAGAAGAACATGGATAGATGATGTTTGGGTCGAGATTCTTCCTCAGACTTCTTAAACTAAACTAGTGTTTTTTACTATGATGGGGCTTCATCTTTGGGAAGCAGCTGCACTCTTTTTATTTGCGAAACCTGAACATGACTGTGTAATTACTATTCTATGGTTTTTAAATAAACAAATGCTCTCCACTCATTCACATCTAATTGTGCCTCATTTGCAAGATACACTAAAAATTGGTTTGTCTCCAACTAAACTTCTCCTTCCTGTTCCCAATGAAGTTTCTAACAGTATAAGAAAATAACTGCAGATGCTGATACAAATCGAAGGTATTTATTCACAAAATGCTGGAGTAACTCAGCAGGTCAGGCAGCATCTCGGGAGAGAAGGAATGGGTGACGTTTCGGGTCGAGACCCTTCTTCAGACTGATGTCAGGGGGGCGGGACCAGTTTCTAACAGGAAAGGTGGACTGTCTGCCTGTCACGTACGACAGGCTCTTTGCCAGAACAAGCCTCCACTTTTTTCCAAATCTTTCACGCAGAATCTGGCACTGCATATTATTTCCTTGAACAATCTCCTGTAGCAAAGCATTCCAAGTCAAAATTTCCCCACTTCCCCTCTGTCAACTTCACTGTTGTAATCTTTGTCCAACATTTTACATTTGACAATGAAGCCTGGGAATTAGATTTTGTCCTTATTAGTCCTTGATTAGTACGGGTGTCAAGCGTTATGGGGATAAGGCAGGAGAATGGGGTTAGGAGGGAAAGATAGATCAGCCATGATCGAATGGCGGAGTAGACTTGATGGGTCGAATGGCCTTATTCTGTTCCTATCACTTATGAACTTATTAGTGTGAAAAATAGGGTGTGTGTGTGTGAGGACTGATAGCTATTCGGGTGGCCAACAAATGGGGCCGCTGACTGCCGAGGCCTACCTGAGGCCGCCGACCTCCACCGCCTCCCCGGGGTCGTTGCCGCCGACGTCCGAGGCCCACCTGAGGCTTCCACCGCCGCTGCCGCCGACCTCCACCACCTCCCCGGGGTCCGCTGCGACCACCGCCGACCTCCACCGCCTCCCCGGGGCCGCCGATTGCCGAGGCTTACCTGAGGCTGCCGCCGCCGACCTCCACCGCCTCCCTTGGTCCGCTGCCGTTGACGACCGAGGCGTCTGCACAGCCGCTGCCGCCCACGTCCTTCCCGACCTCTTCACCGCCGCCCACGCCCTCCCCGACCATCCGCTGACCAGGCCGGCCGCCACTTACCCGGGCTCCAGGTCCCCGCGGGCCTCCCCCAGCGACCGTTTCGATCCACACCGCTCCACCGCCCAGCAGCAGATCACATCCGTCGTTGTCCCCGGCCCCCGGGACCAACAACAGGCTGCAGCTCCACCCGGCCCACAGACACCACGCTGGGCCCACAGCCCCCACCAGGCAGAGTCCCACAGCACCGCTGGGTCCTACTGCCCACCCCCTACTACAGGTAACTGCAGCAGGGGTTCCACTAGGTCTCCCCCTTCCCCCTCTAGCCAGGCGATCCCAAGTACTCCTCATGCCCCCCTTTGCCCTGGTAACCCACCACCCCCCCCTCACCATACATCCCCTCCACCTCCACCTGCCTCCATCCGACCCCAACCCCCACCATTGCCGGGTGTTCACCATCCCCCCTGACCTCCTCCTTTCAGACACCGAACCGTCTGTCCTCAGCAGAGGCCTTACCTTTGTTCCCCTCCGCCCCCACATCAACGAGTTCCGCGTCCGCCATGACGTGGAGCTCTTCTTCCGCCGCGACGTGGAGCTCTTCTTCCGCCGCCTCCACCTCCGAGCCTTTTTCCATGGTAAGGAGTCCCCACCCCCCACTGATGACCCCTTCTCCCGTTTCCAATGGACCCCCTCCTCTTGGACCCCCTCCTCTTGGACCCCCCCCCCCTGTTTGACCAACTACCCTCACTAGAACTTTTTATCTCCAACTGCCGGCATGACATTAGCCGCCTCAAATTCTCCACTCCCCTGACGAACTCCAACCTCTCCCCTCCTGAACGTGCAGCCCTCCACTCACTCCGCAACAACCCGGACTTAATCATTAAGTGGAACAGCATCCCTCTCCCCATCAGAACTGCCCGCTCCATCGACTCCTTTAAGTCCAGGCTCAAAACCTAATTCTACTCCCTAGCGTTTGAGGCTCATTGAGGAGGCGTTGTGAACTGTTTTGTATGTGCTGTTATGTTTGTGTGCTACTGTATGTTTCATTTTTTTCCTTAGTACCTAATCAGATGTACAGCACTTTGGTCAACGTGGGTTGTTTTTAAATGTGCTATACAAATAAAATTGACTTGACTTGATTAAACCCGCTGACAAGGGAGGGGCTGTGGTAGTCTGGCGTGCTGACCTCTACCGGACCGAGGCCAGACGACAACTCTCAGACACCTCTTCCTACCTATCCTTGGACCATGACCCCACCGACAAACACCAGACCTTTATCAGCAGCACCATCACGGACCTCATCATCTCCGACGATCTACCCCCCAGTGCCTCCAATCTCATAGTTCCCCAGCCCCGCACGGCCCGATTCTACCTCCTACCCAAAATCCACAAACAGAACTGTCCCGGCAGACCCATTGTCTCTGCCTGCTCATGCCCCACCGAACTTATCTCTACCTACCTCGACTCCATCCTATCCCCCCTAGTTAAATCCCTCCCCACCTACGTCCAAGACACCTCACACACTCTCTATCTCCTCGATAACTTCCGGTTCCCAGGCCCCCACTCCCTCATCTTCACCATGGATGTCCAGTCACTCTACACTTCCATCCCCCACAAGGATGGTCTCGAAGCCCTCCGTTTCTTCCTCGACCGTAGAACCAGCCAATCCCCATCGACCAACACTCTCCTCCGCCTAGCAGAGCTGGTTCTTACCCTCAACAACTTCTCCTTTGACTCCTCCCACTTCCTCCAAACCAGAGGCGTAGCTATGGGCACTCGCATGGGCCCTAGCTATGCCTGCCTCTTTGTCGGGTACGTCGAACAATCCCTGTTCCAGACGTACACTGGCCCCATCCCCGAACTCTACCTCCGCTACATCGACGACTGCATTGGTGCTACCTCTTGCACCCATGCAGAACTCACTGACTTCATACACTTCACCTCCAATTTCCATCCTGCCCTTAAATATACCTGGACTATCTCCGACATCTCCCTCCCGTTTCTGGACCTCACCATCTCCATCACAGGAGACAGACTAGTGACGGACATTTACTATAACCCCACTGACTCGCACCGCTATCTAGACTACACTTCTTCCCACCCGGTCCCCTGCAAAAAGTCTATCCCCTACTCCCAATTCCTCCGTCTACGCCGCATCTGCGCCCGGGATGAGGTGTTCCACACTAGGGCTTCCGAGATGTCCTCGTTCTTCAGGAAACGGGGCTTCCCCTCCTCCATTATAGATGAAGCTCTCACTACGGTCTCTTCTACATCCCGCAGCTCCGCTCTTGCTCCCCCTCCCCCAACTCGCAACAAGGACAGAATCCCCCTCGTTCTCACCTTCCACCCCACCAGCCAGCAGATCCAACATATCATCCACCAACATTTCCGTCACCTACAACGGGACCCCACCACTGACCTTATCTTCCCATCCCCTCCCCTCTCTGCGTTCCGCAGAGACCGTTCCCTCCGTAACTCCCGGGTCCACTCGTCCCTTCCTACCCAAACCATCCCAACCCCGGGCACTTTACCCAGCAACCGCACGAGATGCAACACCTGTCCCTTTACCTCCCCCCTCAACTCCATCCAAGGACCCAAACAGTCTTTCCAGGTGAGGCAAAGGTTCATCTGCACCTCCTCCAACCTCATCTATTGCATCCGTTGCCCTAGATGTCAACTTATTTACATCGGCGAAAACAAGCGCAGGCTCGGCGATCGCTTCGCTGAACACCTGCGCTCGGTCCGCATTAACAAAACTGATCTCCCGGTGGCCGAGCACTTCAACTCCCCCTCCCATTCCCAGTCTGACCTTTCTGTCATGGGCCTCCTCCAGTGCCATAGTGAGGCCCACCGGAAATTGGAGGAACAGCACCTCATATTTCGCCTGGGCAGTTTGCAGCCCAGTGGTATGAACGTCGACTTCTCCAACTTTAGATAGTCCCTCTGTCCCTCCCTTCCCCTCCCCCTTCCCAGATCTCCCTCTATCTTCCTGTCTCCACCTATATCCTTCCTTTGTCCTGCCCCCCTGACATCAGTCTGGGAAGAAGGGTCTCGACCCGAAACGTCATCCATTCCTTCTCTCCCGAGATGCTGCCTGACCTGCTGAGTTACTCCAGCATTTTGTGAATAAATGGAATCACAGATTGGGCGCAAATGCGGTAAAAAAATTCCCGTTAGTATGTTTTTCACACAGACTTTAGAGATATAGTGTAGGAACGGGCCCTTCAGCCCACTAGGTCCATGCCGACCAGCGATCCCCGTACACTAACACTATCCTACACACTAGGGATAATTTTACAATGATACCAAAGCCAATTTACCTGAAAACCTGTACGTCTTTGGAGTGTGAAAGGAAACCAGAGAACCCGGAGAAAACCCACATGGTCACAGGGAGAATGTACAAACTCCATACAGACAGCACCTGTAGTCAGGATCGACCCTGGGTTTCTGGTGCTGTACGGCAGCAACTCTACATCTGAGCCTATGTGCCACCCTAACAGATTATTGTTAAAAGGGCATTATCTCCTGGGCTCCAAATGGCAGTGGGATGCAGAGTTCAAAACTGCTTCATCATTGCCAAGCTGATTACTGGAAAGGACATTAAATCTTGGCATGCACACACCACAAATAGAAAAGGACTGCCCTAGAGCTAAGAGAATATGCAGCTGGTGGCAGGGTGGGGTTAGGTCAGGGACAAACGTATGAATCGGAGCAGGAGCACTTCATTATTTAAGCTGGAAAGAGCGCAGGGAAGACTTACAAGCATGTTGCCAGGACTAGAGCACCTGAGGTATGGCGAAAGGTTGGGCAGGCTAGGACTTTATTCCTTGGAGCGCAGAGGGATGAGGGGTGATCTTATAGAGGTGTATAAAATCATGAAGATGATCTATTGGGCAGGAAAATCATGAACCAGAGGGCACAGGTTTAAGGTGAGATGGGTAACTTTTAATAAGAACCTGAGGGGCACGTTTTTCACTCAGAGGGTGGTGGGTGTATGGAACGAGCTGCTGCAGGAGGTAGTTGAGGCAGGGACTATAACAGCATTTAACAGACACTTGGACAGTTACATGGATAGGAAAGGTTTAGAGTGATATGGGCCAAATGTGGGCAAATGGGACTAGTTTAGATGACACATCTTCAACAGTAAGGACACGTTGGGTCGAAGGACCTGTTTCCGTGCTGTATGACTCCATGACTATTTAATCCCACTGCATCATTTGCTAAGGTCTTGGCTGAACTGCTGGTAACCTTTTTTATGTCTATGAATGTGCCAGGCGTAGATTGGGCCTATAAATATGAAGATCTTTGTACAACTCAACAAGCTGCTATTGTTATTCGTAGAATCTCTCAAAGAATCTCCTTGAACTCAAAGTACAGGGAGGTTTTATATTAATTAAGCATAAAGATAACAACAGGTACCTAAATAAAGTCATTGAGTCATAGAGTGATACAGTGTGGAAATAGGCCCTTCAGCCCAACTCGCCCACACTGGTCTACAACGTCCCAGCTGCCCTAGTCCCACTTGCCTGCACTTGGTCCATAATCCTGGTAATAATACAGGTTCAATACAGCAAACCTTATATTTAATGGACCTCCCTTGTAACGGGCTGTGGTTATGGTGGACAGACCTGCGAACAGCTGCTGACGCCATCCCCAGCTTACACTTCAGCCCAACACATTGATGCCGACCAGCTTTTATAACTGAGTTAGTTCCATTTGCCTGCGTTTGGCCAATATCCCTGTAAACATTTCCCTTCCACATACCTGCCTTTCAGTTTAGTTTAGTTTTGAGATACAGTCCAGCGCGGAAACAGGCTCTTCTGCCCTCTGATGCCCACCAGTCATCCCCACGCATTCACACGATCCTACACACACTAGGGACACTTTACAACTTTACCAAACCAATTAACCTACAAACATGGACGTATTTGTAGGGTAGGAGGAAACCGGACCTCCCAGGGAACACCCACACAGTTTACAGGGAGAACGTACAAACTCCGTACAGACAAGCGCCGTAGTCAGGATCGAACCTGGGTTTCTGGCGCTGTAAGCAAACAACTCTAGCACTGGGCGACCGTGCTGCCCTGCCTAAATGTGTTTTAAACACCATTGTTGTGCTCTCCTCTGCAGCTCCCTCTGGGAGCTTATTCGGACTTTAGTGGCTTCACCTTGTACTAAAGGTTATTGCCTTATTATGTATCTATAACTCTGTAAATGGCTCGATTGTAATCACGTTTTGTCTTTCTGCTGACTGGTTAGCAGGGAACGAAAGCTTTTCACTGTACCTTGGAACACATGACAATAAACTCAACTATTAACCCTCTCCATTGTCTGTGTCCTTGACCCAAAATCATCACCTCTATTTTGCTGCTTGGCTGAAATGGAAGATAGACACAAAAAGCTGGAATAACTCAGCGGGACAGGCAGCATCTCTGGAGGGAAGGAATGGGTGATGTTTCATGTCGAGACCCTTCTTCAAACCAGTTAGAGATAAGGGAAATGAGAGATATAGACGATGATGTGGAGAAATAATGAATAAAATATATGCAAAAAAGTAAGGATGATAAAGAGGAAACAGGCCAACGTTAGCTGTTTGTTGGGTGAAAACGAGAAGCTAGTGCGACTTGGGTGGGGGAGGGATAGAGAGAGAGAGAGAGGGAATGCCGGAAGTGAGAGAAATCAACTTTCATACCACTGGGCTGTAAGCTGCCCAAGTGAAATATGAGAAGCTGTTCCTCCAATTTGCGTTTAGCCTCACGCTGAAATGAATCTGTTCCTGAGCTTAATGGGATTCTTGATATCTTGTCTCTGCCTACAGAAGGTTACTCAGCATAATAGCTTCCAAAGGAACAGTTGGTCAGAGGGATAGTTTTATACATGTCGTCAATAAGGAAGCAGACAGGCTTGGGACCCGTAATAGTCCAAGGTCTGGGAAATTAATGGCAAGCGCTGTGAATGATCTGGTGACAGCTCCAGATAATTTAGCCCATAAAGAAATTGCTCCAGCACTTTGCCTGAAGATAACCATTTGTTGAGTTGACAGATTGTGCAACTGGTGATGTTTTGCAGTTAAAATAAAATAAATCTTAAGGTCAAAACTAAACACTACTAACCCTTGACTCCAGATGTTTGCAGGAAATGCTTGAGGAATATCTAACATTGACATTTAAGGTTTTGATTTTGTAATAAAGTTAAACATTGTTAAAATGTAGCTTTAAATTCTCCTGCATAACATCATAAGCTGAGGGTTCATCTGGTTATTCGTGACCTTATTCCTCAAATAACACTTGGAGAAAAAAATATTTCTCTTACTTACCGCTCTTATGTAGCATCGGGTTGTTTATGATTGTCTTATGAGGCCAATCTTGAGAAGAAAACCTGTAGACAGATGTCGCATTCATTGGTCAGGAGAAGACCTGATGAAGGTCATTTGACATTGGCCTGAAACATTAGCTCTGGTTCTCCCTCCACACATGAGACCTGACCCATTGAATGTTCCCCACCACTTTCTACTTTTGTTGAAGAGCTGACCATATTGTTCATTGTTGTTCCCTTACCTGTTGCTGTTTCTTATCTCTTTATTCACTGCCTGAGAAAGACAAGGTTCTTCCAAATGGAAGAATGTAAGCATAGCTGGAGTTAAAAACTAGTTAGTTAGTTTAGCTTGGTTTAGTTAATTGCCACATGTACTGAGGAGACACAGTGAAATGCTTTTGTTGTGTGTAAACCGGTCAGCGGAAAGACAATACATGATTACAATTGTGCCATCCACATGACAAAAGGAATAAAGTGAAATACATGATAAAGGGTTCTGGTGCTGGGAGTATGGGCTTGAACAGGAGAATGGCAATTGTAGAGTGGTTTTCCGATATAGATTCTGGTTTTCTATTTGGTTTTCCTATTAGATTCTGAAAATACATTAAATATATTTAATGTTCCAAGATCATTTGATGTTCCTGACATGAACACGATATTCCAGCTGTTTCTAGCTGTTAAGAAGATGGGGCATTATATACAGAATTAGATTACGATGGTTGAAAACTTACTGTGTTAACTTCTCAGAGGCAGAGTTTGCAAACTTATACCTTCTCTAACTATCTTAGTCAAAGCATAAAAAGGGATCTTGGTGTCCAAGTCCACAACTACCTGAAAGTGGTTTAGTGCTCGCCTTCATTGGTCGGGGCATTGAGTGTAAGAGTCATGAAGCCATGATGCAGCTTTCCAGGACTTTGGTTGGGTCGCATTTGGATGGTTGCTTGCAGTTCCGATCACCCCATTACTGGAAGGATGTGGCGTCTTTGGAAGGGGTGCAGAGGTGGTTTACCAGAATGATGCCTGGATTAGGAGGTATTAGCTACAGCAAGAGGTTGGACGGACTTGAGTTGTTTCCCCCGGAACGCTGAAGGTTGCAGGAAGACCTGATAGAAGTATATAAAATTATAAGAGGCATAGATTGGGTAAGCAGTCAGAAATTGTTTGTCAGGATGGAAAAATCAAATGCAAGAGGGCATAGCTTTAAAGTCAGAGGGGCAAAGTTTAAAGCAGATGTTAAAGTTTAACGGAGATGTTTAAAGTTTAAAGGAAAGTTTAAAGCAACCTTTTTAAACAGAGGGTGATAAGTGCTTGCAATGTACTACTGGGTGGGTGTTTGAGGCAGATATGATAGTGGCATTTAAGGGGCAGGTAGGTAAGAGGTGGTCTTGGCATCATGTTCACCCTTCGAACCAGCACCGCCATTCAATGTGATCATGGCTGATCATCCACAATCAGTGCCCCGTTCCTGCCCTCTCCCCATACCCTCTGACTCCGCTATCATTAAGAGCTCTATCTAACACTCTCTTGAAAGCATCCAGAGAATTGGCCTCCACTGCCTTCTGAGGCAGAGAATTCCAAAGATTTACAACTCTCTGAGTGAATTTTTTTCCCCTCATCTTTGTTCCCCGTTCTAAATGGCCTACCCCTTATTCTTTGTGAGAAGAATCAGTCAGAGAGCCTTTGGACTCTACGTTAGACTTTGGAGATACAGCATGCAAACAGGCCCTTCGGCCCATCGGTCTATGCCAACCAACAATCACCCCATACACTCGCATTATCCTACACATTAGGGGCAATTTACATTATTTTAAAATCAAAGCCAATTAACCTACAAACCCTTACATCTTTGAAGTGTGGGGGGAAACCGGAGCACCCGGGGAAAACCCATGTGGTCACAAACTCTGTGGAATCAGCACCCATAGTTATAGTTAGGATCAAACCCAGGCCTGCAAGGCAGAAACTCTACCACTGCACCACCGTGCCACCTCCAGTCATAGTCACACTGTACCAAAACAGGCCCTTTGGTCCAGCTTGCCCATGCTGACCAAGATGCCCCATCTATACTAGTCTCATCTGTCAGTAATTGGTCGTTATCCCATGAAACCTACCCTACCCATGTACCTGTCCAAATGTTTTTTAGTAGTGGCATAAGTTCTCTTGAATTTCCTATTCAGTGAAGCCCATATCTGACTTCTTCTTTCCATAACTGACACACTTTATTCCATTTAACTTCTAGCCTTTCTCACTTATTCCACCCATGTTTGCCCCACCCTCATATCTCATTACCAGGATTTTAGGTCGAAGACCGTGCCAAATGTTTCAGATTTTTATGTTTTTATTGGCTATGGTGGTGTTGCAATGAAACAGCTTTGCAGATAAGGATGTTTGTAAATTAGTCTGGGGAATAAGCTGAGAAAGTTGAATTTTTCTAAGAAACAATAATTCCACTCTTATATTTCTTTGTGGTTATCCTGCGAACCAAGGGCAAAGACAGGTATCACAAAATGCTGCAGTAACTCAGCGGGTCAGGCAGCACCTCTGGAGAGAAGGAATAGGTGACGTTTCGGGTCGAGATACTTCTTCAAACTGATGTCAGGGGGAGGGCAAGCCCTCCTATCCAAGGGCAAAGACAGATTCCATTATGATTCATGCATGGATGACTGTATGAGATTATGAAAAGTGAGTTATTTGGCCTTGCATTTTTGTATTCTGATATGCAAATAACACAACCCGAGTCCCAGGCTTGGATTACTTTGTAAATTCTTCTTTGATCCAAGAGAATAGCCAAAATTCTTGCTCACCATTATCACTGCATGAACCTTAACCTTCAAGACTATTTTGTCTTCACGGAAGAGTTGGATCCATTGTTATCCTTAAAAGAAATTCAGTTGTGGTTATATATAATAAGTTCCATGATTAGCTCTCCTGGCTGGGGCATGATGCTTACATTCAGTTTAGTTTAGTTTAGAGATGCATTGCGGAAACAGGCCCTTTGGCCCACTGAGTACGCACCGACCAGCGATCCCCGCACACTAACACTATCCTATACACACCAAGCACAATTTACACCTATACCAAGCCACTTTACCTACAAACCTGCATGTCTTTGGAGTGTGAGAGGAAACCAAAGTTAGACAATAGACAATAGGTGCAGGAGTAGGCCATTCGGCCCTTCGAGCCAGCACCACCATTCAATGTGATCATGGCTGATCATTCTCAATCAGTACTCCGTTCCTGCCTTCTCCCCATACCCCCTGACTCCGCTATCCTTAAGAGCTCTGTCTAGTTCTCTCTTAAATGCATTCAGAGACTTGGCCTCCACTGCCTTGTGAGGCAGTGAATTCCACAGATTTACAACTGTCTGACTGAAAACGTTTTTCCTCATCTCCGTTCTAAATGGCCTACCCCTTATTCTTAAACTGTGGCCCCTGGTTCTGGACTCCCCCAACATTGGGAACATGTTTCCTGCCTCTAAAGTGTCCAACCCCTTAATAATCTTATATGTTTCTACAAGATCCCCTCTCATCCTTCTAAATTCCAGTGTATACAAGCCTCAGAGAAAACCCATGCGGTCACGGGGAGAAGGGACAAACTCCGTATAGATAAGCACCTGGCGCGGTAAGTACTGTAAGGCAGCAACTCTACCGCTGCGCCACTGTGCTGCCCGCCAGATATACAAAATCTCTAGATTTTCTACAGGATAAAAATTTGGAAATATGATTTCAAATCCCAGAATGGTTTCATGGGAATTCAATTTCTGTCACTTCAGCGAAATAAAAATCAGACACAAGGAACTGCAAATGCTGGTTTACAAAAAAAGACATAGAGTGCTGGAGTAACTCAGCAGTTCAGTCTAAAGAAGGTTTCCAATCCAAAATGTCACCTATCCATGTTCTCCAGAGATGAGCTGCTGAGTTATTCCAGCACATTGTGTCCTTTCTTGTAATCCAGCATCTGCAGATTTTTTGTTGTTGAAATTTTAAAGCTACTATAAGTAACTTTCAGTTACTTCAACAAACTGGAAATTTAAAAAATCTGACATAAGGAACTGCAGATGCTGGTTTATAAAAAAAATACCCAAATTGCCGGTGTAACTCAGTGGGTCAGTCTGAAAAAGGGTTCCCTAACCGAATTCTCACCTATCCATGTTCTCCAGAGATGCTGTCTGACCAGCTGAGTCTTTTCCCCAGGGGTGAGGAATCTAAAGCCATGACTTAAAGTGAGAGTGGAAAGATTTAAAGGAACATGAGCTGCATTGTGACTGTTTATGCCACTAGCACACCATCTACTTCCTTAGGTATTTATTCACAAAATGCTGGAGTAACTCAGCAGGTCAGGCAGCATCTCGGGAGAGAAGGAATGGGTGACGTTTCGGATCGAGACCCTTCTTCAGACTGAAGAAGGGTCTTGACCCGAAACGTCACCCATTCCTTCTCTCCTGAGATGCTGCCTGACCTGCTGAGTTACTCCAGCATTTTGTGAATAAATACCTTCGATTTGTACCAGCATCTGCAGTTATTTTCTTAATCTACTTCCTTAGAAGGCTTAGGAGGTTCGGTATGCCACCAACAACTCTCACCAACTTCTACAGATGCGCCGAAAAAAGCATCTTATCGGGATGCATCACAGCTTGGTTTGGGAACAGCTCCATCCAAGACCGCAAGAAATTGCAGAGAATTGTGGACGCAGCCCAGACCATCACACAAACTAATCTCCCTTCCATTGATGCCATCTATACCTCACGCTGCCTTGGCGAGTCCTGCAGCATCATCAAGGCCGACTCGCTCCCTAGCCACTCCCTCTTCTCCCCTCTCCCCTCTCACAAAAAAGGACGCAATATGCTGGAATAACTCAGCGGGTCAGGTAGCATCTCTGGAGAACATGCATAGGTGACATTTCGGATTGGAACCCTTCTTTAGACTGACCCGCTGAGTTACTCCAGTACGTTGTGCCCTTTTGTTTTTGTCAAACCGGCATCTGCAGTTCCTTTTTTCGGAAATAAAAAGCTACGATAAGCAGCTGTGAAATTATTAGTTTGTCATGAGAATCCATGGAGCTCCTGGTTTTTAACATCAAAGGAAATCTGTCTTCCTTATGCCTACGCTTCCTGCAACATACCTCAACCCAAATGTCATGGACAGTAAAACAATCAAATTACACAATCATTTTAAAGTGATCAAAGGTTTCAAATAGATTTCCTTCAGACACCTCATAGAACAGATAATATTCCATAGAAAAGTCAATAGTCTATGAGGCAGAGTTCCAAATCCCCGCCACTCCTCTTTAACAGCAGTAAAGTCCCAGACCTTGTACAAGGAAATTATTTTTTTAAACATCTTTGCAAAAGCAACAGTAAAGTTAATGCAAATGTTCCTAAATGCCTTTATTAAAGGTGATAGAAACACAGAAACATAGAAAATAGGTGCAGGAGGAGGCTATTTGGCCCTTCGAGCCAGCACCGCCATTCATTGTGATCATGGCTGATCGTCCACAATCAGTAACCCGTGCCTGCCTTCTCCCCATATCCCTTGATTCCACTAGCCCCTAGAGCTCCATCTAACTCTCTGTTAAATTTATCCAGTAAATTGGCCTCCACTGCCTTCTGTGGCAGAGAATTCCACAAATTCACAACTCTCTGGGTAAAAAAGTTTCTTCTCACCTCAGTTTTAAATGGCCTCCCCTTTATTCTTAGACTGTGGCCCTTGGTTCTGGACTCCCCCAACATTGGGAACATTTTTCCTGCATCTAGTTTCTCCAGTCTTTTTATAATTTTATACGTCTCTTTTAGATCCCCACTCAGTCTTCTAAACTCCTGTGAATACAAGCCCAGTCTTTCCAATCTTTACTCATATGACAGTCCCTCCATCCCAGGGATTAACCTCGTGAACCTACTGCCTCAATAGCAAGGATGTCCTTCCTCAAATTAGGAGACCAAAACAGCACACAATACTCCAGATGTGGTGTCACCAGGGCCCTATACAACTGCAGAATGACCTCTTTGCTCCTATATTGAAATCCTCTCGTTATGAAGGCAAACATGCCATTAGTTTTCTTCACTGCCTGCTGTACCTGCACGCTTACTTTCATGATATGCCAACTATTTTGCTGCTGCCTGAAATGCTCTTGCTGCCCGAATATAAAATGATACCACTGTCTGTTATCAATGGTAAATCAGTATTGATGGGTAAGGGTAGCCAGTCTTGATTAATCTTGCCAACTGCGCCCACTATATGCGATTTACCTTTTAAATAATAAACTTTGAATACAACTGATAGGTTTTTCCCCCTGAATCAAAGGAGGCTGAGGGATAACCTTTGGGAGGGTTATAATATCACGAGGTAAATTGGTCACAGTCTTTTCCTCAGGGGTGAGGAATCTAAAGCCATGACTTAAAGTGAGAGGGGAAAGGTTTAAAGGATCATGAGCTGTATTGTGACTGTTGTGCTGCTGGCACACCACCTACTTCCTTCGAAGGCTACGGAGGTTCGGCATGCCACCAACAACTCTCACCAATGTCTACAGATGTGCAGTAGAAAGCATTTTATCGGATGTATCACAGCTTGGTTTGGGAACAGCTCCATCCATGACTGCAAAAAATTGCAGGCAATTGTGGACGCAGCCCAGACCATCACACAAACCGACCTCCCTTCCATTGAAGCTATCTACACCTCACGCTGCCTTTGCGAGGCCTGCAGCATCATCAAGGCCGACTCGCTCCCTAGCCACTCCCTCTTCTCCCCTCTCCCCTCTCACAAAAAAGGACGCAATGTGCTGGAATAACTCAGCGGGTCAGGTAGCATCTCTGGAGAACATGCATAGGTGGCATTTAGGATTGGAACCCTTCTTTAGACTGACCCGCTGAGTTACTCCAGTACGTTGTGCCCTTTTTCTTGTTGTCAAACCGGCATTTGCAGTTCCTTTTTTCGGAAATAAAAAGCTACGATAAGCAGCTGTGAAATTATTAGTTTGTCATGAGAATCTATGGAGCTCCTGGTTTCTAACATCAAAGGAAATCTGTTTTCCTTATGCCTACATTTCCTGCAACATACCTCAACCCAAATATCATGGACAGTAAAACAATCAAATTACACAATCATTTTAAAGTGATCAAAGGTTTCAAATAGATTTCCTTCAGACACCTCATAGAACAGATAATATTCCATAGAAAAGTCAATAGTCTATGAGGCAGAGTTCCAAATCCCCGCCACTCCTCTTTAACAGCAGTAAAGTCCCAGACCTTGTACAAGGAAATTATTTTTTTAAACATCTTTGCAAAAGCAACAGTAAAGTTAATGCAAATGTTCCTAAATGCCTTTATTAAAGGTGATAGAAACACAGAAACATAGAAAATAGGTGCAGGAGGAGGCTATTTGGCCCTTCGAGCCAGCACCGCCATTCATTGTGATCATGGCTGATCGTCCACAATCAGTAACCCGTGCCTGCCTTCTCCCCATATCCCTTGATTCCACTAGCCCCTAGAGCTCCATCTAACTCTCTGTTAAATTTATCCAGTAAATTGGCCCCCACTGCCTTCTGTGGCAGAGAATTCCACAAATTCACAACTCTCTGGGTAAAAAAGTTTCTTCTCACCTCAGTTTTAAATGGCCTCCCCTTTATTCTTAGACTGTGGCCCTTGGTTCTGGACTCCCCCAACATTGGGAACATTTTTCCTGCATCTAGTTTCTCCAGTCTTTTTATAATTTTATACGTCTCTTTTAGATCCCCACTCAGTCTTCTAAACTCCTGTGAATACAAGCCCAGTCTTTCCAATCTTTACTCATATGACAGTCCCTCCATCCCAGGGATTAACCTCGTGAACCTACTGCCTCAATAGCAAGGATGTCCTTCCTCAAATTAGGAGACCAAAACAGCACACAATACTCCAGATGTGGTGTTACCAGGGCCCTATACAACTGCAGAATGACCTCTTTGCTCCTATATTGAAATCCTCTCGTTATGAAGGCAAACATGCCATTAGCTTTCTTCACTGCCTGCTGTACCTGCACGCTTACTTTCATGATATGCCAACTATTTTGCTGCTGCCTGAAATGCTCTTGCTGCCCGAATATAAAATGATACCACTGTCTGTTATCAATGGTAAATCAGTATTGATGGGTAAGGGTAGCCAGTCTTGGTTAATCTTGCCAACTGCGCCCACTATATGCGATTTACCTTTTAAATAATAAACTTTGAATACAACTGATAGGTTTTTCCCCCTGAATCAAAGGAGGCTGAGGGATAACCTTTGAGAGGGTTATAATATCACGAGGTAAATTGGTCACAGTCTTTTCCTCAGGAGTGAGGAATCTAAAGCCATGACTTAAAGTGAGAGGGGAAAGGTTTAAAGTATCATGAGCTGTATTGTGACTGTTGTGCTGCTGGCACACCACCTACTTCCTTCGAAGGCTACGGAGGTTCGGCATGCCACCAACAACTCTCACCAATGTCTACAGATGTGCAGTAGAAAGCATTTTATCGGATGTATCACAGCTTGGTTTGGGAACAGCTCCATCCATGACTGCAAAAAATTGCAGGCAATTGTGGACGCAGCCCAGACCATCACACAAACCGACCTCCCTTCCATTGAAGCTATCCACACCTCAGGCTGCCTCGGCAAATCCAGCAGCATAATTAAGGCCGAGTCACTCCCTGGCCACTCCCTGTTCTCTGCTGTCCCATCGTGCAAAAGGTATAGAAGTGTGAAAACGTACACCTCCAGAGTCAGGGACAGTTTCTTCCCAGCTGTTATTAGGCAACTGAACCATCCTACCACAACCAGAGAACAGTCCTGAACTACTATCTACCTAATTGGGGACCTTTGGACTATCTTTGATCGCACTTTACTGGGTTTATCTTGCATTACACGTTATTCTCTTATCATGTATCTGTATACTGTGAATGGCTTAATTGTAATCATGTGTATTGTCTTACTGCTGGCTGGTTAGCACGCAACAAAAGCTTTTCAGTGTACCTCGGTACATGCGACAATAAACTAATAAACTAAACTAAGCAAGTAAGAATTTCATTGTTCCGTTTCAGGACATATGCCAATAAAACACTTTTGACTCTTGACTCTCACTTCCTGAATCTTTCTAACACTCAGATGAACTTTACCTAAATTCTTTATTGCTTGTCAACACAGTTTCTCTGTCAGGCATGAAATCAAGGGGAAAATAAACTCCCCAGGGGCCTTCCATTCACTGCAATGGTCCTGCCCTTGTTTGACCTCCTAAACTGCAAAACCTGGCACTTATCTGCCTTGAACTGCATTAACCTTTCATTGGCCCACTTGACCAGCTAATTAACATCCTGTTGTGATTTTTCAGAACCATCTTCGCTATCTACGATACCACCCACTTTAGTGTAATCTGCAAACTTACTAATCACGCCTTCTGTACATTATCATCTAAATCGATGATGTGAGAGGTTTACAAAGCAGATAAGAAACCAGAGTGAGACCATGCCTTCTCAATGCCATAACTTTTTGTCATCACTCAAAATAGACAATAGACAATAGGTGCAGGAGTAGGTCATTCGGCCCTTCGAGCCAGCACCACCATTCAATGTGATCATGCTGATTATTCTCAATCAGTACCCTGTTCCTGCCTTCTCTACATATCCACTGACTCCGCTATCCTTAAGAGCTCTATCTAGCTCTCTCTTGAACACATTCAGAGAATTGGCCTCCACTGCCTTCTGAGGCAGAGAATTCCACAGATTTATAGCTCTCTGACTGAAAAAGGTTTTCCTCTGTTCTAAATGGCCTACCCCTTATTCTTAACTGTGGCCCCTGGTTCTGGACTCCCCCAACATTGGGAACATGTTTCCTGCCTCTAACGTGTCCAACCCCTTAATAATCTTACATGTTTCGATAAGATCCAAATTCACATTGTGCAATTTAATTGCTTCATAAATAAATCAAAATTGAAGGTGGATTTTATGACCAAACAATAAAGATACTAGTTCACCAGGGGTCACAGTTTAAGAATAAGGAGTAGGCCATATAGAATGGAGATGAGGAAAAACCTTTTCACTCAGAGAGTTGTGAAGCTGTGGAACTCTTTGCCTCAGAAGGCAGTGGAGGCCAATTCCCTGGATGCTTTCAAGAGAGAGTTAGATAGAGCTCTTAATGATAGCGGAGTCAAGGGAAATGGGGAGAAGGCAAGAACGGGGTACTAATTGTGGATGATCAGCCATGATCACGGTGAATGGCGGTGCTGGCTTGAAGGGCCGAATGGCCTACTCCTGCATCTATTGTCTATTGTCTTTTGATAGAAACTTAGGTCACACCCAGTCAAATGCATTATCATATACACAAGTGTAGGTACAATGAAAATCTTGTTTGCAGTAGCATCACAGGCATATAGACCTAGACAAAAACACAAAACATATGATATATATAAATAATACAAGACAATGAAAAGAAAAAGTCTGCGCAAAAGACATAAATACAAACAAAAGAGATACTAGGAACTGCAGATGTTGGTTTACAAAAAAAGACTAAAAAAGTGCAGGTGTGACTCAGCAGATCAGGCACCATTTTTGGAGAACATGGATAGGCAACGTTTCAGTTCAGGTCGAGTGTGAAGAGGATGCCGACCTGAAACATCTCCTATCAATGTTCTCCAAAGATGCTGCCTGACCCGCTGAGTTACTCCAACACTTTGTGCCTTTTTCCCCCTTATGTAGAGTTCCTTCGTCTTGTTGAAGTTGAGTGAGTAGTTGGCACCACTCAACCATGTGTGGTGATGTGTGGTATCTCATCTATGCTTCTGAACAAGGAGCTAATCCCTGAAATTAGCCTGTGTGAACAAGCACAAAGTAGTTTACCAAATCCTAAAGTGGCAACAGCAATCACACGAGTGCCTCCAAGCAACATTTGCAATACACGAGCAAGGCAAAAGTCTTAAATGTCTATTTATGAAATTCATCAACATTACCATCGTCGAGTTCTTCATGATTAACATTCTGGCTGACACAGTAACTAAAAAGAGTCAAGAGTGTTTTATTGTCATAAATCCCAGATGGAACATATTTACACATATATATGTATGTCCCATACATACACATATAAACACACACACACACACACACACACACACACACACACACACACACACACACACACACACACACACACACACACACATGCACATACATACACAAAAAATAAACAACAATAATAGTGCAATATAACAATAATAGTCTATGTGGTTCAGAGCTCTGGGTTTGACTGATACCACTCGACCAGCTCTCCTTCTTGTTCCCTGCTAAACTCGTAAGGAACTATCTTGGGTCTCCTGACAATTGAGGCATCAGTGTCCTGAGCATCATCTGATGCTGAGTCTGTGTCATCATCAGCAGCAGCAGCAGCAGTACCTGTAGTCTTGGCAGGGATGCCAGTGCGGGCTGGGCTGGTGGAAGGGACAAAGGCCACCTCCCTGGTCTCCTCCTGGGCCTCCTCCTCCTGGGCCTCCTCCTTCTGGGTTCCACTCAGTCTCCACCTGCCTGGTGGGTGGGGATGGGGATTGGACCCTGCCCTTTGGCTGCCCCTTCCTTCTCCTTGGAGCCATGTTGTACTACTCTCCTTGGACCATGTTGTACTACTCCAATGTTCACAACACAAAACGCACAATATCCACAATATTCAGTCGCCTGCCCACAGGCGTTTCCCACGGAGTCGCCGCTGACGTAGCTTGGCGTAGCTAGTCGCGTCAACTGTCGCCGATGGTAGCCAGCTGTCGTAGGTTGTCATAGGTTGTTGCCGGTATGGTCGTACCTTGTCGTCAGTATGGTCGTACATTGTCGTAGATTGTCGCCAATATAGGCGTAGATGGACTTCATTCATCAGCATCGCGAATGGCTGTTGTAGCTTGACCTCTGTGGACTTCTGTGGACTTGGGTTTTTCCAATGCCTGTCGCAACTTGGCTTCTCTTGACGCCGGTACCTGTCGCCGGTTGACGTAAGTAGTCGCCAGTGGAATTCACCAATGTCAGCACCGGCGACAACCTACGTCACCTGGCGACAACCTATGACAGCACCTATGTCAGGAGACATCAAGCTACGCTCAAACCCACTGACGCTGACAATCGCCGAAAAAAATTCAACATTCTGAAAATCCACGGCGACCAGAAAGACACTACGACTCTTTGGGAGACTGAGGAGACTACTCACGACCATACAGGCGACACCCTGGTGACCATGTGGGGACAGCCTAGTCGCCTGCAGTCGCCTAAAAAATAGACTAAGTCGGACAGGCCCTTAGGTCGTGTTTAATAGCCTAATGGCTATCGTGAAGAAGCTGTTCCTGAACCTGAGCGTTACAGTTTTCAGGCTCCTGTAACTTATTCACGATGGCAGGGATGAAATGAGTGCGTGGCCAGGGTGGTGTGGGTCTCCGATGATGCTGGCTGCCTTTTGAGGTAGCGAGTCCTGTAAATCCCTTCAATGGTGGGGAGGTCAGAACCCGTGATGGACTGGGCAGTGTTCACAACTTTTTGCGGTCTTCTTCGCTCCTGGCCATTCAGGTTGCCGAACCAGGCCGTGATGCAACCAGTAAATATGCCCTCTACTGTACACCTGTAGAAGTTCAAGGGAAGATAGACACAAAATGCTGGCGTAACTCAGCGGGTCAGGCAACATCTCTGGAGAGAAGGAATGGGTGACGTTTCGGGTCGAGACCCTTCTTCAGAGATGCTGCCTGCCCTGCTGGGTTACGCCAGCATTTTGTGTCTATCTTCGATTTAAACCAGCATCTGCAGTTCTTTCCCATACGGTTCAAGGTAGTCCTCTCTGACATACCGAATATTTGCAATCTTCTCAGGAAGTAGGGGCATTGATGTGCTTTCTTTATAATTGTGTCAGTGTGTTAGGTCCAGGAATTTGAAGTTTTTAACTCTCCACCATCGTCCCGTCATTAGTAGAATTAGTGGAGCTACAGTCATATAAATATCCTGTTTAATAGAGAAGGATATTATATGGCAAATATAATACATAGTGCAGCATAAGAACATTGGCCCACAATGTCTGTGCCGAACATGATGCCATGAATAACTCTTATCTGTCACCACATAACCCATATCTCTCCATTCCCTGCATATTCATGTATTTATCCAAAAGTCTCTTTAAAGCCACTACTGCAATTTCTGTAGGCAACTCAGCTAGGGTTGCCAACTGTCCCGTATTAGCCGGGACATCCAGTATTTTGGGCTAAATTGGTTTGTCCCGTACAGGACCTCTCTTGTCCCATATTGGGCCCAGGGGGCGCTGTAGGCCCTGATGCATTAGGCCCTGACGCTGTAGGCCCTGAAATTTTTGGTCCGGACACTTTAGTTCCCGACAGTGTAGGTCCCAACAGTGTAGGTCCAGACAGTGTAGGTCCCGAGGCCCAGCCGCCGCCTAATGGAGGTTGCGTAGCAACCCGCCTCCCGGCCCGGGCAGCCGCCATTGGTGGAGTGGGAGCACGTGGCCGCTGGCTGGGTGAGGTCACGTGAGGCGGTGATGTCACCTTGTCCCTTATTTGGGAGTGAGATAGTTGGCATCCCTAATCTCAGCACTTCCTTCTCAAGGGCGACAGGGAAGAATGATTCTAGATATGCCCAATACAAAATAACGCAGACATGGGAATTCTGAAATAAACACAGAAAGCACCAGAAATACTCAGAGATCAGGGACTTACGGAATCGGATACAGTAAACAAGTCAGATCAATAGCTTTTCATCAGAGCTGGAAAAGAGTTACAGATAAACAAGTTTTAAGATACAGAGAAAGCAGGGGAGCAGAAGAGAGAACCACTAAAAGACCTGAGATAGGATGAAATGCATTTGGCATTTCTTGTATTCTACTCCTCCATAAAACTGTGTTCTCTGCTCTCTCCCACCTCTACATCAAACCTGTTTACATGGTTGCAGTTCAGATGAAACACAATTGACTTGAGTTGTTAATTCTGGTTGCAAGATGGCGAAGATAAATTAAAAGTAGAAACAAGGATCTGCAGATGCAGGTTTATAAAAAAAGACACAAAGCGCTGGAGTTACTGAACGGGTCATGGCAAAACGGCTCACCTGCAGTCCGTTTGTCTTTTGTGTTTGTTGTTGTTTTTTGTCTTAATTGTAGTGTTTAGATGTGATGTAGTGTTTTTTGTGGTTGTGTACTATGTGTGTGGGGGGGGGCGCGGACTGTCTTTTTTTTGTTTGTGTTGGTTTGTGATTGTGTGTGTTATTGCTTATTTTTATTGATCTTATTGTTGGACTGTGGGTAACGGAATTTCGTCCAAAAGACTTGGTTTCTTTGGATGACAATAAAGGTTATTCTGATTCTGATGCAGCATCTCTGGAGAACATGGATACGTGATGTTTTGGGAATCACACCTTCTGTCTTAACATCTCTGACATTTGTCCAACCATCTGCCTATCAAAATCATATTCGCCTTGATCCTTATATTACCCGTGCAGGAAGGAACTGCAGATGCTGGTTTGTACCAAAGATAGACACAAAGTGTTGGAGTAACTCAACTGGTTAGGCAGCATCTCTGGAGAAAAATGATGAGTTTTTCCCCAATCGCCCTTGAGAAGGAAGTGCTGAGATTAGGGATGCCAGCATTATCCTCCCTCTTGCCCCCCCCCCTGCCCCCCTCCCCACCCACAACCCCTTCCCCCCTCTCCATCCCACGATTAGTTGGAAGAAGGGAAGAGAAAAATTGTTGTTTGAACTGCTGAGAATTTTTTCCTAAGTCTCTACAAGTTCCTCTCTCCTTGGAAGGGAGAACTTTTGTTCCACTTTGTTCCTTATTTTTCAGTTAATGTTTTGCATTTTACAATCCCTTCATGCACAGTGCAATAGTGTTATCGGCAGACAACCAATTGACAATTAGAACACTTTCCTCAGAGACACTTTGGACTCAGAAACCTTCATTTAAAATGACAATATCCCAGTATATGATAATTAATCAATTACAGAGTCAAAATGTCCCTTACAATGCTAGACACCTACAGGCACAAAGCCTCAGAGTCACGATGATGCCTCAGAAAACCTTTGCTTTGGTGCTTGTCTCCCTTCTGTGTGCTTTTATTCCAAAATGTTCTGGAGTAAAACTGGTGAATAATGGATATAGAGACGTTGTTATCGCTGTTAACCCTGGTGTTTTTGATGAAAAGCTTATTGAAAGCATTAAGGTAAGGTGCTGACGCTGTGCCTGAAGTGAACTTTTAGCCAATGCTTTGTGTCACCACAATGTTATATTTAAAAGCAGGACTTGTTCAGAGGAGGGTGAGTTATTGGGTGGCACAGTGGTGTAGCGGTACAGTGTCTGCCTTACAACGCCAGAGACCCGAGCTTGATCCTGACTACTATGATGTCTGTATGGAATTTGTACGTTCTCCCAGTGACTACGTGGGTTTACTCTGGGTGCTCCGGTTTCCTCCCACTCTTAAAGACATACAGGTTTGTAAGTTAATTGGCTTTGGTAAAGATTGTAAATTGTCCCTAGAGTGTAGGATAGTGCTAGTGATCGCTGATCGGCGCGGACTCGGTGGGCTGAAGCGCCTGTTTCCACACTATCGCTAAACTAAACTAAAAAAGTATAAGGATCATGTTTTGGAAACCCATGACAGGTGGTTGCATTGCAGTGAGGTGCTGATTTTTAATCTTATGCACTTTTTTCAGGAAATGATGCGTGAAGCTTCCGCCTACCTGCACCAGGCTACCAAACAGCAACTTTATTTCTCGGATATAAAAATTCTGCTGCCTTTTACCTGGACAGATGATTCCAGCTTGTTTCAAAGATCAACAACTCAATCTTACGCAACGGTAAGAGTGCAGGGGGCTATAAACAAAACATTTCCACTCTTCTGCCTCTGTACTTTCTCCTGAAAGTTATTCACATGAAGCTAATTTTGTACTTAAATTCTGTTGATGTTAAAGCTGAAGAAAGTCAGAAGAAATTTCTAGTGCGAGATTCTCCTCGATATGATATGTTATTTCCTAATAGCATAAGAACAGTGAATAGGGGTATAAACCTGTTTAGGTATGTGACAGAATTATACTTTACTGTTATAGGAGGGAATTTTGTGCTATTTTGTGCTACACCCATACCCTATATCTTGCTTTACTCAGATAGGTACCGAAACAAAATAAAATAGCTCATAGATCAGTGTATCGAATAAGTCGCCTTATTGGAGGTCTTAATAGTGTGCACCAAAAACAGTCAGAGAGAACCCAAAGTGTTCTCTGTGTGCACCGTTAAGGCTTTCAATAAACCCATTTGTTCGACAGACTCACTACTGATGTACGAGCTGTTTTATTTTGTGTCTGTGCCTATCTGAGTAAAGCCAGATATAGGGTAAGGGTAGAACACAAAATAGCACAAAATTTCCTCTTACAATTAGAGTAGCCGGCAGAATACTACACAGGATGGCTGTCAACAATGTGGCTTCCTATGTTTAATTTTACCACCCGCAGTTAGAGGAGTAGATTCCATGTTGATGTCGGGCGACCGTAAGTTGAAGTATCAAAAGAACAAAATGGAGAAAGAGAAATGAAAAAGAAAAAATCTACGGGCTGTTTTATTTTGTGTCTGTGTCTATCTGAGTAAGCCAGATACAAGGCAAAATAGAACACAATTCCCTCCTACACAATGAAAGAATTATACACAAAAGGTCACTGAATGCAACTGAGGTCAATGACATACCTTGGGCCGAAAGGGGCAATGGTAGCATAGTCTTCTCCTTTGGCAGTGTCTTGAGATCAACAGTGACTTTCTTCCATTTAGGTTAGCTGGCGGCTGGATGCTCGATTTGGGAACTGCAAACTCTCCTTCAGTTAGGCCTGTTGCGTGGTTGGGAGATGGTTCAGTCCTTTCATCACATATGCCAGAATTTTGGGTGTTCTGGGTGCATGGGCTTGATGTTCTCAATCTCATCCCAAATGCTCCTTCTCCACTTTGAACCATCACAGGCTAGAGATTCCAAAAAAGATCTGTGGTTGAAATGTACAAGTCGAGGTGCCAGAAGACTGGAGGGTGGCAAATGTTGTACCTCTTTTCAAGAAGGGCTGCAGGGAAAATGCTGGGAACTATAGGCCGGTGAGCTTAACATCTGTAGTTGGTAAGTTACTGGAGAGTATTCTGAGGGATAGGTTATTCAGACATTTGGATGGACAAGGGATGGTTAGGGATAGACGGCATGGTTTTGTACGAGGGAGGTCGTGTCTCACAAATTTGATTAATTTCTTTGAAGACATGACCAAAAAGGTTGATGAGGGCAGAGCTGTAGATGTTGTGTACATGGACTTCAGTAAGGGGCGTTTGAAAAGGTTCTGCATGGTAGGCTGCTCTGGAATCGCATGGGTTCCAAGGAGAGATAGCTGAATGGATAGCAAATTGGCTCCATGGAAGGAAGCAGAGGGTGATGGTGGAAGGTTGTTTCTCGGACTGGAGGCCTGTGACTAGTGGTGTGCCTCAGGGTTCGGTGCTGGGCCCTTTACTGTTTGTCATCTACATCAATGATTTGGATGAGGCAAGATTAGCAAGTTTGCGGATGATACAAAAGGTTATTGGTTTTGCAGATAGTGAAGATGGTTGTGAAAGATTGCAGCAGGATCTGGATCGATTGGCCAGGTGGGCGGAGGAATGGTTGATGGAATTTGATACAGAAAAGTATGAGGTGTTGCATTTTGGGATGTCGAACAAGGGCAGGACCCACACAGTAAATGGTAGGCTGGGTAGTGTTGTAGAGCAGAGGGATCCAGGAGTACAAGTGCATAGTTCCTTGAAGGTCGAGTCGCAGGGAGATAAGGTGATCAAAAAGGCTTTAGGCACTTTGGCCTTTATCAGTCAGAGTATTTGAGTATAGAAGTTGGGAGGTCATGTTGCAGTTGTATAAGACGTTGGTGAGACCGCATTTAGAATATTGTGTTCAGTTCTGGGCACCATGTTATAGGATATTGTCAAGCTTAAAAGGATTCAGAAAAGATTTACGAGGATGTTGCCAGGGCTAGAGGGTGTAAGCTATAGGGAGAGGCTGAGTCGGCTGGGTCTCTATCTGCAGAAGGATGAGGGGAGATATTATAGATGTATACAAAATCATGAGAGGAATAGATCGGGTAGATGCAGAGTCTTTTGCCTAGAGTAGGGAAATCAAGGACCAGAGGACATAGGTTCAAGGTGAAGGGGAAAAGATTTAATAGGAATCCGAGGTGTAACTTTTTCACACAAAGGGTGGTGGGGGTATGGAACAATCTGCCTGAGGAGATAGTTGAAGCTGGGACTATCCCATAGTTTAAGAAACAGTTAGACAGGTGCATGGACAGGACAGGTTTGGAGGGATATGGACCAAGCGCAGGGAAGTGTACATTGTTGGCCGGTGTGGGTGAGTTGGGCTGAAGGGCCTGTTTCCACACTGTATCACTCTATGACTCTATGAGAGGATAGGGAAAACAAATTATGATAGTAATTCCTTGAATTTGACATTTCAGCAGAAAGATTAGAATTGAGAAATTGGTGGTTCTTCTTGGAAAAACATAATTTGAGGGGACATATGATTAAAGGGAACACTTACACTTACATATGTCAACCCAAGCTAACATGCAAGAAAAGATACAAAACACTGGAGTAACTCAGCGGCTCAGACAACATCTCTGGACAACACCGATAGATGATGTTTCGGCCAGTATCCGTTTTCAGTCAGATCAAGGGTCCCAATCTAAAACGTCAGCTGTCCATGTTCTCCAGAGATGCTGCCTGACCCACTGAGTTACTTCAGTGATTTGTGCCATTTGTTTTATAAACCTGCATCTGCAAAATCTCCTCAAGGTCTGGCTATTTTGCAGAAGTTCTCCTCCTCTCTCTGACAAGCCAGCTTCTGCAGTTCCTTCCTACACATTTCGTCTGCTCCACTGCTTAATCACCTCAAGGTAAGTCTACTTTAAAGAAGTTCTCCTCCTCTCTCCGACGAGGAGTCTGAAGAAGGATCTCAACCCGAAACGTCACCCGTTCCTTCTATCCAGAGATGCTGCCTACTCCGCTGAGTTACTCCAGCATTTTGTTTCTACCTGCAGTTCTTTGTTTCTGATATGCAAGAGAACCACATGAAAAGTCTACACTAGATTGCAAGCGTGCATTTACTATCTGTTCTAGATAATGCATTATTTTGCAAGCTTGTGGATCTTACAGGGAGTTTCGCATGGAAACGTGTAATTCTCATTCATAGGCAGATGTGATCATTGCTGCACCTTATCTGCAAAGTCGAGATGCTCCGTACACCCTGCAACCTCGTGGATGTGGCGAGAAGGGACGCTACATTCACTTCACCCCAAACTTCATTCTAAACGACACCCTGGCTTCAGCTTATGGCTCAAGAGGTATGTGATTTTAAGAGTTTGCTAACTTGTAGCATGTGGTTTGAGTACGAGATTATCAAGATAGGGGCAGGAGTTGAGGTTTCGACCCTTTGAACCCGTTCCAACATTCTATAACATGGCTGTTGATTCATCCCATTAAAATCTCACCAAAGGAAAATCTATTAATCACAGAATTTGTTAGAAAAGTGGAAAAATAAGTGAGTTTTAACTTGCAGAGAGGGGAATCAAGGGATGGATAGGAGAAGGGGAACACCTCCGATAGGGTGAGGCAAGGGTTGTTTGCTGATAATCTGTTTACGAAGCCTCTGTGGACCCTCCACGTTCTCTGCAACATAAAACTATCCTGTATTTTTCCAATTCTGTGGATGAGTTTTCAATCCATCTGTTTCTCTCTCAATAGTTGCTGTCTGACTTGCTAAATATTTCCAGCTTTTTCTCTTCGTTCTTTTTTTTGGGGTTGATTTTATTGTCACGAGTACCAAAGGTACAGCGAAATACACTTTTTGCATATAGATCTGTGCGATTATTGCCATGCATGAAGACAATACTTGATTAAGTGCTCCATGCATGGAAACTGTCTACTGAGTCCATTTGCAATATTCGCCAGACTTTGGCGCCATTTTGCACACTCCAAACTGCAGCTGGCTATAAAGGCTCAATGCCGCCATCACCTTATTCAGTTTGCCAGTGATCCGTCCTTCTCCTCTCATCTTCTACACATTTTTACAGTCAGTGTGGAAAACCCCAGTGCACACTCACTCGTTGGAACAGAATTTTATTTCATTTAAGTGTCTCAGAAAATAATTTTACGCCATTGAGTTTATTTTACATTCATGAGAATTGTGCCGGTATATAAGTTTATTTAAAATACCATTTACTTTTCACTGGATTGGTTTCATTAGTTTGAGCAAAAGTACTTTTATTCCCATAGGTCAAGCATTTGTTCATGAATGGGCTCATCTTCAATGGGGAGTATTTGATGAACATGATGATTTGACGCCCTTTTATATAAATAGTGATGGTACTGCTGATGCAACAAGGTAGGATTCTCAATGAATAGTTTTGTTCAGTGTGAAACGCGTCCTGTGGGATTTATGGACAACGTTACAAAACTCAAGAGTTACCTGAAATAAAAATGGGACATTGTGTATATTGTGTGTAAAATCATGAGGGGAATAGGTCTTTTACCCAGAGCAGGGGAATCAATAACAAGAGGACAACAGGTGAGAGGGGAAAGATTTAATAGGGGCAACCTGAGGGGCAACTTTTTCATATGGAATGAGTTGCCAGAAAAGGTATTTGAGGCAGGTATTGTAGCACTGACAGGTACATAGATAGGAAAGGTTTTGAGGGATATGGGCCAAACGCGGGCAGGTAGGACTAGCACCGATGGGCATCTTGGTCAGCAAGGGCAAGTTGAACCAAATGGCCTGTTTCCATGCTATATAACAATGCTGGAAATATTCAACTGTTCAGACAGCATCAATGGAAAGAGAAATGGATTTTAGATTTTTAGATTTAGAGATACAGTGCAGAAACAAGCCCTTCGGCCCACCGGGTCCGCGCCGCCCAGCGATCCCCGCACACTAACACTATCCTACACCCACTGGGACAATTTTTACAGGTACACGATAGCGTGACATTTTTAGGGCCACCTTACTCACCATTGTCACTTTAGTGATAATGCAAGTAGTTTTATTGAAATCGGTGTTATATTTTTAAAGTTATTCACATTTTAAAGTTTAAAAGGAGGGGAGCGGGAGGAGGGAGGAGGGAAGGGGGGAATGGGGGAGAAGGGAGAGGGGAGGGGGGTTGAGGAGAGAGGGGGGGGGGGAGGACAGGGTGCTGCACCAATGCAGGAGAGGTTTGGGCCCAATGGGTCCACTTTGTCTGGTAGTGCTTAAAAACCATTTGGACAAGTAAATGGAATGGAGGGATATGGGCTACGTTGCAGAAAATTAAATGAACCAAAAATAGACTTGTCGGTAAGCATGAACAAGTCGGGCCGAAGTGCCTGTTTCCATGCTGTACGGCTATGAGGTCGCAGATGGATAGGTAAGAGTGGAATTGAGATGCGTAATCACAGTGATAGGCAACTGGCAGGGGTGCAGTGCTGCCGGGGCTCAGCAGAGCGCCGCTCCGGCACCTCTGTAAACAAAAGCCAAAATAAACAGTGGGGAATTTTAACTAGCGGTGAATTTAACAGCGGCCGCTCCAGCACCAGTGACAGCTCCGGCACCTAAACAATTAGTACTGCAACACTGGCAACTGGAAACTTGGGGTCGGTCCTGCAGGCTTTGCAAAGTGGTTGATAAAACTACAATATGCTTTTCCACTGTAGAGGAGACCACTTTGAGAACTCTGAATACAGTGGACTAAATTGAAAAATGTAAGTAAATCGCTACGTTACCTGAAAGCATGGTTTGGCTCTCCAACTAGTGGGAAGAGGTGAGAGGACAGGTTTTACACCTAGGAAAATACTATGACAAGAGGAGTGGCTGGTGGGGATGGAAGGGTTTAGTTTGGTTTAGAGATACATCGTGGAAACAGGCCCTTCGGCCCACCGAGTCCACACCGACCAGCGATCCCCACACATTAGCACTACGGGGAGAACGTACAAACTCCGTACAGACAACACCCGTGGTCAGGATTGAACCAAGATCACTCTGGCACTGTAAGGTAGAAGCTTTACCGCTACACCACTGTGCCGCCAAAGGAATAATAATAATAATAATAATAATGCATTACATTTATATAGCGCTTTTCAAACACTCAAAGACGCTTTACAGGGATTACTAGAACATAGAGAAGTGAATAAATAGATAAATAAGTAAACGAACAGAAAAAGGAGACAGAAGGTGAGGTGACGGTTAGTGGTTGAAGGCAGTGATGTTTTGAATGTGGTGAGTGAGGAGGAGTCTCTGACGGTTTGGGGTAGTAAGTTCCATAGGGTGGGAGCAGCGATGGAGAAAGCCCTGTCCCCCCAGGATCTGAGTTTGGTCCGGATGGGGGGGGGACAGGAGATTGGCAGCAGCAGAGCGGAGGGTGCAGGTGGGAGTGTGCCTGTGGAGGAGGTCAGTCAGGTAGGATGGGGCCAGGTTATGGAGGGCTTTGTAGGTCATGAGGAGGATTTTGTACTGGATTCTCTGGGGGATGGGGAGCCAGTGGAGTTTGTAAAGGACGGGGGTGATATGGTCACGGATCGGGGAGTGGGTGAGTAGACGGGCAGCGGAGTTTTGAATGTATTGAAGTTTACTGATGATGGCAATAGAAATGGACCCTTTGGAATGCTGAAAGGGGAGGGGAGGGAAAAATATGTCTCTTGGCGGAATCTCATGAAGGTGATAGATATTGTGAAGGGTTATTCATAGAATGCAGAAGATGGTGGGATGTAAGGTAAGGAACGGGGGTACTTTTAGAAATGTTTTACCGTTATTGAAATGTATTGAACTCTATACGCCGACACAATTAAGTTGGAATTTGACCAGGTGATGCCATTATAACAGAGCTTTATTTGTATAACAGAGCTTTATTTGTCGTTCGGTACCGAAGTACCGAACGAAACTACATAGCAGTCATAGAAAAAAAAAAAAAAAGAACACAAGACACATAGCCCCAACACAAACGTCCATCACAGTGACTCCAAACACCACCTCACTGTGATGGAGCCAACAAAACTTCCACTCTCTTCCCCACGCCCACGGACAGACAGCTCGTCCCCGACCGACCCGCACAGTCCCCGCACCGGGCGCTGAAACGTCTCGCGGCCGAACCGGGCGATGAAAGGCCCGCGACCAAGCCTTGCGCAGCTAAGTCCCGTGGTCGAGCCGCACCGGGCGATGTTAAGTCCCGCAGCCGAGCCGCACCAGCGGTGAAAAGCCCCGCAGCCGAGCTGCACCGGGCGATGTAAAGCCCCGCAGCCGAGCTGCACCGGGCGATGTTAAGCCCCGCAGCCGAGCTGCACCGGGCGATGTTAAGCCCCGCAGCCGAGCTGCACCGGGCGATGTTAAGCCCCGCAGCCGAGCTGCACCGGGCGATGTTAAGCCCCGCAGCCGAGCTGCACCGGGCGATGTTAAGCCCCGCAGCCGAGCTGCACCGGGCACTGTTAAGTCCAGCGGCCAAGCCGCACCGGGATGTAAAGTCCAGCGGCCAAGCCGCACCGGGATGTAAAGTCCAGCGGCCGAGCCGCAGCGGGCGATGTTAGGCCCCGCAGCCGAGCCGCACCCCGCGCCGTGAGGAAAAGAAAAGTCCCCCCCCCCACCCCACACCCACACCCACACCACCACCCCCTCCCACACATACACAACCAAAAAAATATATATATAAAAACCATCCCAACACACAACAAAAAAAGGGAAAAAAAGACGGACAGACTGCTATTATATCATAGACAAGAATTAACTTGCACCTCCTTTTATACATTTCCGGTTTATTTATTATAAGGCAGAGGGAGGAAAATTGAAGATAGCAACTTAATTTCTGCAGCACTCCCTCAGTACTGAATTTTGAAACTTTAGCAGAGGTTTCTCTGTTACTTAATTAAATATTATCTTGCAGATGCTCAAAAGAAATTAGAGGGAAGACAGCTGATTGTACGGGCACTTCCTGTACACCTTGCGACATAGATCCCAACACTAGGCTGCCTAAAGGCAATTGTAAATTCTTCCCAGCGACGGATCAGAGTTCATCATCTTCGATAATGTACGTGCCGGGTCTCACAAATGTAAGTAGAGTTGAAGTTATATTTTCTCAAACATTTGTTTCTCTCAGCATAGTTCCTTTGTATCGTTTCCAGAACAAATAGAATTTTGGAATCCGACTAGTTTCACTGTCCTGATTAATTTTATATTTATATTTCATATTTTCATATTTTTCATATTTCAGATACAGCGCGGAAACAGGCCTTTTCGGCCCACCAAGTTCGCACCGCCCAGCGATCCCCGCACATTAACACTATCCTACACACACTAGGGACAATTTTTTACATTTTACCCAGTCAATTAACCTACATACCTATTTGTATGCGTCGTAGTCACCTTCCCCTCTGCCAACAATGAACCATTCTACGTTTCCTTGATCAACGTCTGCTTTGATCTGTTGTTTTTTATGCCTTACCTTCCATATCTCTAGTGTATCACAAAATGCTGGAGTAACTCAGCAGGTCCGGCAACATCTCTGGGGAGAAGGAATGGGTGACGTTTCGGGTCGAGACCCTTCTTCAGTCTGACCCTTCGTCACCCATTCCTTCTCTCCAGTGATGCTGCCTGACCCGCTGAGTTACTCCAGCATTTTGTGATACCTTTGATTTGTACCAGCATCTGCAGTTATTTTCCTACTACTCCCTTCCATATCTCTAGTCTCCCTCTTCCCCGACTCTCAGTCTGAAGACGTGTCTCGACCCGAAATGTCACCCGTTCATTTTCTCCAGAGATGCAGCCTGTCCCACTGAGTTACTCCGGCAATTTGTGTCTATCTTTGGAATCATGGAGTCGTACAGCACGGAAACAGGTTATTTCACCCACTTGAGTCTACGTCGATCAGCAACCACACATTTTATTCTAATTCTACACTAATCCCATTTTATTTCCACCCACATTTCTCCCCGTGGCAGAGGTGTCTGTACTCAGAAGGTAAAACATGTTTAGAAGGGATCTGTGGAAGCATTAATTCACCCAGAGGTTGCTTAGAGTCTGGAATGTACAGCAGAGTGGATGGTGGAAGGAGAGACACGTACAACCTTTAAGAAGCTTCTTGGCAAGGCTATTGCTAAGTGTGATTAGTACAGATGGGTTATCGATATTTGGCATGGATATGTTGGGCCGAAGGGCCAGTATCTATGCTGTATGAATTTTTGACTATAAAAAAGTAGGGAAGAATGTTTAACTTTGTGCCGATGCCCAAACTGTGTATTGAGCATCTGTTATACAATCTACTCAATTTTCATTTTTATTTTATTCATGCCTCGCCTAAAGTCTTGATGTATTAATAATATATCATGTGTATAGTTTAGCTTAATGTTTTGCGGAACATTTTCTTTTCCTTGTGTGTTTGGCATCGTTCCTAAAACCCATGATATTTATTTCCAATATCCAGGTGGATAAATTCTGTGATAACAATGCTCACAATGCTGAAGCGCCCAACACGCAGAACAGAATATGCAATTACAGGAGCACTTGGGACGTGATCAGTAAGTCGGAAGACTTTAAAAACGTTTCCTCGCCCTACACTGGTTCAGTCATCCCGACGTTCACGCTTCTTCAGGCCAAGCACCGTGTTGTTTGCTTAGTCCTTGACGTCTCAGCAAGCATGGGGTTGGTAAGGTCTTTCTCAATATTCATTTCATAGAATACGTTTTTCACACCAGGTTCAGAACTGACCTGCAGTAAATAATATTGAATTCTTCATGTCAGTAACTTTTGCCCCCCAAAAAATCCATTTGTGCAGAATGCATTTTATAATCAAGCACAATTTTTCGTTTAGAAACTAATAGAAGATTGCTTTTAATAGCATGGAAACATAGAACTGGTGCGAACAGCAGTGGACTCGGTGGGCTAAAGGGCCTATTTCCATGGTGTATCTCTAAAACATTGCCTGTCCTTTCCCTCCAGAGATGCTCTCTGATCCGCTGAGTTCCTCCAGCACTCTGTGCTTTGCTGAAGATTCCAGCATCTGCAATTCCTTGTCTCTACAAAGAAGCAACTGTTTTTTTTGTGACCGCCACCGTGTACATTGAAACTTATGTTCTTGTTTATGTTTGTTTATAGGAGAATCGTATAAATAAGCTCCAGCAAGCAGCCAAAGTATTCTTGCTCCAGATCATTGAAGACGGATCACACGTCGGAATTGTTAGTTTTCATTCTGCTGCAACTACTAACTCAAAGCTGAAATTGATTGATGGTGATAATGCCAGGAATGAACTTATACAACTGCTGCCTGAAACAGCCAGTGGAGGGAGAAATATCTGCACAGGTGTTAGTTCTGGCTTTGAGGTAAGATTTTCAATAATTCAAATTAATAAAAGATTTTCAATAATTCATTCGTTTTAGGCATTACATTTCACTGCATTGCTAGCAATGAATGGTGGGCAGCAGAGTTGAGTATAGGAGCAAAGAGGTCCTTCTGCAGTTGTACAGGGCCCTAGTGAGACCGCACCTGGAGTACTGTGTGCAGTTTTGGTCTCCAAATTTGAGGAAGGATATTCTTGCTATTGAGGGTGTGCAGCGTAGGTTTACTAGGTTAATTCCCGGAATGGCGGGACTGTCAAATGTTGAAAGACTGGAGCGATTAGGCTTGTAGACACTGGAATTTAGAAGGATGAGAGGGGATCTTATCGAAACATATAAGATTATTAAGGGGTTGGACATGTTAGACGCAGGAAACATGGTTCCAATGTTGGGGGAGTCCAGAACTAGGGGCCACAGTTTAAGAATAAGGGGTAGGCCATTTAGAACAGAGATGAGGAAAAACTTTTTCAGTCAGAGAGTTGTAAATCTGTGGAATTCTCTGCCTCAGAAGGCAGTGGATGCCAATTCTCTGAATGCATTCAAGAGAGAGCTAGATAGAGCTCTTAAGGATAACGGAGTCAGGGGTATGGGGAGAAGGCAGGAATGGGGTACTGATTGAGAATGATCAGCCATGATCACATTGAATGGTGGTGCTGGCTCGAAGGGCCGAATGGCCTACTCCTGCACCTATTGTCTATTGTCTGATAGAGCTGCTGTGTCACAGTGCCAGAGACCTGGGTTCGATCCTGACCTTGGGTGCTGGTCTGTGTGGAGTTTGCACGTTCTCCCTTTGACCGCGTGGGTTTTTTCCAGTCTCTCAGTTTTCCTTCCACATGCCAAAGATGTGCGGGTTTGTAGATAAATTGGCCTCTCTACCCCGAATAATCTTTCCACAACGTGGACCTGGTGGGCTAAAGAGTCTGTTTCCATTCTAAAATAAACAAAACTAAACCATGCTAAATGCAAATGTAGAATTGCTAACCAAGGAAGTGAAAATAGAAAAACACAGGGATCCCCTGCCACCCAAACTGAAGTCTTTGACTCTGAAGGAGGGTGCCGACTTGAAATGTTTTCTACCTATTCCCTCCACAGATGCTGCCTGACCTGCTGAGTTACTGCAACACTCTGTGTTTTGCTGAATCCATTGTTCAAGATTAAAAGCCCTGAGTGCTGGAATTACTCAGCTGGGGTCAGGCAGCAACTGTGGGGAGAGAATCAGAGTTCATGTTTTCAGATCAACAATGAATGGCCAACTCGGTTTGTCCCTCCACAGGTGGTGCCTAATTTGCTGAGTATTATTTAGTATTTTCTGTTTTTAATTAGCCTTTCTGCCATTTTCATTGTTAAAACAATGGTCTATGAAACAATTAAGCAAACTTAGTATGTTTCTTCTGAAGGTAAAACCAGAATATATTGGAAGTACTTTGTTGCTCAGTGTAGAGAGAAAATGTGGAAACAAAAAGTGAATTTAGACTGCCGACCTTTTATGTCCCGACCTGAAACGTCGCCCATCCTTTTTCTCCAGCGATGCTGCCTGACCCGCTGAGTGAATCCAGCACTTTGTGTCTATCTTTTGTATAAACCAGCATCTGCAGTTCTAGGTTTGAGGAAATGTTTGGTGTTTCCGATTCTTATGATCCGATGTTCCTAATTGATTGCTTCGTAGGTACTTCGTGCAGATGATGGTTCCACACGTGGTGATGAAATCATATTGGTCGTTCTTGGCGAGGACAATGGAATAAGCGGTTGCTTTGCAGAGGTGGAGCAAAGTGGAGCCATAATCCACACTATAGCAATAGGGCAAGATGCGACTGAAGAATTAGAGCAGCTCTCCATTATGACAGGTAATTGGTCTTGATCTCCTCTGCAATTCTTGTTCCAAGTTCTGTAGCGTAGGTATTAGTGGCTTTACAATGAAGAATGCTTGGCCATGCAATAATATTATGGAAACTTCCAATTTTGCTGTTTGGTAGGCTTGGCACTAATCTAATCACACATCCATATTGTTGGTCAACAACATATTAGAGAACTAGGCTAAGCCCTCCCAGTCATTGGATAAACACTTGGATCTCTGGGGAATAGATATGGAATGCCTCAGTAAGTATGGTCTCAGTAAGTAATGCCTCAGTTCCAAGAAATGCAAGTTGGTAGGTTAATTACCGACTGTAAATTACCCCGAATGCCCTAGCTTAAAAGGCAATTAGGAGAATTGTAATGAAGTTAATAGGCATGAAAGAGAGAACAGATAATTGGGAAATAAGTGGGAGACTGCAGATGCTCTTGAGAACTAGCATAGATGATAAGATGAATGGCCTCAATCTGTACCAAATGAAATTATTTCCCTACCTTGACTAACGCACGTTAGCGATTCTTGTACATGGACCCCAGGAAACTTTTAGACATGCACTCTTTCTTGCTTTTTACTATTGCAAGATGACTCAAACCTGAGGCAGCCTTAAGATAGCATCATCTATCATTAGGGATCCCCACTATCCAGGTCATGCGCTCTTCGCACCCCTACCGTTGGGCAGGAGATATGCACCAGAAGGTTCCGGAAAGGCTGCTTTCCTATAACTATCATGTTCTGCAGAACCCTAATCTTACATCAGCAACAGAACACTATGGGCCACCTCTTGCACCAGCCTGGACTTGTGTATTTTTTCATAAATATCTTATTTTTATTTTGCACAGTTTTTCTTTCACCGTCCTGTGAAATTCGCATGATTAATGTACAATTTATGTTTAATTTATGATTTTTTGTGTTGTTTGAGCCTATGGGCCTGAGATTTTCATTGTACCCGTCCCTCGCCATACTTGTGCGGCATGGTGGCGCAGAGGTAGAGTTGCTGCCTTACAGCGCCAGAGCCCGGTTTGATCTTGACGACAGGTGCTATCTGTATGGTGTTTGTACGCTCTCCCTGTGGCCGTCTGGGCTTTCTTCAGGTGCTCTGGTTTCCACCGACAATCCAAAGCCGTGCATGTTTGTCGGTTAATTGGCTTCTGTAAAATTGTAAATTGTCCCTCGTGTGTAGGATAGTGTAGGGGGAGTGATTGCTGGTCGGTGCATACTTGGTGGGCCAAAGGGCCTGTTTCCACGCTATATCTCTTATGTCTAAAGTCTTGTGCATATGATAAAAATCTCGACTTGACCATTATGGAACAAACTAGACAACCTCATAACTAAATCTGCCAGCACAATGTGGCTCACTTATTTAATTTATCAATATATATTTTTATCTCTTTCATACTTCTGTCGAGAATACTTATCATCTCGAGGCCTCAGTAAGAAGGATATTTGGCCCTTCAAAGGGATATTGATGAACCCATCCCTGTTCCAAGAGCCCTGTCTATAAATCCACAATAATAAATGTGGGACGCCTCCATCTGTTTTCAATTTAGCTAAATTCAATTTTATTATTATTATTAATTAAATTTATTAAATTCAATGTAGCTAAATTCCACTAAAAAAGTGGGTGTAGGGATTCTAAATGTATGCATTGATAGTTTACACATCATGGCATTGGCAAGGAAAATTATTTTCTGCACTACCAGGAGCATGTAGGTTTGTTTTATTGTGCAAACATTGGAAGTATCATAAGCTGTCTGCAAAATATTTTGTTACAATTTCTATTCTACAGGTTGATATAAATATCCATAATATTTTACACCAAGATTCTAAATGTCACTGTAAGAGTAAGAGCCCTGTCTATAGATTCACAACAATGAAAACAATAATTGTTTTATCCACAGGATAAGGGCATTGCTGGCAAAAATACTATTGATAGCTCATAACTCATGGCTGTTAAGAAGGTGGCACTGAATTTCTACAGTCCATGAAATGGCCTAAAAGTCGGAAATGGCCGGACTGCCCTTTAAGCCTGCTCCGTCTTCATTAAGTTCATAGCTGATCCTGTGAACTAAGTGTATTTTCCTGCTTCATTATCCCAGGAACACTAAAACCCTATCCATATCTGTCTGATTATATGCAATGGCAGAGGGTCTTTAGCCTACTGAGAGAAAGACTTCCAAACATTTACAATCTAGGGACCACGGGAGGAAAAAGAATGGAAGAGATTGAACTTTTTTTTCGCCTTCTTTCACAATGAGGAATGTGGAGGAGTCACTGTGGTGGATGTTTATGTTTAAATGCATTTTGTGTGTTTTGTTGCTTTTTATTGGTATGACTGTATGGCAAATCAAATTCCTCATATGTTGCAAAACATACTTGGCTAATAAAGTATGATTATGATTGTGAATTCTCTCCATGTAACAAAATGGCCCCTTTTCTCTCTAAATGGCTGACCCTTTATCCTTAGACTATACACCTCGTTTCAGATTCAGCTGTGAAAGAAAACAATCTCAACTGCTCTCCCCGTCAATAGCACTCAAAAACTTACACAATACAGTTAGGCTCAGAAGACAGACGTTTCGGATCGGCGTTCAGTCTGAAGAAGGGTCTCGACCCAAAAGTCACCTGTTCCTTTTCTCCAGGGATGCTGCCTAACCCGCTGAGTTACTCCAGCTTTTTGTCTCTATCTTTGGTTTAAACCAGTGTCTGCAGTTCTTTCCTACATGTTTAGATTCAGTTCAGTTTCCATTCAGTTTATTGTCACGTGTACCGAGGTATAGTGAAAAGCTTTTGTTGCGTGCTATCCAGTCAGCGGAAAGACAATACATGATTACAACCGAGCCATTTACAGTGTACAGTCACTTGATAAGGGAATAACGTTCAGTACAAGGTAAAGCCAATAAAGTCCGATCAAGGATAGTCTGAGGGTCACCAACGAGGTAGATGGGAGTCACAAGATGTTGACCCAGCAATAATGAAGGATGGCAATATATTCCCAGGATTGTATGTTGCCTGGAGAGGAATCTGGAGGAAGGGTTTTCTATGTACCTACTGTTGTCTTTCCTGGTGATGATCATTGAGGACTCAAAATAGCTTTTGTAGTACATTTCATAGATAGACCACAATGTAGTCACTGTTAGACGGTGGTGGAAAGAATGAATGTTTTGAGTGGCATAGAAAATGCCAAGTAGCAGATAATATTTCATTATACTCCTAACTTGGGTCTTTTAGATGGATGACAAGTACATGAGTCACTTGCCACAGGATGCCCAGTTTCTACAGCCAACTAGGGTTAAAACCTGGGCTGTGTAGGAAGCAAAGATAATAGAGCAGAGCAAGATAGACCACTCGACCCTAAAATCTGTAGTATGTCATGGCACTATTTTAGTAGGCAGAAACTTGCAGAAACAATTAAAAAGAAAAATAACAAAAGTCTGTGAATTGATAGATGAGATGTATTCTGCATTTTTATGGTATCGACACACAAACTGTTCCCCCAAAACACTGATTACACTGCGAGAGACATAGCGAACAGCGAGTTTTGCTTACTAAAATGGCGGACATTACGCTCCTTTGCGTACTACACTTCAGTATAGGCGATTTCAACAGAGTGGTTCATCTTGCTCCTCTAGTATCTTTGGTAGGAAGGAACGGCAGACGCTGGTTTAAACCACAGATAGACACAAAAATGCTGGAGTAAAACCTGGGCTATCATGTTTAAATAGTTTTACTTCCAAGTAATTTTTTCAATGGTCAAAGATCATAAGCTCACAGTATCTGCTTCTGGTTTAATTTTCAGTTGGCACTGGCTATTGGTATTATTTATGTTGATTATAAAGCCTGTTCATTCTGCAGGAGGTTTACGGTTTGCGGCAGCTGGTAATTTGAATTCGAGTGGATTAATTAATGCATTCAGTGCATTGGTCGCAACAAACGGTGACATTAATCATCAACCAATCCAGGTTTGATTGCTTTTCATATATTTATTTTCCAATCATTATTCTTGCTCACTGATTGCCGCAATGTAAACTAACAATTCCATTTGTTTGGTCTCAGCTTGAAAGTTCAGGAACAAAAATCGACAGCGGCGCATGGATGAATGGCACAGTTGTTTTTGATAAGACTGTTGGAAATGATACCATGTTTGTGGTTACTTGGGAGGCACAGACTCCTAAAGTGATCGTACGTAACCCCAGTGGAAAAACATACGACCACCATGACTTTAGAATAAATCAAACAGAACACATAGCCCATCTTAAGATTCAAGGCACTGCACAGGTATGGACCAAAATGCATGATATATTTGACATACAAATTTTCTGAATAAATGCCAACAGCTCAAAGATGTGGAAGTCCTGAGCATGTTTGGTAATAATTGTTTGAAAAATATTTTTATTATTCACCTCCAAGACGCAGTCTAATGGCAAAGTTCACTCCTGCTGCAATTCCTCACCCTACAACCTCCGAAATTAGTTTGATACTGCACCAGTTATTTAATTATTAATTGACTTCTAATATTTTTCACCTTCACTAAGATAAAACAGTGAATGATCAGTAAAGGTGGACGCTAAACTTTGCTGGGCTGTCATAGACTTCTAAAAAAAAGTGCTGGCCAACGGGTCAGGCAGCATCCCTGTAGAACATGGACAGGTGACTTTTCGGGTTGGAAGAAGCCGGAAAAAAAAGCCCAGAGTGGATGTGGAGAGGATCTTTCCAGCAATGAAAGAGCCTAGGACCAGGGGGCGCAGCCTCAGAATAAAAGGACACACCTTTAGAATGGAGATAAGAAGGAATTTTTTTAGTCAGAGGGTGGTGAATCTGGAGAAACCATACCTCATATTTCACTTGAGTAGCTTATAAGTATGAACATCGAATTCTTTAATTTAAATTTATATCCCCACCCCTCTCTTTCTTGTGCCCCTCGACCCCAGTACACATGCATTTCTCACCATTATCTCACCACACTTTCCCTCCAACTCTTCTCGCCCACTGACCCTATCCACCAATATTCCTCCCTCTGGCTTTACATTTCGCTCGTCTTCTCTCATCAGACATCCTTCTGTCTCCTTTTCATCTCTAGCCTTTGACACTAACTCCACCCTTCTGCCAAACAAACCCTCCTCACCTGCATCTGCCCATCACCTGCCAGCTTTATCCTGTTCCCACCTCTCTTTTCCAGCTTTCTCCCTCTTACTACAATCTGTCTGAAGAAGGGTACCAATCCAAAATGTCGCCTGTCCATTCCCTCCACAGATGTTGCCCGATCCTCCGAGTTATTCTAGTGCTTTGCGTTTTGTTCATGACAATTAATTCACTTAAGGTTGCTTGATTTCACTCAGAAACATTTCTCGTGACATTTTCTGGATAGTAAACAGGAGTAAGTGCCCCAGCCATGCTTATGCTTCATGCAATATGAATCAAAATTCAAGTCCTTAGAGGCAAGAAAATGAATTTGTGACTTTGCCACACTGTATAGAAAGGTTTTAGAGAGGGCTATTTGATGTATAAATAATGAATGTTTGTTTCCCAGACTGGAAATTGGATCTACAACATCCTGAATTCTGGAATTGAACAGATTGTAACAACCTCTGTTACATCACGAGCAGCAGATGCAGAAATCCCCCCAGTGAATGTCAATGCATATATGAACAAAAAAGACTTCATGAGCCCAATCATTATCTACGTGGAAGTTACTCATGGATTTTTACCAGTCCTGCATGCCAATGTGACGGCTATTATTGAACGCCCCAGTGGTCCTCCGATTGAACAGAAGCTTTATGATGATGGCTTAGGTAGGATATGTAGAATATCCTTGTGAAGGAGAAAGTGTACCGTAGTGTACCATTATTAGCAATATGAGTAATGTGGTTGTATCTAATTCTGGTCCCCTTTCCGTAAAAATATATCAAAGAAATTGGAGGAAGACTCAATGGTACGTGTTGGGTTCAGAAGTCCTTTGCCTGTTTCAATGATAAGCCAATCCGATGGCCTTTTCAGAGCAGTACATTCACTTGACCTTTCCCAAATCTCAACCAAAAGTGCAATGGTGGATCCAGGGGTGGAAACTCTCTGGGAATTCCTGTATTCCCAGCTCTCATTGGGACTGGGGCCAGAACGTCCCTTCTCGGTGTGTTCCTCTTACATCTCATGGAAGTGGGGTTGGAATACCTGAGTGTTCAGATCAAAAATGAACATGAGGAGCAAAAATAGTTGTCGCAACTCCACCAAGGGTGGATGGAGACAGCCACTAGTTCTTAGTGAGGGGAGGAGATACAGACCAGACGTGGATGAACTCTGCATTCCACCTATACTGTACAACCCTCATCACTCACCCATAACCATCTAGGCAGGTAATGTCCACTTGGCTTAACACTTAAAAATTACAGGATCAGCCATTGACAAGGAAGCAGAGAAGGTTCCTGGTTTCCAGTGTCATTCCCAGGTTCCATGTCTAGCTGAGCACCACATGAGTTCCATGTCAGGTGCTTCGCTGTGTAGTGCTGCAGCCTACAGGAATCACAAGATTGGGATGAACAACCTGCAAGGCCTAATCTAGTTTTTTTTTTAAAGCTCTTCCCATACTATCCCTTGCATCAACAGCCAGCAGCAATCTTTATTAAATTCAACAAATGCTACCCCATAACATTAATACATCAAGTTTCTCCTCCTCGTTTATCCCTTCAGGTGCTGATGTGAACAGCAATGATGGTGTTTACTCCAAGTATTTCCTCAGGTTAAATGGAGCTGGAAGATATAGTGTTAATGTGCATGTAGAGGGAAAGGAAGAGATCACAAGAGTGGCACTCAGAAGAGGAGGGCATGCTCCAACCATATCAAAGCACACAAAAAATGGTAATAAATATTTGACGTCATTGCAGTGATCTTAGCTAGCTTAATGTATGAAGAGCTGCTATGGAACTAATATATTGTTGTAAATTCCTTAGTGAATGGGGGAAAGAATGGTAAAATGGTATAATATAGTATTGGTGTGAACGGGACATCGACGGTTGCCGTGGACTCAATGGGCCGAAGTGCCTTTTTCCATTCTGTATTTTCGAATGATTCAAATATACTCTATTAGCTAAATCTTTGTTGACTCACTTAACCTTACTATATCCCTTGGTAACCTCTACACAATTGGCTTTCCTACCTTTCTTTGGTCAAATATCCACTAATCAATGCTCAACAATCTTGCCCGATCTGACTTATGGCCTCAAGTCCATTTTCCTGACCATTCCCCAAAAAAGGATAATTCCTAAGATTCATGACGTTCTAAAAGAAGAAATCCTTTCTTATTTCATTCTTGTAGATGGACTCCTATCCTGAATCTATACTTTCCAATTCAAGCTACTCCCAGCAGGGAAACACTCTCAAAGAAGGTACTCTGTCAAACCCTCTCAGAATTCTGTATATTTCAATAAGATCTCTCATTCTTCTAAACTTCAAACAACATAAGCCCATTCTGCTGTTCTTTTTTTTGCCGAAATCAACTCATTCAATCCAAGACCCAATCTCGTGAACTTTTATAGCATCAGTTCTAAGGCAACTATATCCTTCCTTAAATAAGGAGGTCAAAACTGTATTCTGTGCGTCGGAGGTGGTCTGAGCAGGACCCTGAACAGTTATAACAAGTCACCCTTAATCTTATACTCCAACAATCTTCCAAAAAGGTCATCATTTAATTTGTGTTCCTAATTACTTTGTTGCATTTTTGTATGCTTTTCTTCAAAATGGATCTTTTTTTTCAATTATGCCACCCGTATACCTCTCGAACTCTTGGCATCCTCCTTTTAGCTCACTTTTCTATCTTTGTATCAGAGTTATTAATAGAGTTATAGTCACGAAGCTTGGAAACGGGCCCTTCAGCACAACTTATCCATGCCAATGTCTCACCAAACTCTTGTACAATTGTGGTATAATGTCCTGACTTCTATACTCAATACCCTGACTATACTCAATACCTTGACAGATTAAGGCCAACATGCCAAAAGATTTCTTTACCACCCTTTTTACTTGGGACATCACTTTCAGGATGGTTTGTTCCAGCTTTGGTTGACTCATGTTCTTAATTTCTATTTCTTGTTTAAGTTTAAGTTTATGTCACAAATCTAAATTATGTGCACCTTATTTTTTTCATATAGGAAATATCCAAACACAACCAGCAAAGCTTCCAAACAAGGAGGGTCTTGTGGTTCAATTAGGAGGCTTTCGTAGGGTCAAATCAGGAGGAACAATTTTAATCCCCTCAGAAGCAATCGGGTTTGAGTTCAGTCCATGTAAAATCACAGATCTTCAAGCAACGATAGTTAAAAATAAAGTTAAGCTGGAATGGACGGCGCCAGGAGGAAACAATGATCAAGGCAAAGGTAAATGGTTCTGATTTTAAGCAAAGTAATTTTGCTTTCTAGCAATGAATTGAACAGAGGCACAAAATACTGCACCATCTGGAACCAAAAAAAAGGAGAGTTGATTGAGGAACTCAGCAGGGTTGATTGAGGTGAGGCAGCTTCTATGGAGGGCAATGAACCGTCAACATATTAGGTTGAAACCCTTCATCTGTACTGTCAGATGAAGGGTCTTGATCCAAAACATAGACTGCCCATTTACCTCCATGGATGTTGCCTGACCTATTGGTTCCCCAGTAGATCTTTTTTTTAACAATAGATTTGATTGTTGATAACTTTCGCTGAACTGCATTATATCACACAATGAAGATCACCTTTCCAGGGAGAGAGCGTCAGATAAATATTAAATCTCTTTGTATAGTTTCTCTAAACTTCATAAGATACAAAAAATAATTGGTAATTTAAACTATCAATAAAGATATTTTATTAATAATACACAAGGAAGCAATGAGTGACGTGAAGGCAAATTCAATGCTCGCATTTATATCAAGAGAACTGGAATACAAAAACAGAGATGTAATGGTGAGGCTCTATAAGGTGCTGGTCAGGGCTCATTTGGAGTATGGTGAGCAAATTTGGGCCCCATATCTGATGAAGGATGTGCTGGCTCTGGAAAGGGTCCAGAGGAGGTTTACAAGAATGATTCCAGAAATAAGTGGGTTAGCATTTGGTGAGCATTTGACAGCACTGGGCCTGTACTCGCTGGAGTTTAGAAGGTTGAGGGGGGACTTACAGAATAATGAAAGGCGTAGAGTGGATGTGGAACGGATGTTTCCACTGGTGGGAGAGTCTACATAGCTTCAGACTTAATGGACGCTCTTTCAGAAAGGATGTGAGGAGGAGCTTCTTAAGTCAGAGGGTAGTTAATCTGTGGAACTCATTGCCACAGAGGGCTGTTTAGGCCGTGAGTGGATATTTTAAAGGCAGGGATAGACAAATTCTTGATTAGAATGGGTGTCAAGGGTTTTGGGAAGACGCAGGAAAATGGGATTAGGAGGCAGAGATCAGCCATAATTGAATGGCGGAGGAGACTCAATGGGCCGAATGGCCTAATTCTACATCCATAACCTGTGAACAATTCTTAAAGGGGTGGCAGCATTTAAGAAACAATTATTGACACGGACTGGTGAGACACCTGGTACAGTGATGACAAGTCAAGCTTTGGCAGGGTATGAGTTGGGAACGTGGAACTAGTGGTGATGACTACCCATATTCTTTTTATCGTGCTAATTTTTAGGTGCAGAGTGTGATAAGTGGATCTATTATGATGAGGGCATAAATGGCACAAGAAAATAAACAAATACAATGCAATTATTCTAAAGAATTCAAGCTGCCACGGGAAGAGTATGTGGCACAAAAATAGTTTAAGACAAAATTTATCATTGGCATACTATTTCCTTTGAGCTGTCAAACTATGTGAGGCTCAATCATTTCCTGGCTTGTTAATTGAAAAGAAGACTATGTTTAGGTTTATTATTGTCACGTGTACTGAGGTACAGTGACACATTTTGTTTTGTACAGTTCCAATCATGTCATACGTACTATACATAAATATAATCAAGCCAAACTCAAGTACAATAGGTAGAAGGGGAAGACACAGACTGCAGAATATATTGACTGAAGATTAGATTGGATATGTGATTAAAGAAAAGGATGCTGTTATCATTTGCAATAGGATAGAGAAACATTATTATGATGAATTGGATGCACAGAAGGTACAGCAAATGTTGGCATAGGCTCGACAAGTTGTAATAATAACAGGCTCACTGGTTTTGAGGTCAGTGCAACAAAGAGCAGCAAAATAACAGGGTAAATATCAACACTAATATGTCAGCCAGTTAGTTCGGGACTGAATTGAACTGACATCTAATTTACTCACAAGCCACAGCTCTCTTTGTCTAGTCCACCATTTATACAATCATCATCATTTAGCCCATGCTTACAGAATTGAATTGATCCATCTGCTTTGGTTGATGGAGACGCAAGGAACTGTAGATGCTGGAATCTTGCATAAACCACAAAGTGCAGGAATAACTCAGCGGGTCAGGCAGCATCTCTGGAGGACATGGATAGGCAACGTTTCTGGTGTACTCAGAGATGCCCCACAGTTACTCCAGCACTTTGTGTTTTACTGCTTTGAGAAATGTTGAACGTGAGGTGCATGTTGGTCTAGATATCCAGGGATTTTCTTATTTAATGATTTAATTGTGGTTTCTCATTTAAAGAATACGTGCAAGCTTTTTATTGTCTGCAATGCCTGGATCGCTACTCATCGTCTCATTTGAATAAGTAATCTCTCTGGCAATGTAATGCACAAACTGTCAGCTTGAGACCATGTGTTCAAATTCTGGAAAGGGGGCTGAATTTGCAATGACTCAGGCAAGAATGCTGCTTCTGAGCCAAGATGTTGACGAATCAGTGTGCTGGACCTTTCACATATTCTAGTTAATGCAATTTTCCATTTGGCTGGAAAAGAATAATAGTGATTCAGAAGGATTCTGCAATTACTCCCATCCAGAAGACAAGCTTATGACTAAGTGGTCTTGCTGTATAAGGAAACATATGCACAGAGATGTTCATGTGCACATACAGACAGAAGCACCCACACACTCACCTATATGAACAAATTAGATAAACTGGTGATTTATTAAGAGCATCTCAGATGAAAAGGGAAAGAAGTGGAGGGGGTAGCAGGCATATCAGTAACAGCAGTTGGTTTGGTTTTTTAATGTTTACAGATACAATGCGGAAACAGGCCCTTCGATCCACCGAGTTCACGCCGACCAGCGAACCCGCACACTTATACTATCCCACATGCACTAGGAACAACTTACAATTATACTGAGCCAATTAACCTAAAATCTGTACCTCTTTGGAGCATGGGAAGAAACCGGAGCACCCGGAAAAAACCCATGCAGGCCACAAGGAAAATGGAGAAACTCCGTACAGACAAGTGCCCGTGGTCAGGATTGAATCCGGGTTTCTGGTGCTGTGAGGCAACAATTCTACTGCTGGGCCACCATGTCATGCCATCTCCTTATTTTTAGCCCATCACTTGGGATCGAAGATGACTTGCTTCCACTCTGGTTTCTTGGTTCTGAGATGGCTAATGTTGACCAATGTGGTAACCGCAGACTCTTTCATTAATTGGGCAGTTAGACAGATGGCAATTTGGCAGTTTGTGGGATGTTAGGCTCCTGTGTAGTCTTCATGCATGAATTCAAAGTTCACAACACAATCATCAATGCTGTTTCCCATATTCAGCAGTCAAAGGCCAGAGATTCTCAGTGGGGTGTGCCAAGTTATCATTATACATTTTTGAGAATGGCCTGTACTTTTACTTATACTGGGTATTCCATTATTTCCTTAATCTTTTAGCTTCGAACTATGTGATGAGGATGAGTGACAATCTGCTGCAACTTCGAGACAACTTCTTCAATGCTACTCTGGTCAATTTGGCCAGTTTGAAACCACGACCATTTGGTTCCAGAGAAACAGTCACAATTGTTCTTGAACATAGAGAACTGCAAAACAGGGCAACTCTTTATTTTGCTGTCCACGCATATAATGAAAATTGGCCGGTTTCTGAAATGTCAAATGCGGCTAAAGTTTCTGTCTTTGTACCTTTAATTGAGCACCCGAATGATGTTAATATATCAGTGATAGTATCAATTGTAACCATTGCTATATTTATTGTATGCTTGATTATTTTGATCACAAATTGTGTTCTGAACAGTGTAAGCCAAAAGAGAATTTTGGCAGATGAGGAGTAATAAATTAAAATCTAGTGCAAAAGTTAACAGACCTAATTAAAGAGATTTAAAATGCTAATAAAAGCAAATTATACACCAATGGGTTTGGAGGGGAAGGTTCAAAGGCAGTTTTCTTGTTATTTGTTGTAACTACAGTACAATACCCATGCATATCCTAGGATGATGTTATAAGATGTACTTAAATGTTTTCCAGGTTTCAATGACTTTAGAGTTATAACATAATTTAGCATGGAAACAGGCCTTGTAATCCAACTCTTCCATGCCAACCGCAATGCTCCTCTACGCTAGTCCCATTTGCTCGCATCTCCCTCTCATCTTACCTATCCGTGTATCTGTCCAAATGTCTTCAAGATTCAAGATAGCTTTATTTGTCATCTAAAAAAACGATTTTTTTGGACGAAATTCCGTCACCCACAGTCCAACAATAAAAGCATTAAATTAGGCAGATTACACAATAAAGCATTAAAATAGGCAAATTACACAACCCCAAAAACACAAAAAAAGAAACATCCATCACAGTGAGTCTCCTCCAGTCCTCTCCTCACTGTGATGGAAGGCCACAATGTCTTTTCCCTTCCCCTGCCGTCTTCTCCCGCGGTCAGGTTGTTGTGGTTGCAGGCGGTCAGGTTGTTGTGGTTGCACCGGACGGTGAAAGGTCCGCAGCGGGCCGACCCAAGCCCCGCGATCCGGGGCGGGCGAACACGCTGCCGCAGTTGCTGCACGTCGGGGCGGTCGTGACTCCCGACATTGAAGCCCCCGCCCAGCAGAAAAAAATCCCGCGGCCTATTTTAGGCCGCGCCGGACGGTGAAATGTCCGCGACCCAAGCCCCGCGACCCGGGGCGGGCGAACACGCTGCCGCTGCCGGTGCTCCCGATGTCGGCATCCACGCGGCCCGAGCCTAAGGCGAGTCGCAGCCGCTCCCGCAGCCTCCGAAGACGGCCTGCTCCGCTGATGGTAAGTCCGGTCCGTGGGCTCTGCGAACCAGAGCCCTGGAGGCCGCCAGCTCCAGGAGTTAGGCCGATGGTAGGCCGCAGCAGGAACGGAGACACGGCCCAGAAAACAAAGGTCGGGTCTCCGTTCGGAAGGGACACATATTCACAATTTTACAGTTCCCCCCCTCCCCCCCACACATAGTACACAAACACAAAAACACGACATCACATCGACAATTAAGACACAAAAAAACAACAAAACACAAAGACAAATGGACCGCAGGTAAGCCGCAGCTTATGTTGTTATAGTACCTACTTCAACCTCATCCTCTGGCAGTTCGTTCCATATACATTTAACCCTCTGGGTAAAAAAGCTTCCCCGACATTTGCCATTCCTTTGCGCACGTAACTGCCAATCAAGATCCCACCACAATTTTTGATATCATTCTTCACTGTCTACAATAACTCCTCTTTTAGTGCCATCTGCAAATGTATTAACTGTGCCTTGCACATTCTAATCTAAAGGATAGAGTCATAGAGTTATACAGCTGGAAACAGACCCTTTGGCCCAACTTGGCAGGATGCTCTTTTGGACTGGAGAATCACGAGTGGTGTGCCTTAAGGACCAGTACCTACCCATTATTGTTTTGTCAGCTATGATTCACGAGATAGGTGTGAGTAAGTTGGGCCAAGTTGTCTTGCCAGGGGTATCAGTCCATGACAATAATTGTTCCTTAAATGCTGCCACCCCTTTAAGAATTGTCTCATGTCACTCATTGCTTCTCTGTGGAACAACAGGAGTTATCTCTCCCCAGATCCTATGCGATCTAACCTTCCAGAGGAACCTAGCATGTGGAATCTTATACAAAGCTGTATTGACTATCCATAATTAACTGCTGTATTTTCAAATATGTATGCATCTTATCCCTCAGAATCCCCTTCAGTTACTTAATCACCACATATATCAGGCTACTGGTTTATAGTTCCCAGATTTTTCTTTGCAACCCTTCTGAGATAAAAGCACATTAGCAAACCCTCCAGTCTTCCCTAACCTCAGACAATCAGAAAAAAGTTAGCATTTGATTATTTTGTTGGTGATAATACAAAAGTAGTGAGAGTTAATAACATCCTCCATGACCTCAGGATGTTCCAAATAGCCTTACATTCAGTAAACCTGTCCGGCAAGGCGTGCTGGATCTCCTGATTGCTAACCATTTCAACTCCCCTTCCCATACCTTTCTGTCCAGGGCCTCCTCCACTCCCAGATTGAGATCACATGCAAAATGGAGGAATAGCACCTTATATTCCACTTCGGTAGCTTACAACCCACCCATGTGGCCCTTATGGCTAAAGGGATCAGGGGGTATGGAGAGAAGGCAGGTACAGGTTACTGAGTTGGATGATCAGCCATGATCATATTGAATGGCGGTGCAGGCTCGAAGGGCCTACTACTGCACCTATTTTCTATGTTTCTATCCCCACCCTTTCTCCCACCACACCCCCTTTCTCCACATAATCTTTCCTCCCACCTATTTTTCCCCTTCCTCCCCCCCTCCCTCTTCTTGCTACATTACAATCTGCAATTTTTCAATCCCAGCTCATACCTTCTGCTTCTATCTCTGGTCTTTGTTCCTACCATCTACCTATCAAAAACACCCCTCGCTTGTGTCCACTATTACTTGCTATGCTTTAACCTGTCTCTCCTGTTTTCCAGCTTTATTTCCCCCCCCTTCCCTTCCCTCTCCTCCCCCCCCCTTCTCCTCCCCCCCCCTACTCCCCGTCCCCCCCTTCCCCTCCTCCCCCCCCTCCTGCCCCCCCCCCGCCCCGCCCCGCCCCCCCCCCCTCCTGCGCGCTCACGTTAACGGTCATTTTAGACAGTGCGCGACTCGTTTACGGTCGTGTTAGGGCAGTGCGCGCCTCGTTAACGGTAATTTTAAACTGTGCGCTTCGTTAACTATCATTTTAAACAGTGCGCGCCTCGTTAACTGCCGTGTTAGGGCAGTACACGCCTCGTTAACTGTCGGGCCAGTGCACTCCTCGTAAACTGTCGTTTTATAAACTGCGCGCCTCATTAACGGTCGTTTTAAACTGCGCGCCTACGTTAACGGGCATTTTAGACAGTGCGCACCTCGTTAACGGTCGTGTTAGGGCAGTGCGCGCCTCGTTAACGGTAATTTTAAACCGCTTCGTTAACTATCATTTTAAAGTGCGCGCCTCGTTAACTGCCGTGTTAGGGCAGTGCACGCCTCGTAAACTGTCGTTTGAGACTGCGCGCCTTGTTAACTGTCGGGCCAGTGCACGCCTCGTAAACTCGTTTTATAAACTGCGCGCGCCTCGTTAACGGTCGTTTTAAACTGCGCGCCTACGTTAACGGGCATTTTAGACAGTGCGCACCTCGTTAACGGTCGTGTTAGGGCAGTGCGCACCTCGTTAACGGTCATTTTAAACAGTGCGCACCTCGTTAACGGTCATTTTATAAACTGCCGGCGCCTCGTTAACGGTTTTTAAACTGCGCGCCTCGTTAACGGTCATTTTAGACAGTGCGCGCCGCGTTAACGGTCGTTTTGAACAGTGCGTGCCTCGTTAACGGTCATGTGTAGGAAAGCAACTACAGATGTTGGTTTAAACCAAAGATGGACACACATAAAGCTGGAGTAAACTCAGCGGGACGTGTTAGGGCGGTGCGCGCCTCGTTAACAGCCGTGTTAGGGGCAGTGTGCGCGCTAATGTTAACGATCGTGTTAGGGCAGTGCGCGCCTCGTTAGGGTTAGGGTTAGGGACAGGGACACGGAAAACAAAACTACGCGAAAACCCCAAATCATGTTGGTTACTTTCTCACTGGACTCACCTCATCTCTTCCAGCTCAACCTGACGGTGATTTAAAACAAAAACAAATTAAGGAAGTACTCATCTGCATCCGTGCGGATGAGAAACAGTCAACATTTCATGGTCGAATATCCTTCATCAGAATGGGGAAGGAGACAAAAAAGGTTGTTGAGCCAACAAAAAAAACCATGGGCATACATTTTGCTTCCACAGACACTGGCTGACATGCTGAGTCGTTCTGTTTTTAATGTTTCCAGATTCCAGTACCTGAAGCTTTGGCTTCATAGGTAGATGTATGGGGCGGGGCGGGGGAGGGGGGGGCATATCTTTAAAGGGAAAAACCGGGATAAACAAGATATCTAGTCGATAAACGATAGGGAACAGTTAAGTGCAAACATAAAATGAATGTGGGAGCTGAATGAAGGTGGCCCTCGAAATCGTGGATGCATTGGCGATCACTTTCGTTCTCACCTTTCACCCCACCAGCCAGCGGATCCAACAAATCATCCGCCAACATTTCCGTCACCTACAACGGGATCCCACCACTGGCCATATCTTCCCATCCCCTCCCCTCTCTGCGTTACGCAGAGACCGTTCCCTCCGTAACTCCCTGGTCCACTCGTCCCTTTCTACCCAAACCACCCCAACCCCGGGCACTTTCCCCTGCAACCGCACGAGATGCAACACCTGTCCCTTTACCTCCCCCTCAACTCCATCCAAGGACCCAAACAGTCTTTCCAGTTGAGACAGAGGTTCACCTGCACCTCGTCCAACCTCATCTATTGCATCCGCTGCTCCAGAAGTCAACTTATTTACATCGGCGAACCCAAGCGCAGGCTCGGCGATCGCTTCACTCAACACCTGCGCTCGGTCTGCATTGGCCAAACTGATCTCCCGGTGGCCAAGCACTTCAACTCCCCCTCCCATTCCCAGTCTGACCTTTCTGTCATGGGCCTCCTCCAGTGCCATAGTGAGGCCCACCGGAAATTGGAGGAACAGCACCTCATATTTCGTCTGGGCAGCTTGTATGAACATCGAATTCTTCAACTTTAGATTGTTCCTCTGTCCCTCTCTTCCCCTCCTCCTTCCCAGATCTCCCTCTATCTTCCTGTCTCCACCTATATCCTTCCTTTGTCCCACCCCCCTGACATCAGACTGAAGAAAGGTCTCGACCCGAAACATCACCCATTCCTTCTATCCTGAGATGCTGAGTTACTCCAGCATTTTGTGAATAAATACCTTAGATTTGTACCAGCATCTGCAGTCCACAGGAACTGATCCAATGTAACTCCACTTTTTAAGAATGGAGGGAGAGAAAAATGGTGAATTATAGACCAGTTAGCCTTACATCGATAGTGGGGAAGATGCTTGAGTCGATTATTAAAGATGCAATAGCAGTGCATTTGGAAAGCAGTGACAGGATCTGTCAAAGTCAGCATGGATTTATAAAGGGGAAATCATGCTTGACTAATCTTTTGGAATTGTTTGAGAATGCAACAAGTAGAATGGATAAGGGAGAGCCAGTGGATTTGGTGTATCTGGACTTTTAAAAAGCCCTTGACAAGGTCCCACACAAGAGATTAGTGTGCAAAATTAGAGCACATGGTATTTGAGGCAGGGTATTGACATGGATAGAGAACTGGTTGGCAGACAGGAAGCAGAGTAGGAATTAATAGGTCCTTTTCAGAATGGCAGGCAGTGACTAGTGGGGTGCCACAAGGTTCAATGCTGGGATGATTTAGACGAGGGAATTAAATGTAACATCTCCAAGTTTGCGGATGACAAACTTGGTGGCAGTGTGAGCTGCAAGGAGGATGCTATGAGTCTGATGGGTGACTTGGATAGGTTGGGTGAGATGGCAGATGCAGTATAATGTGGATAAATGTGAGGTTATCCACTTTGGTGGCAAGAACAGGAAGACAGATTATTATCTGAATAGTGACACATTAGGAAAAGGGGAGGTGCAATAAGACCTGCATGTGCTTATACATGAATCACTGAAAGTAAGCAGGCAGTGAAGACAGCTAATGGCATGCTGGCCTTCATTGCGAGAGGATTTGAGTTTAGGAGTTGTACAGGGCCCTGGTGAGACTGTACCTGTAGTATTGTGTGCAATTTTGGTATCCTAATTGGAGGAAGGACATTCTTGCTATTGAGGGGGTGCAGCGTAGGTTCACCAGGTTAATTTCCAAGATGGCGGGACTGACATGAAAGAATGGGTCGATGGCTTGTATTCACTGGAATTTGGAAGAATGAGAGGAGATCTTATAGCACATAAAATTCTTTAAAGGATTGGACAGGCAAGATGCAGGAAAAATGTTCCTGATGTTGAGGGAGTCCAGAACCAGGGGTCACAGTTTAAGAATGAGGGGTAGGCCATTTAGTACAGAAATGAGGGAAAACCTTTTCACCCAGAGACTTGTGAATCTGTGGAATTCTCTGCCACATATTCCACCGGGTGGCGCCATGCATGGCAACCTCGCCAACAGCCTGTTTTGTCTTTTTCTTCTTTTGCTGTTTTGGTTGGTGTTTACTTGTATGTTTTTAATGTACTTTTAGTTTTTGTAGTACGTGGGGGGGTTGGGAGGAATCTTTTTTTATCTCTGCTCGACAGAGATGCAATGTTTTCCGTATCGTATCTCCGTCTGCACTGCGGCCTTGACATCGTGGAGCTGGCGGTCCCTTTGTTAGGGATTGACTTCAGGAGCTCCAACTGCAGGAGCTTCGACCGCCCCGATATAAGAGCTTTGATTGCCCACTGCGGGAGCTCCGATCGCCCCGACTGCATATGTTTAGATTGCTCTGACCGTGGGAGAAAAGGAGGAAAGAAGGTTATTTGCCTTCCATTACAGTGGGGAATGTGAGGTTGCCGGAAAAACAAGATGGACGTGCTGCCTGCACTGGTGAGGACTCCGAGGGAGTGCCGTGAGTGCAGTGATCTCGGTGTTTTGCGGGGACATGGCTCCATGAGAACATCCCGGAGTCTGGTGCGATTGTGGACAGCTTTCTGACTTCTGGCGGACAGAGACTGCAAAGAGAGTGACAGCGATCGTTACAACTCTGTTGTAAGATGATGTGACATCACGGTGAAGGAGCGTGTGTGTGGCCCGGACATTGAAGTGATGGCTGTGGGTCTCCGCTTAAGCTATGTGCCCTGGGGATTCTCACATGCTGTTGTGGCTGTTTAAGTCTATGTTTAATTTTTATGTGGTTATGTATTTTGTTGCTTTTTTGTGTGACAAATTGACAAATCAAATTCCATGTATGTTAAACTAATTACAATACAATACAATTAATTACAATACAATACACAGAAGGCAGTGGAGGCCAATTCACTGGATGTTTTCAAGAGAGTTAAATTTAGCTCTTGGGGCTAAAGGAATCATGGGATATGGGGAAAAAGCAGGAATGGTGTACTGATTTTAGATGATCAGCTATGATCATATTGAATGGCGGTGCTGGCTCGATGGACCGAATGGCCTACTCCTGCACCTAAGTTTTGAGCAGTAAGGTAGTTCCGGCAGATCAAGCAGGGCATGTTTTCCATTCCCAGAAGAAATAAAAGGGGAAAGCAATGGAAGCTAAAACAACAAAGTGGACATTGACAGATTCTCGATTAGTTTAATTTAGAGATGCAGCGCAGAAACAGGCCCTTCGGCCCATCGAGTCCACACCGACCAGCGATCCCCACATATTAACACTACCCTACACACAATAGGGACAATTTACACTTACACCAAGCCAATTTACCTACAAATCTGTACGTCTTTGGAGTGTGGGAGCGAACCAAAGATCTTGGAGAAACCACATGTGGCCACAGGGAGAATATACAAACTTTGTACAGACAACACCTGTCCCTTTACCTCCCCCCTCAACTCCATCCAAGGACCCAAACAGTCTTTCCAGGTGAGACAGAGGTTCACCTGCACCTCGTCCAACCTCATCTATTGCATCCGCTGCTCCAGAAGTCAACTTATTTACATCGGCGAACCCAAGCGCAGGCTCGGCGATCGCTTCGCTCAACACCTGCGCTCGGTCTGCGTTGGCCAAACTGGTCTCCCGGTGGCCGAGCACTTCAACTCCCCCTCCCATTCCCAGTCTGACCTTTCTGTCATGGGCCTCCTCCAGTGCCATAGTGAGGCCCACCGGAAATTGGAGGAACAGCACCTCATATTTCGCCTGGGCAGCTTGTATGAAAATCGACTTCTCCAACTTTAGATTGTTCCTCTGTCCCTCTCTTCCCCTCCTCCTTCCCAGATCTCCCTCTATCTTCCTGTCTCCACCTATATCCTTCCTTTGTCCCACCCCCCTGACATCAGACTGAAGAAAGGTCTCGTCCCGAAACGTCACCCATTCCTTCTCTCCTGAGATGCTGCCTGACCTGCTGAGTTACTCCAGCATTTTGTGAATAAATACCTTAGATTTGTACCAGCATCTGCAGTCCACAGGAACTGATCCAATGTAACTCCACTTTTTAAGAATGGAGGGAGAGAAAAATGGTGAATTATAGACCAGTTAGCCTTACATCGATAGTGGGGAAGATGCTTGAGTCGATTATTAAAGATGCAATAGCAGTGCATTTGGAAAGCAGTGACAGGATCGGTCAAAGTCAGCATGGATTTATAAAGGGGAAATCATGCTTGACTAATCTTTTGGAATTGTTTGAGAATGCAACAAGTAGAATAGATAAGGGAGAGCCAGTGGATTTGGTGTATCTTGACTTTTAAAAAGCCCTTGACAAGGTCCCACACAAGAGATTAGTGTTGGGATCGAACCCGGGTCTTCGATGCTTCAAGTGCTGTACGACAGCAACTCTACCATTGCATCACTGTGCCATCCTAATGGGGTTGAGTGGGAAAGATGGATCAGCAATGATTAAATGGCGGAATAGACGTGATGGGCCGAATGGCCTAAACCTGCTCCTATGACTTCTAAACTTGTAATATCACAGACATGGAATGAATCTCTCTAACTGCTCCCATTCACTCATTGGTCAGCTAACCTTGTTCACAGATTATCTCAAAAAGAGACAGTGTAATTCAACAGGTCAGGCAGCATGACACCAAAAGCTGGAGTAACTCAGCCGGTCAGACAGCCTCTAGAGAAAGGTGATTTTTTCCAGCTTGACCCAAAACATCATCCAATCCCTTTCTCCAGAGATGCTGTTTGACACGCTGAGTTACTCCAGCTTTTGGTGTCTATCTTTGGTTTAAACAGCATCTGCAGTTCCTTCCTACCCAGGTCAGGCAGCATCACTGGAGAACGTGGATTGGCGACATTTTGGGTTAGGACCCTTCTTCAGACCGATTGGGGGAGGGGTATGGTGGTGTGGGAAAGAAAGTTGGAAGAGAGGAGTCGCAGGACAAAGGTTTGAAGAAGGAGTTCAACCCGAAATATCACATTCCTTTTCTCTGAAGATGTTGCCTGATCCGCTGGGTTATTCCAGCATTTCGTGTCTACCTTGGGTGTAATCCACTTCATGCCTGGCAAGTAACGGGTGCATACAGGTGAGGTATCAATGTTGCGTTTGTTTGCATTGGTCGTTGTATTGATTGTGTGTTTATTGTATATAAAACATAGCACAAAAAGTAAGGAAATTTGTGTTTGGTAGATTATTTCTTTGTTGTAACAATGCTTCTTGGCAATAAATCTTATACCGTTGGAAAGCCTGTTTATTTCCCTTTTAAATGGTGCCACATTTGTAAGGAACATGCATTTGTGGGATGAGCAGCAGAGCTGAGTATGTGGGTTGCGCCCATGAACAATCTGCCAAATCTCTGCCAATGCCAAACAGCTTATTCTGCCATTGACTCTTGTTCGGTGTTGTTTGGTGGATTGGATGATTGAAGTCTGAAGAAATAAGACATATTGGCAATTTAACAATTTACTCATTTAATAAACAGGAGCCTCAGTAGCGTGTGGAAGAACCATACACAGCCACAACAGCCTGGCACCTCCTCCTCATGCTGGTCACCAGCCTGGTCACACACTGTTGTGGGATGGCATCCCATTCTTCAACCAGCATTTGTCGCAAGTCAGCCAACGTGGTTGTGTTGGTCACTCTGGCACGAACAGCACGCCCAAGCTGATCCCACAAGTGTTCAATGGGGTTGAGGTCAGGACTGCTGGCAGGCCATTCCATCCTCTCCACTCCCAAATTCTGGAGGTAGTCTCTGAGAAACCCTGCTCTGTGGGGGCGAGCATTGTCATCTTGGAGAATAGTGTTCGGTCCCAGACTGTGGAGATATGGGATTGCCACTGGTTGCAGAATCTCATCTCGATATCTCTCTGCATTGAGATTGCCTCCAATGATGACAAGCCTCTTTTTTCCAGTGAGGGAGATGCCGCCCCACACCATCACACTGCCTCCACCAAAAGATGTTACTCTATCGGTGCAGCGATCAGCATAGCGTTCTCCGCGTCTTCTCCACACTTTGACCCTATGATCCAACTGCCATAGGCAGAATCTGGACTCATCGCTGAACATAACGTTTCTCCACATGTTCAGGTTCCAGTGCACGTGTTGCCGACACCAGCGCAAACGGGCCTGACAGTGAAGGACAGTCATGGCAGGCCTCCTGGCAGCCCTATGAGACCGGAGATCGGCTGCGTGCAGTCTGTTCCGAATTGTCTGGGCAGAGAGCTGTCGGCCATATCGTCCTGCAAACCTTGACTGCAAATCTGTAGAAGACAGCCTACGGTTCTTAAGTGCTGACAGGGTGAGGAAACGGTCTTCTTCGAGTGTTGTCTTCTTGGGACGCCCACTTCGCGGCCTGTCTCTGACATCCCCCGTTATATGGAACTTGGCCTTCACTTTGGAGATGGTACTAGGGCTCACTCCAAATAATGCCGCAACTTGGTTTTGCGGAACACCAGCTTGAAGTTGCCCTATCGCACGGGCCATATCCAGATCAGTCAAACGTGGCATGCCGATTCTTGGAGCAGACACCTACTGACCACTGTAGCAGGGCCCATGCTCACAGATGCTGCCAATCAGGTGCCAATCAGGCACCTGATTGTCAGCACCTGGGGGTACCAGAAGCTCAAAACAAGAGTCAATAGCAACAGCAGAATAAGCTGTTTGGCATTGGCAGAGAAGATTTGGCAAATTTTTCATGGGCGCAACCCATATACTCAGCTCTGCTGCTCATCCCACAAATGCATGTTCCTTACAAATGTGGCACCATTTAACGGTATAAGATTTCCAACGGTATAAGATTTACTGCCAAGAAGCATTGTTACAACAAAGAAATAATCTACCAAACACAAATGTCCTTACTTTTTGTGCTATGTTTATATATTTTTTATTGTTACTCCATGAGCTTTGTGGTAACTTACTCAGAGAGGGTAGTCTATTATCTGGAATGAGCTGCCAGAATCTATAGAAGTGAATACAATTATGAAGAAACTATGGACGTGAATACAGTTATGACTTGTAAAACACATTTGGACAGATATATAGATAGGAAAAGTTTAGAGAGCTATAAACCAAATGCAAACAAATGGGACTGGGCAAATATGCCAATTTGATCAGCAAAGACCAACTCCCTGCAGATGTGACCTGTTGATAACCCTTTTCTCCTTTTCTTCCCTCTTCTAGAGTACTATCGCTCCATCTCCTGTACACTTCGTGGGAATATTTACTGATATACCCATGGCTGAAAGAAGACCAAGTCAGATTCATTGAAATCTTTTGGCAAATAAGGTAAAGGAGAATCCAAAGATACTCTACAAATAAATTAAGAACAAAATAATAACGGGAGCGAATAGGATACTTAAAGATCAAGGAGATAGTCTACATGTGGAGCGTTATTAAATGAATATTTCTCAACCATGTTTATCATGGGGAAAGACATGGATGCTAAGGAACTCGGGGAATGTCTGATCATTCCTATTATGAGAGATGTATGCTTCTACAAAAGCTTTCTTATGCTATATTTATGTGCACCAGTGACCCATATATTCAAACACAATAATTATTACAACCGCTGAAAGGTTCTCAACTTGAAATAATAACTTTATTTCCTCTCCGTAGATGCTACCTGACTTGCGTGTATTTTCTGTTTTATTTCCTAATGGTAGTTTCCATCACACAAAAGAAACAATGCTTTTATTACAAGCAATATTTTAACAGTACAACGAATTAAATAGCCATTATTCCACAATTGTAAGGATATATAAATGCAAAGAAATGAACCATGATTTTGTGCAGTCCTGCCTTTCGCATCCTGGATTGCAACAAGTTACTTTATAAACAGAGAATTTAAAAAGTCAGCAAATTTACACAGGGATTCTGCAAATTGATTAGCAAATACAAGCAAATGTAAGTATTGGAGAATTCCCCTTGAATCTTCGTCTTAACTCACCCTTTCCAATACATTCTCCAGGTGTTTCAACTACAACCTAATAACGTGTTATGATTATCAATCACTTCACCTACAAACTGCATGTTCATTTTTGCTGCTGAAAATACTATGCTCCTACCGAAACTTTCTTTGGCACGTTTCCATGCACAATACAAATTATCGGCCCAACAACCAAACACACAACACCTATGACAACTGCTGCAATCCAAGCCTTTTGTGGTATATAATTGTCATTTGGTTTGACGATAGGTTCCATTATAGGCGCAAGGAAAGATACCCTGGCTATGTTTGACACTTCTGATGATTGATTTGTTTCGTCATATGCACACACAGCAAAGTAGATCGTCGCACCATTTTGCATGTATTGATTCTCAAGAGTATATCGCACCACTTCCCTGGAGCCGTACGGTTGTGGACGTATGCCCGTCAGATTAACCAATGGAGCTTTGGAGAAGTAGTCCCTTAGCTGCAGCAGTTTTTCACTCATTCTCATCTCGTAACGAGATGCTATAAAAGGAAATTAAAAAATTGGATATAAATGTTTGTTTCTATATAATATATTGGGAAATGCATACAGTCTCTTTAGCTTTATGAAAAGAACCGAAGGGTTCAAGGGTAAAGAAGTCATGTCAAACATTCATTGAATATACATTCAGTTTCATTAGCTAACATTTTTGCAATTATGTTAAGGCAATGGATAGGGTGAAGAGATTTACTAAGTTGCTACTAGTTATAGGAAGAGTAGCTGAGAATGTTATGGGGAGATTTAATTGACCTTGTGGTCCTATATAGGAGTTCACTGTGGTAGACGTTGAGTAGATGTTCCTGGGTGAAGCCAGAATTAAAGGGAATAAATAATTATTCATGATTTATTGTTTGTATTTTATATTTATAGTTTCTGAAATGCGGAACTCACCAACACCAAGAGTATTTGAAGTAAATAGTATAGATACATTTAAAGGAAAGCTGGTTAAGCTAATGAGGCAAAATAAGGAGGTTTACTTATAGAAAACAGGAATGTGCTAGAATGGTATTATTCTGTCTAGACGCCTGAGAAGTTGAGTTCTGCAGAGAAACAAAGTGCTGGAGTAACAGTGTCAGGCAGCATCTCTGGAGGACATGGATAGATGTTATTTTTTGGGTCAGGACCCTTCTTCAGTCTAGGAACTGGGCCTCTTCAGTTCCGCAGGAATTTCTGCTCGGACTCTATTGTTTGTGATATATAAGTGACTTGGACATTAAATGTAGATGGGTTGGTTAGTAAGTCATATACAACATCAGAATTTTCAGAGTTGCAGACAGTGAGGAAGTCAAAGTAAACAGCAGTATATAGTTCAGCTATAGAAATGGGCGGAGAAATGACAGATGGATTTTCATCCAAGAAAGTGTGAGGTGTTACACTTTGGGAGATCGATTGTAAGAGGAAAGTGTACCATTAATGGCCCTTAACAGCATTGATGTATAGGGCGATCTTGGGAGTCCAGGTCCATAGCTCTCTGACAGTGGTAAAACAAGTAAATAGATTGAAAAAGAAGACATACGGAATGCTTGCCTTCATGGGCAGGGCATTGATTATAAGGGTTAAGTAGTGATGTTGCAGGTTTATAATGGTCAGGCTGCAAAGTGGGATAACATGGAACCAATGTGAACGGGGGATCAATCAACAGCGTGGGGCGTAGGGCCTGGTTCCATGCTGTATCATTCAATCAATCAATCCACCCATCCACTTTTATTAAAAATGAGATATTGAAAATCTAAATGAGTTTGATAGAGTAGGTGAGGGAGAAATTGTTTCTAGCGATGAAAAGCACGGTACCTGGACCAAAAGTTAAATTAATTAGCATTTGACATGAAAATGCAAAAGGTGAGGGTTGTGAAGGGATGTGAAGAAAAAGAATTGTGAAGGCAATTGTTGTGGTCTGAAAATATGGTGGAAGCAAGTTCAATGGTAGCTTTTAAAAAGGGAGGGAGAGAGAAAACGGGGAATTATAGACCAGTTAGCCTAACATCGGTAGTGGGGAAAATGCTAGAGTCAGTTATTAAAGATGTGATAGCATTACATTTGGAAAGTGGTGAAATCATCGGACAAAGTCAGCATGGATTTACCAAAGGCAAATCATGTCTGACGAATCTTATAGAATTTTTCGAGGATGTAACTAGTAGAGTGGATAAGGGAGAACCAGTCGATGTGTTATATCTGGACTTTCAGAAGGCCTTCGACAAGGTCCCACATAGGAGATTGGTGTACAAACTTAAAGCACACGGTATTGAGGGTTCAGTGTTGAGGTGGATAGAAAATAGGTTGGCGGACAGGAAGCAAAGAGTAGGAATAAACGGGTCCTTTTCGGAATGGCAGGCAGTGACTAGTGGGGTACCGCAAGGCTTAGTGCTGGGACCCCAGTTATTTACAGTGTATATTAATGATTTGGACGAGGGAATTGAATGCAACATCTCTAAGTTTGCGGATGACACGAAGCTGGGTGGCAGTGTTAGCTGCGAGGAGGATGCTAGGAGGCTGCAGAGTGACTTGGATAGATTAGGCGAGTGGGCAAATGCATGGCAGATGCAATATAATGTGGATAAATGTGAGGTTATCCACTTTGGCGGCAAGAACAGGAAAGCAGAGTATTACCTGAATGGTGACCGATTGGGAGAAGGGGAGATGCAACGTGACCTGGGTGTCATGGTGCACCAGTCATTGAAAGCAAGCATGCAGGTGCAGCAGGCAGTGAAGAAAGCGAATGGTATGTTGGCATTCATAGCAAGAGGATTTGAGTTTAGGAGCAGGGAGGTTCTGCTGCAGTTGTACAGGGCCTTGGTGAGACCGCACCTGGAGTATTGTGTGCAGTTTTGGTCTCCTAACCTGAGGAAAGACGTTCTTGCCTTAGAGGGAGTACAGAGAAGGTTCACCAGATTGATTCCTGGGATGGCGGGACTTACATATGAGGAAAGACTAGATAGACTGGGCTTGTACTCGCTGGAATTTAGAAGACTGAGGGGGGATCTTATAGAAACATATAAAATTCTTAAGGGGTTGGAGAGGCTAGATGCGGGAAGATTGTTCCCGATGTTGGGGGAGTCCAGAACCAGGGGTCACAGCTTAAGGATAAGGGGGAAGTCTTTTAGGACCGAGATGAGAAAACATTTCTTCACACAGAGAGTGGTGAGTCTGTGGAATTCTCTGCCACAGAAGGTAGTTGAGGCCAGTTCATTGGCTATATTTAAGAGGGAGTTAGATGTGGCCCTTTTTGCTAAAGGGATCAGGGGGTATGGAGAGAAGGCAGGTACAGGTTACTGAGCTGAATGATCAGCCATGATCATATTGAATGGCGGTGCAGGCTCGAAGGGCCGAATGGCCTACTCCTGCACCTATTTTCTATGTTTCTATGTTTCTATGTTTCTATGATTGGTCTGCAGAGCGAAGGGAAAAGAACAGTGCTCAGTGGAACCAATGGATAGTCCCTACTACCACACAGCTCCAATTGGAAGGACCAGTTGCTTCTGACCGTAGATTCACTGGTTCAATGATAGAAAGGCAGAACCTATTTGCATCTAAACAATTCACAAGAAACTGCACAGAGCGATTGCTCGGAAATATCTTTTGGTGAAGAGTGCCATATTGCTTTTATCTATGTGAACCTCTCTGACTCAATGCCTCTACTTTGTTGAGGCAACCTGTACAAATAATTTGATTAGGTTTTTGGTCGCATATGTTTACATGACCTTATTTGACTTGACATAATAGCAACTGTGCTGAAGTGAGGCCTCATCATTGTCAGCAAAGGGCCTGTTACTGTGTTGAGTATTGTGTATAATGCAGGTATTCCAATCTAAAGAAGGATTTAAGTGCAATGGAGGGAATGCAGCAACGTTTCACTGGACTGCTTCTAGGGAGGGAAGGTCTATCTTTTGAGATTGTCAGCTTGGCCTCTACCTTTTAGAGCTTACAAAAATGAGCGGTGAGGTCACTGAAATATACAAAAGAAACAGCAGGGTGGATATGGGGATAATATTTCTCCTTGAGAACTTTAGAATCATGGGACAAGATAAAGGGGTAGGCTATTGTCGATTGAAATTAGATGAAATTTCTTTACTTGAAGAGTAGCCAGAGTTTGGAATTCTCTCATCTAAAGGGCTTTGGACAATTGTCAGTGAAATAATTAAAAACAGTGATCAATAGATTTCTGGTTAAGAAAATTAACCAAGGCAAACAAAGCAAAAACACAAACTGCTGGAGCAACTTAGTGGACCAGGTAGCATTTGCAGGGAAATTTAATGGACCACACTTTGGATAAAAACCTTCAAGACAATATGGGGCAGTGCAGGAAATATTATTTGATCTTGTTGAATGATGGAGCAGGCTTATTGGGCTCAAAGACTCCTCTTGTTGCCTTTCTTATTATGTTTTTATTATAACATTCCTGTAAAATACCTTGGGATGTTTCACTATTGTTTGCCTGAACAATATTTAATGTCAGACGTTGACTTCAAATTATTTCCTCTGTTAGGGAGTGTGTATGTCTGTGTGACTATTTGGGTATGTGTGAGATTGTCAGATGCTGTGTGGGGTGTATGTGCATAATTTGGGTTTGGCAAGGGATGTATGTGGGCATGGCTGAGGTTTAGTGTTTGATTTGTTTCATATTATAGTAATAAGAATTCACTAATATTAATAACTGATTTAATTGCCGAAAGAACAGTGCACTGAAATTATAGTAGGTTAGAGATATTTAAAGTTTCAACATTCGAGTTCCCCAGAATTGACGGCTCTTAGGTCTGCACTGTGGCACAACTAATCGAGATGCTGTCTCACACCTCCAGTGAATAGGTGAGTACTGAAGATCATAACTGAACCACAATGATTTGGGTTCAGTTATGATCTCCATTGCTATCATTGTCGAGTTTGCTTGTTGGTTCTGTGACCTCTTGGGTTTCCTTTTAGTGCTCTGCTTTCTTCATAAGGTCATAAGGAATATGACCTAAAGTCATAAGAAAACAATAATGCCATTTGGCCCATCAAGTCTACTCCACCATTCAATCATGGCTGATCTATGTCTCCCTCCTCACCCCATTCTTCTGCCTTCTTCCCATAATCTCTGACACCCATATTCATCAAGAATCTATCTATCTCTGCCTTAAAAAGATCCACTGATTTGGCTTCCACAGCCTTCTGTGGCAAAGAATTCTACAGATTCACCACCCTCTAACTAAAGAAATTTCTCCTCATCTCCTTCCAAAAAGAATATCCTTTAATTCTGAGGCAGGATTCTCCCACTAATGGAAACATCCTCTCCACACCCACTGTATCCAAGCCTTTCACCATTCTGTATGATTGAATGTGGTCCCCCCTCATTCTAAACTCCAACGACTACAAGCCCAGTGCCGACAAATGCTTATCATAGAACCTACTCGTTCCTGGGATCATTCTTGTAAACCTCCTCTGGACCCTCTCCAGGGCCAGCACATCCTTCCTCAGATATGGTGCCCAAAATTACTCACAATATTTGAAATGCGGCCTTACCAGCGCCCTTATAGAGCCTCAGCATTACATTCCTGTTTTTTGTATACAAAGCCCTCTTGAAATAAATGCTAGCATTAATTTTGCTTTCTTTACTACCGATTCGACTTGCAGATTAACTTTTTGGGAATCCTGCGCCAGCACTCCCAAGTCGCTTTGCACCTCCGATTTTTGGATTCTCACCCCATTTAGAAAATAGCATGACTCCACACCAAAATGCATGACTCCACACTTTGCTACACCATATTCCATCTGCCACTTCTCTGCCCACTCTCCCAACCTGTTGAAGTCCTTCTGCAGAGTCTCTGTTTTCTCTACACTACCTGGCCTTCCACCTATTTTCGTATCATCCATAAACTTTGTCACGAAGCCTTCAATCCCCTCGTCCAAATCATTAATATACAACGTGAAGAATAGCAGCCCCAGCACCGACCCTTGCAGAATTCCACTAGTCACCGGCAGCCAACCAGAAAAAAAAACCTTTATTGCCACTCGTTATCTTCTGCCATCCAGCCAACATGCTATCCATGTTAGTATCTGCCCTTTGATACCGTGGGCTCTCATCTTCCTAAGCAGCATAACGTGTGGCACCTTATCAAAGGATTTCTGAAAATCTAAGTAAACAGCATCTACTGACTCTCCTTTGTCTCCTGCTATTTACTTCATCAAAGAATTCCAGCAAATTTGTCAAGCAAGACCTCCCTTCACAAAGCCATGCTGACTTCGGCCTATTTTATCGTGAACTGCTAAGTACTCCGTAACCTCATCCTTTATAATGGACTCTAAAATCTTACCAACCACCAAAGTCAGACTAACTTTGGTCTATAGTTCCCACTATTTTGCCTTACTCCCTTTTTGTGCAGCGGGGTAATATTGGCAATTTTCCGATCATCTGAGACCACTCCTGACTCTAGTGATTTCTGAAATATCACTAGCAATGTCTCCACAATCTCCAAAGCTACCTCTTTCAGAACCCTAGTGTGCAGTCCATCCAGCCCAGGTGACCTATCCACCTTCAACCCTTTCAGCTTCCCAAGCACCTTCTCCCTGGCAATAGCCACTCCACTAACTTCCACCCCCTGACTCAATTGACTTTCAGGCATGTTGCTAGTGTCTTCCACTGTGAGGACTAATGCAAAAAAGTTATTCAACTCCTCTGCCATTTCTTTGTTCCCCATTATCACTTCTGCATTATTCTCCAGTGGTCCAACGCCCACTCTTGCCTCTTGCTCTTTATATAACTGAAGAAACTCTTTTCTATTATTGGTTAGCTTACCTTCGTATTTCATCTTTTCTCTCCATATTTACTTTTTAGTTATCCACTAATCTATGCTATGTTATACGCCTTCTCTTTTAGTTTTATACTCCTTGACTTCCCTTGTCAGCCACGATCGCCTCTTTCTCCCCCTAGAATCTTTCTTCCTCTTTGGAATGAAAAGATCCTGCATCCTCTGAATTATTCCCAGAAATTCCTGCCATTGCTGTTCCACGTCATCCCTGCTAGGGTCCCTTTCCAGGCAACTTTGGCCAGCTCCTCCCTCATTCCTCTGTAGTCCCCTTTGCCTTGCTGCAATACCAACAAATCTGATTTCACCTTCTCCCTCTCAAATTGCAGATAAAAAAATTATCATGTTGTGGTTGCTACTTCCTAATGGTTCCTTTACCTTGAGTTCCCTTATCAAATCTGGTTTATTCCATAGCACTAAATCCAAAATTGTCTTTTCCCTGGTAGGCTCCACTACAAGCTGCTCTAAGAATCCATCTCAGAGGCACTCTACAAATTCCCTTTCTTGGGGTCCAGCACCAACCTGATTTCCCTAATCTATCTGTCTATTGAAATCTCCCATGACCACCATTGCCTTTTTTACATGCCAATTTTATCTCCTAATGTAACTTGTACCCTATATCTGTTTGGGGGCCTTTAAATAACTCCGATTAGGATCTTTTTTAAGCCTATAATTTCTCAGCTCTAGCGACAATGACTCTACATCTTCTGATCCTACATCACCCCTCACTAAGGACTGAATTTCATTCGTAACCAACAGAGCTACCCATCTTCCTGTCATTCCGATATGACGTATAACGCTAAATATTCAGCTCCCAGCTCCGACTCTCTTGCAGCCACGTCTCTGTAATACGCACACCGTACTTACCAATCACTAACTGTGCTACAAGCTCACCCACTTTGTTCTCATACTACGCGCATTCAAATACTACACCTTTAATTCGGCATTCACCTCCCTTCTCACACTGGTCCTGATTTTACCTGACCTTACTCTTTTACCCCTTCTTGAACTTTCCGTCCCATTAATTTGGGAGACTACTGTAACATTTCCTGCACTCTCTTTCCCTTTAACTCCTTACACTTTCAATTTGCCTACCCCCTCCCCACACTATTTAGTTTAAAGCTCTTTCTTCAGCCCTTCCTACATCCCAAAAACTTGCTAGTTGGTGAGTTAATATGTACTGTAAATTGTTAAAAAGTAATAGTTATTATAGAATCTGGCAAGGGGGTTGGCAGTGGTTGGGATTGTGGAGAGAATAAAATAGGATTAATGTAACTTAGTGCATGATAGGCAGCATAGACTCAGTAGCCCAAAGAGCCTGATACTGGGTTGTATGATTCCATTATCTGTTCAATTTACTTTTGAAAAGAAAATCATTATAAGCATCTTTATAAACCCAACACCAATTACCTGATCCTTGATCATAGTCTCCTCCTGGAGCTGACCATTCCAGCTCAATTTTATTTTGAACTATTGTTGCTTGAAGATCTGTGATTTTACATGGTTGAAAGTCAATAGTGGATGCCCCCGAGGGAATTGAAATTGTTCCTCCTGCTTGAACCCTGTTGAAGTCTTCTGATATGCCATCCAGATCTGTTTTATTAACCAGAGGCTGTTGTGGAATTACCTCAATAGTTCCTGAATAGAATAGAAAGACATGTACCTATTCAGTCCTGCTTACCTCATCAAACCTTTAACAAAAATGACAAGACAATTCTTATCCAGACTGCAGTTAATTGAGTAATTCCTCTGTCAAACAAACCTGGTAACCTTGTTGTGTAGGAAGGAACTGCAGATGCTAGTTTATACTGAAGATAGAGACAAAAGACTGGAGTAACTCAGCGGGACAGGAGGAATTGGTGACGTTTCGGGTCGAAAACATCACCAATTCCTTCTTTTCAGAGATGCTGCCTGTCCTGCTGAGTTACTCCAGCATTTTGTATCTATCTTGGAACCATATTGCTGTATGTATCCAAGATTTTTAAATTATTTCTACATCACTGCTTTGCCCAATGCTTCCAGAAATGATATGGTAATTTGTTTTAAGCTATGTCTCTCCAAGTCTGGGTGTGCATTTATGTTTCCCTCAGAATAGGTGTGCATAAGTTATTAATATTAAGTCATTTGGCATTTCCTGGCACTATATAATAGTGCACTAGGATAGATAGGTTCTACCACCGGGTGGCGCCATGAGAGGCAGCCTCGCCAATAGCCTGTCTTGTCCCTTTCTTCTTTGTTGTTTTTAGTCTGTTTTATTTGTATGTTTTAGTTAATCTTTAGTTTTTGTATAATGTTGGGGGATGGGGGAAACTTTTTTATCTCTTTCCTTGACGGAGATGCGACTTTCTTCGTGTCTCATCTCCGTCCGCACTGTGGCCTTAACATCGTGGAACTAGCGGTCCCTTTGTTAGGGATCAGCTTCGGAAACTCCAACTGCAGGAGCTTCAACCGCCCCGATCGGGGGAGCCTCGATCGCCCTGTTGCGGGGTCTTTGATCGCCGACTGCGGGTGCTTCGATCGCCCCGACTGCGGATGTTTCGATCGCCCCGACCGCGGGAGAAAAGGAAGAACAAGGTGAAAGTTATTCGCCTTCCATCACAGTGAGGAGTGCGAGGTCACCGAAAGCAAAATGGATGCTGCCTGCGCTGGTGGGGATGCTGAGGGATTGCCGTGAGTGCGGTGGTCTTGGTGTTGCGGGGACGTCACGCCACGGGAGTGTCCTGGATTGTGGTGCGAGTGCGGACAACTTTCTGACTGTTCGGTCGGACAAGAGTGAGTGACAAGCAGTCGGTGCAACTCCGGTTGCATCATGATGGAGTGTGTGTGTGGCCCGGACATTGGACAGATGGCTGTGGGTCTCCGCTTTTGTTGTGTGCCCTGGGGATTCTCACACATTGCTGTGGTGGCTGTTTATGTTTAATTTTAATGTAATTTTGTATCTTGTTGCTTTTTTTTGGTATGACTGTATGGTAAAATCAAATTTCACTGTACCTCAGGGTACATGTGACAATAAAGGACTATTGAACTATTGATAGGTTGGCTGGAAAACAAAATAAATAATGTTTATCTCTTCTGAGGTGCCGATACGGCGTACTTGTGCAAACCATTCGGCAATTTAAAAGACCCCCCACCTGCATCCATCACTTGACTTGCTTTGTCCCGTCCCCACCTCTTTTCTAGCCTGCTCTAGCCACGACAATCAGTCTGAAGAAGGGTCCCAACCAGAAACATCACTTATCCATGATCTTCAGAGATACTGCCTGACTTGTTGGGTTACTCGGCCACTAAGCATATTCTATGCAAGATTCTAACATCTGCAGTTCCCTATGTTGGAACTTGATATAGTTCGTAATCACTGAATTAGTGTAGTTAATGTACTGCCCAAAGGTTCACCGTTAAAATAATAATTCTAACTTGCAGTTGCCAAATATTTATTACCGTTTTCTGCGTATCCCGGTATTGGCATGGTTTGTCCCTCTGTTCTGAATGTTATCCTTGTAGCGCCTTCGCTTCCCTGCACACGCACCTTAACGCTGTATCTTCCCCTTCCATTAAAGCTTAGGAAATACTTTGTATAAATCCCATCATTTCTGACAATATCAGCGCCTAGAGGCAAGGAAAAGTAATGTGGCTGCAGGTTGAAAAAGGCAAGAAATTGCAATATTGTACTGAGGTTAGATCTAGTTAGGTGCAATTATAACAAAGGCAAAAATATTTAAAAGAAGAGCTAACTTCAAGCTTTTAGCATTGTTTTTAAAATTGTTTCATAGATTGCTTAAAACGTATTGGTCTTGGTATTATTTAGACTGCTTTTCTGTTGAGGAAGCCTTTAATGTAGGTGCTTCATGTATTGAGAAATGTTGGCCAGTGAAGTCAATTCTTCAGTGGAACTCTCCCTTCCGTAGGCGCTGTCACAAGATGTACAAACATACACCAGCACCGATACAGGCATCCTGGTGGGACTGATCGAACGTTTTCATCCACTGATTCACAACCAACAAGAGAGAATGTGCAGACATCAGGATCAGAGCTAGCTCAAGAACATATCAGTGTAGCAGGAAAAATAATGTCAAAACTCTGTTTGGTTAGACATGAGTAACAGGATGGTGGTAATGTCCTGGGAGAATCTAGAGACCATATGTTTATTTTTTCAAATTTTCTGCAAGAATATTGAGGTATTCCTGTTATGCTTTTACTTTTGACTTTAGAGATACAATGCTGAAACAGACCCTTTGGCCCACCGAGTTTGTGCCGACCAGCGATCACCCCATACATTAACCTACCACACACTAAGTGTGAGAGAATTTTGCTAAACTTTAACTGTTCTGCTTGCTGCCATGTATTGCAAAACTAAAGATGCCGCATTGTTCTTAGAAAAACTTTGGCATTGTGTACAGATATCTGTTTCTTTGTGCGCGCTGTTATTATCTGTTACCTGCAAAACCAACTCTGTAAGGAGTTTGTACGTTCTCCCCGTGACCTGCGTGGGTTTTCTCCGAGATCTTCGGTTTCCTCCCACACTCCAAAGACGTACAGGTTTATAGGTTAATTGGCTGGGTAAATGTTAAAAATAAATAAAAAAATTGTCCCTAGTGGGTGTAGGATAGTGTTAATGTACGGGGATCGCTGGGCGGCGCGGACTTGGTGGGCCGAAAAGGCCTGTTTCCGCGCTGTATATATATGATATGATATGGGTCTGAGTAATGTAATTTAGGCAGTATCGATTAAATCACAACTCCCCAACTAAGCTGCTTAAGGAACTCTGGTCTGGGTTAGTCTGCACATGCACTTGTTTGTTCGGCAGTATATAAACCCGTCTACTCCCGGGGCAGTTCCACCGGTGATATCACATAATAAAGTCTCACTCTCCATAAGTTCGAGTCCTCGATTGATTTCTCTGACATTAGGGAAAATTTTACAATTTAATTAAGCCAAGTAACCTAAGAAACCTGTACGTCTTTGGAATGTGGGAGGAAACCGGAGCACCCTGAGAAAACCCACGTGGTCATTGAGAGAACGTACAAGCTCTGTACAGACGGTACCCACGGTCAGGATCAAACGTGGGTCTCTGGCGCACAAAGGCAGTCACTCTACCATTACGCCACTGTGCCACACCCGGCAACAGTGTAAGGAACAAAATGGCAATGGAGGTGGCATCATCAACCATCTCCACCTGCTTCTTCTTTATGTTCACATTAATGGAGGCAGGGCCAATATGAGTGATAACGAACCTCTGTACAAAGAGACTGGAATCTCCTTGAAAACAATGATTAAAAATACACCTTTGGTAAATAATGTTTCATTTCAGATTTCCTAGCACTTGTAATATATTGGTCATTGAAATAGAAATGAGTCGATTTAGAAACAGGGAACAGACATTCTCCGTGGGTTTTGATCGCTGAGGATTGTTAGTTGATGAACATTGCTGTGCATTGTAAAATACCATCATAGCTATACAATTTGGCTCAAAATAGGAAAGAGTGGGGACTGGGGTATTTATCTAGACTAGTAAATGATGGCAAAGCAAATAGTGCTCAGAAATGGGCATAGGAACCAAGGCTGTTCACTACCCACAAGTTGAACTTGAACACAATGGTGCTCCAGCATTGAAACAGACTGTTTGGCCCACCATCTACATGCTGATCTTTAAATCCCATCTATACTAATTACCTTTACCAGTATTTGCAACTACATTTGCACACTTAGTAAAAATGTATGATAAATGTGACAAAATGCAGCAGGATATAATAAACTCCGCAAAAGTAATTGGCAAACAGACTTCTGCTTCTATGACTGTGTGTCAAATTGGAAGCTTAAAGAGGACACGCATTCCCAATAAAACAATGAGTAGATATTTTTCAATAGAAATATACAGATGCTGGTTAATAAAGAAAGATACAAAGTACTGGAGTAACTCAGCGGGTCAGGCAGCATCGCTGGAGAACATGCTAGGTGACGGTTTGGGCCAGGACCTAACTTCTGATTGATTTTTCAATGTCAGCTACTGTTAATGGGTACAACAACAATTGTTGCCTTTTGTTCTGCAATATTTGGTTCCATTGACAAAATTGACCTGGAGGTGAGGGGTCTCTAAGGTCAACGTGCAATTCTGATTACAGCCCGCCTCCCCCCATGCCCACCGATCCAATACATACCAAAAGCAAGGGCATTGTTTAAAGGAGATGTGTGAGACAAGATTTTTTACACAGAGCGTTGTGAGTGCCTGGAACATACTGCTGGAAGTGTGTATGAAGGAACTGCAGATGCTGGTTTACACCGAAGATAGACACGAAATGCTGGAGTAACTTCACGGGACAGGCAAAGAGAAGGAATGGGTGATGTTTTGGGTCGAGACTCTTCTCCAGACTCTTCAGTGTCAGTGGTGGTTGGGGCAGATGCTAGATGCAATAGTGGCATTTAAGAGACTTGTGGATAGGCACATGGATAAGCAGGGAATGGATGAGTATAGGTTATGGGCATCATGGTCAGCACAGACATTCTTGTGCTGTATTCTTCGATGTTCTAAGGGAAATTAAGTTGGTTCCACTGACTGGGTCAGAGAGCTAGCTGCAAATTATTTCTGTCATCTATTCACTTTTGACACTATGCTCAGGAAAGCACTACTTCCACCAATTGTCCCCAGAGGAGAAAACAGGAAAGCACTACTTCCACCAATTGTCCCCAGAGGAGTAATAGTGATATTATACTAGTTTCTATTGAACCTAAAAATTCCCAATATATGCAAAGTCACTATTACTCACTCTGACTCAAAGGTATGATTGAGCCAAGGGTAAATTTAAGCCTCAGGAGACCAACTTACTGGCATCACAATCAAAATTGGTAGGCTTTTTCAAACATATTTCACCATTAATTTCTATGTTGCTTTCTTTCATTTATGTCTTATGGAAAAGAAGCTAAGTTCTGCAACATTTCTACTTTTGTGGTATATACAATAGCACTATGTGCTCTAATTCACAGGGATGTTCAATATATCTTACCTAAGCCATCATCAGAAAGCTGCAGTCGAACTGGAGGACCACTAGGACGTTCAATAATAGCTGTCACATTTGCATAGAGGACTGGTAGAAATCCATAACTAACTTCCACATAAATAATCATTGGGCTAGTGAAATCCTTTCTGCTGATATGCCCGGTAACTTTGATTGGAGGAGTGCTTGCATCTGCTGCCCGGGATGTTACTGTGACTGTTATAACCTGGTTGCCCCCAAGATTCAGAATGCTGTAGATCCATGGTCCAGTCTGGGAAACAAAGAATCAATATATTTACGGGATCTGTAGGATCTTCCTCAAGATTTGTTCTATGTAGTTTACCACAGTTCAAATGTTAATTCCTGTCAATGCCAAATGAGCTGATATTAGCCAAGACTACACAACTTGCTAAGACATGAGACTGCTGGAAATAACTGGGACACTTACTCTTGGTGCTTTCCAGTTGATATCACTGGTAATGTTTCATCGTGAAATCGGGTGAACTCAGAATGCCTTCCATAGCTGAAGCCCGTGGCTGTCATTCTAATGTAAAGGATGTTTTATGCATAATATAGAGAAACCTGCAATGTTTCTATGAGACTGCTGTACTTCTCCTTGGTGGTAGAGATTGGAAGTCTGCAAGGTGATATCCACTTTCTTTCAAGTAACTGCAGTGCATGTTGTAAATGGTATACACTGTAACCTTAGTGCATCAGAAATGGAAGGAGTGAAGAATGCAGTAAAAAATAAAGTTGAAAGACTAAAAGCTCCATCAAACTAAGAATCCAAGTCTGCAATGCCTTTAGTTCCAAAAAGTAACAAACAGAAACGGTCAACATTTCAGGTCTATAACCCCGCCTCAGAATTTGGTGAAAGGTTATAGACCAAAAACCTTTACTACTTAATCTGCTGTTTTTCTCTCATTTTCTGTTTTTATTTTAGATTTCCATCATCTGCAGTTTTATTTTGATTTTTGTTTACTGATATTCATAGGCTCTGATACAGCCAGATGTTCTCCAAAAGGAACATCTGTTAAGAAACACTCAGATTTCTCTACAATCAGCACGGTCTAATTTGATGAGAATAACCAGAATAAGTATGGAGCTTATGATCTGTGACCTAAAGGACTAACTTAACTGAACTAGAGAGAGCACACAGGTCCTGCAAATGGCCAATATCTGTGACCAAGCCAATAACCTAAGCACCTACACAAGCAACCGACTGAGAGACATGACAGGAAGAGTTTGTTGGGTACAGAGAGGCAGTCAGTGCCCAACAGAAGGAGCATTTTGAAGATCAGCTCTATTGAGGTTCTTATTTTAATGCCGTTTATGATTCTGTCCCACAGTATAGTATCCTCTCAGCACTAATGATTAGAAAGTCAATTCAACAGCTGAAAAACAAAGCCTGGAGCAACAATAGTGCTAGCATTGAAACTGTGAGTCATTCATTCAGCATCATCAATGTGTACAACACCAGACTCCCAAAACATACTCTCGCCTCACTGACTCATTGGAACATAAATAGGCCAACTGGAGAATGAGCATTTGGTAAGAAACCAAGCAACTTTAACCTCTCCATTGAGATCACATGGGGGCCATGTTTAAAGACTTGAAGGGATATACAACACCTCAAGCTACCAGTCTCCTGTCCATTGAAGCACCACCTATTACCAGTGCATTCTGCACAGGATTCCAGAGTCATCTTGGGCCTCACAAATCTGGACTGGAAGTCATCCTTTTTCCTGACTGCGTAAGAATGGTTAAAGCAATCAATTGAGAAGGCTGCTTTGTCTTGCAAGGTGTCGAGCTACCTGGGTATTGGAGTTTCAATCCTAACTCTTATCTTGTAAATCACATAAATGCTTTTGGTAGTCAGGAGGTGTACTGTCTTCTAACTGTTCATTGACATTGAAGCTATTGTATGGAAGAGAGGCACATCTGTGTACAGGATGGACCTCAAGAAGCATTTAGACAATTTAGCCAAAGGAAAAGTAACTTGGCATTTCAATAATAGAATGGAAAACAGGGGTGGTCGAAGAAAAAAAAAAAAATGCTGGAAATACACTGCGAGCCATGCAACCTCCTGAGTAAGAAATATTATTAATATTTCAGTTTAATTGTAGCACATATTTTAATCCATACCTGTGCTGTGCCATTAATCTTAAGTCGAGCTGTGTGCACAGTCTGATTAATTTTAAAGTCACTGTTATTGTATATCTTTCCATTTGGGTCATACACAAATACATCAGGAGTCTGTGTCTCCCACGTAACCACAAAGGTTGTGTCATTGCCAATAGACTTATCGATAATGACAGTACCATTCAACCAAGTGTTGTTGTCAATGTTTGTTCCTGAATTTTCAAGCTGCGACCAAACAAACAGAATTATTATTTTACCATAAAGCAATCGTTAAAGTAAAAGAATAAGAGGAATCTAGTTCTCGGAAAGGTAAGTCCCCACCAAAATTATTTGATGAGCTTCAAGAATTGGGGTTATGCAGCAGACAAGACAGATAAAAAAACAGAAAGAATATGCTTGGGTTTGCTGTGATAATTTGCAAATGTCAATTGTTATATTAAACTACATAAACACTTTAAATAGTAAAAACAGAAAATGCTGGAAATAGCAGGGCAGGCAGCATCTGTGGAGAGGGAAAAACTGTCAACGGTTCATATTTTATTTTTCATATTTCAGATATAGCGCGGAAACAGGCCTTTTCGGCCCACCAAGTCCTCGCCGCCCAGCGATCCCCGCACATTAACACTATCCTACACACACTAGGGACAATTTTTACATTTACCCAGTCAATTAACCTACATACCTGTACGTCTTTGGAGTGTGGGAGGAAACCGAAGATCTCGGAGAAAACCCACGCAGGTCACGGTTCAGGTCCTGCTAATAATTTCCAGCATCTTCTGCCTTTTGTTTCAGATTTTCAGCATCTGCAGACTTTTTTATTTTTGTAAACTTATTTAAAAATTGATCTTATTTAAAAAAATCAAAACCATGCCATTAACACTTTAAATAATTAAATCTCAACACATTCAGTATTTGCAGGTTCTACCTGCACCACAACTCTTTGTTCCAATCCAGGCATGTGATTAGCTTGGTTCATGGGGTTTGCTGCAGTTACGTGAGTTTGGGGTTGGATGGGCAGGTGGCAATAACAGTCATGGAGTAGGTCAGGGACTCCAGGAGCAGCTGAAGTGGAAGCCAGAAACTCCAGGAGTGGCAAAAATGCAAGCTTAAGAGTCTGGGAAGGTGGGCAGTTGAACTATGGCCTATTGCAGTAATTTCTGCAACTTAGGCAGGGCCTTACTGAAAGGTAATCAAACCTGGATTGTCTGTTGGCTGCTGTCACCATTTTCAGATACTAATCCCGCGAAAGAATCAATTAATCCACTGGTGTCCAGGTTATCAGTTGCTGCAAACTGTAAGCCTCCTACAGAAATAAAATGATAAATGTTATGTCAACTCAGTGTTAACAGATGTTATCTCAACCCAATGATAAATTCCAACTCAGATGGTATACCTGACCTATACCAATTAAGAAGTTATCAAACAAGCATTGTGTATTACAACCAGATCTGTCCAACTGGGACTAAAACAGTTGAAAACCTTAACCCTGATATTAAATTGGTTCGTTCAGTGGGAACAATGTGAACAATGAGAGGAGGGAAATGTTGGATCTAAAATGATAAATGATTGCTTGAGCCTGCCCATTAAGGCAGATTCATCATTTGGTGGGACAAGGGATGATTTGTATCATAGCACAGTATCCTCAATATCTTCAATCCTGATTTACGGCGCCATCTGCATTAAGTTTGCACATTCTCCCTGTGACGGCATGGGCTCTTCCACGTATAGTGAGTTCCCTCACGGAAATACAGATTGGTAGTTAGCCACTGTAAACTGCTCCAAGTACGTAGGTAAGTGGTAAAATCTTGGAGGGATCGAATAGAATGTGGGGAAATTATTGTGTGAACGGAACTGCTCGATGAACCAGAATTGATTTGATAAGCCAAAATGGCTTTCTATGTCGTTTGGAACTATGAACTATGAACTGTCCTATGGAAGGGTTGAGCAAATTATGAGTTTTGGAGAAACTGTTTTATTCAAATCAGGGTTCAATTGTGAAATAACAGAAGGACTTGAGTCAGATGCATTTAAGAGGAAGCCAGTAAAACATCTGAGAGAGAATATATTGATGGCCTAAACTTGTTAGGTTCAAAAGTCCCTTTCAGTGCTTTATATGCTATGTAATTTAATGCTGCTAATTTTTGTTAGTTGATTAATTAATCCTTTCATTATACCTTCACAAAAATCCGTGCAATATGCCTTGTGCATAATTGAATCACAGAAGCATGCCAACTTCCTCCTTATGATTGCTAAAATGGTACAAGATCAGGAAGAAAATAAGGAGAAAATAAGTTCCACCAATTCAAGCTTTTGGATGAACTCCAAATTCAATGCTTTCACTTGAAGTTGTTTTGTTTGCTGTTCAAGTTATGCAGGGTAATCTAATATAAGCCTGTTAATACCAGCATAACAAAGGTGAAGGGGAATCCCATAGAACAAGCATCTGAAATGTTAGCATTCCTGGTTTCCTGACGGACAATTGCAATAGATTCCATGCCACAACTTCCAACAAATCTCCCTCTTGTGGAACCTCCAGATCTGATGGAAATTTAAAAGTCAGTGTCACAATTATGTGGAAAAGCTCCAGGAATAGATCCAATAATTTGGATCCAATAATCCAAGGTAAATTTCCCCGGTGTGGGATGAATAAAGGAATATATTATTATTAATACTAGCATAGGTTTTCAAAGAAGGCCCATTGTTGATAAACTGACAGTTACTTCAGGTTCTATGGACCAAGTTAAAGCACCTCCGGACCAAGAACACCTCAATTAATCACCTGTATAACTGTAAGGAGAGCTGTCAAAATTACAATAATCACAGAAGAATCTATTCTTGACTGCTGGTAAACCCCAAGCTGGAGGCCTGCTAAACTATTCACCTTGAGGGAGGTCTATATCCAGAAAGTCAACGTGATTTCTCAGAAGGGTGTAGAAAAGTAATCGTGATCTTCAAAGCAATATAACAAAGCAAGTGAAGTGCCAAGAACAAAATTATAGCTTGTTCCCCATCTTTGTTGATCTCACGAAAGCTTTTGTGACACTATTGTTTTTACACTATTGTTCGTTGAATGCAAGATCATGTTAAAATAAGGTTCTCTGAAAAGTTCATCATAATTGACAACATCATGATAGTATGATGACCAGAGTAATAGATGATGGAGACCCTCTCCCAGTTACCAATGATGTGTAACAATGCGATGAGCTTGTCCCCACACTGTTCAGTATGTTCTCCGTGTAACTGTCTGATGCCTACCCAGATAAAGAGGATAGAATCAAACTTATATGCAGGACTGATGATGCTCTTTTTTGCCCGAGGAGACATTTAGTAAAATCCAAAGTATGAGAAACTACATGAAGGAATATTGTGTTTGCTGATGACTACGCATTCAATGAAAGCTCAGAAGCTGAGGAAGGATTTGCTGGCATTGGATATGGTCTAGGGGAGGTTTACGAGAATGATCCCAGGGATGATTGGGTTGACATATGAGGATGTTTGATGACTCTGGGCTTGTATTCACTGGAGTTTAGAAAGATAAGGAGGGATCTCATTGAAACCTACTGGATAATGAAAGGCCTAGTTAGAGTCGACATGGAAAGGTTATTTCCAATAATTGGAGAGTCTAGATCCAGAGGGCACAGACTGAATAAAAGGATGTACATTTAGAATGGAGATGAGGAGGAATTCCTTTGGCCAGAGGGTGGTGACTCTGGAATTCATTGCTACAGACAGCTGTGTAGGCAAAGGCATTGGCTATTTTTAAAGCGGAGATAGATAGGTTCTGGACTAGTAAAGGCATCACAAACATGTTTGTGAATGGTCAGATGCGTTCAGTCGTGGACAGGATTGTTATTCATGGAAGCATTCTCTCAAGATTAGTCAACAGGCAGCTCTGCTTTTGGAAGACAAGTAAAATGTGGAAAGAAAAGTAATCATCCTAAAGACAAAGCTGAAAGTGTATAGTGTTATGTCAAACTCATCTTACTCTATGCTTGCGAGACATGGACAGTGTACAGCCGATGTGCCAAACACCGGAACCACTTCCTCATGCCCTGTCTATGCAGGATACTTCACCTCAAGTGGAAAAACAGATTCCAGCCATACAGATTCCATTCACATCCTACCACTTACACGTTGTTGCAAGAATCGCAGATCAGAAGAACAGTATATGTCAAGAGAAAGTCTGATGACACAATACCAATGCAGCTAGTTTATGTAAAGCTGATTGAGGACAAACGGTGGAAATAAAAAGCGTTTCAAATTCTCTCAGAACATCCCTGAAGAGTTTCAATAATGACACAACCATTGGCAATAATGAGCATTGGACTGTCCTGTTTGGAGTACCCGTATAAAAAGGACTGCTCGCTCAAATGAGGAAGCTCATTTGCTCAGGAAGGAAATCTCAAAAATCTCAAAAATCAAGAACCACTGATGCTGCAGTATCCCCACTGCCAGTTGTGTGAGAAAAACTATTGAGCCCAGGTTGGTCTAATCAGCCATCTCTGTATCCAGCACAAACCTATAGACCTAGATGTCATGATCTTCCTCGAGAATGAGTGATAAACAACATAAATTATATGTCATAGAAAAATAGAAACAGAAAATAGGTGCAGGAGGAGGCCATTTGGCCCTTCGAGCCAGCACCGCCATTCATTGTGATCATGGCTGATCATCCACAATCAGTAACCTGTGCCTGCCTTCTCTCCATATCCCTTGATTCCACTAGCCCCTAGAGCTCTATCTAACCATCTTTTAAACCCATCCAGTGAATTGACTTCCACTGCCTTCTGTGGCAGAGAATTCCACAAATTCATAACTCTGGGTGAAAAAGTTTCTTCTCACCTTAGTTTTAAATGGCCTACCCTTTATTCTTAGACTGTGGCCCCTGGTTTTGGACTCCCCCAACATTGGGAATATTTTTCCTCCATCTAGCTTGTCCAGTCCTTTTATAATGTTATACGTCTCTATAAGATCCCCTCTCATCCTTCTAAACTCCAGTGAATACAAGCCCAGTCTTTCCAATCTTTCCTCATATGACAGTCCCTCCATCCCAGGGATTAACTTTGTGAACCTACGCTGTACTGCCTCAATAGCAAGGACGTCCTTCCTCAAATTAAGAGACCAAAACTGCACACAATAAATACTCCAAATGTGGTCTCACTAGGGCCCTATACAACTGCAGACGGACCTCTTTGCTCCTATACTCAAATTCTCTCGTTATGAAGGCCAACATGCCGTTAGCTTTCTTCACTGCCTGCTGTACCTGTATGCTTACTTTCAGTGACTGGTGTACAAGGACACCAAGGTCTCGTTGCACTTCTCCTTTACCTAATCTGACACCATTGAGATAAAAATCTGCCTCCTTGTTTGGATAACCTCACATTTATCTGCATTATATTGCATCTTCCATGCATCTGCCCACTCACTCAACCTGTCCATGTCACCCTGCAACCTCCTAACATCCTTTTCCATTCGACCTTGGCCAGCTCCTCTCTCATGCCTTCATAGTCTCTTTTGTTCAACTGCAATACTGACATTCCTGGTTTAACCTTCTCCCTCTCAAATTGCAGATTAAAACTAATCATATTATGGTCACTACCTCCAAGCAGTTCCTTTATCTTGAGTTCCCTTATTAAATCTGGTTCATTGGACAACACCAAATCCAGAATTGCCTTCTCTCTGGTAGGCTCTAGTACAAGCTGCTCTAAGAATCCATCTCGGGGGCACTCTACAAACTCCCTTTCTTGGGGTCCAGAACTAACATGATTTTCCCAGTCTACCTGCATATTGAAATCCCCCATAACCACAGTGGCATTACCTTTGTTACATGCCAGTATTAACTCCTGTTGCAATTTACACCCTATATCCGGGCTACTGTTTGGGGGTCTGTAGATAACTCCCATTAGTGTCTTACCTTTACAATTCCTCAACTCTATCCACAGTGACTCTACATCGTCAGTCCCTATGTCACCCCTTGCAAGGGACTGAATTTCATCCCTCACCAACAGATTGATTTATGAACAATTAATTCAGAGGGACACTAACTAACTTCTTATTTTTGTTGAATTCGCAATAATCAGGAGAAAAGTCACGCCAAATCCAGATTTTAGATGGAGTCCATATTTAATGCTCCCACCTGAAGTTCCTTTGTCTGTTGTTTACGCTATGTTGGCTAATTTAATATAAACCTGTTAATACCAGCATAACAACGGTGAAGGAGAATCCCGTAGAACATGCAAATGAAATGTTTGCATGTTCGGTTTCCCAGTGGAAAATTGCAATGTCTTTCAATACCAGTTACCTGTCATAGCTGAGAGCTCTTCTAATTCTTTAGCTGCGGTTGGCCCTAACGCAATAGTGTGGATTACAGATCCACTTTCTTCTACTTCTTGGAAGCAATTGCTTATTCCTCCATCTATTCCATCTGTCAGTAAAATGATTTCATCCCCCTGCGTAGCATTGTCGTCTCCACGAAGTACCTGTAACAATGATTTATCCACATGGGGAAAAATGTAACAATTAAAATTGAGAGAATTGACCAAATTTTATAGGTTTACCTCAAAGCCAGACCGAATTCCTGCACAAATGCTCGTTCCTCCACCAGCTGTTGCCGGTAACAGCTTTACAAGTTCCTCTCTCGTGATATCACTAACGATCATTTTTAACTGTGTTTGAATGTTTGCAGAGGTGCTAAAAGTGACAATTCCAGCTTGTGATCCTGTCTCAGCAATCTGCTGCAAGAATATCTCGGCTGCTTGTCGGAGCCTGTCAATGCGATTCCGCTGTGTATCAAAAAAGCACAATTTAATATCCAGCTATTTGATTGTCTTAAACTTTGTATTTAAACAAAAAAGATCTTGTAAAATGTATTAAAGAATTTATGTGAATGTAGGTTAACCAAGAGGCTTGTTTTGGTCTAGATGGTATCAAGTTTCTACTTCATTGATACTTAAGCCACGGACAGGCAGGTAGAGAACCACCCATCCCACTCGACCTCTATGCCTTGTAGATGAAGTGGATGACTTAGGAAGCCTGTAGATGTGACACTCACATCAGAATACCCAGCCCCCGACCTTTTCGTGTTAGAGTCACAGTAGGGTTTCACCCCAGAAATTAATATCAATGAACTTACCGATGACATGCTTCCTGAAACGTCAAGAACTAAGCAAAGCACACGGTCTTTGGCTTGTAGAAGTGTGAAATTTGGTTTAACTGAACCATTGTGGGGTGAAGAAATGTTTTGGAAATCTTCGGACTTGCTGATCACATCCCAAGTGCTCCTGTAATTGCACATTTTGTTCTGCATGTTTGGTGCTTCAGGATTGTGAGTGTTGTTATCACAGAATTTATCCACCTGGATATTTGTACAAAGGATACCAGGGTTTAAGTGGCTTGAGCATTAGATAAGACATCTCTGGTTAAAAACGCCGAATGAGGTCTCATTAAATGTAATAGAATTCTTAGTGTGAATTGAGTGTAAGACCTTCAAGGCTGGCGGAGTGTTTTTCTACAGATAAACTTGCAGCGATATTTGTTAGTGCCACCCATGATGGTTTAACCTAATGTGGCAGTGGAGTGGGGAGAAAAGCAGCAGGTCAGCAGGAGCAGTGTTTGAGCAAAAGTTGAGATTCAGTCAAATAAGTTCAATGGCAAAAACAGGCAGGAGCAGGTTAATGAAGACAATGGGACTGGCAATCTGAAATGTCTGATGTACGGAGGGAACTTGGGTCCAAATCCGTAGCTTCCTGAAAGCAAGTGGTAAAGAACGCCCATGATGTGCTTGCGTTCATTGGTCAGAGCATTGATTATAAAAAGTAGGAATTCATTGGAGCTTTATAGGATTAGAACAAATATAAGAACAAATATATTGGGAGATTGCAGACGGCTGCACAACTTATAGGGTTGTCATAGTAGGGAATTTTAACTTTCCCAATATAGACTGGGACTGCCATAGTATCAAGAGCTAAGACCGGGTTGAAATTGTCAAATGTGTTCAGGAAAGTTCCTTTAGCCATTATGTAGAGGGCACTGCAAAGCTTGACCTATTCTTAGGAAATTGGGAAGGGCAAGTGACTAAAGTGTTGGGGAGCGAGCCTTTGGGACCACTGAGCACAGCTCTATTAGCTTTAAAATAGTCATAGGTAAAGAGGACAGGATCACTGATAATTCTAAAGTTATAATTCTGAATTGGGGCAAGGACAACTTTGATCGTAATAGACACAAACTTGCAAAATTGATTGGGGGAGGTTGTTTGCAGCCAAAAGGATGTCCAGAAAGTAGGATGCATTTTTAAGTGTGTGATGGTGAGAATTCAAAGCATGCATATTCCTGTAAAAATGAAGGGCAAAGCAGGAGGGAGTAAGGATGGCTGGATGATGAAAGAAAGCTGAATGAAAATGTCTCAGATACAATAACATTTAAAACCTATTGACGTTGAGGTTCATTACATCAAAAAATGTTCTTTGACTGGGATATCATGCAAACAAAAACTTTTCTCTGTATCTTGTATGTGTGACAGTAATAAACTAAAGTAGAATGGAAGAAGAAAATTTAAGTTACACCCATTAAAAGAAATAACTTTAAATAATCAAGTAAAATGGAAAGAAGAATAGACTGATCTCCCTCTTTGCCTCCTAATCTACAAACCACGAACCCCCATAGTAATCAGTGGGCTTCAAATCTCACACCAGGCCTGGACCTGGTATTGGATATGAGAACAATACCCCAGCATGACGTTGTGGGATCCAACCAAGACTGGGCTCCACCATTGGATAGGATTCCAGCGGATGGAACGAAAATTGACAAGAGTCGGCCTCTCGAATCAGTAAGTCCCCAGACTCTCGCCGAAGTCTCAACGACCTAATGAGTAAGTGTGGCTGATCCATTTGGAGCCAACATCAACAACCAACACAACCTGGGCAAATAACTAGGGAACAAGCTTCTAGTGGCTCTACTTACATTCGGCAATCCTTGTAAGTACATTATTGAAGTTGATGACATCTGATTTTTCTCTGGGAAGAACTGACATCCCTTGTTTGGTAATCCTGTGCTTTTATCAATTGTACACAAGGAACACAAACTGCCCTTACATTCAGCAGTCATTCCCCTTATGCTGAGAGAACATCTGAAAGTCAAAATAATAATTAGACAACTGCACATGCTTATATTTATACACTTGACAATTTCATCAGAAATGACTTGGAGTGGATAATTCATGGGTCTTCTCATTACTGGCCAATTCTTTCATTGTAACACATTGATTGGACTTCCCAGCCCACAAACAACACCCTTCAAAGATTATTGGGGATGACTTTCAGTACTTTTATTGGCAGTTGCTGCTAATAATCCTTCCTGTCTTTCATATTCTAAAAACCACAATCAAGCAACTCCATAGCTTGATTTTGTCAATACATCTACTGCAGCAGATGACACATCCAGGTAAGCCACTAAACTGAGCTCCTGACTGCCCTTTCAGTCTGTTTTCTTGCACAAAAAATCCCCATGGCACAGCTTAGAAGAAAAATAGTGACCACTCAGAACTCCAAGACATAAGGTGCTGGAGTAATTCAGTAGGTCAGACAGCATCTCTGTAGAACATGGATAGATGACGTTTTGGGTTGGGATCCTTCAAACTATTTGTGGTGGGGAAGGGGGATGGGCAAGAAAGCTGGAAGAGAGGTGGGAGAAGGACAAAGGCTTGGTAAGTGATAGGTGGATATAGGTGAGTGGGTTTGGTTGGCAGATGGTTGAATGACCCGAATCGTTATCTATCCATTTCTCCAGAGATGTTGCCTGACTCGCTTTGTTACTCCAGTACCTAGGGGTCACCCCCAAGAACAACACCAGTCAATTGTAGTGCAAACCTTAGGGATTGTAACATCCTATTAATCAATCTGTTTATTTTTGTAAATCTGTAGTTTTTTGTATATGCAAGAAAAAGAGGGAGTTCTTCTTCACTCCTGGCCAACGTGTTCTTCATCCAGCATAATTTAAAACAAATGTAAAGTTCAATATCAAATTGTTGTTTGTGAGGGCAAGCTTTATGCAGTATTGGTTGCCATATTCCTTAAAACAGCATGTAAAAATTATACCATTGGCTGCAATACATTTTTGGACATATCAAGATGAAGAAAGTTACTACAGAAATGCAAGTTCTTCCCTTTACACCCAATACATTCTTGACTAGAGATTCCTACGAGCTAACAAAATCATACCTTGTTGCTTCAGTGGTTCTATTGCTGGATTTGTAAAATGGAATCAGATCATTATGTTCATTAAATACACCCCAGCGAAAACGAGCCCATTCATGAACCAATACTCTACCTACAAAAGTAAGATGTTTATTTTAATAGTGAACTCATTGCTTTCATGTTCTTAAGATATAAGCGGTACAATTATTTCTGCAGGTTTAGCTATTGACGTAATTCCCTTGCAAGGGCAAAATAGTCTCAATGGGATGGTTATTTTTCTGCAATTATAAAACTAATTAGAGTTGTTTTGTCTGAATCAACAAATGTGAGCTGTGGTCATGATATGCAGTATAATAGGTAAATGACCAAGCAGCCACTTTCACCATACCTCTTTCTTACTCACCTCGAGCCTAAGATAACCTATGCTGGAGGCATTTTCAATTAGAAGCTTATTTCAATTGGAAATCCTCACATTTCCTTATAATTATGCAGTCGTGGTTTGAATTGAAAACGTGCCAGATTTAATGGCAGTGGCAACTCTGGTTACTTGTATGTAGCCAGACTCATTCTGGAAACATTCAAGCAAGCTGAAGGTCCATTGTAGGTCACATTTCTTTTCATTTTCTGATATTTTGCATTTTAGAATTCCCCTTTAGAACCAAGAAACAATAGACCCATTATTCTGACATCTTATGAGGAAGATATGCTGGAACGCTAAGGGACACTTGAATTTATTGGCTGGCAGTAACGTTTATGATCGCTAATGAATCGAGATGAATTTTTCTGACAAAGTAACTAATAAACAATAACGTATTAATATAACATAGTTCAATGTTCCAAGGAGTTTTATGTAAGCATTTTCAAAAATAATGAAAACCTCCATGTTACAATATAGGGCAGATGGGGAAAGGACTGGTTGCAGAGGAAGCTAAGAAATGCCATCAGGAGGAGATGTTGAAGGTGACAGAAGGAAAATACAAAACTATGAACTTTTTTGTGGCACCTTATGGACAATCTTCTGAAACATCAAAAACCCACTGGGTCTCTCTCACTTATTTGGCTTATTACAGTATTCAAAAACTCTAGCAAATTTAATTCTAGGATTTCCCTTTCATCAATCCATATTGACTCTGTCCAGTCTCATTATTTTCTAAATGCCCTGTTAACATTTCTTTATTATTTTCTAAACTACTGATAGTAAGCTACTTATCCTTGCAACCTTCCACAAGTATCACTCTGCCTTTATACTGTTTCATTCCCCTACCTTTTCCTATTTGAACGAATCTTCAACCAGTCACTTATTACTTTTACCGATCAGCCAAAACATTATGACCACTGACAGGTGAAGTGAATAACATTGGTTATCTTGTTGCAATGGCACCTGCAAGGGGTGGGATATATTATGCAGCAAGTGACTAGTCAGTTCTTGAAGTTGATGTGTTGGGTGCAGGAGAAATGGGCAGGAGTAAAGACCTGAGCAACTTTGACAAGGGCCATATTGTTATGGCCAGACGACTGGGTCAGAGCATCTCTGAAATGGCAAGGCTTATGGGGCGCTCCCTGTCAGCAGTGGTGAGAACCTACCGACAGTGGTCCGAGGAGGGACAAACCACAAATTGGCAACAGGGTGTTGGGCGCCCAAGGCTCATCAATGCACGAGGCCAACGAAGGCTATCCCGTCTGGTCCGAACCGACTGTGGGAAGACGACAAGCCGGTGGGGGGAGTGTGATGCTCTGGGCAATGTTCTGCTGGGAAACCCTGGGTCCGGCCATTCATGTGGACGTCAATTTGACACGTGTCACCTGCCTAAACATCGTTGCAGACCAGGTACACCCCTTCATGGCAATGGTATTCCTTGATGGCTGGATAATAGCCCTGCCACACTACACACTTTGTTCGAGAATGGTTTGAGGAACATGATGAAATGTTCAGGGTGTTGCCCTGACCTCCACATTCTCCAGATCTCAATCTGATTGAGCATCTGTGGGATGTGCTGGATCGACAAGTCCGATTCACGGCGGTTCCACCTTGCAACTTACAGGACTTGAAGGATCTACTGCTAATGTTTTGGTGCCAGATACCACAGGACACCTTCAGGGGTCTTGCAGAGTCCATGCCTCAGCGGGTCAGCGCTGTTTTGGCACACGGAGGACCAATAGCATATTAGACAGGTGGTCATAATGTTTTGGCTGATCGGTGTATTATTATTAATGCATTACATATTATCTCGTGATCCACAATTTCCTCCTGACATTTTATTGAGCACTTTCTGAGAATCCAAATTGTTCCCCTTTAGCTACCCCTCCTCGTTCCACCCTCAAAAATAACACAAACATGTTGCTTTGGGCTTATTTTGTGAATTTCTTACTACCTTGCTGCCAAGTCCTTAACAATTGATTAAAGCGTTTGGATTGGTATATGGTTTCCTGTTTTCTCTAGCCCTCTTTTGAATAGCAGGTTCATGTCTGCTACCATGCAAATAATGAAAGATATTTTATAATTTTTGGAACACTCCCACACTCTTTACACCCATTGCTTTGTGAAACATGGTGGGACAGTCAACCCCTAACTTTTAGTTGTGATTTTCAATGGGCTTTAGATCTGCAATCATATCATTGAAGCTTGAAGAGCTGAATAGCCTACATGTGCTCCTACGTCGCGTCGTGAATACACATGCTGCAGCAGTGCAAGGTTTTTCAAAATAATTTACCTTTTGGACCATAAACTGAGGTCATTTTATCGTTTAGAATGAACTTTGGGGTGAAATGAATGTACCGGCCCATCTCGCCACATCCGCCATACTGCAGGGTGTACGGTGCATCTTTATGTTTAAGGTATGGTTCAGCAATGATCACATCAGCCTATGAAAGAAAATTGAATGTTTCCATGTGAAAATCATTGCACATTAAAAAAAAGCACTGCCAAGAGCAGAATTGTAGATGGACTAGGTCTGAGACTTCTGTACAAAAATGCCAACATTTTCAGAAATGTCTGCCTTGCTCCTCTTTCCATTCATCATTGCTCTGATTCACCTCTCCCCTAACATTCCACCTCTCAGTATTTATGGATCTTAGAACTAACTCTCACATACTGCTGGACATCTTTCTTCTTTTTCATTGCCCCTGAGGATCCATATTTCCCTGTGCTGCCCCTTGTTTCTCCGATGTCAAAATTCCACAGATTGTGTTCAAGGACCAACTTCCAGCTAACACCACAAGATCTGGAACATGATATTGGTGCAATCAGGGACATCTGGGTGAGCGAAGGGCAGGACTGGCAGCTGAATGTTCTCGGTTGTAAAGTTTCACTCGTGTCAGAAGCCTCTGCGGAACAGGCGGGGAGGCACATTGCTGATCGGGGAAGCAATTTTGCAATACTCAGTGGATTGGAGGGATCAGCCAATTAAACGATACCCGTAGAATTTTGGAATAAGAGAGGGACAGTCATTTAGATTATACTTTGATCAGAGGAGAGGTTATATTGTAGGCACCCGCGGCAGTCAATAGGACATGGTATGTAGGCAAATCTTAGAAGGGTGTAAAAGCAATAGAGTTACAGTAGCAGGAGATTTTAACTTTCCCAATATTGACTTGGATTGATGGGATTATGGCGAGTCTGGAGGCTTGTTCTTTGTTGAAGAAATTTATTGCGACAGCAATATTCGATCACAAAGTTTACATAACGAGATTACAGACAACCATTAAAACTAACTGTTCTCTTCGAAGGAGTCTATCAACTAACTCCTTTGGGCGCCAAAACCACACGTGACGACGCTGTCCATTCAGCGGTCTCACTCCCTGGACCAATCCTTACGGTCGCACCCACACGTGACCTTGCTGGCCAATCTGAGGGTTCGACATCTAGGACCACTCTCTATGGTCGCCCCCCCAGAACCCGAGGTACGGAACCTAGCAGGGAGCCGGATTTCGCGACCAGAACGAGTAAGGAGAGGGGCAGCCGGAACCACAAGAGCGGGGGGTCCTGGACCGGGTGGAACTGCAGGAGTGGGGGTTCCTGGACCGGGTGGAACTGCAGGAGGACAGCCTTGCCGAGGCTGTTGACCGACCAGGACAGGGCTGTCCGGATCCAAATGCGCAGGTTTCAGCCTGGACACCGAGACGAGCTCACTCCTGCCGCCCACGTCTAAGGTGAAGGTGACCGTCCCTTTACGCAAAATCTGGAAAGGCCCTTCATAGACCCTCTGCAATGGGGAACGATGGGCATCTCTACGCAGAAATACAAACTCACAGTCCTTCAAGGCAGGCGGTTCGTGCACCATGAGACACCCATGACGCGAAGTCGGAACCGGAGCCAGGGAACCCACACGTGCCCGGAGTGATGCTAACACCGACGGAACTGACGGCAGCTGACCAGAGGACTCCGGCAGCAAATCTCCGGGTACTCGAAGTGGCGAGCCATGTACTAGTTCCGCGGATGACGTACCGAGATCCTGCTTAGGAGCGGTCCGGATGCCCAAAAGGACCCAGGGAAGTTGGTCTACCCAGTCCGGGCCCTCCAGCCTCGCACTGAGGGACGCCTTGAGTTGTCGGTGGAACCTCTCCACGAGCCCATTAGCCTTAGGGTGGTACGCCGTGGTGTGTTGCAACCGGGAGCCGTACAGCTCTGCTAGCGTGGCCCAGAGAGTAGAGGTGAACTGTGGCCCCCTGTCGGTGGTGATAACAGACGGGACCCCGAAATGGGCCACCCAATGGAGGGCCAGGGCCCTGGCACAAGAGGCAGCAGAGGTATCTGACAATGGGAAAGCCACCGGCCACCGGGTGAACCGATCCACTACCGTGAGTAGATGGGTGTAGCCCCGGGAGGAAGGTAAAGGTCCAACTAAATCCACGTAAATATGGAAAAAGCGGACCGCAGGGACCGCAAACTCTTGTACTGGGGGTTGAACATGTGGTTGGACTTTAGCGGTCTGGCAGGGAACGCAGGAACGGGCCCAAACAGCTACCTGCTTTCGCAGGCCATGCCACACAAACCGAGCGGCTATTAAGGCAGAGGTGGAGCGGATGGACGGGTGCGTCAGCCCGTGAATGGCATCAAATACCCGGCGCTGAACGGGGAACGATGGGCATCTCTAAGCAGAAATACAAACTCACAGTCCTTCAAGGCATGCTGTTCGTGCACCATGAGACACCCATGACGCGAAGTCGGAACCGGAGCCAGGGAACCCACGCGTGCCCGGAGTGATGCTAACACCGACGGAACTGACGGCAGCTGACCAGGGGACTCCGACAGCAAATCTCCGGGTACTCGAAGTAGCGAGCCATATACTAGTTCCGCGGACGACGCACCGAGATCCTGCTTAGGAGCGGTCCGGATGCCCAAAAGGACCCAGGGAAGTTGGTCTACCCAGTCCGGGCCCTCCAGCCTCGCACTGAGGGACGCCTTGAGTTGTCGGTGGAACGTCTCCACGAGCCCATTAGCCTGAGGGTGGTACGCCGTGGTGTGTTGCAACCGGGAGCCGTACAGCTCTGCTAGCGTGGCCCAGAGGGTAGAGGTGAACTGTGGTCCCCTGTCGGTGGTGATAACAGACGGGACCCCGAAACGGGCCACCCAATGGAGGGCCAGGGCCCTGGCACAAGAGGCAGCGGAGGTATCTGACAATGGGAAAGCCTCCGGCCACCGGGTGAACCGATCCACTACCGTGAGTAGATGGGTGTAGCCCCGGGAGGAAGGTAAAGGTCCGACTAAATCCACGTGAATATGGAAAAAGCGGACCGCTGGGACTGCAAACTCTTGTACTGGGGGCTGAACATGGCGTTGGTCTTTAGCGGTCTGGCAGGGAACGCAGGAACGAGCCCAAACAGCTACCTGCTTTTGCAGGCCATGCCACACAAACCGAGCGGCTATTAAGGCAGAGGTGGAGCGGATGGACGGGTGCGCCAGCCCATGAATGGCATCAAATACCCGGGGCTGAAGGGAGGGTGGCACCACCGGCCTAGGACGGAGGAGGGAAACATCACACCAGACTTTCGTACCCGCAGGCCCGCAGGCCACCTGAGCCAACTTTAACCCTGAAGTGGCGGACTGGTATGCCGAGGCAGTGCCCGCCAGAAGCTGTGCCTCCGCAAGCTCCTGGGGATCCACCTCGCAGTCTACCGCAGGGCGAGACAGGGCGTCAGCAACGGCATTAAGCTTACCCGCGACATGACGGACATCGGTGGTAAACTCAGAGATGGCAGTTAGGTGCCGCTGCTGGCGGGCCGACCATGGGTCGGACAATTTGGAAAAAGCAAAAGTTAACGGTTTATGGATCGTAAAGGCCACAAACGGGCAGCCTTCTAGGAAATACCTAAAGTGACGGACAGCTAAGTAGAGAGCCGGAAGCTCTCGGTCAAAGGCGCTATATTTCAGCTCAGCCGAACTCAGTTGCCGGCTGAAAAACGCCAAGGGCTGCCAAAGGCCACCGACCTGCTGTTCCAAAACCCCTCCCACCGCCACGTCAGACGCATCAACCGTCAGGGCCATGGGGGCGGAGCGGCTCGGGTGGACCAGCATGGTGGCGTCTGCCAAAGCCGCCTTAGCTGCTGCAAAGGCCGACTCCGCGGCCGAGGACCATACCAACTCTACAGGTTTACCCGCAAGGCACTGGAAGAGCGGGCGCATGACCCGTGCTGCTGCCGGGACGAACCGATGGTAGAAGTTCACCATGCCAACGAACTCTTGCAGACCCTTCACTGTGGTGGGCCGTGGGAATGCACGGATAGCCTCCACCTTCTCGGGCAAAGGGGTGGCGCCGGCAGGGGTGATTCTGTGCCCTAAGAAATCGAAAGAAGGGAGGCCAAATTGACACTTGGAGGGTGTGGTCTTGGAGCCGCTGGAATACAGTCCGCAAGTGGACCAGGTGTTCCTGCTCCGAGGGGCTGGCGACCAGGATATCATCTAAATAAATGAACACAAAAGGCAAATCTCGACCAACACGGTCCATGAGTCGCTGGAAAGCCTGTGCCGTGGTCTTTAAACCGAAAGGCATGCGCAACCATTCGAACAACCCGAATGGAGTGATCGTGGCAGTTTTTGGTATGTCTTCCGGACGCACAGGGATCTGGTGGTAGCCCCGCACCAAATCAATCTTGGAGAACACCAGGGCACCTTCCAGCCCAGACGAGAAGCCCTGGAGGTGCGGTATGGGGGTAGCGGTCGGCCGTGGTGACGGCATTGAGGCGCCGGTAATCGCCGCATGGTCTCCACCCCCCAGATGCTTTGGAGACCATATGCAACGGCGAGGCCCACGGGCTGTCGACTGACGGACAATGCCCATTTCCTCCATCTTTCTGAATTCTGCCCGCGCCACCACCAGCTTGTCGGGTGGTAACCTCCGGGCCCGAGCGAAAACGGGGGGGCCCTCGGTGCGGATGTGGTGAACCATGCCATGCCTGGCCGAAGGGGGTGTCGAAGCATTGGACGAGCAGCTCTGGAAACTCCGCCAGGACCTCAGCATATGGGTCGGGGGCCGCGACGATGGCCTAGACAGTTGGGCTGGGCGTGGTGGCGGCCGGCGGAGCGGCCGGCTCATCGCTGCTGGCGGATGGTCGAAGGTCGTTATCGCGGATATCGGGGACTAGTGAAAAGGCCCAGAGGAAATCTGCGCCTAGGATCGCCTGGCTGACGTCCGCGATAATGAATGGCCATTCGTATGTGCGGATGCCTAAAGCCAGGAACATTGTTCGCGTACCATGCGTGCGGATGGGGCTGCCATTAACCGCGATGAGGGTAGGACCTGTCTTACCCGATCTGGTCTCGAGGCCGTTCGGCGGTACAATACTGACTATGGCTCCTGTGTCAACCAAAAATTCTGTGTCTGTGAATCGGTCTCGGGCGTAGAGGCGTCGGTTCTGGCCAATCGCTACCGCGTCTATGTACGATCGGCCGAGGCATTTCCCGAGAAGGTACAAGGTGAGCAGCAGTTGCGGGATTCTCCACCCCATCGTAGATGGTAATAGCACCAGCCGCGCTTGTGCGGATCCTTTTGGCGGGCTTTTGGAGAATTGGCGGGAGACTCGGCGCCATCTTTACGCCGCTGTGGCACGGCCGCTGATGTCGAGACCTTGTTGATTGAACTGCTTCTTTTTGATTTGGACGCCATGAGCGCATCGGCTTTTTCTGCATATGCCACGGGGTCCTTAAAAGAACAATCCGTGAGCATGAGTTTGACATCTTCGGGAAGCTTCTCTCGGAATGCCTGCTCGAACATGAGGCAATCCGTATGTTCACCTGCTAGCGCTAACATTTCAGCCATGAGAACGAATGGCAGCCGATCTCCGAGATCCAGTAGGTGCATAAGCCTCTTAGCTCGGTCATGCCTACTGAATCTGAAGGTTCGTAATAACAGTGCCTTCATGGCCTCGTACTTGTCTTCTGCGGGAGGGTTGACGATGAACCGCATCACCCGTGCGGTCGTCTCCGGAGGTAGAGCGCTGACGAGGTAGTAGTATTTTGTCGCGTCTGCCGAGATGTTTCTTAAGTGAAACTGGGCTTCGGTATGGACAAACCAAGATTGTGGTTGATGTGCCCAAAACGACGGAAGGTGAACGCTGACCGCGCTTAGCTCCGGTGCGCCGGGCATAGAAGCCAAAAACGAGGCGTCTTGTTCACTCATGGTAGGTGATCGGCTGGATCACGTCGGGGTCACCAATATGGCGAGTCTGGAGGCTCGTTCTTTGTTGAAGAAGTTTATTGCGACAGCAATATTCGATCACAAAATTTACATAACGAGATTACAGACAACCATTAAAACTAACTGTTCTCTTCGAAGGAGTCTCTCAACTAACTCCTTTGGGCGCCAACACCACACGTGACGACGCTGTCCAATCAGCGGTCTCACTCCCTGGACCAATCCTTACGGTCGCACCCACACGTGACTTTGCTGGCCAATCTGAGGGTTCGACATCTAGGACCACTCTATATGGTCGCTACAGGATTAATAATTTGGCTGGGGATTAGATGCGAGGGAGTTGTTAAAATGCATTCAAGGTGGTTTTCTGAAGCAGTATGTTGAGATCTCTACTATGGAGGGGACTGCACTTTATTTTATCTGAGGGACAGAGGTCGAAAAAGTGATTGACATGCCTGTGGAGAAACCCTTTGGGAACAGCAACCATACAATGCTCTGTAAATTTCAAGATGGCCGTGGAAAATGATTAAGTAGTTCATCAGCTTAGGGCCTTAAGCAGATTTTAAATGTATAAAACAGGTCCTGGATGAGGTAAACTGGGAGTAGCTACTCTGGGGAAAACAATATCTGATAAATGGGAGGTACTGCATTTAAGAGCGAGATAATAAGAGTTCAGACCCAGATCCACGAAAACGCGAAAGGCAAACCTGTTTAAAATGTTAATGAAGATTTGATCAGGGAAAAGAAAGAAGCATATGTCAGGCAGAGTTATCGAATGAGTCCTTGAAATCCATAGGGGATATAGGAAAAAACATAAGTTCGAGGCCAAAAGGGGCCTGGAGTAACCTCAACATGTAGGATTAACGAGAGTCCTAAAACCTTTATAATGTAGAAGAAGCAAGGGAGTATTCAAGGAAGGAATAACTCCCGCCAAGGATCAGATGGGATCATAGGCATGGAGCCAGGGGATCTAAGTGATAAGAAGTGAGTACTTCTCAACAGTTTTCACCAGGAAGAAAGATATGAAGGCTGGAGAGTTGTGGGGTTTGGTACACTGATATTTTGGAGCTCCGTACCAGGAAGGAGGAAGTAGTAGAAATATTGGAGCTCAATGGGTGGTAGAAAAATCCCCAGGGCCGATGCCATTTATTCCAGGATGCTAAAGGACGAAATTGCTGGCAGAGATTTTTGTATCACAGGTGAGGTGCCAGAAGATTGGAGGACAGCCAATGTTGTCCCCTTATTTTAAAAGGGTGGAAAGGATAAGCCTGGAAACTACAGGACAGTAAGCCTTACACCAGTGGTAGGGAAGTTGTTGGAGAACGTTTTGAGGAATATAATCCATTATCACTTGGAAAGACGGGTAGATTAAGAGGGGTCAACATCGTTATATGTTGAAGAGGTCATGTCTAGTGAATCTCATTGAGTTTTTTGAGGAAGTAAATTGGAAAATTGATGAAAGCAGAATGGTAGAAGTGGTCAACATGGACTTTAGTAAAGGTTTTGTCAAGATTTCACATGGTAGGCCTTCCAGAAGGTTAAGTCATAAAGAATCATTATATCATTATAATGTTATATTATAATGTTACTATAATATCATTATCGTTATATCATATTATAATAATATTATATAATTATAATGAGTTATATCATTAGTGACAGATTTCAGTGAAAACACCCATCCACTACTGCACTTACCCAGCCAGTTATGGATCCATTTTGTTAGAGTAGTGGTGGATGGGTGTTTTCTCTGAAATCTGTAACTAATGTTACACCCCAGGGATCAGTGCTGGGACCTTTGTTGTTTATTATATGTATAAATTACATGGATGAGAATGTGGTTGGTATTATTTGTAAGTTTGCTGATGACACAATAATTGGAAAGCCATAAATAGTGAGGTTATCTGCAGATCATAGATCAGCTGAAAAGTTGTCCAAAGAAGTAGTAGATAGGTGTGATGTCAAATTCTGGTAGGACATATTAAGTAAGTAGCAGAGATATTGGGAGTGTTAATGTACTGAGAAACTTTGGCATGCAAACCCATAGCTCTCTGAAAGTAATAGCACACGTGGATAGTGTAGTGAAAACGCCACTTGTTATGCTTGCATTGCTAGGCATTGAGTTATGCCTATAGAATTATGCTAGGCATTGAGTGTGAAAGCTGGGACATCATGTTGCAGTTACATGTTGCATGTAACAGTGGTTAGACCCACCGGGTGGCGCCAGCAATGGCTGCCTCGCCAACAGTCTGTCCCTTCCTTTGGTGTTTTTTTATGTGTGTTAAATGTATGTTTTTATTGTTCTTTAGCTTGTTTTATGTGGGGGGTGGGGGTGTGGTTGGGGGAAACCTTTTTTAATCTCTTACTTCGACCGCGATGTGATTTTTTTCCATATCATATCTCCGTCCACACTGCGGCCTAACATTGAGGAGCTGGAGGCCTTTGCTGGAGACCAGCATGGGGAGCTCCAGCCGCAGGAGCCTGCAGACTTAACATCATGGAACTCGCAATCCCTTTGCCAGGGATCGACCTCTGCGCTCCAACCGTGGAAGCCTGCGGACTTTAACATCGTGGAGCTCTAAGCCGCAGGAGGTTCGATCGCCCCAATGTAGGGGCTTCGATCGCCCCGACGCGGGGCTTCGATCACCCTGTTGCGGGTGCTTCGACCGCCAGCTGCAGGGGCTTCGATCGCCCTGACTGCAGATGTTTTGACTGCCCCGACCGCGGTAGAAAAATGAGGGAACAAGGTTATACTTTATTGCCTTCCATCATAGTGAGGAATGTGGGGAATCCACTGTGGTGGATGTTTATGTTAACTTTTGTGGAGTTGTGTGTCTTGTTGCTTTTTTTAAGTATGGCTGTATGGTTATTCACATATCACTGTACCTTAATTGGTACACGTGACAATAAAGGACCTTTGAAACCTTTAGTTTGTACATTTATGGTCACCAGACTACAGGTCAGATACAGTAGCTATAAAGAGAGGTGCACCAGAGATTTACCAGGGTGTAACCTAGAATGGAGGGTTGTAGTTATAAAGGTGATTAAAGAGCCTGGGTTTATTTTCATTGGAACATAGGAAGCTGAGGAAAAACCTTCCAAAAGTTTATAAAATTGTGAGTGACATAAATAGTCAGATTTTTTTTCTCAAAGAAAGGAGAGTCTAGAACAAAGGTGTCAAACTCATTTTAGGTCATGGGCCGGAATGGGTAAAATGTGACTTCATGCGGGCCGGATCAGTTGTGCACGCGCGAACAGTTTTCGTTGCCTTCGTTTTTTCAACCCGCTCTCATGTGTCTCAGTCTTTGCTATAATTACAAAGTGTTTCACTTTACAAATTTCGTTTCTTCTGGAGTCCTGCTGAGTTACTCCAGCTTTTTGTGTCCATCTTCGGTTTAAACCAGCATCTGCAGTTCCTCCCTACACATTGACAGATAGCAATCAGGTGGGGGAGGGGAAGGATAGAGATAGCGACATAGGTTGGGAGGGAACAAGGACTCACCTAAGGCTTGCATATTGTGTAACCTGGAAAAACAGAGGTGAAAAGTAGAAGCAAACAAGGGCAGCTGGAAATGTTTGAGGCGTGATCCATGGGGAAGAGGGCGATGGGCAGATGGTTTACATATGTTTTGCAAGGATGTGCCTTTCTGCTCTACATTGGTTCTAGTCCCGTGGAAAACAAACCCACATATAACCACTAATTGCAGTAATTTAGAGTATAATGTTATCTTGTTTATTGAAGTACATATTGAAGTACTTGTTGAAGTAAATTTGCACATTAATTGATAATCAGCTCAAAAAGGTAGTAATTGGCTTTTCTGCTGTGTTTTATATTTTAACCCTGTCTTAATGAATTGATATAGTTATATAATCTTGCACTTAAATTTGATATTTACTCATTACAGTTCCACCACTGATTTTCTGGCACTCTTGGTTCCAGAGCCTTTTCCTGGTTTATTCATTTTAGGAGGTCACGGCCTCCGAGAGGGGTACAACGGTACTGGAACGTTCCACCGAGGCTACTGGGGACGACGACGCGATACCGGCCTGCAAAGTCGGCCAAGTAGGTCGGCTATGGGGATAGATGTGCTGGCTCCATCTGGGCTGGAGTTCCAGAGCCCCGGCCGCAGGTTGCAAATTCAACCCACTGATCGACCGTGGAAGTCCCAAAGAGGTCGAGATTAGCTGCCTTTCCCAGCCTAGGTGCCACATTTTCGGGAGACTTCCAGAGCGGGGGGATTTCAAGTCGGAACCTCTAGCGGAACCCTGGTTGAGAAACGCTGCTCTACACTCTACATGCAGCAGGCAGCAGAGAGAGCGGTGGGAGAGAGAGAGCAGCTGCTGTACAGATACATAATAAATGGTCGTGAATATACTTTGTTCCCCCAAATCATCCCGCGGGCCGGATTGGACCCCTTTGCGGGCCAGATGCGGCCCGCAGGCCGGTAGTTTGACACCCCTGGTCTAGAACTAGAGCGTACCGATTACAATTGAGAGGGAAGAAATTTAAAAGACATATGAGTGTTGATGAATATCTAGAGCAAGCCTCCAGAGGAGGTGGTAGGAGGCAGATACAATTGTGCCATTGAATAGACATTTGGACAGGTACTTGGATAGAAAAGACATAAAGGGACATGGATTGAATACAGGCAAACTGGATTAGCGATGATAATCATTACAATCGGCATCGGCATTGACGACGTGCGCTAAAAGGGCCTGTTTCTGTGCTGTACAACTCTATGACTAAGATCTTGCTTTCACAGTATTGTATCCAATACTCCACAATTTCAAAGCTGCCAGACACAAAATGCCTCCACTTGCCCGGCACCCCTCTTTTCATAATATGCACACATGTTTGAATCTTGTCGGCACTGTTCTCAAAACCAATTAAGTTCCAGATTTCCACCAATACTGTTACTCGCGGTTTGCTGTCACTTGGCCCCAGCTCCCTTGTTCTGTCAAACCCTGCACAGGTCACTACTAAAACACAGGAATCATATCTTAATATCCATTTCCAAATGCTATCAAGCCATCGGCACCCATGACATTCCCGACAGAGTCCAGAATAATCTAATGCCATTAAAGAGCTAGAACCCAATTACAGTTTCTGAATCCCTCAGTCCAGTTGGCAAATCGTGTGCATCAGGGTTTTGGACAGATAAGAGGAAAATAAAAGAACATATACAATTGAAGGGACTGGGTTACTATTTCAAGGAAAATACAACAGGGTTGTGCAATTCAGCTTCCAAAGCACTAGCAAAAGTTTCAGAATTTACCTTTTTCAAACAACTAAGACCAGAATATTATACAGTCATACAGTGTAAGTACGGATCCTTCGGCTCCCTGAGTTTGCAATGACCATCAAACTCCATTTACTCTAATTTTACACTAACCCCATTCATTGCCAGGTATAAATTCCATCATTTATTGTCAGTGGAGCAATTCGTAGCTGAGAGAGACTGTTAACCGCTAGAGTGATTGTACTTGTGAGAAAATTCTTGGAAACTGCTGTTTTGCCAAGTCTATCCTTAGAGTTTCCCTTGCTCCATCACTGGAACTTTGGCACATAACCCATATATGTTAATGGAGGACACAAAGTGCTGGAGTAACTCAGCAGGTTAGGCAACATTTCTAGAGAAAGTGGATAGGTGATGTTTCAAGTTGAGACCCTTCTGCAGACTGCGAATTCACCTTCATTCTTCTGTGAATGTAGGTTTTTAGGATAGGTTCCACTGGTGGAAAGCTATTAATAATAGTTTCATTCTTTCACCCCTCTCTTCTTACCTTCTCGTATGATTCATGAGTTCGACTTTGAACCAGGCTCGAATTCAGTGCCCAGGAAGCAGGCAGCAGGATTTTTACATCTGAGAAGTAAAGTTGATATTTAGTTGCTTGGTAGAGGTAGTTCGAGGCTTCAGTCACCATTTCCTGCAAAGCAAACTCAGAATTAGAAGATAATTCCTGGCTTTATATCACCTGTAGAGGTGAAAAAAGAACATAAAATTACGCTTTTAACTTTCACCAAATCCGATACTCAGTGTAGTAACACACAATATAAATAACATCTGATGAACAAAAACAATGGAAATAAGATCATTTCAAACATTATCTCACCTGAATGCTTTCAATAAGCTTGTCATTATATTGGATACTTGGATTTATTGCAAATACAATGTCTTGGTATCCATTATTAACCAGTGTAACCCTGGAACATTTTATAACGCAAATAGACAGGAGGTAGCAGAACACCAAACTTGCTATTTGCATGGTTGTTGCACTGAAGTATTTTCTGCTTGAGCAAACTTCCTGCAACGCAAGTAATAGATCTGGCAGTGCCACCTACTCCTCAAGATGAATTGAAAAGGATTAGAGGAGGAGGTTATACTGACACCGAGGAAATAGTATAACATTGGACGAGAAGTTACAGCAATTTCCAAATACTCAGGAGTTTACAATAATTAATATGAAAATGAGATGCTCTGGAAAGAAAACTGAAATAACCACGTGGCCAAGAGCGACGACAAATTTCAACGCCACAGCTCTGTCACTTAGATGTTATAAAGTGCTGAATTGGTCGCCATATAACAACTGATAGGACCTTGACCATGATTTCAATCTTTTGCGCAAATCAGTTTCTCCCATACTTGAGGTATTTGTAGATCTTTCCCGAACATGCAATCTAAATGGGAGAATGACCAAAAGACCCACAGAGCAGGAGAGGATGCTGGAAATTGAAGTGGAAAAAGAAGGCTCTCAGTAGATGACTCTTTCCATGAAGGATTTTCCAGAAGCAATTCTAACTAATAGCAAAGGAACAATGCATGAGGCAAAATATCTAATTGAAAAGGCAACGCACTCTGCTTGTCAGCAGCTCTATGATAGTTCCTATCTCAGAATACTTTATGTATGATTGTTAAGGTTGCTGAGGTCATCATTTAGGTTAGAATTTATGTTTGTGAGCAGTGGGACCATTGGTCCAAGTATTATTTATTCCTACACCCAAATTTCCCGAGCAACTTTGATTTTGATCAAAGTGCATGGTAAAATACAGTGCGATACATATCACAGTAAACTCGACTTGACATGTCTAGACAGTTAATATCTAATTAGAAACCCTTCACGCTGCCTTGGCAAGGCCAGCAGCATAATTAGGGACAAGTCACGTTAATTAGAAAGAATGTGTGACGTTTCGGGTCGAGACCCTTCTTCAGACAAGAAGGGTTTTGACCCGAAACGCCACCTATTCCTCTCTCCAGAGATGCTGCCTGTCCTGCTGAGTTACTCCATCATTTTGATTCTACCATAAGCAATGTGATTGATTGCAGATAACCTCTCTAATAATTCGTCAGCACTCTCTCAGTATTGCATAAAATGCTAACCCTGACGACTGTTTTCAAGATTTGACATTAAGGTTAGGCTCTTTAGCCAATTGAGGCTGCACCAAGCATCAACGCTTGTTTCACACTAGCCCTACGAAAATCCTATTAATTTTTTTCTCCCAACATTCTCTTGCATTTTCCTTGGATTCTATCAATCCCCAAAACAATAAGGGTAATATGCAGTAGCCAAATAAGCTATCAACCTGCGTGTCTTTGGGATGTGGGTGCACCAGGAGGAAGCCAAGGTGACCATAGAATAGAATGAGCAAACTTCACACAGATAGCACTCAAGGTGGGGGATTGAACTCTGGTCTTTGGTGCTGTTTTACTAGCTGTGCCACAGTACTGTCCTCCAGTGCTTAGATTTTCACTCATGATGTCAACATCAGGAGTCACCATGTTTCTTGGAACTGTTTGGCTTGAGAACTGTTTGTTTCCAGCAATTGTTCTGCTGGAGAACTATTTGTTTCCTGGAACAACTGAGTGCTTTGCCTTTTGAACTGTAGTCGTGAGGACTGCAAATACTTTGACATCGCAGTGCTCTCCAAGAGCAAAAGGGTGATAAGAGTTTTCTTTAATATTGCTAATAGTTGCTTCATAAACAGTTTTCTTATACACATGGCTTGGATCAGAATCATAGTGTAGGCGTTCTGGCATATTACTCATCTAATCCAGAACATTCTGTGGGGGCCCAAGACTTGCCTCTTGTGTTGCTATTTGGCACAGAAGTAGGCTATTCAACACATCCAGTGGCTTCCAGTATTACCTTTCTCCTTCTGGTTCTCTGGTCTGAGCTGACTCAGTATACAGTTGTCAATTCACTGAATAACACACAGATTTGAGATGTGAAAGGAAACAGGAGGACTGGGGAGAAACACAACAGCCAACCGAAAACTTGAAAATTCCACATGGACAGAAATCCAAGGTTAGGATCAAACCTGGGTTACTGGAGCGGTGTTGGTGTTCAATAAACCTTTCAAATTCACATATTTACTTGAATCTAATCGAAATTTGGTTATAAATTGGATTAACGTTCCCATGGATGTTACACAGTATAATCCTCTTTTTAATCTTATGGTTATTTGCAATTAGATCCTTGGGTAGCTAGCTGTATCTGACTGGTAAACAAGTAATGTATTTTTTCAACAGAGTTGAAGTTCTAGAAATTTCTAGAAACACTGAAGTCAGAAGTGCAGGTAGAAGTATCAGCTATTATATAGAGAGCAGAGAGTGTGTAGGATAGTGTTATCCTATACCGAGGTACAGTGAAAAGCTTTTGTTCTGCGTTAACCAGTCAGCGGAAAGACAATACATGATTACAATCGAGCCATTCACAGTGTACAGATACATGATCATGGAATAATGTTCCGTGCAAGATAAAGCCAGTAAAGTCCAATCAAAGATAGTCCGAGGGTCACCAATGAGGTAGGGTAGGTTGTGGTAGGATGGTTCAGTTGGCTGATAACAGCTGGGAAGAAACTGTTCCTAAATCTGCAGGTGTACATTTTCATACTTCTGTACCTTTTGCCCGATGGGAGAGGGGAGAAGTGGGAGTGGCCATGGTGCGACTCGTCCTTTTTATGCAGCAGAGTGTGTGTAGGATATAGTGAGGAGAGTTTGTTTAGCAAATGCTAGATTATCTCAACCCCATTGTGAACATTGGGTTTTGTCTAAGAAACTGATGCGCTTCAATGCTGAGAAGTATATTCTGCACTCTGTATCCTCCCCTCTGCTCTATCTATTGTGCATGAGTTTGAGCTGATTGTATCTATGTATGGTATGTCTGATCTGTTTGGATAACATGCAAAACAAACCTTTCCACTGTATTTCAGTACACAAGACAATAATAATAAATCTAAACCTAAGTACAATAAATAGTTTAGAATTCCACAGTAACCCTCCCCATTGTTGATCAGACTGTATTGCCATACCTCTGATTATTTAGTAGTTTATCTTTGAATATCTGAATATCAGTGGGCACCAGTTGCAACTTTTTTGCAGTGGAATTAAAGCACAAAGGTTAAGTGGGATTCTTCCCGAAAAAGAACAAACCCAAAATCAAGACAGCACTGTGTGTTTAAAATGAAGTTCTGTGATTCTTGGCCAAAACAGCAAGCTCTAAATAGCAGAGGGTAACGGGGAGACGCAGAGGTTTCACAAGAGCAGATAAATGAATGATGTAATGTTATCTTTCTATTCAATCAACACTTAATCCATTTCCATTTCTAAAGGTTGATATCCCATACACGGGCACAGTACTGAAGATGGTGTCTCAACTAGCAGTTGACCATAATTTTAAAACCACGGCTTTTATTCTGTACTCCAGGCTCCTGTTTTATAAATTAAGGCATCTGCATATTTGTCATATTTTCTATGAGATACGAATGAGTGACAAATTGATGTTGCTACAGGACAGTTTTTCCGGAGCTAAACTAGTTAATTTGACAAATTTGAAACCACAGCCATTTGGCTCCAAGGAAACATTTACAATTGTCGCTGAATATACAGAACTGAACAGTAAGAAGCACTACTTTGCGGTCTGTGCTTATGATGATAAACATCTGCCTGCCGAGGTGTCCAAAATAGCTGTGATTTCTGTCTTTGTGCCTTTTGCCTGAGGAACCAACCTGTAACTGCGTATCAAAGAGCATTTGGAGTGCAGTACCAGTCGCAATTATTATACGTTTGATTGTTAGGATTACTGATCATGTTGTGCGGATGTACAAAGAAAGGAAATTTGTAGAAGCAGCAGGAGTATACAAAACGGAATGCAGTTATTTAGGTTATTAATCCGAGCATTTACTTTAATCTGATTTAATTATGGATGTTGGCGGCAAAGATCATTGGGATTCTCCAACATTTTTTCGAGGGGTTCTATGGTCCTTTCCCAACAACTAGGAGAAATCCCTTGGAAATTCTGCCCCAATTAGTTGCCCATCCTCGGGATGAGTAGGAAGTTTGTGTAGTTTTGACTGGCGAAATCCTGGTGGGAAACCACAGTGACCAATCCCGAGGCTCAAACATGAGCTCCCACCAATCTAACTCTATATCCAATGTTTTTGGGTGACTTTGCGTTTTCTACCAGGCTGGAATCTGTGCAATTGAATCATTTTGATGCAGCTCTGTACAAATAAACAAAACCTTCTAGTATGGTCTCATTGTTTTATTCATTTTCAGATTTCACCTTTCAGGATTCATAACGGGGGTGCTTGGAACTTGCTTATTTCTTGGAGTGGGTCTTCATTACAGAGACATTGGGTGCCAAGGATTTAGGGTGCAGAAAGCAACTGCAGAAGCTGGTTTATACCGAAGATAGACACAAAGTGCCAGAGTAACTTAGTATCTCTGGAGCGAGATGCTGCCTGATCCACTAAGTTACTCCAGCACTTTATGTCTAACGAGGGATTTAGGTTTTGGTTTACTTTTTGTCACATGTACCGAGGTACAGTGAAAACGAAGGTTTTGCATGCTTTCTGATCAGATTATATAATAGTATACATAAATACAATCAAGTCAAACTCAAGTACAATAAGAGGCGCAAAGGAGACGATACAGATGGCAGAATATATGCCCAATGGGAGCAGGAAGAAGAAGGAATGACTGGGGTGGGACAAGTCTTTGATTATGTTGGCTGGTTTTTTGAGGCAACTTGAAGTGTATATCGAGTCAATGGTGGGTAGTCTGGCCTGTGCACCTCATTAGAAAGTGTTAAAAAAACACAGTTATTATAAACTTTGTGTGGGACTATCAGAAAAATTGCCTTACCAGAGTCCACTGTTTAAAATATAATGACTCCTGAGTTTTGTGTTCCAAGAGGTACACATCACCTTTAATGAAGCAAGTAATGCAAACAAAACCAACTGAGCGTCTTCTACGCCATCTTTGGTGATGGAGTAGAATTACATTCCCCTTTATCAATTTCACTCTTAAAATGATCTCTCGAGCACCAAGCAAGTCAATTTATGCAGTAATCATTCTCCTTGGAGATTATTTTCAGGGCGGCATTGTGATAGGTTGGTGGACTCGTAATCGAGGGTATAAAATCCAGAGTTGTGAGTTCAAAGTCCACTTTAACAATTTGTAAAAAGTAAATTCAGTTCATTAAAGTAATCTGGAAGTTATCTGTGAGGCAGCACAGTGGCACAGCTGGTAGAGATGCTGCCTCGCTGCACCAGAGACCCTGGTTCGATCCTGACCTCGGGTGCTGTCAGTGTGGAGTTTGCACGTTCTCCCCGTGACCGCATGGGTTTCCTCTAGGTGCTCCAGTTTCCTCCCACATCCCAAAGACGTGCAGGTTTGTAGGTTAATTGACATATAACATCTTCATTCATGGACTGTTTAATTGGAGATCAGGACTATATTGTTAGTTTGTGAGAGGTCCATTCACCGGTATGATAACAGCAGGAGAAAATTATTTTTGGTACTGGTTGTACATGCCTACATGCTTTTGTATCTTCTACCTAAAAGGAGAAGGGAGAGGAGGGAATAACTGGGGAGTGAATGATCCTTAATAATACTGGCTGTTTTCCTGAGGCAGCGTGAGGTGTAGATGAAATTACTGGAGGGGATGGGGGGGGGGGGGGGCAGTTTTATGTGATGGACCATGGTGCAGCCAAAACTCTCTGCAGTTTCATGTGGTCTTGGGCAGAGTAATATGCCAAATCAAGTTGTGATGAATCCCAAGATAGACACAAAAAGCTGGAGTAACTCAGCGTGATAGGCAGCATCTCTGGTGAGAAGGAATGGGTGACGTTTCAGGTCGAGACCCTTCTTGATAGGATTCTTTCCACAGTGCATGTGTAGAACTTGGTAAGGGCCATTGGAGACACGGTAGCGCAGCGGTAGAGTTGCTGCTTTACAGCGAATGCAGCGCCGGAGACACAGGTTCGATCCTGACTACGGGTGCTGCACTGTAAGGAGTTTGTACGTTCTCCCCGTGACCTGCGTGGGTTTTCTCCGAGATCTTCGGTTTCCTCCCACACTCCAAAGACGTACAGGTATGTAGGTTAATTGGCTGGGTAAATGTAAAAATTGTCCCTAGTGGGTGTAGGATAGTGTTAATGTACGGGGATCACTGGGCGGCACGGACTTGGAGGGCCGAAAAGGCCTGTTTCCGGCTGTAGATATATGATATGATATGATATGATATGATTTCCTCAGACTTCTGTGGAAGTAGAGGTGTTGATGTGCATTATTAGCCGAACATTAACATGTTTGGGCTACAACAAATGATTGGTGATATTTACACCTAGGCATGAACCTTGTGATCATCTCCACTTCAGCACCATTGGTTTTGATTGAAAGATACAGCGCGGAAACAGGCCTTTCGGCCCACCAAGCCCCTGCCAAAGAGCCTGATCCCACACTTTCATATCTTCTACATATACACCAGCGGGAAATTTACAGCATCCAATTAACCTATAGGTAAACCCACATGTCATTGGGACGTGGGAGGAAATAGGAGTCTCTGGCGCTGTGAAGTACGGTAGCGCAGCGGTAGAGTTGCTGCTTTACAGCGAATGCAGCGCCGGAGACTCAGGTTCGATCCTGACTACGGGTGCTGCACTGTAAGGAGTTTGTATGTTCTCCCCGTGACCTGCGTGGGTTTTCTCCGAGATCTGCGTTTCCTCCCACACTCCAAAGACGTACAGGTATGTAGGTTAATTGGCTGGGTAAATGTAAAAATTGTCCCTAGTGGGTGTAGGATAGTGTTAATGTACGGGGATCGCTGGGCGGCACGGACTTGGCGGGCCGAAAAGGCCTGTTTCCGGCTGTATATATATGATATGATGATAAGTAGTGGCTCTACCAGCTGTGCCACTGTGCCTCCCTAAAATGGTGAACAATATAGCGGCGGCCACTAATGTCTCCACATTGCTTCCCCATATATGTATCACCATTCTTCACAATTCCATCTTCACTAAAGCCATCCCTCACTATTTTGTTCTCTTGCAAGCTCTTTCCAAATTGATTTACCCCTCTTAATTATAGCTTAACATTTTGACCTATTTTCATAAAATAATACGGCGTGCAAACAGCCCTTTGGCCTAATTTATCCATGCCGACCAAGTGTCTTTTAAATGCTGTTGAAGTAACAGCCTTAACTACATCCTCCACATCCTCCGACAGCTCGTTGCATATACCCCCACCACACTCTGAGTAAAAAGGTTGTCCCTCAGGTTCCTGTTGTATTTATATATTGTATATCTGATCTGTTTTGATAGCATGCAAAGTAAAGCTTTTCACTGTACCTCGGTAAACATGACATCAATAAACCTAATATTAAATCTTGAAGATAGACACAAAAAGCTGGAGTAACTCAGTGGGACAGGCAGCTCATCTCTGGAGAGAAGGAATGGGTGATGTTTCGGGTCGAGACCCTTTTTCAGACTGACGTTTCGGGTTGAGACCCTAACATTAAATCTTGCCTTAAACCTATGCCCTCTGGTTCTTGATTCCCTCCACCATGTGTAAAGACTTCATTAATAATAATAATAATAATACATTACATTTATATAGCGCTTTTCATATACTCAAAGACGCTTTACAGGGATTTAGAGAACATAGGGAAGTGAATAAATAGATAAATAAGTAAACGAACAGAGAAAGGAGACAGAAGGTGGGGTGACCTTCAGTGGTTGAAGGCAGTACTGAACAGGTGAGACTTCAGTGATGTTTTGAATGTGGTGAGTGTGGAGGAGTCTCTGACGGTTTGAGGTAGTGAGTTCCATAGGGTGGGAGCAGCGATGGAGAAAGCCCTGTCCCCCCAGGATCTGAGTTTGGTCCGGATGTGGGGGGATAGGAGATTGGCAGCAGCAGAGCGGAGGGTGCAGGTGGGAGTGTGCCTGTGGAGGAGGTCGGTCAGGTAGGATGGGGCCAGGTTATGGAGGGCTTTGTAGGTCATGAGGAGGATTTTGTACTGGATTCTCTGGGGGATGGGGAGCCAGTGGAGTTTGTAAAGGACGGGGGTGATATGGTCACGGATCGGGGTGTGGGTGAGTAGACGGGCAGCGGAGTTTTGAATGTATTGAAGTTTACTGATGATTTTTGAGGGTGCGCCATAGAGGAGGCTGTTGCAGTAGTCCAGACGGGAGGTGATGAAGGCGTGGATGAGGGTTTCTGCAGCTGTGGAGGAGAGGCATGGACGGAGACGGGCAATGTTTTTGAGGTGGAAGAAGGCTGTCTTTGTGATGTGTTTGATGTGTTTGTCGAAGGAGAGGGTTTGATCAAAGATGATTCCAAGATTCCGGATGTGAGGGGAGGTGGATACTGGGAGACCATCAATATTGAGGATGAAGTTTTGGGTGGATTTGGTGAGCGTTTTGGACCAATGATGATGATTTCAGATTTGTTGCAGTTGAGTTTGAGGAAATTTGATTGAAGCCAAGATTTTATTTCAGTGATGCAGTTTGTCAGTGTAGAGTGTGTGGTGGTGGAGATTGACTTGGTGGAGATGAGGAGCTGGATATCAGCGGCGAAGCAGTGGAAGTTGAGACCATGACGGCGGATTAATTGACCAAGGGGGAACAGGTAGAGGATGAAGAGGAGGGGGCCAAGGGCTGAGCCTTGGGGGACACCTTGGGGGGGGGGGGGGGGGGGAGGGGAGCGGTGGGGGATTTACAGTTGTTAATGGAGATGAACTGGTGCCTGTCTATTCCATTAGCATAGGGAACCCTCTTCCTGACTTGACTTTGAGCAACTGATTTAATCGGCACGGTCTTCCCTGGAAGTTCACAAGAGGAATCACACAATCTATTTTTGCTGTGTCAGCAGACATTTTCAGGTTTCAGTGGTACTCTTAGAGCTGCGGCCCACCACACGTGCATTTGCTGGGTGCTGTTTCCACTTCTCTTGGATTGTTTTCAACCAGCAGCTTGGTTCAATGAAACCATTTTCTTTTCTAATTCGGAAGTGAGAGTGAAAGGGGCATTATGTGAACTGTTAGCATCTGCTGTGGCTGTTGCCTCCAAACCAACGTGTAGTCAACTTGCATCAGCTGTAAGGAGTGCCTTTTTGCAAATTGAGGAAAGCCTGATTTCAGAGCCTCGTCGCTTTAATTAAGGCGGGAATGGCTGCTTCTGCCTCCAGGCAGTAAACGTTTCCGGGCATATCGGCCATCGGTTACAATCACTTTCTGCACACAATGAAATCAATAGGATGGAACATTGGGATCTGAGCACAAAACAGTGCACATATAACACACTACCTCGGCAAGGCCAGTAGCATCATCACGGATGAATCGGACCCTGGCATCTTCCATCGGGCAAAAGGTATAGAAGTGTGAAAATGAATCTCCAGATTCAGGGACAGTTTCTTCCCAGCTGGTGTCAGGCAACTGAACCATCCCACCACAACCAGAGAGCAGTGTTGAACTACTATCTACCCGAGGACAATCTTTGTTTCGACTTTATTCACAAAATGCTGGAGTAACTCAGCAGGTCAGGCAGCATCTCGGGAGAGAAGGAATGGGTGACGTTTCGGGTCGAGACCCTTCTTCAGACTGATGTCAGGAGGGCGGGACAAAGGAAGGATATAGGTGGAGACAGGAAGATAGTGGGAGATCTGGGAAGGAGGAGGGGAAGGGAGGGACAGAGGAGCTATCTGAAGTTGGAGAAGTCGACGTTCATACCACCGGGCTGCAAACTGCCCAGGCAAAATATGAGGTGTTGCTCCTCCAATTTCAGGCGGGCCTCACTTTGTTTCGACTTTAGTGGCTTTATCTTGCACTAAACGTTATTCCCTTTTGTCATGTATCCATACGTTATGAATGGCTCGATTGTAATCATGTATTGTCATTCCGCTGACTGGTTAGTATGCAACAAGCGCTTTTCACCATACCTTGGTTAGCCTAAACCAAAACTGATATTTAGCAACTGAGCCACATCTCCAGCCAAGATTGCTGAGAGAAATAATAGTGATTGCAGAAGTGTTGCCTGTAGCTTTGCAAAATCTGTAGGTGGTGGGTGGAAGATTGTGGTATTGGTAGTTGTGATGTATACATGCAACATTATGGTAAAGCTGCTATGCGATGTATACATGCAACAATATGGTAAAGCTGTGCCTGCGCAGCTGCTAAAATACACAGAGAGTTAAAATGGCGATCTTGTGTCCAGACCTGTGATGTTTTGGTCTCCCACTCAATGCGTGCTTTAGAGAATGATACTGAGTAAAACGTATCATTAATTGGCGACGAGGATAAACTTGTTTTGAAGTTTCGCTTGGTGACTTGTTGTTGTGGCTACCAATGGCTATTTTTGGCTCAATAGGGGAATTTGATGTTGCGCAGGGCGACTGGGTGCAGTACACCGAGCGCATTGAGCATTACTTCCTAGCCAACGACATTACAGATGCAGGAAAGAAGAGGGCTATCTTGCTTTCCGTGTGTGGAAGACCAACGTACAGACTCATCTCGAGTTTACTTGCTCCACAGAAACCTGGGCAAGTTGAATATTCTGAGATTGTGTCAACAGTCACGAATCACAAGGTCCCGAAACCATCCGTCATCGTCCAGCGTTACAAATTCAACTCGCGTCATCGTCAACCGGGTGAGTCAGTTGCTGATTATGTGGCCGAGTTACGTCACCTCACTGAACATTGTGCTTATGGTTCAAATCTCAATGAAATGTTACGTGATCGTTTGGTGTGTGGGATTGAGGATGACCGCATTCAGCGTCGATTATTGGCGGAAGCCACGCTGGATTTCGACAAGGCACTCGGTATCGCCACCACTATGGAGACGGTAGACCGCAACATGGCTGTTCTCCGTGACGGGAAACAAAAGCCCAGCGAAGCGATAAATATAATTGCGAAATCAAGGGGGCCTCACAGTGGTCAGCCCAAGCGGGGAACCATAAGAGGATCTTTGTGTTATCGCTGTGGTGGCTCTCCCCACACTGACCTGAACGACTGTCCAGCAAAACAGGTGGAGTGTTTCAACTGCGGTAAAAAAGGGCATTTCTCACGGGTGTGCAAGTCGAGTGGGAAAAATGCTCAGCGCGGAAGGGAAAAACTGCAGAAAAAGCAGTCAGCTGGAAAAACGGATAAAAGCCACCAACTGACCGAGGAAGGTGATGTGTATGGTCTTTATCATACTAACAATGAGAAGAAGAAAGTTACTCCTTTCACTGTGGACATGTGTGTGGGGGGAAAGACAATCCCCATGCAAATCGACACCGGACCTGGAGTTACGCCTATCAATGAAGAGACGTGGAAGGACCAGTGGCGAAAAGGTGAAAGGTTACGCCTACATGATAGCACCGTGGTTCTCCGTACTTACACTGGAGAGAAAGTGGCATTGTTGGGAGAATGTTCGGTGCCCGTCTCTCACAACCAGCAAACAGCGACGCTCAAGCTGCTGGTAGCGAAGGGGGCGGGACCAAGCCTACTTGGCCGTGAGTGGTTGAAAGTTCTGCGACTCAACTGGCAGGAGGTGAACCAGGTCAATGTGAATGACCGCCTGCAGAGCCTCCCCTCCAAATACAGTGACCTCTTCAAAGCGGAGCTCGGGACGCTCATAGGCGTCGAAGTCGACATCTACATCGACCCGGCCGTACAATCGAAATTCATCAAGGCTCGACCAGTGCCGCTGGCCCGTCGCGATCGTGTTGATCGCGAATTAGATCGCCTACAGGAGGAGAAAATCATAGAACCCGTTCAACACTCGAAATGGGCGGCACCAATTGTCTCCATTGACAAGGCAGACGGTAGCATGAGAATCTGCGGAGACTACAGGTTAACGGTGAATACAGCAGCTCCATCTGATACGTATCCGACACCTCGGATTGATGAGTTGTTTACGAAGCTGGTAAATGGGAAGCAGTTCACCAAACTTGACCTGTCGCACGCTTACCAGCAGTTGGTTTTGTTGTCCAGATCCCGTGAACTGGTGACGATAAATACCCATCGCGGGTTATTCCAATACACCAGAATGCCATTTGGCATTTCAACAGCACCGGCTGTATTTCAGTGTACAATGGACAATCTTCTTGCGGGGATTTCTGGGGTTGCTGTGTATCTGGACGATCTGCTCGTTACAGGTAGTTCCGAGGAAGAACACCTCGACAACCTCGAACAAGTCCTCCGCAGGCTCCAAGATGTAGGCCTACGACTGAAACGAGAAAAATGTGCCTTTCTCGTCAATGAAGTCCAATCCCTGGCCCATAAGGTGAGCGCTGAACCATCGATGAGCTGGCTACACCGAAGAACGTCAGAGAACTGAAGGCGTTCCTCGGGATGCTGAACTATTATGGCAAATTTCTGCCTCATCTTTCAACCATGCTCGAACCGCTTCATCAACTGCTGCGCAAAACGGTTCGATGGCACTGGGGACCAGTTCAGCGGAAGGCGTTCGCACAAGCTAAACAAAGCCTGAAATCGTCCAAAGTTCTGACGCACTACGACAGCAACAAGCCGCTTGTTCTCTCCTGCGACGCCAGCCCTTACGGAGTAGGGGCAGTGCTGTCACACGTCATGGAAGAGGGCACGGAAATGCCAATAGGCTATGCTTCACGCAGTCTGAATAACGCTGAACGCAACTACTCGCTGCTGGATAAGGAGGGTCTAGCCATAGTCTTCGGCGTCAAGAAGTTCCACATGTACTTGTACGAATGACGATTCGTAATCAACACCGACCACAAGCCGCTTCTTGGGTTGTTCAGTAACAACAAGGCCATTCCACTAATGGCTTCGCCGCGAGTGATTCGCTGGTCGCTAACACTGGCAGCGTACGAGTACGACATCGCGTACAAACCGGGCTCAGCCAACGCAAACGTGCTTAGCCGACTCCCACGAGAAATCGCCCATCACTCCGTTGCGTGTTCGCACCATGACTCAGAGGGATCCGATTCTGTCTCGTGTTCGCGAATACATCATGAGCGGGTGGCCAGACAAACCACCAAATGAAGATTTCAAGCCCTACTTCAATCGCAAAGTGGAGCTGAGCATTCACGAGGGTTGTCTTCTCTGGGGTAGTCGTGTTGTACTACCACCCCAATGTCGCTCGCAAATGATCGAGGAAGTGCATGATGCCCATCCGGGTATTGTGAAGATGAAAGCGATCGCTAGAGGTTGTGTGTGGTGGCCTGGAATCGATAAGGACTTAGAGCACAAAGTCCGAGCGTGTTCAGAATGCCAAATGCATCAGCGGGATCCGCCCAAAGCACCATTGTATTCATGGGAGCATCCTAGTCAACCGTGGTCGCGTGTTCATGTCGATTATGCCGGCCCGGTACAGGGAAAGATGTTGCTTGTTCTCATCGATGCATATTCCAAGTGGATTGAAGTGCATATCACACGTGAATCAACCAGTGACATCACTATGGACAAGCTTCGCTTCGTGTTCGCGACACATGGCCTTCCGCATACACTGGTTTCTGACAATGGCACATGTTTCACTAGCGAAAAGTTCGCAAAGTTCATGAAATCGAATAGCATTCGTCATGTTAAAAGTGCGCCATACCATCCAGCAACGAATGGTCTCGCAGAGCGCGCCGTGCAGACGGTGAAGGCAGCGCTCCGCAAGATGTCGGGACCGCTGCAACCGTGTGTCGCTTGATTCCTCATCTCGCATCGTTCAACGCCGCAAACTACTACAACGCAAACGCCGGCTGAAATGCTGATGAAAAGGAAAATTCGCATGCGTTTCAGCATCGCGGTGCCAGATGAAAGAGCGACCATTGGTGACAAACAATTCTCGCAAAAGTTGCACCACGATTCGCGCCCAGCTCGAGAATTTGAGGTGGGAGAGAGCGTGCTAGTGCGCAACTATGCAAGAGGGGAGAAATGGGTACCAGGACGCATCGCAAAGAAGCTAGGTCCTGTCTCGTACCAGGTCGAGGTTCACGTCAACGGGGTAGAAATCTGGAAACGTCACGCAGACCAGATTCTGAAACGTGAAATCGACTCTCCCACAACCAACGAAACGGGAGATTCGATAGATTTCAACAGGAGTATGCCCACAGTGCGCGATGAAGATGTCCCCAAAAGAAGCGTTGCACAGGAAAACATCAACGAAAGTAACCACGATGACACCGTTGAGGAAGCGACATCAGAGCGCAACGAAGAATGCAATTCGGGGCGTAAGCAGTATCCAAAGAGAAATAGAAAGCGACCGGATTATTACGGATTCTGAAAACGGACTTGACTGTACGGACTTGATTATACGGACTCAGTTATATGGACAATGTAAACGCCACAAAAAATTGGTTATCATTAATAGAAAGGATTGTAGCTTGAATACACTTTCGGCATTACATTGAAGATGATACTCATATTCAAAAGATGAATTGGTTATGTAAACTTTGATTTGGATTGTAAATAGATACCAAAATGATGCATATTTTTGGACTTACTTAAATGGGGTTTTGTTATAGAAAAGTATCACAGTAGTCTTGCCTAGAGTCTGAAGGAGCCTATTTTTTAACGTTCTAATTCAAAGAAGGTTGCATGGATAAACCCAGCAGCTACAGACCATTCAGGTTAATCTCAGTGGTGACGGTATTTCAGGAAACAATAATTGTCATTACTATAACAATATTTAAAAACCATTTGGACAGGTACATGGATAGGAAAGATTTAGAGGGATATGGGCCAAACGTGGGTGGGTGGAACTAGTGTAGATAGGGCATCTTGGTAGGTAGGCATGGACAAGCTGGCCTGAACGGCCTATTTCCATGCTCTATGACTTCATGACTTGGACACAGCATCGATTGAGTTTATATAAACTGAAACAGGCAGAATGAGTTTATATAAACTGAAGGAGTTTTATGATGGGGTAAAACAGAGAGACAGTGAGGAACTTCACTGGGTGGCGCTCGCAATAACTGCATCGCCAACAGTCTGTCTTGTCCTTTTCCTTTTTTGTTTTGTTTTTTAGTATGTGTTAAATGTATGTTGTAATGTTCTTTAGATTGCTTTATGTTGGGGGTGGTGGGGGAGGGTTTGTGGAAACTTTTAAAAATCTCTTACCTCGACGGTGATGCAACTTTTTCCGTATCGTATCTCCGTCCGCTCTGCGGCCTAACATCGTGGAGTTGGCGGCCTCTGCTGGGGACCGACTTCGGGGAGCTCCAACCGCGGGAGCCTGCAGACTTAACATTGCCTTTGCCAGGGATCAACCACGGAAGCTCCAACAGCGGGAGCCTACGGACTTAACATTGCAGAGCTCGCGGTCCCTGGTTAGGGACTGACCGGGAGCTCCAAGCCGCAGGAGCTTCGACCGCCCCGACGCGGGAGCTTCGTTCGCCCCGACACGGGGGCTTCAATTGCCCCGACATGGGAGCTTCGACCGCCCCGACATGGGAGCTTCGACCGCCCCGACGCGGGAGCTTCGTTCGCCCTGATTGCGGATGGTTCGACTCCCCCGACCACGGGAGAATAAAGAGAGAAGTAGAAGATTAGACTTTATTGCCTTCCATCACAGTGAGGAATATGGGGAATCCGCTGTGGTGGATGTTTATGTTAACTTTTATGTAGTTGTGTGTCTTGTGGCTTTTTTTAGTATGGCTGTATGGTAATCGAGTTTCACTGTACCTTAATTGGTACATGAGACAATAAACAGACCTTGAAACCTTGAAATCTGGCTGATCTGGTGCATGAATTTTTCCAAAGGCTTTGATAGATTGCTTCTTAATAAGCTAGTCATCAGGATTGAACTCCATAGAATATATCTCAGCATGCATAGGAAATTGATCAAGTGACAGGAAACAAACTCTGAAGAAGGGTTCCCACCCAAAACGTCACCTAACCTTGTCCTCCAGGGATGCTGCCTGACCCGCTGAATTACTCCAGCATTTTGTGGGGGTTTTTGTAAACCAACATCTGCGGTTCTTTGTTTCTATAGCAAACAGACTAATTATATCTCAGGCTGGAGGGAATTATAATTAGTTATAGACAATAGACAATAGACAATAGGTGCAGGAGGAGGACATTCGGCCCTTCGAGCCAGCACCACCATTCAATGTGATCATGGCTGATCATTCTCAATCAGTAACCCGTTTCTGCCTTCTCCCCATACCCCCTGACTCCGCTATCCTTAAGAGCTCTATCTAGCTCTCTCTTGAATGCATTCAGAGAATTGGCCTCCACTGCCTTCTGAGGCAGAGAATTCCACAGATTCACAACTCTCTGACTGAAAAAGTTTTTCCTCATCTCAGTTCAAAATGGCCTACCCCTTATTCTTAAACTGTGGCCCCTTGTTCTGGACTCCCCCAACATTGGGAACATGTTTCCTGCCTCTAACGTGTCCAACCCCTTAATAATCTTATACGTTTCGATAAGATCTCCTCTCATCCTTCTACCAGGGTATCTCTAAGACCAGCGTTTCTTTATATTAGTGATCGAAACTTGGATGTATTTGCTTCACGACTGAATGATATATGACGTGGATTGCACTGGCATTCAAAAGATTGCTGGATAAGTATGTGAAATGAGAATCGCATGTCCCTTGGGCGAGGGTAGGGGAATGTAACCAGCCGGGTTGCTCTTGCAGAGAGTTGGCATAGAGTCAGGCCAAATACCCCCCTCCTTACAGGAATCTTCCTGGAATTCTGTGACGCCCCTGTACATTAAACTGACTGCAAGAAGAGAATCGTGGATTGAGTATGAATTCTCACAGGTTCCGCTGTTTCAAACTATGTACTGATAGGGTCATACCTCCATATAGCATGGAAACAGGACCTTCAGCCCAACTAGTCCATGCCAACCAAGCTGCCCCATCTACATGTCCCATTTGCCCACATTTGCCCCATATACCCTCTAAAATGTTCCTATCCATGTACTTGTCCAAATGTCTTTTAAATGTTATAGTACCCGTCTCATCTAATTCCTCTGCAGCTCGTTCCTCCCCACAGCCCTCTGTGCAAAAGATTTCCCCTCAGGTTCATATTAAATCTTGACTCTCTCACCTTAAACCTATGTCCTCTGATTGTTGATTCCCCTACCCTGGATAAAAGACTGCGCATTCACCCTATCTATTCCCCTCATGATTTTATACACCTCTGCAAGATCACCCCTCAGCCAAATGAGACATGCTTAGACGGAGCATCTTCGTGAATATGGATGAGTTGGACCAAAGGGCCTATTCCCGTACTGTATGACTCTATGTCACAAAAAGGAGACAATGTTTTCATTGCAAGGATATTTTTATCAGTGTACAGCAATGGAAATAGCCACAAAATTAGTCCGTTTTATAAATTCCACACGTAAAGAGATATAATTTTGTTCATGTGCAAATAAGTGAGACGTGTTGGTGCAAGCCTGGACTTCAGCATCCTGAAGAGTAACCAGCTCTTCAGGTTATGGAGACACAAGGAACTAGATCCCGATTTACAAATAATATAGTTCTGGATTAACTCAGTGGGTCAGGGAGCATCTCTGGCCAACATTGGATAGGTGACGATTTGGTTCAGGACCTTACTTAGTCTGAAGAAGGGTCCCAACCCAAAACGTCACCTATCCCTATCCTACAGAGATGCCGCCTGACCCATTGAGTTCCTCTAGCACTTTGTGTTATTCAAGTCAGTTTATACGCAGGAGAATGAAAGAATAGTCATGGATAACATTGGATAGGAAATCTCCCTTGTTGTGGTAATCTTTGGATAAGTAAATGGTTGAAGATGGAGCAAAAATTGGAAAATTCCCTTCGGATCTTCACCTTATTGCTCCCTTTCTAACCTATTCTGTAAAATTGAAAGCCAGCTAAATGGCTGGTAGTTCATTATAAACTATGCATTTATTACATTGTACACTCCCAGGAGCCCACTTATTATTTTTTCGGCGCACAATATAAACAATGATCCCAACAGTAAGACACACAATAACTGCGATCAATATTGGGAACCATATCTTCTGCTTTGCACAAATGCATGATTCGCTCTTCGACAAAGGCTCAAAGAAAGATGCCCTGGCTATGTTTGACATTTTAGAAGAAAGATTGCTTTCATCGTATGCATACACAGCAAAGTAGATCACTGCACCATTTTGCATGTTTGGATCCTCGGAGTAAATCGTCATCGTTTCCTTAGAACCGTAGGGTTGTGGAAATATGGCGTTCATATTAATCAACCGAGCTCTGCCAAAATAATCTCTTAGTTGCAGAAGTTTGTCACTCATTCTCATTTCGTAGCGAGATGCTAAAAAATAGGCATAAAGGAGATTGGATGTGATTTTTTTTAATACACAATTGGATAAAGCAGACAGTTACTATGGCTTTATGAAAAGAGGTCAAGAAAGTAGACAGGTTGTGAGGAACCTTCAATAAACATAGAGACACGGGGAACTGCAGGTGTTGGTTTACAAAAATAAACACAGTGCTGGAGTAACACAGCAGATCAGGTAGCATCTCTGGAGGACATGGTAAGACATGGATAGGCAACATTTCAGTCATCGTTTCAGGAACCCTTCTTCAGTCATGATGCCAAGACCAACTCTTATCTGCCTCTACATAATCCGTATCCCTCCATTCCTTGCATATCCATGTACCTACCAAAAGGTCTCTTAAATGCCATAATATGCATATGGCATTTTGGATCATATAATTTTATACAAATAACCGGTAGTTGAACCATCTTATCACCAACTGTAGAGTGGTCCAGACTTATCATCTACCTCTTTCTAGATGCTCGACCATCTTTAATCGGACTTTGCTGCACTTTATCTTGCACTAAACATTATTCCTGTTATCCTGTATCTGTACACTGTAATGGCTTGATTGTAATCATGTATAGTCTTGCCGCTGACTGGATAGCACGCAATTAAAAAAAGCTTTTCGTTGGACTTCGGTACACATGACAATAATAAACTGTAGTAAACTAAACTAGCCAAGTTGACTAAACTAGACTAATCAAAAACTCCTTTAGTTTTGTGCAATATTTTATATCAATTGTAATGTTTTATATAATAATAACTGTTGTCTTTACACTTGTAATAAATTTCTTAAAATATTTCTGTATTGTGCTGCTCTTTGTATTTGACTTAATTTAATCCACTGAAATGGCTTAACACTAAATTAATGTTTCTGGGACAATTACCACATGTCCCTGCTGTAATAAAAACTCGTCAGTCATTAGATCAATTCACACATCGAAAAAATAATTCCTTACAGGTAACTTATAATCACAGTCAGAATTACCTGATCCTTTGTCATAGTCTCCTCCCGGTGCGGTCCATTCTAGCGTAATTTTATTTTTAACTATTGTTGCCTGCAGATCTGTGATGGTAGATGGTGGAAAGTTAATAGGGCATGTCGCCGATTTAAGTGAAATCAACCCTCCTGCTTGAACCCTGGTGAACTCTCCTAATTCATCGTGTAGATCTTCCTCACTAATGTTGGATTGAAATGGATTTACCTCAATATTTCCTAAAAGGAAAGACAGTCATGCATTGCTTAAATCCTGCCTTCATAGGCTTAACTTCACTAACCAGTGCAAAGAACATTTACAAAGATGTTGCCGGGACTCAAGGGGCTGAATTACAGTGAGGTTGAGCGGGCAAGGACTTTATTCCTTGAATAGCAGGAGGCTGAGTGTGATCTTATCAAAGTGTATAAAATCATGGATTGGATAGGGTGAATGCACAGAAGGACACAAAGTGCTGAAGTACCTCGGGGTCAGGCATCATCTCTGGAGTACATGGTTAGGTGAGGTTCAGGTCACTCCTAATTGACATTCAGATCAGACACCTTATTGTCCCATATACACCTATCAGTCAAAACATTATGACCTGATGATCCAACACATTATGACCACCTGCCTAATATGCTGTTGGTCCTCCGTGTGCAGCCCCATATGCAGCAGGGTGCGATGCACTGTGTATTGTGACACATTCCACCCGTGACCACCATTAACATTTTCTGTGACTAGTTTACACCGAAGATAAACACAAAATGCTGGAGTAACTCAGCAGGTCAGGCAGCATCTCTGGAGAAAAGGAATAATGACGTTTTGGGTCAGGTTTCAGTCTGAAGAAGAGTCTCAACCCGAAATTCCTGTGGATTGGAGGATAGCAAATGTTATCCCACTTTTTAAGAAAGGAGGGAGAGAGAAAACGGGTAATTATAGACCAGTTAGTGTGACATCAGTGGTGGGGAAGATGCTGGAGTCAATTATAAAAGACGAAATTGCTGAGCATTTGGATAGCAGTAACAGGATCATTCCGAGTCAGCATGGATTTACGAAGGGGAAATCATGCTTGACAAATCTACTGGAATTTTTTGAGGATGTAACTAGGAAAATTGACGGGAGAGTCAGTGGATGTGGTGTAACTCGACTTTCAGAAAGCCTTCGACAAGGTCCCACATAGGAGATTAGTGGGCAAAATTAGGGCACATGGTATTGGGGGTAGGGTACTGACATGGATAGAAAATTGGTTGACAGACAGAAAGCAAAGAGTGGGGATAAATGGGTCCCTTTCGGAATGGCAGGCAGTGACCAGTGGGGTACCGCAAGGTTCTGTGCTGGGACCCCAGCTATTTACGATATACATTAATGACTTAGACGAAGGGATTAAAAGTACCATTAGCAAATTTGCAGATGATACTAAGCTGGGGGGTAGTGTGAATTGTGAGGAAGATACAATAAGGCTGCAGGGTGACTTGGACAGGTTGTGTGAGTGGGCGGATACATGGCAGATGCAGTTTAATGTAGATAAGTGTGAGGTTATTCACTTTGGAAGTAAGAATAGAAAGGCAGATTATTATCTGAATGGTGTCAAGTTAGGAGGAGGGGGAGTTCAACGAGATCTGGGTGTCCTAGTGCATCAGTCAATGAAAGGAAGCATGCAGGTAAAGCAGGCAGTGAAGAAAGCCAATGGAATGTTGGCCTTCATAACAAGAGGAGTTGAGTATAGGAGCAAAGAGGTCCTTCTACAGTTGTACCGGGCCCTGGCGAGACAGCACCCGGAGTACTGTGTGCAGTTTTGGTCTCCAAATTTGAGGAAGGATATTCTTGCTATGGAGGGCGTGCAGCGTAGGTTCACTAGGTTAATTCCCGGATTGGCGGGACTGTCGTATGTTGAAAGGCTGGAGCGATTGGGCTTGTATACACGGGAATTTAGAAGGATGAGGGGGGATCTTATTGAAACATATAAGATAATTAGGGGACTGGACACATTAGAGGCAGGAAACATGTTCCCAATGTTGGGGGAGTCCAGAACAAGGGGCCACAGTTTAAGAATAAGGGGTAGGCCATTTAGAACGGAGATGAGGAAGAACTTTTTCAGTCAGAGAGTGGTGAAGGTGTGGAATTCTCTGCCTCAGAAGGCAGTGGAGGCCAGTTCGTTGGATGCTTTCAAGAGAGAGCTGGATAGAGCTCTTAAGGATAGCGGAGTGAGGGGGTATGGGGAGAAGGCAGGAACGGGGTACTGATTGAGAGTGATCAGCCATGATCGCATTGAATGGCGGTGCTGGCTCGAAGGGCTGAATGGCCTACTCCTGCACCTATTGTCTATTGTCTATTGTCTATTGAAACGTCACCTATTCCTTTTCTCCAGAGATGCTGCCTGACCCGGTGAGTTACTCCAGCATTTTGTGTCTCCAGCATTTTGTGTCTATCTTTGGAGGACTGTGGACAGTTCTGGTCACCCTGCTACAGGAAGGATATTATTAAACTGGAAAGGGTGCAGAAATGATTTACCAGGATGTTATCAGGACTGGGAGGTTTGAGTTGTAAGGAGATGTTTGATAAACGGTGTCTTTTTTTCCTGGAGCATTGGCAGCTGAAGTGTGAACTTATGGAGGCTAATAAGATCCTGAAAGGTATAGATGAGGTGAAAAGTCACAGTTTTTTCCCCCAGAGGAGGGAAGACTGAAAATAGAGGTATAGTTTTAAGATGAGGGGGAAAGATTGAAAAGATTGAAAAATTTCTGCACGCTTTCCAGTTTAATAACATCCTTCCTGTAGCAGGGTGACCAGACCGCACCTGGAGTACTCTGTGCAGTTTTGGTCTCCAAATTTGAGGAAGGATATTCTTGCTATTGAGGGCGTGCAGCGTAGGTTTACTAGGTTAATTCTCGGAATGGCGGGACTGTCATATGTTGAAAGACTGGAGCGACTAGGTTTGTATACACTGGAATTTAGAAGAATGAGAGGAGATCTTATCGAAACGTATAAGATTATTAAGGGGTTGGACACGTTAGAGGCAGGAAACATGTTCCCAATTTTGGGGGAGTGCAGAACAAGGGGCAACAGTTTAAGAATAAGGGGTAGGCCATTTAGAACTGAGATGAGGAAAAACTTTTTCAGTCAGAGAGTTGTGAATCTGTGGAATTCTCTGCCTCAGAAGGCAGTGGAGGCCAATTCTCTGAATGCATTCAAGAGAGAGCTAGATAGCGGAGTCAGGGGGTATGAGGAGAAGGCAGGAACGGGGTACTGATTGAGAATGATCAGCCATGATCACATTGAATGGCGGTGCTGGCTCGAAGGGCCGAATGGCCTCCTCCTGCACCTATTGTCTATTGTCTATTGTCTAAGTGCCTGTTTCTCTGCCGTGTAGCTCATTGACTGTATTAGCGATTCCACCTCTATTTTGCTGAATCTTCATTACCATTCTCCACGTATTCTGGCAGGCACAGGGTCTGTCCTCCTCTTCTGTCCGTTACACTTGTCGTGCCTTTGATTCCCAGCACACGCACTTTAACGCTGTATCTTCCCTCTCCGTAATTTCCCTTTCCACGGAAGTCGATGAAATACTTTGAGTAAATCCCGTCATTCTTAACAATATCAGCGCCTGAAGGCACGGAAAGATAAATGAAAATGAAAGAAGTGTGTTCTAATAAGAGGCTTGATTGATATTCATGTGTCGTCTTTTCTTTGACAGGATAGCACACAATCAAAAGCATGTGACAATAATAACAAATTAAACTAAACTAAAAATCTAAATAAAGGCACAATAAATGATTGTTGATGAACGATGAAAGGAATATTAGTAATGCACTAGCATTAGCATTTACATGCTAAATGGTATAATGGAGGTTAATAACCTCACCATATGGATATTCAGTAATGACTAAGTAATATTTGCAAACCAAGACAGCTTCAAAACTTTCTTTGATTGTTGTGATACATTGGCCTTGATATTAATGCTTTGACAAAGTTCTTGCAATCTTCCATTTATTCTTTTTCTCAGAATGTGGTCATCACTGCCAAAGCTAACATCTGGCTTGCAGTTTGGAGACACAACATCGATGGATTAGACCAAGTAAGGATGTCCTTTCCTGCTGATCATTAGTGACCTGGATGGATCATGGATTTTTAAACAAGTAAACAAGGGTGGCACAGTGACGCAGCGGAAGAGCTGCTGCCTTACAGTCCCAGAGTCCCGGGTTCGATCCTGTCCTCGGATGCTGTCTGTACGGTTTCTACATACTCCCTGTAACCGCGTAGGTTTCCCCCGGGTGCTCCGGTTTCCTCCCACATTCCAAAGACGTACAGGTTTGTAGATTAATTGGGTTTGGTTAAACGGTAAATTGTCCCTAGTGTGCAGGATAGGGCTAGTGTATGGGCGGTCATTGGTCAGTACCGACCTGGTGGGCTGAAGGGCCTGTTTCCATGCTGTATCTCTATACTAAATTAAACTAAAACCAATGGATTGTTTAATGTATCCTACCTAAACCATCATCAGAAAGCTTCAGTTGAATTGGAGGATCAATGGGACGTTCAATAATAGCTGTCACGATCGCATTCAGGACTGGTAGAAATCCATGACTAACTTCCACATAGGAAATCATTGGGCTAGTGGAGTCCTTTTTGTTGATGTACCCGTTAACCTTGATTGGCGGAAGTTGTGCGTCTGCTGCTCGGGAAGTGACGATGATTGTTATAACCTGCTTGCCTCCAGTGTTCAGGATGCTGTAGAACCAGGTTCCTCTCTGGGAAACAAAGAGTCAGTGGTCAGTGTTATATTCACGAGGTATATAGGAGCTTCCTCAAGACAATTGCCCAAATGTTAATTATTATCTATGCTGACTGAATTGATCTCAGCAAAGACTCTAAATTTCAACAAACTCAACAAGTTAGGCAGCATCTGTGAAGAGTGGAACAGAGTTAACATTTCAGACATGATAGCAAATGGTTTGTTCCATACCTGTGCAGTGCCATTAATCTTAAGACGAGCTGATTTTGCAGACTGATCTATCTTAAAGTAAACGTTATTATAAATGTTTCCATTGGGGTCGCGTACAGACATCGTCGGATTCACTGACTCCCAGTTCGCCACGAAAATTGTATCGTTCCCAATAGTCTTGTCGATAACAACTGTACCATTCAACCACCTATTGCTCTCAATGCTTGTTCCTGAACTTTCAAGCTGGAACCAAGGGAACAAAATCATTATTTTACTGTAATACAATCACTTAGTGACAATACAAGGGCTTATGTCGTAGGTCCCCAGCAAAGTTTTGTGGATGAACATCATAAGGTCAGGACTGAGTTGCAGGCCAAGTCAATGGGTATTTTTAAGGCAGTGATTGACCGATTCTCGATTAGTACGGGGTGTCATGGGTTATGAGGAGAAGGCAGGAGAATAGGGTTGAGAGGGTGAGATAGATCAGCCATGACTGAATGACAGAGTAGACTTGATGGGCCGAATGGCCTATTTCTAGTCCTACAACTTAGGAAGGTAATCAAACCTGAAAGGACTGCTGGCTGCTGTCACCACTTCCTGATGTTAATCCAGTGAATGAATCAATTAATCCATTGACAGTCAGGTTATCAGTTGCTGCAAACTGTAAGCCTCCTGCAGAAGGAAAATGGCAAATTTTATGATTGACTTGGCTAATATCCATGACCGATCCTGATTAAGAAGCTAAGTAAACTCTATGAAATGCAGCCAATGTGGCCAGACATGTCCAAGGCCAAGAGAGTCTAATTGCCACATGCATTGGGAACAAAACAATGGGAAACGTACTTGCTGCAGTTTTACAGACATTCACTCAGAGGCTGGCTATTCACTCAGAGGGTGGTGGGTATGTGGAACAAGCTGACAGAAGAGGGAGTTGAGGCAGGTACTATAATAACATTTAAAAGATACTTGGACAGGTACATGATTAGGAAAAATTTAACGTAGAACATAGAAGAGTACAGCATAGGAACAGGCCCTCCGGCCCACAATGTTTGTGCTGAACATGATGTCTACCTGAACTGATCTCATTTGCCTGCACATGATCCATATCCCTGCACTTCCTGCACTTCACGTGCCTATCTAACAGCCTCTAAAACACCACTATTTTATTTGCTTCCGCCACAACCCCTGGCAGTGCGTTCCAGGCCTCCACCATCCTCTGTGTAAAGAACTTGTCCTGCACATCTCCACTAAACTTTCCTCATCTTTCCTGTTAGCTATGCCTTCCTGTGTTGGACACCTCTACCCTGGGAAAAGGTTCTGAATGTTCACTGTGCCTCTCATAACTTGATATACTTCTATCAGGAGGTCTCCCCTCCGCCTCCGACGTCTCAGAGAAAACAATTCAAATCTATCAGTCACCCTGTTGCTGAAACCCTCCAATTCAGGCAGCATTCTGGTAAACCTCCTCTGCATCTCCTCTCCTCTTTGGAAGGATACGGGCAAAATGCAGGAAAATGGGACTATGGCGGCACGGTGGCGCAGTAGTAGAGTTGCTGCCTTACAGCGAATGTAGCGCCGGAGACACAGGTTCGACGGGCGCCGTCTGTACGGAGTTTGTACTTTCTCCCCGTGACCTGCGTGGGTTTTCCCCGAGATCTTCGGTTTCCTCCCACACTCCAAAGACGTACAGGTATGTAGGTTAATTGACTGGGTAAATGTAAAAATTGTTCCTAGTGTGTGTAGGATAGTGTTAATGTGCGGGGATCACTGTGCGGTGCGACTCGGTGGGCCGAAGGGCCTGTTTCCACGCTATATCTCTAAAAATATATATATATTAGATGGGGCATCTGGGTCAGCATGGACGAATTGAGCTGAAAGGCCTGTTTCCATACTATACCACTCCACGACTCTGCTAATGCAACAAGACTCATTAACCCAACAACCGTACTACTATCTTAATCCAACTTGGACAAAAATAGCTCACCCCTTTAATCCTGACTAACCTTGCTCTGGGTGATGCGACCAACATGAATAGATTGGAGGTGTTGGATCTAAAATGGCAAACAGGTGTATGTGTCGTAGTTGGCACTATCCACAACCTAACAGGATTTTTTTGGCAAAGCGTGTGCCCAGAATCCATAAGGGCAGAATTTTATAGGGGCGGCAAAGTGGCGCAGAGATAGAGTTGCTGCCTTACAATGCCAGAGACCAGGATTCGATCTTGATTCAGGTGCTGTCTGTACAGAGTTTGTACGTTCTCCCCATGACCACATGGGTTTTCTCTAGGTGCTCCAGTTTCCTCCCACACTCCAAATACGTACAGCTTTGTAGGTTAATTGGCTTTGGTAAAATTATAAGTTGTCCCTAGTGTGTAGGATAGCGCTAGTGTGTGGGGTGTACGGTGAAAATTGCTCCTAGTGTGTAGAGTAAAACTAGTGTACGGGTGATCGCTGGTCGGCACGGACTCAGTCGGCTGCAGGGCCTGTTTCCGCGTTGTGTCTCTAAAATCTAAAATTAAAATCTATACTCATGAGGCAGAAAATGACCATTAGTCTTCTCTGTCTTTCAGTGGGATAATCGTTATCCTAACACAATATATTCAGCCACTTCCCTTGAGTACCAGTTACCTGTCATAGATGAGAGCTCTTCTAGCTCTTCAGCTGCATCTGGCCCGAATGCAATAGTGTGGATTACAGCTCCACTTCGTCTCACTTCCGGGAAGCAACTGCGTATGTTGTAATCTATTCCATCAGTCAGTAAAATGATTTCATCCCCCATCGTGGCCCTATCATCTCCACGGAGTACCTGCAACAATGAATTATCAACATGGAGAAATAATGCAACGTTTAACTTGCAAGTCGAATCGGTAGTAAGGAAGGCAAATGCAATGGTAGCATTTATTTTGAGGGGGCGGCACGGTGGCGTAGCGGTGGAGCTACTGCCTTACAGCGCCAGAGACCCAGGTTTGATCCTGACCAGGGTGGGTTTTCTCCGAGATCTTCGGTTTCATCCCATACACCCATGGCGTACAAGTTTGTGGGTTAATTGGCTTGGTGTAAATGTAAATTGTCCCCAATGTGCGTAGGGATCGCTGGTCAGTGCAGACTCGGTGGGCCGAAGGGCCAGTTTCCGCACTGAATCTTTAAACTAAACTAAAGGGTGAGAATACAAAAGCTGGGATATAATGCTGAGGCTTTATAAGGCATTGGTCAGACTGCATTTGGAGTATTGTGAGCAGTTTTGAGTCCCATATCTGAGTAAGAAAGTGTTGGTGCTGGAGAGGGTCCACAGGAGGTTTACGAGAATGATCCCAGGAATGGTTGGGTTAATATATGATGAGCGTTTGAAGGCACTGGGCCTGTACTCGCTGGAGTTTAGAAGGATGAGCGGGGACCTCATTGAAATTTACCGAATAGTGAAAGGCTTGGATTGAGTGGATGTGGAGAGGATGTTTCCAATGGTGGGAGAGTCCAGGACCAAAGGCCGTAGCCACAGAATAAACGAAAGTACCTTTCGAAGGGCGATGAGGAGAAATGTATTTTGTCAGAGGGTGGTGAATCTGTGGAATTCATTGCCACAGAAGGCTGTGGAGGCCAAGTCAATGGATATTTTAAAGTCGGAGATTGACAGATTCTTGATTAGTACTGGTGTCAGGGGTTATGGGGAAAAGGCAGGAAAGTGGGGTTGAAATGGAATGGTTGGTCAGCTATGATTGAATGGAGTAGATTCAGTGGACGAATGGCCTAATTCTGCTCCTAGAACTTCTAAACTTTTGAATTAAAATTAATAGAATTGGGCAAACTTCACAGCCTTACCTCAAAGCCTGCCAGAATTCCTGCACAGATGTTTGTACCCCCATCAGCTGATGTTGGTAACAGCTTTACAAGGTCCTCCCGCACTTTATCGTTATCGATCCTTTTTAAACGTGTTTGAATTCTTGCATTGCTGCTAAAAGTGACAATTCCCGCACATGATCCGGTCTCAGTGATCTGCAGCAAGAATATCTCGGCTGCTTGTTGGAGCCTTCTGGTGCGATTCGCCTGTAGATCAAAAGGGCACCGATCAGTGTTCAGAAACAAAAAAACATGGCAGGGCCGCGGGGAATGTGTAGAAGGCAGAGTGATCTAGGAGTAGAGGTAAATAGTTCCCTGAACGTGGCATCACAGGAGGATAGGATGGTCAAGCGGGCTTTCGGTACATTAACCTTCATCAGTCAAAACCTTTCACTGTATTTCGGTGTATAGTACGATAATAAAGCATTGCCAATACTAACAGAGAATTCAGCAAAAAATCACGATGGAATATTGTAAAAACCTTACCGTCTCCATGCTTCCAGAGGTGTCAAGGACTAAGCAAAGCACTCGATCCTTGGCCTGAAGGAGCGTGAATGTTGGCTGAACCGAATCAATGTGGGCCGAGGAAATGTATGTGAAATCTTCCGACCTGCTGATCACGTCCCAAGTGCTCCTGTAATTGCACATTCTGTTCTGCATGTTGGGCGCTTCAGGATTGTGAGTCTTGATATCAGAGAATTTATCCACCTGAAAGTTTGCAGAAGCAGAACTGAGGTGAAAGAGGCTAGAACGGCTCAAAAAGCTCTGAACAATATGATGCTAAATGTAAAACTACAATATCTTGAGAATGGTACCCCAGCATGATGTTCTGGAATCCAGTCAAGACCATGGATCCTCCATTGAGTCCCCCCCCCCCCCCACCACCCGTCTCCCACTGCCCCCTCTCTCGCTCACTTTTCTCTCTTGTCCTTCTCTTTCAGCTCCTCTCTCCCTCTCCTTCTCTCCTTCCCTCTCTCACCCCCTTTTCTCTGTCTCTCTCTCTCTCTCTCCTACCCTCAGTCTCTCTCCCCTATCTCTCTCTCCCCCTCTCTCACCTCTCTCACTCTGTCCCTCAATCTCATCCCCCTCTCTCCCCCTTTTCTTTCTCTCTCTCTCTCTCTCTCTCTCTCTCTCTCTCTCTCTCTCTCTCTCTCTCTCTCTCTCTCTCTCTCTCTCTCTCTCTCTCTCTCTCTCTCTCTCTCTCTCTCTCTCTCTCTCTCTCTCTCTCTCTCTCTCTCTCTCTCTCTCTCTCTCTCTCTCTCTCTCTCTCTCTCTCTCTCTCTCTCTCTCTCTCTCTCTCTCTCTCTCTCTCATCCCCCCTACCCTCTGTTTCGCTCCCCCTGTTCCCCCCTCTCTCTCTCCCTCTCTCTCTCACCCCCCCTGTCTCTCTCCCCCCCCCTCTCCACCTTCTTTCTCTCCCGCTGCTCCCTGCTCTCTTTCTCCCCCTCTCTTTCTCCCCCCTCTCTCTCTCCCCCACCCTTTCCTTCTTCCCCCTCTGGCCCCCAACATTGGACCATGGACCAAAGGTCCACCAATGGACAGGAATCCAGTGGGTGGAATGAAAACTGACAGTCGGCCTCTCAAATCCATCAGTAAGTCCCCAGACTCAGCGCGTTCACTTAAGTCCTAATGAGTAGGTTTGGCAGCTCCATTTGGAGATGGCATCAACAACCAACGTAATCTGGGCAAACAATCAGCTTCCTGTGGTTTTACTAACATTCGGCAATCCCTGTAAGTACATTATTGAAGATGATGACATCTGATTTTTCTCTGGGAAGAATTGGCATTCTTTGTTTGGTAATCCTGTGCTTTCATCAGTGGTACATGAAGAACACACACTGCCCTTGCATTCAGCAGTCTTTCCTCTTATGCTGAGAGAACATCTGCAAGTCAAAATAATAATTAGAAACCTGCACTTTACAGTGTAGTCTTCAATTCTGATCAGTTGCCTGTAAATTGCCCCTAATATATGTAGGATAGTGCTCGTGGTAGGCATGGACCGGTGGGCCGAAGGGCCTGTTTCCCCACTGTATCACTAAACTAAACTAAATTTAGTTTAGTTTAGAGGTCACAACACCAGGTGGCGCCACCAGCACTGGCTGCCTCGCCAACCGTCTGACCGTCCTTTCTTCTGTCTTTGTTGATTTAAGTATGTGTTGAAAGTACGTTTTAGTGTTCCTTGGTTTGTTTTATGTGGTGGGTGGGGGGAGGGAGTTGGGGGAAACTTTTTTTTCAATCTCTTACCTCGACGGAGATGTGATTTTTCTCCATATCGTATCTCCGTCTCCACTACGGCTTAACATCGAGGAGTTGGCGGCATTTCCTGGAGTCCAGCCCGGCGCATCGTGCCGCTGGCGCGGCGTGGACTTTAACATCGTGGAGCTGCCATCCTTTGCCGAGGAACGACTATGGAGAGCTCCAACCGCGGGGCCTGTGGACTTTAACACCATGAAGCCCGCGGTCTCTGGTAAGCCGACTCGGGAGCTCCATGCCGCGGAGAGTATTTCAACCGTCCCGACAGGAGTTTTGATCATCCCGATGCGAGGGCTTCGGACAGTCGGCAGCAGCGACTGCGGACGGCTCAACATCCTCGACCGTGGGTGAGCAAAGGGGAAGTTGATTGAACTTTATTGCCTTCCATCACAGTGAGGTATGTGGAATCCGCTGTGGTCGGTGTTTATGTTACATTTTATTTTATGTGGCTGTGTGTCTTGTTGCTTTTCACTTAATATGGCTGTATGTTAACTCAAAATTCACTGTACCTTAATTGGTAAATGTGCCAATAAATTGATCTTGAAATCTTGAAATTAAACAACCCCTGGCATTTTGTTGCAGAAACACACCACCCTCTATATAAAAACGTTTGCCTCAAACCTCTCCTTTAAACTTTGCCCCTCACATTTTAAAGCTATGTGCTCTAGTCTTTAATATTTCTACTCTGGGGAAAAGGTGTTGACTGTCCACTCTATTTATGCCTCTTATAATTTTATATACTTCTACCAGGTCTCCCCTCAACCACCAGAGTTCCAGAGAAAACAATCTAAGGTGCAGCAAATACTAAGGCACTAAATCATTGGAAGTTGCTGTGGAAATCTAATTCCTTCCCTTTTTCTTTCAATTGGAAATCCCAACGAGCAATTAAGATCATGCACTCAGCTTTGCCATACCTTGTTGCTTCAGTGGTTTCGCTGTCAGATATGTAAAATGGAACCGCATCATTACATTCGTCAAACAAACCCCAGCGAAGATGGGCCCATTCATGAACAAATACCCTACCTGTGAAAAAGAATTATTTTTACAATGGTGAATTCAGTTCTTTCGCATTCTCAGAGGTCCAAATAGCAACCAAGAGCATCTCAGTCAGTCTGGTTAGGGATCTATGCACCCACATCTACTTGTGTAGAATTTGCCCAGGAAGCCACACATATAACATATAACATATAACAACTACAGCATGGAAACAGGCCTGTCCGGCCCTACCAGTCCACGCCGACCATTCTCCCTGACCTAGTCTCATCTACCTGCACTCAGACCATAACCCTCCAATCCCCTCCTATCCATATACCTATCCAATTTACTCTTAAATAATAAAATCGAGCCAGCCTCCACCACTTCCACCGGAAGCCCATTCCATACAGCCACAACCCTCTGAGTAAAGAAGTTCCCCCACATGTTACCCCTAAACCTTTGTCCCTCAATTCTGAAGCTATGTCCCCTTGTTGGAATCTTCCCCACTCTCAAAGGGAAAAGCCTACCCACGTCAACTCTGTCCGTCCCTCTCAAAATTTAAAAAACCTCTATCAAGTCCCCCCTCAACCTTCTACGCTCCAAAGAATAAAGACCCAACCTGTTCAACCTCTCTCTGTAGCCTAAGTGCTGAAACCCAGGCAACATTCTAGTAAATCTCCTCTGTACCCTCTCCATTTTGTCGACATCCTTCCTATAATTTGGCGACCAGAACTGCACACCATACTCCAGATTTGGCCTCACCAATGCCCTGTACAATTTCAACATTACATCCCAACATATATACTCGATGCTCTGATTTATAAAGGCAAGCATACCAAACGCCTTCTTCACCACCCTATCCACATGAGATTCCACCTTCAGGGAACAATGCACAGTTATTCCCAGATCCCTCTGTTCCACTGCATTCCTCAATTCCCTACCATTTACCCTGTACGTCCTATTTTGATTTGTCCTACCAAAATGCAGCACCTCACACTTATCAGCATTAAACTCCATCTGCCATCTTTCAGCCCACCCTTCCAAAAGGCCCAAGTCTCTCTGTAGACTTTGAAAATCTACCTCACTATCAACTACTCCACCTATCTTAGTATCATCTGCATATTTACTAATCCAATTTGCCACACCATCATCCAGATCATTAATGTAAATGACAAACAACAGTGGACCCAACACAGATCCTTGGGGCACTCCACTAGACACTGGCCTCCAACCTGACATACAATTGTCAACCGTTACCCTCTGGTATCTCCCATTCAGCCATTGTTGAATCCATCTTGCAACCTCACTATTAATACCCAACGATTTAACCTTCTTAATCAACCTTCCATGTGGAACCTTGTCAAATGCCTTACTGAAGTCCATATAGACAACATCCACAGCCTTGCCCTTATCAATTTCCCTGGTAACCTCTTCAAAAAATTCAAGAAGATTAGTCAAACATGACCTTCCAGGCACAAATCCATGTTGACTGTTTCTAATCAGGCCTTGATTATCCAAATAATTATATATATTGTCCCTAAGTATCTTTTCCATTAATTTTCCCACCACAGACGTCAAACTAATAGGTCTATAATTGCTAGGTTTACTTTTAGAACCTTTTTTAAACAAAGGCACAACATGCGCAATGCGCCAATCTTCCGGCACCATCCCTGTTTCTAATGACGTTTGAAATATTTCCGTCATAGGGGAAGGAAGAAGTATACAATGAAGGGACAATAGGTGGAGCAGCGGTAGAGTTGCTGCCTTTAAACAACAGAAACCTGGGTTTGATCCTGACCACTGGTGCTATCTCTACAGAGTTTGTACGTTCTCCCCGTGACCTACGTGGGTTTTCTCCGGGATCTCCGGTTTCCTCCCACACTCGAAGAACGTACAGTTTTGTAGGTTAATTGGCTTGGTAAAATTGGAAATTGTCCCAAGTGTGTGTAGGCTAACGTTAGTGTGTGGGGATTAATGGTCGGCGCGGATTCGGTGGGCTATAGGGCCTGTTTCCGCACTGTATCTCTAAACTAAACTAAAACTAAAGTTGTTAAATGATACATTTGGGTCTTTGACAAAATATTATGTTACCACAATTTAGTTTTAAGCAGCACATGCAATACATGAAATAGCAGTGCAAATTAATGTAATGTAATTCACCTTTCGGACAGTAAATGGAGGTCATTTTGTCATTTAGAATGAAGTTTGGTGTGAAGTGAATGTACCGTCCCTTCTCGCCACACCCGCCATACTGCAGGGTGTATGGAGTATCTCCTTGTTTAAGGTATGGTTCAGCAATGATTACACTCGCCTAGGAATTGCACATTCCTGGGTGAAAGTCATAGAAAACATGGAAACATAGAAAATAGGTGCAGGTGGAGGCCATTTGGCCCTTCGAGCTAGCCCCGCCATTCATTGAGATCATGGCTGATCATCTACAGTCAGCAACCCGTGCCTGCCTTATCCCCATATCACTTGATTCCGCTAGCCCCTAGAGCTCTGTCTAGGGGCTGTCCCACTTAGCCGATTTTCTTGGCGACTGCCGGCGACTATCAAAGTTGTAGCAGTTCGCCGAAATTTTTTTTTACCCGACGACAATGACCACGACAATGCCGAGTCAGGTCGAGATTACACCGTCTTCGGAAACATCGCAAAATTCCCACACTGTCAATGCTTCTCCAGCGTCCTGATTTTCGCTGAAATCACTGACAAGTCGGTAAGTACTTGAGAGTTTTGAACTATAACACCTTGTATAGTGGTGTTAAAGTTCAAACATACTATGTATGCATAGTATACCAAGCTTCACTGTAACAAGGTATAAACTGGATTTACTTCCAGTTTACTAATAGCTGTATTAAAAAAAAATGAAAAAAAGTGGTTATGTGGATTTTTGTGAAAAATGTGTGGGCATTCTTTGAAAATGTAAGGGGGATGCATATCTGGTTTCTGGGTTGCATATCTGGGTTTGGAGCCCACTTTAAATATAATGGCTGATGGCCATAAACATCGCGAAAATTCCCACGCTTACCTGACCGTCAAACTGTCGCCTCCAATCTACCTGTCAAATGTCCTGACGGTAACTAAATTGGCTAAACACAAGCATTTTATGGTATTTTGAAATTACTTTACTTATTTTAATATTATGTGCTTCTAAATGCATCTGCGACAACCTAACAAACCTGGGGACAGCATGCGACAGTGCCCGCAATAAGCAACGATACCTGCCGACAAGCCAGCTGTCGCTAAGAACTTTCAAACCGAATGATTTCTCAGCAACGTGCCGAGATCCACTACGATTTTTGGAAGACTCCTCACGATCATGCCCGCGACACCACGGTAAACTGTTGGCGACAGCTTAGTCGCCGGCAGTCGCCTTAAAATCGCCTAAGTGAGACAAGCCCTTTCTCTCTTTTAAATTAATCCAGTGAAATGGCCTCTACTGCCTTCTGTGGCAGTGAATTCCACAAATTCACAACTCTCTGGGTGAAAAGATTTTTTCTCATCTCAGTTTAAAATGGCCTCCCCTTTATTCTTAGACTGTGGCCCTTGGTTCTGGAAGTCCCTCCATACAAACAGAAAACACTGCCAAGAGGGGAACTCAAGAGCATTTAATTGTCAGTTGTACTGAAACATAAATAAAACAAAAACAATATTCGTACAAAACAAAGCAAACGGGGAACCAGGACAGTTCATAGTTTGTTGCTTTTGGCTTATTTTGTGAATTTCTTACTACCTTGCTGCCAAGTCCTTAACAATTGATTAAAGCGCTTCTCTACTGTTGGATTGGTATATGGTTTCCTGTTTTCTCGAGCCCTCTTTTGAATAGCAGGTTCATGTCTGCTACCATGCAAATAATGAAAGATATTTTATAATTTTTGGAACACTCCCACACTCTTTACACCCATCGCTTTGTGAAACATGGTGGGACAGTCAACCCCTAACTTTTAGTTGTGATTTTCAATGGGCTTTAGATCTGCAATCATATCATTGAAGCTTGAAGAGCTGAATAGCCTACACGTGCTCCTACGTCGCGTCGTGAATACACATGCTGCAGCAGTGCAAGGTTTTTCAAAATAATTTACCTTTTGGACCATAAACTGAGGTCATTTTATCGTTTAGAATGAACTTTGGGGTGAAATGAATGTACCGGCCCATCTCGCCACATCCGCCATACTGCAGGGTGTACGGTGCATCTTTATGTTTAAGGTATGGTTCAGCAATGATCACATCAGCCTATGAAAGAAAATTGAATGTTTCCATGGGAAAATCATTGCACATTAAAAAAAGCACTGCCAAGAGCAGAATTGTAGATGGACTAGGTCTGAGACTTTTGTACAAAAATGCCAACATTTTCAGAAATGTCTGCCTTGCTCCTCTTTCCATTCATCATTGCTCTGATTCACCTTTCCCCTAACATTCCACCTCTCAATATTTATGGATCTTAGAACTAACTCTCACATACTGCTGGACATCTTTCTTCTTTTTCATTGCCCCTGAGGATCCATATTTCCCTGTGCTGCCCCTTGTTTCTCCGATGTCAAAATTCTACAGATTCTGTTCAAGGACCAACTTCCAGCTAACACCACAAGATCTGGAACATGATATTGGTGCAATCAGGGACATCTGGGTGAGCGAAGGGCAGGACTGGCAGCTGAATGTTCTCGGTTGTAAAGTTTCACTCGTGTCAGAAGCCTCTGCGGAACAGGCGGGGAGGCGCATTGCTGATCGGGGAAGCAATTTTGCAATACTCAGTGGACTCTTGGAGGGATCAGCCAATTAAACGATACCCGTAGAATTTTGGAATAAGAAAGGGACAGTCATTTAGATTATACTTTGATCAGAGGAGAGGTTATATTGTAGGCACCCGCGGCAGTCAATAGGACATGGTATGTAGGCAAATCTTAGAAGGGTGTAAAAGCAATAGAGTTACAGTAGCAGGAGATTTTAACTTTCCCAATATTGACTTGGATTGATGCGATTAATGATGTGGCTGTGGATTAGATGGGAGGGAGTTGTTAAAATGCATTCAAGGTGGTTTCCTGTAGCAGTATGTTGAGATCTCTACTATGGAGGGGACTGCACTTTATTTTATCTGAGGGACAGAGGTCAAAAAAGTGATTGACATGTCTGTGGAGAAACCCTTTGGGAACAGCGACCATACAATGCTCTGTAAATTTCAAGATGGCCGTGGAAAATGATTAAGTAGTTCATCAGCTTAGGGCCTTAAGCGGATTTTTAATGTATAAGACAGGTCCTGGACGAGGTAAACTGGGAGTAGCTACTCTGGGGAAAACAATATCTGACAAATGGGAGGTACTGCATTTAAGAGCGAGATAATAAGAGTTCAGACCCAGATCCACGAAAACGCGAAAGGCAAACCTGTTTAAAATGTTAATGAAGATTTGATCAGGGAAAAGAAAGAAGCATATGTCAGGCAGAGTTATCGAATGAGTCCTCGAAATCCATAGGGGATATAGGAAAAAACATAAGTTCGAGGCCAAAAGGGTCCTGGAGTAACCTCAACATGTAGGATTAACGAGAGTCCTAAAACCTTTATAATGTAGAAGAAGCAAGGGAGTATTCAAGGAAGGAATAACTCCCGCCAAGGATCAGATGGGATCATAGGCATGGAGCCAGGGGATCTAAGTGATAAGAAGTGAGTACTTCTCAACAGTTTTCACCAGGAAGAAAGATATGAAGGCTGGAGAGTTGTGGGGTTTGGTACACTGATATTTTGGAGCTCCGTACCAGGAAGGAGGAAGTAGTAGAAATATTGGAGCTCAATGGGTGGTAGAAAAATCCCCAGGGCCGATGCCATTTATTACAGGATGCTAAGGGACGAAATTGCTGGCACTCTGACAGAGATTTTTGTATCACAGGTGAGGTGCCAGAAGATTGGAGGACAGCCAATGTTGTCCCCTTATTTTAAAAGGGTGGAAAGGATAAGCCTGGAAACTACAGGACAGTAAGCCTTACACCAGTGGTAGGGAAGTTGTTGGAGAACGTTTTGAGGAATATAATTCATTATCACTTGGAAAGACGGGTTGATTAAGAGGGGTCAACATCGTAATATGTTGAAGAGGTCATGTCTAGTGAATCTGATCGAGTTTTTTGAGGAAGTAAATTGGAAAATTGATGAAAGCAGAATGGTAGAAGTGGTTAACATGGACTTTAGTAAAGGTTTTGTCAAGATTTCACATGGTAGGCCATCCAGAAGGTTAAGTCACAAAGAATCATTATATCATTGTAATGTTATATTATAATGTTACTATAATATCATTATCGTTATATCATATTATAATAATATTATATAATTATAATGAGTTATATCATTAGTGACAGATTTCAGTGAAAACACCCATCCACTACTGCACTTACCCAGCCAATTATGGATCCATTTTGTTAGAGTAGTGGTGGATGGGTGTTTTCTCTGAAATCTGTAACTAATGTTACTCCCCAGGGATCAGTGCTGGGAACTTTGTTGTTTATTATATGTATAAATTACTTGGATGAGAATGTAGTTGGTATTATTTGTAAGTTTGCTGATGACACAATAATTGGAAAGCCATAAATAGTGAGGTTATCTGCAGATCATAGATCAGCTGAAAAGTTGTCCAAAGAAGTAGTAGATAGGTGTGATGTCAAATGCTGGTAGGACATATTAAGTAAATAGCAGAGATATTGGGAGTGTTAATGTACTGAGAAACTTTGGCATGCAAACCCATAGCTCTCTGAAAGTAACAGCACAAGTGGATAGTGTAGTGAAAAAGCCACTTGTTATGCTTGCATTGCTAAGCATTGAGTTATGCCTATAGAATTATGCTAGGCATTGAGTGTGAAAGCTGGGACATCATGTTGCACTTATATGTTGCATGTGATTTTTTTCCATATCATATCTCCGTGCACACTAAGGTCTAACATCGAGGAGCTGGAGGCCTTTGCTGGAGGCTGACATGGGGAGCTCTAGCCGCAGGAGCCTGCAGACTTAACATCATGGAACTCGCAATCCCTTTGCCAGGGATCGACCTCTACGCTCCAACCGTGGAAACCTGCGGACTTTAACATCGTGGAGCTCGCGGTCTCTGGTTAGAGACCGACTTCGGGAGCGCCAAACCGCAGGAGGTTCGATCGCCCCAATGTAGGGGCTTCGATCGCCCTGACGCAGGGCTTCGATCACCCTGTTGCGGGTGCTTCGACCGCCGTCTGCAGGGGCCTCGATTACCCCGACTGCAGATGTTTTGACTGCCCCGACCGCGGTAGAAAAATGAGGGAAGATGGTTATACTTTATTGCCTTCCATCATAGTGAGGAATGTGGGGAATCCGCTGTGGTGGATGTGAACTTTTATGGAGTTGTGTGTCTTGTTGCTTTTTTTAAGTATGGCTGTATGGTTATTCGCATATCACTGTACCTTAATTGGTACACGTGACAATAAAGGACCTTTGAAACGTTTAGTTTGTACATTTATGGTCACCAGACTACAGGTCAGATACAGTAGCTATAAAGAGAGGTGCACCAGAGATTTACCAGGATGTAACCTAGAATGGAGGGTTGTAGTTATAAAGGTGATTAAAGAGCCTGGGTTTATTTTCATTGGAACATAGGAAGCTGCGGAAAAACCTTCCAAAAGTTTATAAAATTGTGAGTGACATAAATAGTCAGAATTTTTTTCTCAAAGAAAGGAGAGTCTAGAACAGAGGTGTCAAACCTGCAAAGTCGGCCAAGTAGGTCGGCTATGGGGATAGATGTGCTGGCTCCAGCTGGGCTGGAGTTCCAGAGCCCCGGCCGCAGGTTGCAAATTCAACCCACTGATCGACCGTGGAAGTCCCAAAGAGGTCGAGATTAGCTGCCTTGCCCAGCCTAGGTGCCACATTTTCGGAGAGATTTCCAGTGCGGGGGGATTTCAAGTCGGAACCCTGGTTGAGAAACGCTGCTCTACACTCTACATGCAGCAGGCAGCAGAGAGAACGGTGGGAGAGAGAGAGCGGCTGCTGTACAGATACATAATAAATGGTCGTGAATATACTTTTTTTCCCCAAATCATCCCGCGGGCCGGATTGGACCCCTTTGTGGGCCAGATGCGGCCCGCAGGCCGGTAGTTTGACACCCCTGGTCTAGAACTAGAGCGTACCGATTACAATTGAGAGGGAAGAAATTTAAAAGACATATGAGTGGTGATGAATATCTAGAGCAAGCCTCCAGAGGAGGTGGTAGGAGGCAGATACAATTGTGCCATTGAAAAGACATTTGGACAGGTACTTGGATAGAAAAGACATAAAGGGATATGGATTGAATACAGGCAAACTGGATTAGCGTTGGTAATCATTACAATCGGCATGGACGACGTGCGCTAAAAGGGCCTGTTTCTGTGCTGTACAACTCTCTGACTAAGACCTTGCTTTCACAGTATTGCATCCAATACTCCACAATTTCAAAGCTGCCAGACACAAAATGCCTCCACTTGCCCGGCACCTCTCTTTTCATAATATGCACACATGTTTGAATCTTGTCGGCACTGTTCTCAAAACCAATTAAGTTCCAGATTTCCACCAATACTGTTACTCGCGGTTTGCTGTCACTTGGCCCCAGCTCCCTTGTTCTGTCAAACCCTGCACAGGTCACTACTAAAACACAGGAATCATATCTTAATATCCATTTCCAAATGCTATCAAGCCATCGGCACCCATGACATTCCCGACAGAGTCCAGAATAATCTAATGCCATTAAAGAGCTGGAACCCAATTACAGTTTCTGAATCCCTCAGTCCAGTTGGCAAATCGTGTGCATCAGGGTTTTGGACAGATAAGAGGAAAATAAAAGAACATATACAATTGAAGGGACTGGGTTACTATTTCAAGGAAAATACAACAGGGTTGTGCAATTCAGCTTCCAAAGCACTAGCAAAAGTTTCAGAATTTACCTTTTTCAAACAACCAAGACCAGAATATTATACAGTCATACAGTGTAAGTACGGATCCTTCGGCTCCCTGAATTTGCACTGACCATCAAACTCCATTTACTCTAATTTTACACTAACCCCATTCATTGCCAGGTATAAATTCCATCGTTTATTGCCAGTGGAGCAATTCGTAGCTGAGAGAGACTGTTAACCGATAGAGTGATCGTACATGTAAGAAAATTCTTGGAAACTGCTGCTTTGGCACATAACCCATATCGGATAGGTGATGTTTCAAGTCGAGACCCTTCTACAGACTGCGAATTCACCTTCATTCTTCTGTGAATGGAGGTTTTTAGGATAGGTTCCACTGGTGCAAAGCTATTAATAATAGTTTCATTCTTTCACTCCTCTATTCTTACCTTCTCGTATGATTCATGAGTTCGATTTTGATTTTGAACCAGGCTCGAATTCAGTGCCCAGGAAGCAGGCACCAGGATTTTTACATCTGAGAAGTAAAGTTGATGTTTAGTTGCTTGGTAGAGGTACTTCGATGCTTCAGTCACCATTTCCTGCAAAGCAAACTCAGAATTAGAAGATAATTCCTGGCTTTTTATCACCTGGAGAGGTGAAAAAAGAACATAAAATTACGCTTTTAACTTTCTATAAATCCGATACTCAGTGTAGTAACACACAATATAAATAACATCTGATGAACAAAAACAATGGAAATAAGATCATTTCAAACATTATCTCACCTGAATGCTTTCAATAAGCTTGTCATTATATTGGATACTGGGATTTATTGCAAATACAATGTCTTGGTATCCATTATTAACCAGTGTAACCCTGGAACATTTTATAACGCAAATAGACAGGAGGTAGCAGAACACCAAACTTGGTATTTGCATGGTTGTTGCACTGAAGTATTTTCTGCTTGAGCAAACTTCCTGCAACATTAGAGGAGGAGGTTATACTGACACTGAGGAAATAATATAACATTGGACGAGAAGTTACAGCAATTTCCATATACGCAGGAGTTTACAATAATTAATATGAAAATGAGATGCTCTGGAAAGAAAACTGAAATAACCAGGTGGCCAAGAGCAACAACAAATTTCAACACCACAACTCTGCCACTTAGATGTTATAAAGTGCTGAATTGTTTGCTAAATAACAACTGATAGGATCTTGACCATGATTTCAATCTTTCAAAGAATAAATCAGGGAAGGTAGTGCATCTGTGGCTAACAAGGGAGATTAGGGATAGTATCAAAACAAAAGATGAAGCGTACAAATTAGCAAGAAAAAGCAGCCTACCAGAGGACTGGGAGAAATTCAGAGTCCAGCAGAGGAGGACAAAGGGCTTAATTAGGAAAGGGAAAATAGATTATGAAAGAAAACTGGCAGGGAACATAAAAACTGACTGCAAAAGCTTTTATATATATGTGAAGAGAAAAAGATTAGTTAAAACAAATGTAGGTCCCTTGCAGTCAGAAACAGGTGAATTGATCATGGGGAACAAAGACATGGCAGACCAATTGAATAAATACTTTGGTTCTGTCTTCACTAAGGAAGACATAAATAATCTGCCGGAAATAGCAGGGGACTGGGGGTCAAATGAGATGGAGGAACTGAGTGAAATCCAGGTTAGTCGGGAAGTGGTGTTAGGTAAATTGAATGGATTAAAGGCCGATAAATCCCCAGGGCCAGATAGGCTGCATCCCAGAGTGCTTAAGGAGGTAGCCCCAGAAATAGTGGATGCATTAGTGATAATTTTTCAAAACACTTTGGATTCTGGAGTAGTTCCTGAGGATTGGAGGGTAGCTAATGTAACCCCACTTTTCAAAAAGGGAGGGAGAGAGAAAACGGGGAATTACAGACCAGTTAGTCTAACATCGGTAGAGGGGAAAATGCTAGAGTCAGTTATTAAAGATGGGATAGCAGCACATTTGGAAAGTGGTGAAATCATTGGACAAAGTCAGCATGGATTTATGAAAGGTAAATCATGTCTGACGAATCTTATAGAATTTTTCGAGGATGTAACTAGTAGAGTGGATAAGGGAGAACCAGTGGATGTGTTATATCTGGACTTCCAGAAGGCTTTCGACAAGGTCCCACATAAGAGATTAGTATGCAAACCTAAAGCACATGGTATTGTGGGTTCAGTATTGATGTGGATAGAGAACTGGCTGGCAGACAGGAAGCAAAGAGTAGGAATAAACGGGTCCTTTTCAGAATGGCAGGCAGTGACTAGTGGGGTACCGCAAGGCTCAGTGCTGGGACCCCAGCTTTTTACAATATATATAATTCATTTGGACGAGGGAATTGAATGCAACATCTCCAAGTTTGCGGATGACACAAAGCTGGGAGGCAGTGTTAGCTGTGAGGAGGATGCTAGGAGGCTGCAACGTGACTTGGATAGGTTAGGTGAGTGGGCAAAGGCATGGCAGATGCAGTATAATGTGGATAAATGTGAGGTTATCCACTTTGGTGGCAAGAACAGGAAAGCAGACTATTATCTGTACGGTGGCCGATTAGGAGAAGGGGAGATGCAACGAGACCTGGGTGTCGTGGTACACCAGTCATTGAAAGTAGGCATGCAGGTACAGCAGGCAGTGTAGAAAGCGAATGGTATGTTGGCATTCATAGCGAGGGGATTTGAGTATAGGAGCAGGGAGGTTCTGCTGCAGTTGTACAGGGCATTGGTGAGACCACACCTGGAGTATTGCATACAGTTTTGGTCTCCTAATCTGAGGAAATACATTCTTGCCATAGAGGGAGTACAGAGAAGGTTCACCAGATTGATTCCTGGGATGGCAGGACTTTCATATGAAGAAAGACTGGATAGACTCGGCTTGTACTTGCTGGAATTTCCCTGACGGGGGATCTTATAGAAACTTACAAAATTCTTAAGGGGTTGGACAGGCTAGATGCAGGAAGATTGTTCCCGATGTTGGGGAAGTCCAGAACAAGGGGTCACAGTTTAAGGATAAGGGGGAAGTCTTTTAGGACCGAGATGAGAAAGTTTTTTTTCACACAGAGTGTGGTGAATCTGTGGAATTCTCTGCCACAGAAGGTAGTTGAGGCCAGTTCATTGGCTATATTTAAGAGGGAGTTAGATGTGGCCCTTGTGGCTAAAGGGATCAGGGGGTATGGAGAGAAGGCAGGTACGGGATACTGAGTTGGATGATCAGCCATGATCATATTGAATGGCGGTGCAGGCTCGAAGGGCCGAATGGCCGAATGGCCTACTACCTATTTTCTATGTTTGCGCAAATCAGTTCCTCCCAGACTTGAGATATTTGTAGATCTTTCCCGAACATGCAATCTAAATGGGAGAATGACCAAAAGGCCCACAGCGCAGGAGAGGATACTGGAAATGGGAAGTGGAGAAAGAAGGCTCTCAGTAGATGACTCTTTCCATGAAAGATTTTCCAGAAGCAATTTTCCCAACTGATAGCAAAGGAACAATGCATGAGGCAAAATATCACATTGAAAAGGCAACGCACTCTGCTTGTCAGCTGCTCTATGATAGTTCCTATCTCAGAATACTTTATGTATGATTGTTAAGGTTGCTGAGGCCATCATTTAGGTTAGAATTTATGTTTGTGAGCAGTGGGACCATTGGTTTGCGTATTATTTATTCCTACACCCAAATTTCCAGAGCAACTTTGATTTTGATCAAAGTGCTTGGTAAAATACAGTGCGATAAATATCACAGTAAACTTGACGTGACTTAACTTGACATGTCTAGACGGTTAATATCTAATTAGAAACCCTTCACACTGCCTTGGCAAGGCCAGCAGCATAATTAGGGACAAGTCACGTTAATTAGAAAGAATGTGTGACGTTTCGGGTCGAGACCCTTCTTCAGACAAGAAGGGTTTTGACCCGAAACGTCACCTATTCCTCTCTCCAGAGATGCTGCCTGTCCTGCTGAGTTACCCCATCATTTTGATTCTACCATAAACAATGTGATTGATTGCAGATAACCTCTCTAATAATTCGTCAGCACTCTCTCAGTATTGCATAAAATGCTAACCCTGACGACTGTTTTCAACATTTGACATTAAGGTTAGGCTCTTTAGCCAATTGAGGCTGCACCAAGCATCAACACTTGTTTCACACTAGCCCTACGAAAATCCTATTTTTTTTCTCCCAACATTCTCTTGCATTTTCCCTGGATTCTATCAATCCCCAAAACAATAAGGGTAATATGTAGTAGCCAATTAAGCTATCAACCTGCGTATCTTTGGGATGTGGGAGAAAACTGGTGCACCAGGAGGAAGCCAAGTTGACCAAAGAATAGAATGAGCAAACTTTACACAAATAGCACTCAAGGTGGGGGATTGAACTCTGGTCTTTGGTGCTGTTTTACTAGCTGTGCTCAGATCCCAATGTTCCATCTTATTGACTTCATTGTCCTAGGAAGATATTAATGTCAACAGTAGGGAAAAGTTCGGATCTATGATGAATGTTGCAACAACAGAGCGTCTAAAAATAGTAAAATGATTAATTAGTCAGTGTACAGTTATGGCATAGCAGTAATTTTTGACTAATCTGCAGCAGTTCTTTAAGAATGCAACCATGATAACCTTGGAGTCCTATAGCATAGAAACAAGCCATTTGGCCCAACCAAACCAAGATGCCCCATGTTCACCAGTCCCATTTGCCACATTTGGCCCATATCCCTCTATTCCTTTAAACCTTTCCTATCCAGTATTCCAAAGCCTTCATCACTACCTCACTACCTGTATCCACTTTTAGGCAACTATGTGTGGGTACTCCTCGATTTATCTGCTCTACAATGCTGCTCAGAGCTCTATCAATCACTGTGAAGATCCTGTCCTGGTTCGACTTCCCAAAATGAAACGCATCTCACTTATTTGAATTAAACACAATTAGCCATTTGTTACCCCACTTGCCAAATTGCCAAACCTACCCCCCCCCCCCACCCACATCAGTTTGCCTCTAGGAGACTTTCAGTCCGAAGGGTTCCAGTCCAAAACTACATCTGTCTATTTCCCCCCACAGATGTCGCCTGTTGAGTCACCTCCAGTGATTAGATTTGTACTCAAAATGTCAACATCAGGAGTCACCATGTTTCTCGGAACTGTTTGGCTTGAGAACTGTTTGTTTCAAGCAATTGTTCTGCTGGAGAACTATTTGTTTCCTGGAACAACTGAGTGCGTTGCCTTTTGAACTGTAGTCTTGAGGACTGCAAATACTTTGACATCGCAGTGCTCAAAGCAGATTTGAGATGTGAAAGGAAACAGGAGGACTGGGGAGAAACACACCAGCCAACCGAAAACTTGAAAATTCCACATGGACGGAAATCCAAGGTTAGGATCAAACCTGGGTTACTGGAGCGGTGCTGGTGTTCAATAAACCTTTCAAATTCACATATTTACTCGAATCTAATCGAAATTTGGTTATAAATTGGATTAACGTTCCCATGGATGTTACACAGTATAATCCTCTTTTTAATCTTATGGTTATTTGCAATTAGATCCTTGGGTAGCTAGCTGTATCTGACTGGTAAACAAATAATGTATTTTTTCAACAGAGTTGAAGTTCTAGAAATTTCTAGAAACACTGAAGTCAGAAGTGCAGGTAGAAGTATCAGCTATTATATAGAGAACAGAGAGTGTGTAGGATAGTGTTATCCTATACCGAGGTACAGTGAAAAGCTTTTGTTCCGTGTTAACCAGTCAGCGGAAAGACAATACATGATTACAATCGAGCCATTCACAGTGTACAGATTCATGATCATGGAATAATGTTCCGTGCAAGATAAAGCCAGTAAAGTCCAATCAAAGATGGTCCGAGGGTCACCAATGAGGTAGGGTAGGTTGTGGTAGGATGGTTCAGTTGGCTGATAACAGCTGGGAAGAAACTGTTCCTAAATCTGCAGGTGTGCATTTTCATACTTCTGTACCTTTTGCCCGATGGGAGAGGGGAGAAGTGGGAGTGGCCATGGTGCGACTCGTCCTTTTTATGCTGCAGAGTGTGTGTAGGATATAGTGAGGAGAGTTTGTTTAGCAAATGCTAGATTATCTCAACCCCATTGTGAACATTGGGTTTTGTCTAAGAAACTGATGCGCTTCAATGCTGAGAAGTATATTCTGCACTCTGTATCCTCCCCTCTGCTCTATCTATTGTACATGAGTTTGAGCTGATTGTATCTATGTATGGTATGTCTGATCTGTTTGGATAACATGCAAAACAAACCTTTTCACTGTACTTCAGTACACAAGACAATAATAATAAATCTAAACCTAAGTACAATAAATAGTTTAGAATTCCACAGTAACCCTCCCCATTGTTGATCAGACTGTATTGCCATACCTCTGATTATTTAGTAGTTTATCTTTCAATATCTGAATATCAGTGGGCACCAGTTGCAACTTTTTTGCAGTGGAATTAAAGCACAAAGGTTAAGTGGGATTCTTCCCGAAAAAGAACAAACCCAAAATCAAGACAGCACTGTGTGTTTAAAATGAAGTTCTGTGATTCTTGGCCAAAACAGCAAGCTCTAAATAGCAGAGGGTAACGGGGAGACACAGAGGTTTCACAAGAGCAAATACATGAATGATGTAATGTTATCTTTCTATTCAATCAACACTTAATCCATTTCCATTTCTAAAGGTTGATATCCCATACACGGGCACAGTACTGAAGATGGTGTCTCAACTAGCAGTTGACCATAATTTTAAAACCACGGCTTTTATTCTGTACTCCAGGCTCCTGTTTTATAAATTAAGGCATCTGCATATTTGTCATATTATCTATGAGATACGAATAAGTGACAAATTGATGTTGCTACAGGACAGGTTTTCCGGAGCTAATCTTGTTAATTTGACAAATTTGAAACCACAGCCATTTGGCTCCAAGGAAACATTTACAATTGTCGCTGAAAATACAGAACTGAACAGATTTTTTCCACAGTGCATCTGTAGAACTTGGTAAGGGCCATTGGGGACATGCCACATTTCCTTAGGCTTCTGTTGAAGTAGAGGTGTTGATGTGCATTATTAGCCGAACATTAACATGTTTGGGCTACAACAAATGATTGGTGATGTTTACACCTAGGCATGAACCTTGTGATCATCTCCACTTCAGCACCATTGGTTTTGATTGAAAGATACAGCGTGGAAACAGGCCTTTCGGCCCACCAAGCCCCTGCCAAAGAGCCTGATTCCACACTGTATCTTTCAATCAATCACCCGTTCACACTAATTCTGTTTTCCCACTTTCATATCTTCTACATATGCACTAGCGGGAAATTTACAGCAGCCAATTAAGCTATAGGTAAACCCACATGTCATTGGGACGTGGGAGGAAATAGGAGTCTCTGGCGCTGCGAAGTAGTGGCTCTACCAGCTGTGCCACTGTGCCTCCCTAAAATGGTGAACAATATAGCGGCGGCCACTAATGTCTCCACATTGCTTCCCCATATATGTATCACCATTCTTCACAATTCCATCTTCACTAAAGCCATCCCTCACTATTTTGTTCTCTTGCAAACTCTTTCCAAATTGATTTACCCCTCTTAATTATAGCTTATGGCGAGTCTGGAGGCTTGTTCTTTGTTGAAGAAGTTTATTGCGACAGCAACATTCGATTACAAAGTATAACGAACGAGATTACAGACAACCATTAATTCTAACTGTTCACTTCGAAGAAATCTCCTAACTGACTGGTTTTGGGCGCCAAAACCACACGTGATGACGCTGTCCAATCAGCGGGCTTAACTCCCTGGACCAATTCCTACGGTTGCACCCACACGTGACCTTGCTGGCCAATCTGAGGGTTCGACTCCCAGGACCAATCTCTATGGTCGCTACATGACCCCCCCCCCCAGAACCCGAGGTACGGAACCTAGCAGGGAGCCGGATTTCACGACCAGAACGAGTAAGGAGAGGGGCTGCCGGAACCACAGGAGCAGGGGGTCCCGGATCGGGTGGAACTGCAGGAGGACGGCCCCGCCGAGGCGGTTGGCCGACCAGGACAGGGCGGTCCTGACCCAAGTGCGCAGGTTTGAGCCTGGACACCGAGACGAGCTCACTCCTACCGCCCACATCCAAGGTGAAGGTGACCGTCCCTTTACGCAACACGCGGAACGGGCCTTCATAGACCCTCTGCAACGGGGAACGATGGGCATCCCTACGCAGAAACACAAACTCACAGTCCTTCAAGGCAGGCGGTTCATGTACCATGAAACACCCATGACGCGAAGTAGGAACCGAAGCCAGGGAACCCACGCGTGCCCGGAGTGATGCCAAAACTGACGGAACCAAAGGCTGCTGACCAGGGGACTCCGGTAGGAAATCCCCGGGCACTCAAAGTGGCGAGCCATATACTAGTTCCGCGGGCGAAGCACCGAGATCCTGCTTAGGAGCGGTCCAGATGCCCAAAAGGACACAGGGAAGTTGGTCTACCCAGTCCGGGCCTTCCAGCCATGCACTGAGGGCCGCCTTAAGTTGCCGGTGAAACCTCTCCATGAGCCCATTAGCCTGTGGGTGGTACGCCGTGGTGTGCTGCAACCGGGAGCCGTACAGCTCCGCCAGCGTGGCCCAGAGGGCAGAGGTGAACTGGGATCCCCTGTCTGTGGTAATGACGGACGGAACACCGAAACGGGCCACCCAATGGAGGGCCAGGGCCCGGGCACAAGAGGCAGCGGAGGTATCGGACAACGGGAAAGCCTCCGGCCACCGGGTGAATCGATCAACCACCGTGAGCAGATGAGTGTAGCCCCGGGACGAAGGTAAAGGTCCAACTAAATCAACATGAATATGGAAAAAACGGACCGCTGGAACCGCAAACTCTTGCACCGGGGGTTAAACATGGCGGTGAACTTTAGCGGTCTGGCAGGGAACGCAGGAACGTGCCCAAGCGGCTACCTGCTTTCGCAGGCCTTGCCACACAAACCGAGCGGCCACTAAGGCAGAGGTGGAGCGGATGGACGGGTGCGCCAGCCCGTGAATGGCATCAAACACCCGGCGCTGGAGGGAGGCCGGCACCACCGGCCTGGGGCGGGGAAGGGAAACATCACACCAGCTTTTGTACCCGCAGGCCCGCAGGCCACCTGAGCCAACTTCAACCCCGAAGTGGCAGACTGGTATGCCGAGGCGGTGTCTGCCAGGAGCTGTGCCTCCGCAAGCTCCTGGGGATCCACCTCGCAGTCCACCGCTGAAATGGGGGAAACAGCTGGCCGTGACAGGGCGTCAGCAATGGCATTAAGCTTACCCGCGACATGACGGACATCGGTAGTAAACTCAGAGATGGCAGTCAGGTGCCGCTGCTGGCGGGCCGACCATGGGTCGGACAATTTGGGAAAAGCAAAAGTCAACGGTTTGTGGTCCGTAAAGGCCACAAACGGGCGGCCTTCTAGGAAATACCTAAAGTGACGGACAGCTAAATAGAGAGCCAGAAGCTCTTGGTCAAAGGCGCTATACTTCAGCTCAGCCGCACTCAGCTGTCGGCTGAAAAACGGCAAGGGCTGCCAAAGGCCACCCACCTGCTGTTCCAAAACCCCTCCCACAGCTACGTCCGATGCATCGACCGTCAGGGCCATGGGGGCGGAGGCGCTCGGGTGGACGAGCATGGTGGCGTCTGCCAGAGCCGCTTTAGATGCCACAAAGGCCGTCTCGGCGGCCGCGGACCATTCTAACTCCACAGGTTTGCCCGCGAGGCACTGGAAGAGCAGGCGCATGACCCGTGCTGCTGCCGGGACGAACCTATGGTAAAGGTTCACCATGCCCACGAACTCCTGCAACCCCTTCACTGTGGTGGGCCGTGGGAATGCACGGATAGCCTCCACCTTCTCGGGCAAAGGGGTGGCGCCGGCAGGGGTGATTCGGTGTCCTAAGAAATCAAGAGAATGGAGGCCAAATTGACACTTGGAGGGTTGGATGATGAGCCCGTGGTCTTTGAGCCGCCGGAATAAGGTCCGCAAGTGGACCAGGTGTTCCTGCTCCGAGGGGCTGGCGACCAGGATATCATCTAAATAAATGAAAACAAAAGGCAAATCTCGACCAACACGGTCCATGAGTCGCTGAAAAGCCTGTGCCGCGTTCTTTAAACCGAAAGGCATACGCAACCATTCAAACAACCCGAACGGAGTGATCGTGGCAGTCTTTGGTATGTCCTCCGGGCGCACAGGGATCTGGTGGTAGCCCCGCACCAAATCGATCTTGGAGAAAACCACAGCACCTTCCAGCCCAGACGAGAAGTCTTGGAGGTGCGGTATGGGGTAGCGGTCGGCAGTGGTGACGGCATTGAGGCGCCGGTAATCGCCGCATGGTCTCCACCCCCCAGATGCTTTGGAGACCATATGCAACGGCGAGGCCCACGGGCTGTCGGACTGACGGACAATGCCCATTTCTTCCATCTTCCGGAATTCTGCCCGCGCCACCACCAGTTTGTCGGGCGATAACCTCCTGGCCCTAGCGAAGACGGGGGGTCCCTCGGTGCGGATGTGGTGGACTACGCCGTGCCGGGCAGAAGGGGCGTCGAACCGCTGAACGAGCAGCTCTGGAAACTCCGCCAGGACTGCAGCATACGGGTCGGGGGTCGCGACGACAGCCTGGACAGTCGGTCTGGGCGGGGTGGCGGCCGTTGGAGCGGCGGGCTCATCGCTGCTGGCGGAGGGTCGAAGGCCGTTACCGCGGACATCGGGGACTAGTGAAAAGGCCCAGAGGAAATCTGCGCCCAGGATCGCCTGACCGACTTCCGCGATAATGAATGGCCATTCGTACGTGCGGGTGCCGAAAGCCAGGGACATTGTCCGCGTACCGTACGTGCGGATGGGGCTGCCGTTAACCGCGATGAGGGTAGGCCCTGTCTTACCCGATCGGGTTTCGAGGTCGGTCGGCGGCACGATGCTGACTATGGCTCCTGTGTCAACCAAAAATTCCGTGTCCGTGAATCGATCTTGGACGTAGAGGCATCGGTTCTGGCCAATCGCAACCGCCTCTAGGCACAATCGGCCGAGGCATTTCCCGAGAAGGTGCAAGGTGAGCGGCAGTTGCGGGCTTCTCCACCCCATCGTAGATGGTAATAACACCAGCCGCGCTTGTGCGAATCCTTTTGGCAGGCATTTGGAGAAATGGCGGGAGACGCGGCGCCATCTTGATGCCGCTGTGTCCCGCCCGCTGATGCCGAGACCTTGTTGATCGAACTGTTTCTTTTTGATTTGGATGCCATGAGCGCATCAGCTTTTTCTGCATATGCCACGGGGTCCTTAAAAGAACAATCCGTGAGCATGAGCTTGACATCCTCGGGAAGCTGGTCTCTGAAAGCCTGCTCGAACATGAGGCAATCCGTGTGTTCACCTGCTAGCGCCAACATTTCGGCCATGAGGACGGACGGCAGCCGATCTCTGAGATCCGGTAGGTGCATAAGCCTCTTAGCTCGGTCATGCCTACTGAATCCGAAGGTTCGTAACAAGAGTACCTTCAGTGCCTCGTACTTGTCGTCTGCAGGAGGGTTGATGATGAAACGCATCACCCGCGCGGACGTCTCCGGCGGTAGAGCGCTGACGAGGTAATAGTACTTTGTCGTGTCCGTTGAGATGTTTCTTAGGTGAGACTGAGCTTCGGCATGGACAAACCAGGATTGCGGTTGATGTGCCCAAAACGGCGGAAGGTGAACGCTGACCGCGCTTAGCTGCGGTGTGCTGGGCGTAGGAACCAAAGACGAGGCGTCTTGTTCAGTCATGGTAGGTGATCGGCTGGATCACGTCGGGGTCACCAATATGGCGAGTCTGGAGGCTCGTTCTTTGTTGAAGAAGTTTATTGCGACAGCAACATTCGATTACAAAGTATAACGAACGAGATTACAGACAACCATTAATTCTAAATGTTCACTTCGAAGAAGTCTCCTAACTGACTGGTTTTGGGCGCCAAAACCACACGTGACGACGCTGTCCAATCAGTGGGCTCAACTCCCTGGACCAATGCCTACGGTCGCACCCACACGTGACCTTGCTGGCCAATCTGAGGGTTCGACTCCCAGGACCAATCTCTATGGTCGCTACAAGCTTAACATTTTGACCTAGTTTCATAAAATAATGCAGCGTGCAAACAGCCCTTTGGCCTAATTTATCCATGCCGACCAAGCAGCCCCATCAAAGCTAGTCCCATTTGCCCGTGTTTGGGCCATAACCCTCTGAACCCTTCCTAGCCATGTACGTGTCCAAGTGTCTTTTAAATGCTGTTGAAGTAACAGCCTTAACTACATCCTCCACATCCTCCGACAGCTCGTTGCATATACCCCCACCACACACTGAGTAAAAAGGTTGTCCCTCAGGTTCCTGTTGTATTAATCTATTGTATATCTGATCTGTTTTGATAGCATGCAAAGTAAAGCTTTTCACTGTACCTGGGTAACATGACATCAATAAACCTATATATTAAATCTTGAAGATAGACACAAAAAGCTGGAGTAACTCAGCGGGACAGGCAGCTCATCTCTGGAGAGAAGGAATCGGTGATGTTTCGGGTCGAGACCCTTTTTCAGACTGACGTTTCGGGTCGAGACCCTAACATTAAATCTTGCCCATCTCACCTTAAACCTATGCCCTCTGGTTCTTGGTTCCCTCCACCATGTGTAAAGACTGCATTCACCCTATTTATTCCATTAGCATAGGGAACCCTCTTCCTGACTTGACTTTGAGCAACTGATTTAATCGGCACGGTCTTCCCTGGAAGTTCACAAGAGGAATCACACAATCTATTTTTGCTGTGTCAGCAGACATTTTCAGGTTTCAGTGGTACTCTTAGAGCTGCGGCCCACCACACGGGCATTTGCTGGGTGCTGTTTCCACTTCTCTTGGATTGTTTTCAACCAGCAGCTTGGTTCATTGAAACCATTTCCTTTTCTAATTCGGAAGTGAGAGTGAAAGGGGCATTATGTGAACTGTTAGCATCTGCTGTGGCTGTTGCCTCCAAACCAACGTGTAGTCAACTTGCATCAGCTGTAAGGAGTGCCTCTTTGCAAATTGAGGAAAGCCTGATTTCAGAGCCTCGTCGCTTTAATTAAGGCGGGAATGGCTGCTTCTGCCTCCAGGCAGTAAACGTTTCCGGGCATATCGGCCATCGGTTACAATCACTTTCTGCACACAATTAAGTCAATAAGATGGAACATTGGGATCTGAGCACAAAACAGTGCACATATAACACACTACCTCGGCAAGGCCAGCAGCATCATCACGGATGAATCGGACCCTGGCATTTTCTATCGGGCAAAAGGTATAGAAGTGTGAAAATTAACATCTCCAGATTCAGGGACAGTTTCTTCCCAGCTGGTGACAGGCAACTGAATCATCCCACCACAACCAGAGAGCAGTGTTGAACTACTGTCTGCCTCATTGGTGACCCTGGGACAATCTTTGTTTCGACTTTAGTGGCTTTATCTTGCACTAAACGTTATTCCCTTTTGTCATGTATCTATACACTGTGAATGGCTCGATTGTAATCATTTATTGTCATTCCGCTGACTGGTTAGCATGCAACAAGAGCTTTTCACCGTACCTTGGTTAGCCTAAACCAAAACTGATATTTAGCAACTGAGCCACATCTCCAGCCAAAATTACTGAGAGAAATAGTAGTGATTGCAGAAGTGTTGCCTGTAGCTTTGCAAAAATCTGTAGATATATTGGTGGTGGGTGGAAGATTGCGGTATTGGTAGTCTTGCCTAAAGTCTGAAGGAGCCTATTTTTTAACGTTCTAATTCAAAGAAGGTTGCATGTATAAATCCAGCAGCTATAGACCATTCAGGTTAATCTCAGTGGTGACGGTATTTCTGGAAACAATAATTATCGTTACTATTACAATATTTTAAAACCATTTGGACAGGTACATGGATAGGAAAGATTTAGAGGGATATGGGCCAAATGTGGGTGGGTGGAACTAGTGTAGATGGGGCATCTTGGTAGGTAGACATGGACAAGCTGGCCTGAACGGCCTATTTCCGTGCTCTATGACTTCATGACTTGGACACAGCATCGATTTGTTAAAGGCAGAATGAGTTTATATAAACTGAAGGAGTTTTATGATGGGGTAAAACAGAGAGACAGTGAGGAACTTCACTGGGTGGCGCTCGCAATAGCTGCATCGCCAACAGTTTGTCTTGTCCTTTTCCTTTTTTGTTTTTAAGAATGTGTTAAATGTATGTTGTAGTGTTCTTTAGATTGCTTTATGTTGGGGATGGTGGGGGAGGGTTAGTGGAAACTTTTAAAAATCTCTTACCTCGACAGAGATGCGACTTTTTCCGTATCGTATCTCCGTCCGCTCTGCGGCCTAACATCGTGGAGTTGGTGGCCTCTGCTGGGGACCGACTTTGTAGAGCTCCAACCGCGGGAGCCTGCAGACTTAACATCGCGGAGCCGGCGATCCCTTTGGCAGGGATCAACCTCGGAAGCTCCAACAGCGGGAGCCTACGGACTTAACATTGCGGAGCTCGCGGTCCCTGGTTAGGGACTGACTTCGGGAGCTCCAAGCCACAGGAGCTTCGACCGCCCCGACGCGGGAGCTTCGACCGCCCCGACGCGGGAGCTTCGACCGCCCCGACGCGGGAGCTGCAATTGCCCCGACGTGGGAGCTTCGACCGCCCCGACGCGGGAGCTTCGATCGCCCCGATTGTGGATGGTTCGACTCCCCCGACCACGGGAGAATAAAGAGAGAAGTAGAAGATTAGACTTTATTGCCTTCCATCACAGTGAGAGATGTGGGGAATCCGCTGTGGTGGATGTTTATGTTAACTTTTATGTAGTTGTGTGTCTTGCGGCTTTTTTTAGTATGGCTGTATGGTAATCGAGTTTCACTGTACCTTAATTGGTACATGAGACCATAAACAGACCTTGAAACCTTGAAATCTGGCTGGTCTGGTGCATGAATTTTTCCAAAGTCTTTGATAGATTGCTTCTTAATAAGCTAGTCATCAGAATTGAACTCCATAGAATATATCTCAGCATGCATAGGAAATTGATCAAGTGACAGGAAACAAACTCTGAAGAAGGGTCCCCACCCAAAACGTTACTTATCCTTGTCCTCCAGGGATGCTGCCTGACCCGCTGAATTACTCCAGCATTTTGTGGGGGGTTTTGTAAACCAACATCTGCGGTTCTTTGTTTCTACAGCAAACAGACTAATTATTTCTCAGGCTGGAGGGGATTATAATTAGTTTTATTCACCAGGGTATCTCTAAGACCAGCGTTTCTTTATATTAGTGATCGAAACGTGGTTGTATTTGCTTCACGACTGAATGATATACGATGTGGATTGCAGTGGCATTCAAAGGGTTGCTGGATAAGTATGTGAAATGAGAACCGCGTGTCCCTCGGGCAAGGGTAGGGGAATGAGACCAGCCGGGTTGCTCTTGCAGAGAGTTGGCACAGAATCAAGCCAAATACCCCCCTCCTTACAGGAATCTTCCTGGAATTCTGTGACGCCACTGTACATTAAACTGACTGCAAGAGGAGAATCATGGATTGAGTATGAATTCTCACAGGTTCCGCTGTTTCTAACTATGTACTCATAGAGTCATACCTTCATATAGCATGGAAACAGGATCTTCGGCCCAACTAGTCCATGCCAACCAAACTGCCCCATTTACATGTCCCATTTGCCCACATTTGCCCCATATACCCTCTAAAATGTTCCAATTCATGTACTTGTCCAAATGTCTTTTAAATGTTATAGTACCTGCCTCAGCTAATTCCTCTGCAGCTCGTTCCTCCCCACAGCCCTCTGTGTGCAAAAGATTGCCCCTCAGGTTCATATTAAATCTTGACTCTCTCACCTTAAACCTATGTCCACTGATTGTTGATTCCCCTACCCTGGATAAAAGACTGCGCATTCACCCTATCTATTCCCCTCATGATTTTATACACCGCTGCAAGATCACCCCTCAGCCAAATGAGACATGCTTCGATGGAGCATCTTCGTGAATATGGATGAGTTGGACCAAAGGGCCTATTCCCGTACTGTATGACTCTATGTCACAAAAAGGAGACAATGTTTTCATTGCAAGGATATTTTTATCAGTGTACAGCAATGGAAATAGCCACAAAATTAGTCCGTTTTATAAATTCCACACGTAAAGAGATATAACTTTGTTCAAGTGCAAATAAGTGAGACATGTTGGTGCAAGCCTGGACTTCAGCATCCTGAAGAGTAACCAGCTCTTCAGGTTATGGAGACACAAGGAACTAGATCCCGATTTACAAAAAATATAGTTCTGGATTAACTCAGTGGGTCAGGGAGCATCTCTGGCCAACATTGGATAGGTGACGATTTGGTTCAGGACCTTACTTAGTCTGATGAAGGGTCCCAACCCAAAACGTCACCTATCCCTATCCTACAGAGATGCCGCCTGACCCATTGAGTTCCTCTAGCACTTTGTGTTTTTCAAGTCAGTTTATACGCAGGAGAATGAAAGAATAGTCATGGATAACATTGGATAGGAAATCTCCCTTGTTATGGTAATCTTTGGATAAGTAAATGGTTGAAGATGGAGCAAAAATTGGAAAATTCCCTTCGGATCTTCACCTTATTGCTCCCTTTCTAACCTATTCTGTAAAATTGAAAGCCAGCTAAATGGCTGGAAGTTCATTATAAACTATCCATTGATTACATTGGTACACTCTCAGGAGCCCACTTATTATTTTCTCGGTGCACAATATAAACAATGATCCCAACAGTAAGACACACAATAACTGCGATCAATATTGGGAACCATATCTTCTGCTTTGCACAAATCCATGATTCGCTCTTCGACAAAGGCTCAAAGAAAGATGCCCTGGCTATGTTTGACACTTTAGAAGAAAGATTGCTTTTATCGTATGCATACATAGCAAAGTAGATCACTGCACCATTTTGCATGTTTGGATCCTCGGAGTAAATCGTCACCGTTTCCTTAGAACCGTAGGGTTGTGGAAATATGGCGTTCATATTAATCAACCGAGCTCTGCCAAAATAATCTCTTAGTTGCAGAAGTTTGTCACTCATTCTCATTTCGTAGCGAGATGCTAAAAAATAGGCATAAAGGAGATTGGATGTGATTTTTTTTTATACACAATTGGATAAAGCAGACAGTTACTATGGCTTTATGAAAAGAGGTCAAGAAAGTAGACAGGTTGTGAGGAACCTTCAATAAACATAGAGACACGGGGAACTGCAGGTGTTGGTTTACAAAAATAAACACAGTGCTGGAGTAACACAGCAGATCAGGTAGCATCTCTGGAGGACATGGTAAGACATGGATAGGCAACATTTCAGTCATCGTTTCAGGAACCCTTCTTCAGTCATGATGCCAAGACCAACTCTTATCTGCCTCTACATAATCCGTATCCCTCCATTCCTTGCATATCCATGTACCTACCAAAAGGTCTCTTAAATGCCATAATATGCATATGGCATTTTGGATCATATAATTTTATACAAATAACCGGTAGTTGAACCAACTGTAGAGTGGTCCAGACTTATCATCTACCTCTTTCTAGATGCTCGACCATCTTTAATCGGACTTTGCTGCACTTTATCTTGCACTAAACATTATTCCTGTTATCCTGTATCTGTACACTGTAATGGCTTGATTGTAATCATGTATAGTCTTGCCGCTGACTGGATAGCACGCAATTAAAAAAAGCTTTTCGTTGGACTTCGGTACACATGACAATAATAAACTGTAGTAAACTAAACTAGCCATGTTGACTAAACTAGACTAATCAAAAACTCCTTTAGTTTTGTGCAATATTTTATATCAATTGTAATGTTTTATATAATAATAACTGTTGTCTTTACACTTGTAATAAATTTCTTTAAATATTTCTGTATTGTGCTGCTCTTTGTATTTGACTTAATTTAATCCACTAAAATGGCTTAACACTAAATTAATGTTTCTGGGACAATTACCACATGTCCCTGCTGTAATAAAAACTCGTCACTCATTAGATCAATTCACACATCGAAAAAATAATTCCTTACAGGTAACTTATAATCACAGTCAGAATTACCTGATCCTTTGTCATAGTCTCCTCCCGGTGCGGTCCATTCTAGCGTAATTTTATTTTTAACTATTGTTGCCTGCAGATCTGTGATGGTAGATGGTGGAAAGTTAATAGGGGGTGACACTGATGGAAGTGAAATCGACCCTCCTGCTTGAACCCTGGTGAAGTCTCCTAATTCATCGTGTAGATCTTCCTCACTAATGTCGGATTGGAATGGATTTACCTCAATATTTCCTAAAAGGAAAGAAAGTCATGCACTGCTTAGATCCTGCCTTCAAAGGCTTAACTTCACTAACCAGTGCAAAGAACATTTACAAAGATGTTGCTGGGACTCAAGGGGCTGAATTACAGTGAGGTTGAGCGGGCTAGGACTTTATTCCTTGAATAGCAGGAGGCTGAGGGTGATCTTATCAAAGTGTATAAAATCATGGATTGGATAGGGTGAATGCACAGAAGGACACAAAGTGCTGAAGTAACTCGGGGTCAGGCATCATCTCTGGAGTACATGGTTAGGTGAGGTTCAGGTCACTCCTAATTGACATTCAGATCAGACACCTTATTGTCCCATATGCACCTATCAGTCAAAACATTATGACCTGATGAGCCAACACATTATGACCACCTGCCTAATATGCTGTTGGTCCTCCGTGTGCAGCCCCATATGCAGCAGGGTGCGATGCACTGTGTATTGTGACACATTCCACCCGTGACCACCATTAACCTTATCTGTGACTAGTGGCACAGTAGACCTTCTGTCGGTTCGGACCAGACGGGATAGCCTTCGTTTCCGTCGCGCATCGATGAGCCTTGGGCGCCCAACACCCTGTCGCCGGTTTGTGGTTTGTCCCTCCTTGGACCACTGTCGGTAGGTACTCACCACTGCTGATCGGGAGCACCCCACAAGCCTTGCCATTTCATAGATGCTCTGACCCAGTCATCTGGCCATAACAATTTGTCCCTTGTCAAAGTCGCTCAGGTCTTTACTCCTGCCCATTTCTCCTGCATCCAGCACATCAACCCCAAGAACTGACTGTTCACTTGCTGCCTAATATATCCCACCCCTTGGCAGGTGCCATTGTAACAAGATAATCAATGTTATTCACTTTGCCTGTCAGTGGTCACAATGTTTTGGCTGATCGGTGTATATGAATACTTTAGACATTCTTGCCTTGGTCAGGGTATTGAGTACACAAATTGGGATCTATGTTACAGTTGCATAGAATGTTGATAAGGCTACGTTTGGAGGACTGTATGTAGGAAGGAACTGCAGATGCTTATTTACACCAAAGATAAACATGAAATGCTGGAGTAACCCAGCAGGTCAGGCAGCATCTCTGGAGAAAAGGAACAATGACATTTTGGGCCGGGTTTCAGTCTGAAGAAGAGTCTCACCCCGAAACATCACCTATTCCTTTTCTCCAGAGATGCTGCCTGACCCGGTGAGTTACTCCAGCGTTTTGTGTCTATCTGTGGAGGACTGTGGACAGTTCTGGTCACCCTGCCACAGGAAGGATGTTATTAAACTGGAAAGGGTGCAGAAAGGATTTACCAGGATGTTATCAGGACTGGGAGGTTTGAGTTGTAAGGAGATGTTTGATAAACAGTGTCTTTTTTTCCTGGAGCTTGGGCAGCTGAAGTGTGAACTTATGGAGGCTAATAAGATCCTGAAAAGTATAGATGAGGTGAAAAGTCACAGTTTTTTTCTCCAGAGGTGGGAAGACGGAAAATAGAGGCATAGTTTTAAGATGAGGGGGAAAGATTGAAAAGGGACCTGAGGGGCAAGTTACTCACACAGAGGATGGTGCGTACATGGAATGAGCTGTCAGGGGAAGTGGTAGAGGCAGGTACAGTTACTACATTTAAAAAGCATTTCGACAAGTGTACGGGTCGGGAAGATTTGAAGGCATGTGGTCCAAGGGCAGTCAAGGGCGACTAGTTCCGTTAAGCAACTGGTACATCATGGGCGAGTTGGGCCAAAGGGCCTGTTTCTCTGCCGTGTAGCTCCATGACTGTATTAACGATTCCACCTCTATTTTGCTGAATCTTCATTACCATTCTCCACGTATCCTGGCAGGCACAGGGTCTGTCCTCCTCTTCTGTCCGTTACACTTGTCGTGCCTTCGATTCCCAGCACACGCACTTTAACGCTGTATCTTCCCTTTCCACGGAAGTCGATGAAATACTTTGAGTAAATCCCGTCATTCTTAACAATATCAGCGCCTGAAGGCATGGAAAGATAAATGAAAATGAAAGAAGTGTGTTCTAATAAGAGGCTTGATTGATATTCATGTGTCGTCTTTTCTTTGACAGGATAGCACGCAAACAAAAGCATGTGACAATAATAACAAATTAAACTAAACTAAAAATCTAAATACAGGCACAATAAATGATTGTTGATGAATGATGAAAGGAATATTAATAATGCACTAGCATTAGCATTTACATGCTAAATGGTATAATGGAGGTTAATAACCTCACCATATGGATTTTCAGTAATGACTAAGTAATATTTGCAAACCAAGACAGCTTCAAAACTTTCTTTGATTGTTGTGATTGGCCTTGATATTAATGCTTTGACAAAGTTCTTGCAATCTTCCGTTTATTCTTTTTCTCAGAATGTGGTCATCACTGCCAAAGCTAACATCTGGCTTGCTGTTTGGAGACACAACATCGATGGATTAGACCGTAAGGATGTCCTTCCCTGCTGATCATTAGTGACCTGGATGGATCATGGATTTTTAAACAAGTAAACAAGGGTGGCACAGTAACGCAGCGGAAGAGCTGCTGCCTTACAGTGCCAGAGTCCCGGGTTCGATCCTGTCCTCGGATGCTGTCTGTACGGTTTCTACATTCTCCCTGTAACCGCGTAGGTTTCCCCCGGGTGCTCCGGTTTCCTCCCACATTCCAAAGACGTACAGGATTATAGTTTAATTGGGTTTGGTTAAACGGTAAATTGTCCCTAGTGTGCAGGATAAGGCTAGTGTATGGGTGGTCATTGGTCAGTACTGACCCGGTGTGCTGAAGGGCCTGTTTCCATGCTGCATCTCTATACTAAATTAAACTAAAATCAATGGATTGTTTAATGTATCCTACCTAAACCATCATCAGAAAGCTTCAGTTGAATTGGAGGATCATTGGGACGTTCAATAATAGCTGTCACGATCGCATTCAGGACTGGTAGAAATCCATGACTAACTTCCACATAGGAAATCATTGGGCTAGTGGAGTCCTTTCTGTTGATGTACCCGTTAACCTTGATTGGCGGAAGTTGTGCGTCTGCTGCTCGGGAAGTGACGATGATTGTTATAACCTGCTTGCCTCCAGTGTTCAGGATGCTGTAGAACCAGGTTCCTCTCTGGGAAACAAAGAGTCAGTGGTCAGTGTTATATTCACGAGGTATATAGGAGCTTCCTCAAGACAATTGCCCAAATGTTAATTATTATCTATGCTGACTGAATTGATCTCAGCAAAGATTCTAAATTTCAACAAACTCAACAAGTTAGGCAGCATCTGTGAAGAGTGGAACAGAGTTAACATTTCAGACAGGATAGCAAATGGTTTGTTCCATACCTGTGCAGTGCCATTAATCTTAAGACGAGCTGATTTTGCAGACTGATCTATCTTAAAGTAAGCGTTATTATAAATGTTTCCATTGGGGTCGCGTACAGACATCGCTGGGAACACTGACTCCCAGTTCGCCACGAAAAATGTATCATTCCCAATAGTCTTGTCGATAACAACTGTACCATTCAACCACCTATTGCTCTCAATGCTTGTTCCTGAACTTTCAAGCTGGAACCAAAAGAACAAAATCATTATTTTACTGTAATGCAATCACTCAGTGAAAATACAAGGGCTTATGTCGTAGGTCCCCAGCAAAGTTTTGTGGATGAACATCATAAGGTCAGGACTGAGTTGCAGGCCAAGTCAATGGCTATTTTTAAGGCAGTGATTGACCGATTCTCGGTTAGTACGGGGTGTCATGGGTTATGAGGAGAAGGCAGGAGAATAGGGTTGAGAGGTTGAGATAGATCAGCCATGACTGAATGGCAGAGTAGACTTGATGGGCCGAATGGCCTATTTCTAGTCCTACAACTTAGGAAGGTAATCAAACCTGAATGGACTGCTGGCTGCTGTCACCACTTCCTGATATTAATCCAGTGAATGAATCAATTAATCCATTGACATTCAGGTTATCAGTTGCCGCAAACTGTAAGCCTCCTGCAGAAGGAAAATGGCAAATTTTATGATTGACTTGGCTAATATCCATGACCTATCCTGATTAAGAAGTTAAGTAAACTCTATGAAATGCAGCCAATGTGGCCAGACCTGTCCAAGGCCAACAGAGTCTAATTGCCACATGCACTGGGAACAAAACAATGGGAAACGTACTTGCTGCAGTTTTACAGACATTCACCCAGAGGCTGGCTATTCACTCAGAGGGTGGTGGGTATCTGGAACAAGCTGACAGAAGAGGTAGTTGAGCAGGTACTATAACAACATTTAAAAGATACTTGGACAGGTACATGATTAGGAAAGATTTAACGTAGAACATAGAAGAGTACAGCATAGGAACAGGCCCTCCGGCCCACAATGTTTGTGCTGAACATGATGTCTACCTGAACTGATCTCATTTGCCTGCACATGATCCATATCCCTGCACTTCCTGCACTTCACGTGCCTATCCAACAGCCTCTTAAACACCACTATTTTATTTGCCTCCGCCACAACCCCTGGCAATGCGTTCCAGGCCTCCACCATCCTCTGTTTAAAGAACTTGTCCTGCACATCTCCACTAAACTTTCCTCATCTCTCCTGATAGCTATGCCTTCCTGTGTTGGACACCTCTACCCTGGGAAAAGGTTCTGAATGTTCACTGTGCCTCTCATAATTTGATATACTTCTATCAGGAGGTTTCCCCTCCGCCTCCGACGTCTCAGAGAAAACAATTCAAGTCTATCAGTCACCCTGTTGCTGAAACCCTCCAATTCAGGCAGCATTCTGGTAAACCTCCTCTGCATCTCCTCTCCTCTTTGGAAGGATACGGGCCAAATGCAGGAAAATGGGACTATGGCGGCACGGTGGCGCAGAGATAGAGTTGCTGCCTTACAATGCCAGAGACCAGGATTCGATCTTGATTCAGGTGCTGTCTGTACAGAGTTTGTACGTTCTCCCCATGACCAAATGGGTTTTCTCTGGGTGCTCCAGTTTTCTCCCACACTCCAAAGACGTACAGCTTTGTAGGCTAATTGGCTTTGGTAAAATTATAAGTTGTCCTTAGTGTGTAGGATAGCGCTAGTGTGTGGGGTGTACGGTGAAAATTGCTCCTAGTGTGTAGAGTAAAACTAGTGTACGGGTGTTCGCTGGTCGGCACGGACTCAGTCGGCTGCAGGGCCTGTTTCTGCGTTGTATCTCTAAAATCTAAAATTAAAATCAATACTCATGAGGCAGAAAATGGCCATTAGTCTTCTCTGTCTTTCAGTGGGATAATCGTTATCCTAACACAATATATTCAGCCACTTCCCTTAAGTACCAGTTACCTGTCATAGATGAGAGCTCTTCTAGCTCTTCAGCTGCAGATGGCCCGAATGCAATAGTGTGGATTACAGCTCCACTTTGTTCCACTTCCGAGAAGCAACTGCCTATGCCAGGATCTATTCCATCAGTCAGTAAAATGATTTCATCCCCCATCGTGGCCCTGTCATCTCCACGGAGTACCTGCAACAATGAATTATCAACATGGAAAAAAAATGCAACATTTAACTTGCAAGTCGAATCGGTAGTAAGGAAGGCAAATGCAATGGTAGCATTTATTTTGAGGGGGCGGCACGGTGGCGTAGCGGTGGAGCTACTGCCTTACAGCGCCAGAGACCCAGGTTTGATCCTGATCTGGGTGGGTTTTCTCCGAGATCTTCGGTTTCATCCCATACACCCATGGCGTACAAGTTTGTGGGTTAATTGGCTTGGTGTAAATGTAAATTGTCCCCAATGTGCGTAGGGATCGCTGGTCAGTGCAGACTCGGTGGGCCGAAGGGCCAGTTTCCGCACTGCATCTTTAAACTAAACTAAAGGGTGAGAATACAAAAGCTGGGATATAATGCTGAGGCTTTATAAGGCATTGGTCAGACTGCATTTGGAGTATTGTGAGCAGTTTTGAGTCCCATATCTGAGTAAGAAAGTGTTGGTGCTGGAGAGGGTCCACAGGAGGTTTACGAGAATGATCCCAGGAATGGTTGGGTTAATATATGATGAGCGTTTGAAGGCACTGGGCCTGTACTCGCTGGAGTTTAGAAGGATGAGCGGGGACCTCATTGAAATTTACCGAATAGTGAAAGGCTTGGATTGAGTGGATGTGGAGAGGATGTTTCCAATGGTGGGAGAGTCCAGGACCAAAGGCCGTAGCCACAGAATAAACGGAAGTACCTTTCGAAGGGCGATGAGGAGAAATTTCTTTTGTCAGGGGGTGGTGAATCTGTGGAATTCATTGCCACAGAAGGCTGTGGAAGCCAAGTCAATGGATATTTTAAAGTCGGAGATTGACAGATTCTTGATTAGTACTGGTGTCAGGGGTTATGGGGAAAAGGCAGGAAAGTGGGGTTGAAATGGAAAGGTTGGTCAGCTATGATTGAATGGAGCAGATTCAGTGGACGAATGGCCTAATTCTGCTCCTAGAACTTCTAAACTTTTGAATTAAAATTAATAGAATTGGGCAAACTTCACAGCCTTACCTCAAAGCCAGCCCGAATTCCTACACAGATGTTTGTACCCCCACCAGCTGATGTTGGTAACAGCTTTACAAGGTCCTCCCGCACTTTATCGTTATCGATCCTTTTTAAACGTGTTTCAATGCTTGCACCGCTGTTAAAAGTGACAATTCCCGCATATGATCCGGTCTCTGCGATCTGCAGCAAGAATATCTCGGCTGCTTGTTGGAGCCTGCTGATACGATTCTCCTGCAGATCAAAAGGGCACCGATCAGTGTTCAGAAACAAAAAACATGGCAGGGCCGTGGGGAGCGTTGTAGAAGGCAGAGTGATCTAGGAGTAGAGGTAAATAGTTCCCTGAACGTGGCATCACAGGAGGATAGGATGGTCAAGCGGGCTTTCAGTACATTAACCTTCATCAGTCAAAACCTTTCACTGTATCTCGGTGTATAGTACGATAATAAAGCATTGCCAATACTAACAGAGAAAAAATCACGATGGAATATTGTAAAAACCTTACCGTCCCCATGCTTCCAGAGGTGTCAAGGACTAAGCAAAGCACACGATCCTTGGCCTGAAGGAGTGTGAATGTTGGCTCAACCGAACCAGTGTGGGGCGAGGAAATGTTTCTGAAATCTTCCGACCTGCTGATCACGTCCCAAGTGCTCCTGTAATTGCACATTCTGTTCTGCATGTTGGGCGCTTCAGGATTGTGAGTCTTGTTATCACAGAATTTATCCACCTGAAAGTTTGCAGAAACAGAACTGAGGTGAAAGAGACTAGAACGGCTCAAAAAGCTCTGAACAATATGCTGCTACATGTAAAACTACAATATATTGACAATGGTACCCCAGCATGATGTTCTGGAATCCAGTCAAGACCATGGATCCTCCATTGATCCCCCCCCCCCCCGTCTCCCACTCCCCCCTCTCTCGCTCCCTTTTCTCTCGTCCTTCTCTTTCAGCTCCTCTCTCTCTCTCCCTCACCTCTCTCTACTTCTCTCCTTCCCTCTCTCACCCCCTTTTCTCTGTCTCTCTCTCTCCCCTCTCCTACCCTCAGTCTTTCTCCCCTATCTCTCTCTCCCCTCTCTCACCTCTCTCACTCTCTCCCTCACTCTCATCCCCCTCTCTCCTCCCTCTCTCTCCCCTTCTCTCTCTCACCCCCCCCCCCCCTCTCTCTCTCTCTCTCTCTCTCTCTCTCTCTCTCTCTCTCTCTCTCTCTCTCTCTCTCTCTCTCTCTCTCTCTCTCTCTCTCTCTCTCATCCCCCTACCCTCTGTTTCACTCCCCCTGTTCCCCCCTCTCTCTCTCCCTCTCTCTCTCACCCCCCCCCCCCGTCTCTCTCCCCCCCCTCTCCACCTTCTTTCTCTCCCACTGCTCCCCGCTCTCTTTCTCCCCCCTCTCTCTCTCCCCTCTCTCTCCCCCACCCTTTCCTTCTTCCCCCTCTGGCCCCAACATTGGACCATGGACCAAAGGTTCACCAATGGACAGGAATCCAGTGGGTTAAATGAAAACTGACAGTCGGCCTCTTAAATCCATCAGTAAGTCCCCAGACTCTCAGCGCGTTCACTTAAGGCCTAATGAGTAGGTTTGGAAGCTCCATTTGGAGACGGCATCAACAACCAACTTAATCTGGGCAAACAATCAGCTTCCTGTGGTTTTACTAACATTTGGCAATCCCTGTAAGTACATTATTGAAGATGATGACATCTGATTTTTTTCTGGGAAGAATTGGCATTCTTTGGTTGGTAATCCTGTGCTTTCATCAGTGGTACATGAAGAACACACACTGCCCTTGCATTCAGCAGTCTTTCCTCTTATGCTGAGAGAACATCTGCAAGTCAAAATAATAATTAGAAACCTGCACTTTACAGTGTAATCTTCAATTCTCATCAGTTGCCTGTAAATTGCCCCTAATGTATGTAGGATAGTGCTCGTGGTAGGCACGTACCGGTGGGCCGAAGGGCCTGTTTCCCCACTGTATCACTAAACTAAACTAAATTTAGTTTAGTTTAGAGGTCACAACACCAGGTGGCGCCACCAGCACTGGCTGCCTCGCCAACCGTCTGACCGTCCTTTCTTCTGTCTTTGTTGATTTAAGTATGTGTTGAAAGTACGTTTTAGTGTTCCTTGGTTTGTTTTATGTGGTGGGTTGGGGGGAGGGAGTTGGGGGAAACTTTTTTTTCAATCTCTTACCTCGACGGAGATGCGATTTTTCTCCATATCGTATCTCCGTCTCCACTACGGCCTAACATCGAGGAGTTGGCGGCATTTCCTGGAGTCCAGCCCGGCGCATCGTGCCGCTGGCGCAGCGTGGACTTTAACATCGTGGAGCTGCGATCCTTTGCCGAGGAACGACTATGGAGAGCTCCAACCGCGGGGCCTGTGGACTTTAACACCATGAAGCCCGCGGTCTCTTGTAAGCTGACTCGGGAGCTCCATGCCACGGAGAGTATTTCAACCGTCCCGACAGGAGTTTTGATCATCCCGATGCGAGGGCATCGGACAGTCGGCAGCGGCGACTGCGGACGGCTCAACATCCTCGACCGTGGGTGAACAAAGAGGAAGTTGATTGAACTTTATTGCCTTCCATCACAGTGAGGTATGTGGAATCCGCTGTGTTTGGTGTTTATGTTACATTTTATTTTATGTGGCTGTGTGCCTTGTTGCTTTTCACTTAGTATGGCTGTATGTTAACTCAAAATTCACTGTACCTTAATTGGTAAATGTGCCAATAAATTGATCTTGAAATCTTGAAATTAAACAACCCCTGGCATTTTGTTGCAGAAACACATCACCCTCTATATAAAAACGTTTGCCTCAAACCTCTCCGTTAAACTTTGCCCCTCACATTTTAAAGCTATGTGCTCTAGTCTTTAATATTTCTACTCTGGGGAAAAGGTGTTGACTGTCCACTCTATTTATGCCTCTTATAATTTTATATACTTCTACCAGGTCTCCCCTCAACCACCAGAGTTCCAGAGAAAACAATCTAAGGTGCAGCAAATACTAAGGCACTAAATCATTGGAAGTTGCTGTGGAAATCTAATTCCTTCCCTTTTTCTTTCAATTGGATATCCCAACGAGCAATTGAGATCATGCACTCAGCTTTGCCATACCTTGTTGCTTCAGTGGTTTCGCTGTCGGATATGTAAAATGGAACCGCATCATTATATTCGTCAAACACACCCCAGCGAAGATGGGCCCATTCATGAACAAATACCCTACCTGTGAAAAAGAATTATTTTTACAATGGTGAATTCAGTTCTTTCGCATTCTCAGAGGTCCAAATAGCAACCAAGAGCATCTGAGTCAGTCTGGTTAGGGATCTATGCACCCACATCTACGTGTAGAATTTGCCCAGGAAGCCACACATAGGGGAAGGAAGAAGTATACAATGAAGGGACAATAGGTGGAGCAGCGGTAGAGTTGCTGCCTTTAAACAACAGAGACCTGGGTTTGATCCTGACCACTGGTGCTATCTCTACAGAGTTTGTACGTTCTCCCCGTGACCTACGTGGGTTTTCTCCGGGATCCCTAGTGTGTGGAGGCTAACGTTAGTGTGTGGGGATTAATGGTCGGCGCGGATTCGGTGGGCTATAGGGCCTGTTTCCGCGCTGTATCTCTAAACTAAACTAAAACTAAAGTTGTTAAATGATACACTTGGGTCCTTGAACAAAATATTATGTTACCACAATTTAGTTTTAAGCAGCACATGCAATACATGAAATAGCAGTGCAAATTAATGTAATGTAATTCACCTTTCGGACAGTAAATGGAGGTCATTTTGTCATTTAGAATGAAGTTTGGTGTGAAGTGAATGTACCGTCCCTTCTCGCCACACCCGCCATACTGCAGGGTGTATGGAGTATCTCCTTGTTTAAGGTATGGTTCAGCAATGATTACACTCGCCTAGGAAAGAAAATTGCACATTCCTGGGTGAAAGTCATAGAAAACATGGAAACATAGAAAATAGGTGCAGGTGGAGGCCATTTGGCCCTTCGAGCTAGCCCCGCCATTCATTGAGATCATGGCTGATCATCTACAGTCAGCAACCCGTGCCTGCCTTATCCCCATATCACTTGATTCCGCTAGCCCCTAGAGCTCTGTCTAGGGGCTGTCCCACTTAGCCGATTTTCTTGGCGACTGCCGGCGACTATCAAAGTCGTAGCAGTTCGCCGAAATTTTCTTTTACCCGACGACAATGACCACGACAATGCCGAGTCAGGCCGAGATTACACCGTCTTCGGAAACATCGCAAAATTCCCACACTGCCAATGCTTCTCCGGCGTCCTGATTTTCGCTGAAATCACTGACAAGTTGGTAAGTACTTGAGAGTTTTGAACTATAACACCTTGTATGGTGGTGTTAAAATTCAAACATACTAAGTATGCATAGTATACCAAGCTTCACTGTAACAAGGCATAAACTGGATTTACTTCCAGTTTACTAATAACTATATTAAATTAAAAAAATTAAAAAGTGGTTAAGTGGATTTTTGTGAAAAGTGTGTGGGCATTCTTTGAAAATGTAAGGGGAATGCATATCTGGTTTCTGGGTTGCATTTCTGGGTTTGGAGCCCACTTTAAATGTAATGGCTGATGGCCATAAACATTGCGAAAATTCCCACGCTTACCTGACCGTCAAACTGTCGCCTCCAATCTACCTGTCAAATGTCCTGACGGTAAATAAATTGGCTAAACACAAGCATTTTATGGTATTTTGAAATGACTTTACTTATTTTAATATTATGTGCTTCTAAATGCATCTGCGACAACCTAACAAACCTGGGGACAGCATGCGACAGTGCCCGCAATAAGCAACAATACCAGCCGACAAGCCAGCTGTCGCTGAGATCTTTCAAAGCGGATGATTTCTCAGCGCCGAGATCCACTACGATTTTTGGAAGACTCCTCACGATCATGCCCGCGACACCACGGCGAACTGTCGGCGACAGCTTAGTCGCCGGCAGTCGCCTTAAAATCGCCTAAGTGGGACAGGCCCTTAACTCTCTTTTTAATTCATCCAGTGAATTGGCCTCTACTGCCTTCTGTGGCAGAGAATTCCACAAATCCACAACTCTCTGGGTGAGAGGGTTTCTTCTCACCTCAGTTTTAAATGGCCTCCCCTTTATTCTTAGACTGTGACCCCTGGTTCTGGAAGTCCCTCCACACAAACAGAAAACACTGCCAAGAGGGGAATTCAAGAGCATTTAATTGTCAGATGTACTTACTGAAACATAAATAAAACAAAAACAATATTCGTTCAAAACAAAGCAAAAGGGCAACCAGGACAGTTCATAGTTTGGAGTTTAGTTGCTGTTTATACTGTTCTATAGCCTGACGATGTTGGGAAGAATCTGTTCCTGAACTTGGAGGTCACAGTTTTCAGGCTCCTAACACCTTCTTCCCGTTGGCAGGAGTGAAATGGGTGTGGACCTTTGATAATGCTGGCTGCCTTTTTGAAGCAGTACCTCCCTTAGAACTCTTCAATGGTGGGCAGCTCAGTACCCATAATGGACCGGGGCTGTGGACTGGCACCACTTTTAGTAATCTTATAAATTCTACATTTTAATATGCTATGTCTGAGAACAGTGTAGGAGGATTGAAAGATCTGGGGTCAATCTTGCTTTCTTTCCCCTCATCTCTGCCTGACTCCTATTTGCCCCAGTTCTCCATATTCCGTGTTTCCAGACTCCACTCTGTCAATATTCCTCGTGCTTGCACAGGCTCACAATCATTCAGGGCACAAGTATCCAATTCCCCATTGTCGTTTTGGGCCAGGTTCTCATTCCTGCAAGGTTCGATCCTAACCTCCTGTCAGTACAGAGTTTGCACGTTCTTCCTGTGACCGCGTGGGTTTCCTGAGGGTGCTCCGGTTTCCTCTCACATCTCCAAAAAGATGTGCGCTTGTAGTATTAATTGGCCTCTGAAAATTGTCCCCTTGTGCGTAGGGAAAGTGGTCTGAAGAAGGGTCTTGACTCGAAACATCACCTATTCCTTTTCTTCAGAGAAGCTGTTTGACCCGCTGAGTTATTCCAGCTTTTTGTGTCTATCTTTGGGATACATGGAACTTGTATGAATGAGTGATCGGTGGTCGGTGCGGACACGGTGTGCCGAAGGGCCTGTTCATGCTGTATCTCTACACAAAATTAATTTTTCTTATTCATTTCCAAAGATAAGTTCAATTTTTTATTACAGAACATTGCCTCTCATTGAGAGACTATTAACTAGGGTGACACAGTGGAGTAGTGATGGTTGCTGCCTTACAGCGCCAGAGATCCGAGTTCGATCCTGACCAAGGGTACTGTGTGTAAGGAGTTAGTACGTTCTCCCCGTGACTGCGTGGGTTTTCTTTGGGTGCTCTGGTTTCCGTCCACACTCCAAAGACATGCAGGTTTGTAGGTGAATTGGATTCTATAATTTGTCGCTAGTGTGTAGGATAGAAGTAGTGTGAAAGTGTGGTCGCTCGTCGGCGTGGAAACAGTGGGTCGAAAGGTCTGTTTCCACACGGTATCTCTAAACTACAATAAACTAAACTAAACAGATAGGGAGATACTACTTGTAAGAATATCTAGATAAGTTAATATTGGACCAGATTTATCCCCTCAACTTCCGGTGCTCCATCACCCGTTCATCAACATAACACTCACGACTTACAATGGGCTTTTTAGGAGGTTCCGCTGGTGGGAAGCTACTAATAATAATTTAATTCTCTCACCCTTTTGCTCTTACCTTCTCGTATGACTCAGTACTTGGTCTCTGAACCACGTTCGAGCTCAGTGCCCAGGTAGCAGGTAGCACGATTTTTACATCTGAATAGTAAAGTTGATGTCTTGTAGCTTGGGAGAGGTAGTTGGAGGCTTCAGTCATCATCTCCTGCAAAGTAAATTCAGGATTAAAAGATAATTCCTGGCTTTTAATCACCTGGAGGGCAGGGAAAGAACATGATAATACACCATTAACTCTCATCAAATCCGAAACACACGCGATATGAATAAACTACAGCGAACAAAACAGCAGAAATAAGATCACCTCACCTTCAGACATCACCTCACCTTAATGTTTTCAATGAGCTTGTTGTTATATTGGATATTGGGATTTATAGCAATAACAATGTTTCGATACCCATTGTTGACCAGTGTCAATCTGGAGCAGTTCAGAACACAGACGTTGAGGAGACAGGGCAACACGAAGCCTAGGATTCTGTGAAACATCTTCATCGCACTGAAACTCGCTCTGCTCAAGAATACTTCATACAAAGCAAGAAGTAGGTTCTCCAGTGACACCCACTTCCTGGGAGTGAACAGAAAAGTGTTTGGTGATGGCTGTACGATGCAGTGAGGAACTGGGTGAGAAATTCCAGCCCATTTCAAAGAGTCCTTTGTTCAGGATGTGCAAGGCCAGTATTTTATGAGGATGTTGCCAGGACTCGAGAGTCTGAGTTATCGGGAGATGTTGAGTAGGCTGGGACTCTATTCCTTGGAGTGCAGGAGGAAGAGGGGTGATCTTTTAGAGGTGTATAAAATTACGAGAGTGAATAGATCGGGTAGATGCACAGAGTCTATTGCCCAGAGTTGGGGAATTAAGGACCTGAGGACATAGGTTTAAGGTGAAGGGGCAAAGATTAAATAGGAATCTATGGGGTAACTTTTTCACACAAAGGGTGGTGGGTGTATAGAACGGGCTGCCAGTCGAGGTAGTTGAGGCAGGGATGATCCCAACACTTCAGAAACAGTTAGATAGGTACATGGATAGGACAGAGATAAAATGCAGTCGGAGACAGTAAGACTGGTGGGAGAACTGGGAAAGGGGAGGGATGGAGAGAGAGGGGAAGCAATAGTTACTTGAAGTTAGAGAAGTCAATGTTCATACCGCTGGGGTGGAAGCTGCCCAAGCGACATATGTGGTGCTATTCCTTCAATTTGCGCTGGGTCTCACTCTGACAATGGAGGAGGCCCAGGACAGAAAGGTCAGTGTGGGAATGGGAGGGGGAGTTAAGGTGTTTAGCAAATTGGAGATCAGGTAGGTCTAGGCAGACTGAGCGGGGCTGATCAGTGAAATGATCGCCGAGCCTGCGCTTGGTCTCGCCGACATATAGGAATCCACACCTAGAACAGCGGATACAGTAGATAAGGTTGGAGGAGGTGCAAGTGAACCTCTGCCTCACCTGAAAAGACTGTTGGAGTCCTTGGACGGAGTCGAGAGGGGAAGTGTAGGGACAGATGTTGCATCTCCTGCGGTTGCATGGGAAAGTCCCTGGGGAGGGGCTGGTTTGGGTGGGAAGGGGCAAATTGACCTGGGAGTTGCGGAAGGAATGATCTCTGCGAAAGCGGAAAGGGGTGGAGATGGGAAGATGTGACTAGTGGTGGGATTCCATTGGAGGTGGCAAAAATGTCGGAGGATTATGTGCTGTACGCGACAGCTGATGGGGTGGAAGATGAGAATAGGGGCACTGTCCCAGTTACGACTGGAGGGAGGGGGAGTAAGAGCTTAGCTGCAGGAAATCGAGGAGACCCTAGTGAGGACCTCATCTATATCTATAAGGAAACCTTTGCATTCCCTCTCACTCCATCCCTCCCCTTCCCAGTTCTCCGACCAGTTTTACTCTCTCTGACTACATTATATCTATTTGCTTTGCTGTTACCTTCTCCCAGCTAACAATGATCTATTCAACATTTTCCTTGATCTCCATTCCCTTTGTCCTGTTTTCACACCTTACATTTGCACTATTTATCTCCCTCTCCCCTGACACCAGTCTGAAGAAGAGTCTCAAACCGAAACATCACCCATTCCTTCTCTCCATAGGTGCTGCCTATCCCGCTGAGTTACTGCAGCATTTTGTGTGTATCTTCGGTTTAAACCAGTATCTGCGGTTCCTTCATACACAGGTACATGGATAGGACAGTTTTGGAGGGATGTGGGCTAAACGCAGGCAGGTGGGACTAGTGTAGTTGGGACATGTTGGCCGGTGTGGGCAAGTTGGGTCAAGGGGCCTGTTTCCACGCTGTATCACTCTGTGACTATATTTATTACCCATTTCCAATTTCCCTTGAGAAGAATAAATTGATTAAAAGTTGCTCCAACTATAAAACTGAACGAATTTAAAGGATTTAGTTCAATCTGAAATTTAAAACTAAACAAACATTAGATTAGAAAAAAGACACAAAGTGCTGGAGTAACTCAACAGTCAGGCAGCATCTCTGGAGAACATGGATAGGTGACATTTTGCTTCAGGACCCTTCTTTGTGAGCTACTGTATGAGAAACATAGGAACATAGAAAATAGGTGCAGGAGGAGGCCATTTGGCCCTTCGAGCCAGCACCGCCATTTATTGTGATCATGGCTGATCATCCACAATCAGTAACCTGTGGCTGCCTTTTCCCCATATCCCTTGATTCCGCTAGCCCTTAGTGCTCTATCTAACTCTCTTTTAAATTCATCCAGTGAATTGGCCTCCACTGCCTTCTGTGGCAGAGAATTCCACAAATTCACAACTCTCTGGGTGAAAACGTTTTTCCTCACCTCAGTTTTAAATGGCCTCCCCTTTATTCTTAGACTGTGGCCCCTGGTTCTGGACTCCCCTAACATTGGGAACATTTTTCCTGCATCTTGCTTGTCCAGTCCTTTTATAATTTTATACATTTCTACAAGATCCCCTCTCATCATTCTAAATTCCAGTGAATACAAGCCCAGTCTTTCCAATCTCAAATCCTTTCATTATGAAGGCCAACTTGCCATTAGCTTTCTTCACTGCCTGCTGTACCTGCATGTTTGCTCTCAGTACTATGTTCTCTGTTAATTCCCACTGTGTTCCTTTTTCACCCCCACCAGTCCACCCAGGGGAGTCTCTCCTTATGTTCACCTTTTCCATACTTCCCTCTCCCTGCGCATACTGCCCAGCAACACTTGGTTCCATCTGTCCATCATCCTAATACCTATCTATCGGACCGAGTCTGATGAAGGGTCCAAATCCGAAACTTCACCTATACGCGTTCTCCAGTGATGCCACCTGACCCGCTGAGTTACTGCAGCACTTTGTGTATTTTTTTGTAGACCAGCATCTGCAGTTCCCAATGTCAACATTGAACTAGACATGAATTGGCTGTGGTAGACTGGCAAAAAGACATGGCAGTAGAGAAATAATTGCTAGCATTAAGTAAACAATCCATGTTAGTCCTTTGGCCTGCCAAGTCGATGCTGACCATCGATCACCATACTCTAGTTCTATGTTATTCCACTTGCACATCCTACACACTAGGGGCAATTTACAGAAACCGATCAACCTACCTGCACGTCTTTGGGATGTGGGAGGAAAGCGGAGCACCCGGAGAAAACCTCCCAGGTAGGTCACAGGGAGAACGTACAAACTGCGCACAGACAACATCCGTAGTCAGGATCGAACCTGCGTCTCTGGCGCTGTGAGGCAGCAGCTCTACTGCTGCGCCACTGTGCCCTCATTGCACCCTCCAGCAAAGACCACATGGTTTACAGCGAATATATAAATCCTTAAGCCACCAAAACCCATGAGAAACATGAAAACACACTGTAAATACTTCTGTAGGACAGCAAGCACAAAAAGATGAATAGAAATGAAGGTGGCTCCTTTTTAGTCTGAGACGTGTGATATTATATTGAGGAATAAGGAAAGGGAAGACAAATTAAACAAATATTTTGTAGCCGCCTCCATGGAAGAGGCCCCAGAAATAGTAGGGAACATTGTGGGGAGAGACAGTGGAGCAGAAAGAAAATGGAGTTTGTGAAAAAAACATTTGGAGAAATTGGTTGCAAGGCAAGGCAAGGCAAGTTTATTTATATGGCACATTTCAGCAACAAGGCAATTCAAAGTGCTTTACATGAAAAGTTAAAGAGCAGTTAAAAGCAATTAAAAACAGTCATTAAAGAGAATAGAAAATAAAAACAAGCTAAAATAGAATGACAGGTATAAAATACAAAATTTAAAGTTACAGTGCAGTGTAAGAAATGAATAATTATCTGATTTAATAAAAGGCAACGTCAAACAGAAAACTCTTCGGCCTCGATTTAAAAGAACTGATAGTTGCAGCAGACCTGCAGTTTTCTGGGAGTTTGTTCCATATATGTGGTGCATAAAAACTAAACGCTGCTTCTCCATGTTTAGTTCTGACTCGGGGGACAGAAAGCAGACCTGGCCTTCATCTCAAGGGATTGAAAGAGATAGCCATGGAAAAATGGATGCACTAGTTGTGGTGATCCAGAATTGCATGGGTTGTAAAATGGGTTCTAAGAAGGCAGCAAACTTCACCCTACTGTTTACAAAAAAGGAAGAGAGAAAACAAGGAACTGTAAATTGGTCATCTGGACAATAGTGATAGTTGAAAAGTCGAAAGGGAACTAGCTAGTGTTTAGTAAATCTGGTTAGAGTTTGTTGAGGTTTTAATTGGTTGGGTGAAGGGGAACCAGAAAGTGGTCTTGGTGGCTTTTGACCTTCATAAAACTTGAGATAATGTTCTACAGGAAAAATAATTATTCAACAAAGTTAGAGTTCATTAGAGAGATTAAGGAAAGCAGGAGTTGGGAGGTTGTGACTAGTGTGGTATCGTAGTGGTCAGTGCTGGGGCTATATTCATGCCAGTGATTTGAGTATTAGAGTTATACGACAGGGAAACTGACCCTCTGACCCAACTTGTCCATGCCAACTATATCAATACCAGCGATTTGAGTCATAGTTACATAACAGGGAAACAGGCCCTTCGACCCAACTTGTCCATGCCAACTATATGCCAGCGATTTGAGTCATAGTTACACAAGAGGGAAACAGGCCCTTCGACCCAACTTGTCCATGCCAACTATATCTATACCTGCGCGAGAGAACCACTTATGAGGTGTTTGCGCACTATTCAACCAGGATCTATGCCAGTGATTTAAGTCATAGTTACACAACAGGGAAACAGGCCCTCCGACCCAACTTGACCATGCCAACTATATCTATACCAGTGATTTGGGTCATAGAGTTACACAACAGGGAAACAGGCCCTTTAATCCAACTCGTCCATGCCGACCGAGAGGACTTTCTAAGCTAGTCTTATTTCCCCACATTTGACCATCTATCTATTCTATCTATCTATCTATATACTACTAAAACTCAGATCTTGTAGCGTTGTATATATATTCCACTGATGTCGGCTGAATACGGCAAAACGGTGAACCGTAGCGCCACGATTTTTGTACCGCCTTAATCACCACGCGGGCCAATGCTGGAAAATTATTTTTTTATTTAATTCTGTCGCATATTTTTTAAGTTACACAGGTTTTAATGCAATGCCCCCCCCCTTATTGAGGTTTCGATAGAGGGCGCTGCGGTGAGGCAGTGCTCAGTACGCATGCGCGGAATATCCTCACTCTGTGCTCAGCACGCATGCGCGGAATCTCCTCACTCGCACCAAAACAATGGACGCCGTTAGCGGCGCCAGCCCGCGATCACCGGCTCACCTCTCCTCTCTCCCCTTGCTTCCCTCCTCTCTCCAAACACCCGGGAGAACATCTCCCCGCTATCCCCCCCCCCCCCCCGGGCCTTTGAATGATGCGATCTCCCGAAGCCCCCCCCCCACCGGACTTTTCACTGATCCGATCACCCGCACCCCCCCCCCCCCCCCCCCCCCCGGGCCATTAACTGATGCTAAGAGTGTGTCTGGAGGAGAGAAAATGGGGGGGGGGGCTGAGAATGGGGAATGGGACAACAGGGGTAGTGCGGAGGGGAATTGGTGGTGGGGGAAAGAGGGGTACTGGGAAAAGGGGAGGTCCATATCCCTCCCCTCTCCCCCATCCCTCCCTCCCCCCCTCTCTCCCCACCCCTCCCTCCCTCCACAAATACCACCCCATCTCTCATCACCCTCCCTCCCCCCTTCACTCCCACACCCCCTCGAGTGGGGGAAAGAGGGGTACTGGGAAAAGGGGAGGTCCATATCCCTCCACTCTCCCCCATCCCTCCCTCCACCCCTCTCCCCACCCCTCCCTCCCTCCACAAATACCACCCCATCTCTCATCACCCTCCCCCCCTCCCTCCCCCCTTCACTCCCACACCCCCTCCCGGATACAATGGAAACCCTAAGAGGACGGGCCAAAGGGGAGAGTGTGGGGAGTGTAAGAGTGGGGATGGGGCACGAGAGAATGGGGGAGCGGGGAATGGGCCCAACGGGCCCACTTGGTCTAGTATCCCTCTAAAGCTTTCCTATCCATGAACGTATCCAAATGTCTTTTAACTATGTATTGTAATTTGAACCATCTCTAGCATCTCTATAATTTGGGTTTAGGACCAGGAGTGAGACGTCCAACTTTAGTTATGGTAAATAGCAGGATGAGAATGTGGTCTTTGGGAAGATGCATGAGGCATCAGAGCAATGTAACCTGTATTAGATGCGTGGGTGAGATCACGGAGAGAGAAAATATAGAGAGGAAAAGTGTGGCATCATCCATTTTGGTAGAAAGAAACAGAAGTGGTAGTATTTTTAATTGTGAGAGTCAGAGAGTTGAAACAGGCTCATCAGCCCAACTTATCCATGCCAATCAAGATGGCCCATTTAAGAGAGTCCCACTTGACTGTGTTTGGCCCATATCCCGCTAAACCTAAGACACGGGTGTCAGGGGTTATGGGGAGAAGGCATGAGAATGGGGTTAGGAGGGAGAAATAGATTAGTAATAATTGAATAGGGGAGTAAACTTGATGGGCCCAATGGCCTAATTCTACTCCTAGCACATGACACAGTGCATTCACTTCCTTGTCTTCAATTCTCCTGAATGTTTCAAATCAACGATCATTCTTTTAAACGTTCAGTAAAGTAAGCGGTCCTAGAAGGAGAAATTAAGCCATGTGCTGAACATGATGACCCCCAGCTCTTAGCGACCTGCACATAATCCATATCCCTCCATTTCCTGCATATCCACTTGCCTGTTCAAAAGTCCCTGAAATGCCGTTATCAGAACTGCCACAACCACCACCTCAGACAGCACATTCTAGGCACTTGCCACTGTGTTAAAAAATTGCCCGCACATCTCCTTTAAACTTTGCCCCTCTCACTTTAAACCTATGCCCTCGAGTATTTGATTTTTTCATCCCGGGAAAAGATTCTGATTGTCTGCTCTAAATAATGCCTCTCATAATTTTGTGTACTTCTGTCAGATCTCTCCGCAATCTCCAGTGCCCCAGAGAAAACAATCTATGCCTGTCCAGCATTTCACAGTAAATGTATCCTCGACTTCCTGACCAACTGATCCCAATCAGTGAGGGCGGGGGATAAATCACCCTCTATGATAATCCACAACACCAGTACTCTGCAAGGATGCGTTTGTAGCGCCCTTCTTTACGCCTTGTACACCCACGACTGCAGCCACGTATGAATCTCATTAAATTTTCAAATTCGCAGACGACGCCACCATTGTGGGCGGGATATCAAATAATGATGAAACTGAGTACAGGAAGCAGATTGAGAACCTGGTCTCCTGGTGTCGAGACAGCAACCTTTCTCTCAATGTCAGCAAGACAAAGGAGATAGTCATCGACTTCAAGAAGCGAAGCGGTACACACACCCCAGTTTGGATTGATGGTGCCGAAGTAGAGATGGTTGAAAACTTCAAAATCCTAGCAGTCAATATCACCAACAACTTCTCCTGGACCACCCATATTTAAGCAGTAACTAAGAAAGCACACCAACGCCTCTACTCCCTTGGAAGGTTTACGAGGTTCGGCATGTCCCCAGCAATTCTCACCAACTTCTATAGATGCGCCATAGAAAGCATTTTATCAGGATGCGTCACAGCTTGGTTTGGGAACAGCTCCATGCAAGACCGCAAGAAATTGCAGCGAATTGTGGACGCAGCCCAGACCATCACACAAACCAACCTCCCTTCCACTGAAGGTAGACACAAAATGCTGGAGTAACTCAGCGGGTCTGGCAGCAACTCGGGAGAGACGGAATAGGTGACATTTCGGGTCGAGACCCTTCTTCGGATCTTCTTCAGACGACTCGTCCCGAAACGTCACCCATTCCTTCTCTCCCGAGATGCTGCCTGACCCACCGAGTTACTCCAGCATTTTGTGTCTACATTCGATTTAAACTAGCATCTGCAGTTTTTTTCTTACTCCCTTCCATTGACTCCATTTACACCTCACGCTGCCTCTGTACGGCCAGCAGCACAATCAAAGGCAAGTCGCACCCTGGCCACTCCCTCTTCTCCCCTCTCCCATCAGGCAAAAGGTATAGATGTGTCAAAATGCACATCACCAGAATCAGAGACACCAGTTTCTTCTCATCTGTTATCAGGCAACTGAATCATCCTAGAGAGCAGTGATAAACTACTATCTACCTCATTGGTGACCTTCGGACTATCCTTGGTCGGACTTTGCTGGCTTTACCTTGCACTAAACGTTATTCCCTTATCATGTATCTATACATTGTAAACACTACCTAATCCAGGCATCATTCTGGTAAAGATAGATATAAAATGCTGGAGTAACTCAGCAGGTCAGACAGCATCTCTGGAGAAAAAGAACAGGTGACGTTTTGGGTCGGAACCCTTCTTCAGGCTAATCATTCTGCTAAACCTCCTCTGCACGAGTTCAAACTCAAGTATATTATGGCGAGTCCGAAAACTTGTTGGTTGTAGAAGAAGTTTATTGCAGCCGCAATATTCGAATACAGAGTTAAACAACAAGGTAAAGGACAACCATCAAAAACTTACTGTCTTCTTCGAAGACTTCGCCGAACTGAACATTTCGGGCGCCAAAAGCGCACATGACCACGCTGGCCAATCAGCGATGTCGCTCTCTGGACCAATCCCCACGGTCGCGTTCACACGTGACCTCGCTGGCCAATCTGAGGGTTCGACGACCTGGACCATTCTCTATGGTCGCTACATGACCCCCCCCCAGAACCCGAGGTACGGAACCTAGCAGGGAGCCGGATTTCGCGACCATAACGAGTATGGAGAGGGGCAGCCTGAACCACAGGAGCCGGGGGTTCCGGACTTGGAGGAACTGCCGGAACGGGGGGTCCTGGAGGAACTGCCGGAACGGGGGGTCCTGGAGGAACTGCCGGAACGGGGGGTCCTGGACTGAGCGGAACTAATGGAGGTCGGCCTCTCCTAGGGGTTTGGCCGACCAGGACTGGTTGATCCGGATCCAAGTGTGCAGGTTTGAGCCGGGACACCGAGACGAGCTCACTCTTGCCGCACATGTCTAAGGTGAAGGTAGCCGTTCCCTTACGCAAAACCCGGAACGGCCCTTGATAGACCCTCTGCAACGGGGCACGATGGGAATCTTTTCGCAGAAACACAAACTCACAGTCCTTCAGGGAAGGCGGTTCATGTACCATGGGACACCCATGACGTGAAGTCGGAACTGGAGCCAGGGAACCCACCCGTGCCCGGAGAGATGCTAATACTGATGGGACTGTAGGCAGCTGGTCTGAGGGGTCCGGAAACAAATCGCCGGGTACTCGAAGTGTCTAGCCATATACTAGCTCCGCGGACGACGCACCGAGATCTAGCTTAGGAGCAGTCCGGATGCCCAGAAGAACCCAGGGGAGTTGGTCTACCCAGTCCAGGCCTTCAAGCCTTGCACTGAGGGACGCCTTAAGTTGACGGTGGAACCTTTCTACAAGTCCATTTGCCTGGGGGTGATATGCAGTAGTGGGTTGTAACTTGGAACCGTACAGTTCTGCGAGCGCGACCCAGAGGGACGAAGTGAACTGCGGCCCCCTGTCAGTGGTAATAACTGCCGGGACCCCGAAACGAGCTACCCAATGGAGGGCCAAAGTCCTGGCACAAGACGCTGACAAAATATCAGACAATGGGAAAGCCTCTGGCCACCGGGTGAACCGATCCACCACCGTGAGGAGGTGGGTGTAGCCCCGGGAGGAAGGCAAAGGCCCGACTAAATCCACGTGGATGTGGAAAAAACGAACTGCTGGGACCTTGAACTCCTGTATGGGGGGCTGGACATGGCGCTGGACTTTAGCGGTCTGACAGGGGACGCAGGAACGCGCCCAACCCGCTACCTGTTTCCGTAGGCCATGCCAGACAAACCGAGCTGCTACCAAAGCAGAGGTGGAGCGGATGGACGGGTGCGCCAGCCCATGAATGGCATCAAAAACCCGGCGCTGAAGGGAGGGCGGTACTACCGGCCTGGGACGGGGAAGGGAAACATCACACCAGACTTTCGTGCCTTCCGACCCGCAGGCTACCTGAGCCAACTTCAATCCCGAAGTGGTGGACTGGTATGCCGAGGCGGTATCCGCTAGAAGCTGTGCCTCCGCAAGCTCCTGGGGATCCACCTCGCAGTCCACCGCCGAAATAGGGGAAAAAGCAGGTCTAGACAGGGCGTGAGCAACGGCATTAAGCTTACCCGCGACATGACGGACATCGGTGGTAAATTCGGAGATAGCAGTCAGGTGCCGCTGCTGGCGGGCCGACCATGGGTCAGACAATTTGAAAAATGCAAATGTTAATGGTTTGTGGTCCGTAAAGGCCACAAATGGGCGGCCCTCAAGGAAATACCTGAAATGACGAACAGCTAAATAGAGGGCCAGAAGCTCTCGGTCAAATGCGCTATACTTCAGCTCAGCCGAATTTAGTTGCCGGCTGAAAAACGCCAAGGGCTGCCAACGGCCACCGACCTGCTGCTCCAAGACCCCGCCCACCGCCACGTCAGAGGCGTCAACCGTCAGGGCCGTGGGGGCGGAGGGGCTCGGGTGGACCAACATGGTGGCGTCTGCAAATGCTGCCTTAGCTGCTGTAAAAGCCGACTCTGCGACCGGGGACCATATCAACTCTACCGGTTTTCCCGCAAGGCACTGGAAGAGCGGGCGCATGACCCGCGCAGCTGCCGGAACGAACCTATGGTAGAAGTTAACCATGCCTACGAACTCCTGTAGTCCTTTTACTGTGGTGGGCCTGGGAAATGCCCGGATAGCCTCCACCTTCTCGGGCAAAGGGGAGGCGCCGGCAGGGGTAATTCTGTGCCCTAGAAAATCAAGAGAAGGGAGGCCGAATTGACACTTGGAGGGTTGGATAATGAGCCCGTGGTCTTGGAGCCGCTGGAACACAGTCCGCAAGTGGACCTGGTGTTCCTGCACTGAGGGGCTGGCGACCAGGATGTTGTCTAAATAAATAAACAAAAAGGGTAAGCCCCGACCCATACGGTCCATCAGTCGTTGGAAAGCCTGTGCCGCGTTCTTTAAACCGAAAGGCATACGCAACCATTCAAACAACCCGAACGGAGTAATCGTGGCGGTTTTCTGTATGTCCTCCGGACGCACCGGAATCTGGTGGTATCCTCGCACCAAATCGATTTTGGAGAACACCACCGCTCCTTCCAGCCCAGACGAAAAGTCCTGTAGGTGCGGTATGGGGTAGCGATCAGCCGTGGTGACAGCATTGAGATGCCGATAATCGCCACATGGTCTCCACCCCCCAGATGCCTTGGAGACCATATGCAACGGCGAGGCCCACGGGCTGTCGGACTGACGGACAATTCCCATTTCCTCCATCTTCCTAAATTCCGCCCGTGCCACCACCAGTTTGTCTGGCGGTAGTCTCCTGGCCCGAGCGAAAACGGGAGGGCCCTCGGTGCGGATGTGATGGACCACGCCGTGCTTGGCCGAAGGCGTGTCAAAACGTTGCATGAGCAGCTCTGGAAACTCCGCCAGGATCTCAGCATACGAGTCAGGGGCCGCGACGACGGCCTGGACAGTAGGGCTGGGCGGGGAGGCGATTGTCGGAGCGACGGGCTCCTCGCCGGCGGAGGGTCGGAGGTCGTTACCGCGGACATCAGGGACCAGTGAAAAAGCCCAGAGAAAATCTGCGCCCAGGATCGCTTGTCTGACGTCTGCTATGATGAATGGCCATTCGTACGTGCGGAGGCCTAACACAAGGGACATCTTCCGTATACCGAAAGTGCGAATGGGGCTGCCATTAACCGCGATGAGGGTGGGACCTGTCTTACCCGTTCTGGTTTCGAGGTCGGTCGGCGGCACTATACTGACGATGGCTCCCGTGTCCACCAAAAATTCTGTGTCCGTGAATCGATCGTGGACGTAGAGGCGTCGGTTCTGGCCAATCGTAACTGCCCCTATGTACGATCGGCCGAGGCATTTCCCGCGAAGGTACAAGGTGTGCGGCAGTTGCGGGATTCGCTACCCCATCATAGGTGATAATAGCACCAGCCGCGCTTGTGCGGATCTTTTTGGCGGGCTTTCGGAGAACTGGCGGGAGACGCGGCGCCATCTTGATGTCGCTGTGGCGTGGTCACTGATGTCGAGACCTTGTTGATCGAACCGCTTGCCTTGTTTTTAGCCGCTATGAGCGCGTCCGCTTTCGCTGCATATGCTTCGGGGTCCTTAAAAGAACAATCCGCGAGCAGCAGTCGGACATCCTCAGGAAGCTTCTCTCGGAATGCCTGTTCGAACATAAGGCAATCCGTATGCTCACCGGCTAGCATCATCATTTCGGCCATGAGAACGGAAGGCCGTCGATCTCCGAGGTCCGGTAGGTGCAGAAGTCTTGCAGCGCAATCATGCCTATTAAACCCGAAGGTTCGCAGTAACACTTTCTTCATGGCCTCGTACTTGCTTTCCGCAGGCGGATTAACGATGAACCGCATCACGCGTGTGGTCGTCTCCGGTGATAGAGCGCTGACGAGGTAGTAATACATCGTCGAGTCGTCCGATATCTTCTTTATATGAAATTGAGCTTCGGTGTGGACAAACCAAGATTGCGGTGAATGTGTCCAAAACAACGGAAGGTGAACGCTTACCGCGCTTAACTCCGGTGTGCCAGGCGCGGCAATCAACAACGAGGCGTCGTGTTCCTGCATAGTCGGTGATCGTCCAGATCACGTCGGGGTCACCAATATGGCGAGTCCGAAAACTTGTTGGTTGTAGAAGAAGTTTATTGCAGCCGCAATATTCGAATACAGAGTTAAACAACAAGGTAAAGGACAACCATCAAAAACTTACTGTCTTCTTCGAAGACTTCGCCGAACTGAACATTTCGGGCGCCAAAAGCGCACATGACCACGCTGGCCAATCAGCGATGTCGCTCTCTGGACCAATCCCCACGGTCGCGTTCACACGTGACCTCGCTGGCCAATCTGAGGGTTCGACGACCTGGACCATTCTCTATGGTCGCTATAATATTACCTATCTCAGGTATAAATGGTATAAGTGTCAAATGGTGTCAATTTTGCAAATGATAGTTGGACCTCTTCCAAGAAAAGGGAACCAGCTTCTACAAGTGGTGGTGGTGATAGTTAGAAGTAAGAAAAAAACAGGTACTTGTGGCTACCGAACAATGCACTGTAAAACAGAACCATGAACCAGGTTCTGCAAGTTTCTTGCGAGGGAAATAAGTGACCTTTGTCTGTCCTTTCTCCAAACTCGTTCTCTTAATTTTCTGACTTCAATTATGCAATCTGTTTCTCATCTTTATGAACCTTTGCTCAACTCTGCATCATTCTGACCAGTGAATTTAACCCCTCCCAAGTCTCTACCATACAAGCTTATCAGTATGGACACAAAATTCTGGAGTAACTCGACGAGTCAGGCAGCATCTCTGGAGAAAAGGAATAGGTGTTGTTTTGGGTCGAGCACCTTCTTCGGACTGAGAGTCAGGAGAGAGGGAAACAAAATATGAAAAGGTATAAGGAACAAATGAATGGAAGGTATGAAAAGAACAAATTAAAACTAGGCAGATGATCAAGGAAAGATGGAGCCAACGAGATCTGGGTGTCCTAGTGCATCAGTCACTGAAAGGAAACTTGCAGGTACAGCAGGCAGTGAAGAAAGCCAATGGAATGTTGACCTTCATAACAAGAGGAGTTGAGTATAGGAGCAAAGAGGTCCTTCTGCAGTTGTACAGGGCCCTAGTGAGACCGCACCTGGAGTACTGTGTACAGTTTTGGTCTCCAAATTTGAGGAAGGATATTCTTGCTATTGAGGGTGAGCAGCATAGGTTTACTAGGTTAATTCCCAGAATGGCGGGACTGTCATATGTTGAAAGACTGGAGCGACTGGAGCAGACTTCCTGACCAACTGATCCCAATCAGTGAGGGTGGGGGATAAATCACCCTCTATGATAATCCTCAACACCAATACTCTGCAAGGATGCGTTTGTAGCGCCCTTCTTTACGCCTTGTACACCCACGACTGCAGCCACGTACAAATCTCATTCAATTTTCAAATTCACAGATGACGCCACCATTGTGGGCGGGATATCAAATAATTATGAAACTGAGTACAGGAAGCAGATTGAGAACCTGGTCTCCTGGTGTCGAGACAGCAACCTTTCTCTCAATGTCAGCAAGACAAAGGAGATAGTCATCAACTTCAAGAAGCGAAGCGGTACACACACCCCAGTTTGGATTGATGGTGCCGAAGTAGAGATGGTTGAAAACTTCAAAATCCTAGCAGTCAATATCACCAACAACTTCTCCTGGACCACCCATATTTAAGCAGCAACTAAGAAAGCACACCAACGCCTCTACTCCCTTGGAAGGTTTACGAGGTTCGGCATGTCCCCAGCAACTCTCACCAACTTCTATAGATGCGCCATAGAAAGCATTTTATCAGGATGCGTCACAGCTTGGTTTGGGAACAGCTCCATGCAAGACCGCAAGAAATTGCAGCGAATTGTGGACGCAGCCCAGACCATCACACAAACCAACCTCCCTTCCACTGAAGGTAGACACAAAATGCTGGGGTAACTCAGCGGGTCTGGCAGCAACTCGGGAGAGACGGAATGGGTGACATTTCGGGTCGAGACCCTTCTTCGGATCTTCTTCAGACGACTCGTCCCGAAACGTCACCCATTCTTTCTCTCCCGAGATGCTGCCTGACCCACTGAGTTACTCCAGCATTTTGTGTCTACATTCGATTTAAACTAGCATCTGCAGTTTTTTTCTTACTCCCTTCCATTGACTCCATTTACACCTCACGCTGCCTCTGTACGGCCAGCAGCACAATCAAAGGCGAGTCACACCCTGGCCACTCCCTCTTCTCCCCTCTCCCATCAGGCAAAATGTATAGATGTGTCAAAATGCACACCACCAGAATCAGAGACACCAGTTTCTTCTCATCTGTTATCAGGCAACTGAATCATCCTAGAGAACAGTGGTAAACTACTATCTACCTCATTGGTGACCTTCGGACTATCCTTGGTCGGACTTTGCTGGCTTTACCTTGCACTAAACGTTATTCCCTTATCATGTATCTATACATTGTAAACACTACCTAATCCAGGCATCATTCTGGTAAAGATAGATATAAAATGCTGGAGTAACTCAGCAGGTCAGACAGCATCTCTGGAGAAAAAGAACAGGTGACGTTTTGGGTCGGAACCCTTCTTCAGGCTAATCATTCTGCTAAACCTCCTCTGCACGAGTTCAAACTCAAGTATATTACATTTATACCTATCTCAGGTATAAATGGTATAAGTGTCAAATGGTGTCAATTTTGCAAATGATAGTTGGACCTCTTCCAAGAAAAGGGAACCAGCTTCTACAAGTGGTGGTGGTGATAGTTAGAAGTAAGAAAAAAACAGGTACTTGTGGCTACCGAACAATGCACTGTAAAACAGAACCATGAACCAGGTTCTGCAAGTTTCTTGCGAGGGAAATAAGTGACCTTTGTCTGTCCTTTCTCCAAACTCGTTCTCTTAATTTTCTGACTTCAATTATGCAATCTGTTTCTCATCTTTATGAACCTTTGCTCAGCTCTGCATCGTTCTGACCAGTGAATTTAACCCCTCCCGAGTCTCTACCATACAAGCTTATCAGTATGGACACAAAATTCTGGAGTAACTCGACGAGTCAGGCAGCATCTCTGGAGAAAAGGAATAGGTGTTGTTTTTGGTCGAGCACCTTCTTCGGACTGGGAGTCAGGAGAGAGGGAAACAAAATATGAAAAGGTACAAGGAACAAATGAATGGAAGGTATGAAAAGAACAAATCAAAACTAGGCAGATGATCAAGGAAAGATGGAGCCAACGAGATCTGGGTGTCCTAGTGCATCAGTCACTGAAAGGAAACTTGCAGGTACAGCAGGCAGTGAAGAAAGCCAATGGAATGTTGACCTTCATAACAAGAGGAGTTGAGTATAGGAGCAAAGAGGTCCTTCTGCAGTTGTACATGGCCCTAGTGAGACCGCACCTGGAGTACTGTGTACAGTTTTGGTCTCCAAATTTGAGGAAGGATATTCTTGCTATTGAGGGTGAGCAGCATAGGTTTACTAGGTTAATTCCCAGAATGGCGGGACTGTCATATGTTGAAAGACTGGAGCGACTAGGCTTGTATACACTGGAATTTAGAAGGATGAGAGGGGATCTGATTGAAACATATAAGATTATTAAGGGGTTGGACACGTTAGAGGCAGGAAACATGTTCCCAATGTTGGGGGAGTCCAGAACCAGGGGTCACAGTTTAAGAATAAGGGGTAGGCAATTTAGAACAGAGATGAGGAAAAACCTTTTCAGTCAGAGAGTTGTAAATCTGTGGAATTCTCTGCCTCAGAAGGAAGTGGAGGCTAATTCTCTGATTACATTCAAGAGAGAGCTAGATAGAGCTCTTAAGGATAGCGGAGTCAGGGGGTATGGGGAGAAGGCAGGAACGGGGTACTGATTGAGAATGATCAGCCATGATCACATTGAAAGGTGGTGCTGGCTCGAAGGGCCGAATGGCCTACTCCTGCACCTATTGTCTATTGTCTATTGAGCCCACAACAATAATCCATTATTGGCTGTGGAGAAGGTGACAATGAGAGGATACAAACAATGAAACTGAACAGGATGACAGTGAAACTAGTAGGACGACTAGGGTGGGGAAGAGACGGAGACAGCAGGACTAAACAGATCCTGTATACCGCCTGGAATGGGGAGGATTACAGCAGTTGTTGAGCACTGCCCAATCCGTCCCTTTGCTCCACAACACTCCTCAGCCATTCACTGTGAAGGTCTTGCCCTGGCTTGATATCCCAAAATTCAATACCTTGCATTTATCTGCTTTAATCTCCATCAACCATTCCTCAACCCACTTTCCCAGCTGATTAAGATCGTGCTGTAATTTGTGATAACCACCTTTGCTTTCTATGATACCTTCCACTTTAGTGTCATCTGCAAACTTACTAATCATGCCTATTACATCCTTATCCAAATCACGGTCATAGAGTGATACAGTGTAGAAATAGGTCCTTTGGCCCAACTTGCACACACCGACCAACCTGTCCCAGCTACACTAGTCCCATCTGCTCGCGTTTGGTCCATAACCCTCCAAAACTGTTTTCTCCATGTACCTGTCTAACTGTTTCTTAAATGGGATAGTCCCTGTCTCAACTACCTCCTCTGGCAGCTCGTTCCATACACCCACCACCTTTTGTGTGAAAATGTTACCCCTCAAATTCCTATTAAATCTTTTCCGCTTCATCTTAAACCTATGTTCTCTGGTCCTTGATTCACCTACTCGGCAAGAGACCCTGTGCATCTTGCCTCAATTAGTTAAATCATTGATATAAACCACAAACACCAAAGGGCCCAGCACCAATCCCAGAGGCAAACCACTAGTTACAGGCCTCCAGCCTGAAAACCAACTTTCCATCACCACCCTCAGCTTCCTTCCATGAAGTCAATTCTGTACCAGTTGGTTGGCTCTCCCTGAATCCCATGCGATCTAACCTTCCAGAGCAGGCTATAGGTGCTGTCTGTGTGGAATTTGTATGTTCTCCCTGTGACCGTGTGGGTTTTCTCTTCCATACTCAAAATACTTACAGGTTTATAGGTTAATTGCCTTCTATAAATTGCCTGAGTGTGTAGGATGCGAAACTGAGAAAACATAGAACTAGTGTACGGATGATCGTTGTGGACTCGGTGGACTGAAGGGCCAGGTTTCCACACTGTATCTCTAAACTGAACTAAACTAAACTAAACTCTGTAAAAAATATTTAACCTACAAACCTGCACATCTTTGGGATGTGGGAGGAAACCGGAGCACCCGGTGAAAATCCACATGGTCACAAGGAGAAAGTACAAAGTCTGTACGGACGGCTCCCATACTCAGATTCGAACCTGAGTCTCTGGCGCTGTGAGGCAGCAACTCTACCGCTGCGCCACCTTGCCGCCCGTGTCTAGCTCAGTTGCATCTCTCCTATAATGCAGTGACCAGAAATGTACACAACCCTCGATTATTGCATCGTATGGGAGGCGCATTCCCAATCTCGTTGTACCCCTGGGTACAATGACAATAAAGATATATTGTATTGTATTGTAAAAAAAAAAACTGTGGCCCAACAAGTGTTGCCCACAAGACAGGAAACATGAAAATAAACTGTAAGAACTTCTGCAATAATTTAATAAGGAAAAGAGTTGGAAAGTCAAATGTACAGATGCCCATATAGATGGGGGAATTTACAAGGAATAAGGAAATAACCATGTCTTGTGCGATGGCATAAAATCTGCCAGAAATAACAAAAACAGAATAAGGAACTGTAGGAAATAGGTATCATTAAAAAAAGATCCTAGTGAACATGGAAACAGATAAATTCTCAGGAGACAAGAGTCAAGAAGAATCAAGAGCATTTATTTGTCACATGTACTGGCAATGAGGCGATGATATTCTTGTGGCATTTCAACGGCCAATAACATCAATAACACAGAAAATGTATAATAGTCAAAAATACAATCAATTAATAGCAGTAATACTCGGTAACCATAACAGTACAAATACTGAAGTCCATAGTGCAAGCAAAGATACAATCCATAGAAGATCCTTTGCTCTACCTATTATACTTGAGTGTGACGTGATTGTATTGATGCGTGGTATTATCTGATCTGATAGAATAGCATGCAGAACCTCAGCACATGTGTCAATAATAAACTGAAACCTATCATGGTTATTGAGGTAGTGGTTCGTGTAATATATAATAGACAGTGTGGAAACGGGCCCTTCAGCCCACCAAATGCGTGCCAGACAATGATCACCCTGTTCACTAGCACTATACTACACAAGAGGGACAATTTACAATTTTACCAAAGCCAATTAACCTACAAACCTGCATGTCTTTGGAGTGAGGGAGGAAACCGGACCAGCCAGAGAAAACTCATGCAATCACACGGAGAATGTGTAAACTCCACACAGACAGCACCCAAGGTTAGCATGGAACCCAGGTATTAGTCATTGGTTAGAAAGCAAAACATAATATTAAACCATGAATGAATGAATGAATGAATGAATGAATGAATGAATGAATACGTTTATTGGCCAAGTATGTGCATATACAAGGAATGTGCCTTGGTGCTCCACTCACAAATGACAACACGAACATACAGTTAACAATTAAGAATAAAGCATAACCACATCAAAATAATAAGGATACAACATTACAGTCTAAACTTGTGGGTGAAAATAAACCAGAGCAAAAAAGAGACTACAGACTTTGGTTATTGAGTAGAACTACTACTCATGGAAAAAAGCTGTTTTTATGTCTGGCTGCGGCTCTTTGACAGTCCGGAGTCGCCTTCCAGAGGGAAGTGCTTCAAAGCTTTTATGGCCAGGGTGAGAGGGGTCAGAGATGATCTTGCCCGCTCGCTTCCTGGACTTTGCAGTGTACAGTTCGTCAATGGGGGGAAGGTTGCAGCCAACAACCTTCTCAGCTGTGCGAACGATCCGTTGCAGCCTCCGGATGTCGTGCTTGGTGGCTGAGCCAAACCAGACCATGATGGAGAAGGTGAGGACTGATTCAATGATAGCAGTTTAGAATTGGACCATCAGTGCCTGTGGCAGATTGGGTTTCCTCAGTTGCCGCAGGAAGTACATCCTCTGTTGGGCCTTTTTGACAGTGGGGTCGATGGTGGCCTCCCATTTAAGGTCCCTGGAGATGATGGTTCCAAGGAACTTAAATGACTCCACAGATGTGACTGTGGTGTTGTTGATGGTGAGTGGGGGGAGAGGAGGGGGAGCTTTCGAAAGTCTACAATTAGTTCCACTATCATGAGAGCATTGAGCTCCAGGTTGTTGCGATGGCACCAGGACGCTAGCTGTGTCACTTTCCATCTGTAGGCAGATTCCTCCCCATCCTGGATCAGTCCAATCAGGGTTGAGTCATCCGCAAACTTGAGGAGCTTGACAGAGGAGTCTTTGGAGGTGCAGTCATTGGTGTAGAGAGGAACTGCAGATGCTGGTTTAAATTAAAGGTAGACACAAAATGCTGGAGTAACTCAGCGGGACAGGCAGCATCTCTAGAGAGAAGGGTTACATTTCAGGTCGAGACCCTTCTTCAGACTGATGTCAGGGGAGTGGGCGATACAGAGATAGAATGTAGTCAGAAACAGTAAGACTGGTGGGAGAACTGGGAAGGGGATGAGATGGAGAGAGAGAGGGAAGGAAAAGGCTACTTGAAGTTAGAGAAGTCAATATATATACTGCTGTAAGCTATCCAAACAAAATATGAGGTGCTGTTCCTCCAATTTGCACTGGGCCTCACTCTAAAAATGGAGGAGGCCCAGGACAGAAAGGTCAGGTTGGGAATGAGAGGGGGAGTTAAAGTGCTGAGCAACCGGGAGATCAGTATTAAACCAACTTTTCTCCAGACCGCAAGCTGTAACTATTTGGCTGCTGCAGTTATCAATGCTTGGACCACCATTGTCAGTTGAGCTAATAGAACGTGGTATTACAATCCCTACTGTAATCGGCACCTTCTTGAGTGGGGGCAGGGGTAAAGACTTCATTGGGGCCATCAGGTGGGCACCCTCCTTCCTTGGTGTTTTGTTGATAGGCCCACAACACCTCCAGAGGGCTCAACAGCGACACCTGTCGTCCCAGGTGCGCTCCCCTCCGTTTTTACCCCTGTTGCTGGTCATTTTGCAGCCCAGTTGGAGTCCTTCCTCTTCAGCCACAGCCAGTTGCTGCTTCGCTCGGCAGCCTCTGACAGCGACCTGACGGCTTGCCGGAAGGCCTGTCCTCGGACTCCCATTCCCTTCAGGAGTCTGGTTGTTGACATGGCTACAAACCCTCTACAACCAACCTCTACAGGAAGCACCTGGGCACGCCAGCCGCGTTGTTTTGCCTCGGCTGCTAAGTCTGAATACTTCAGACATTTGCGTTCATGCGCTTCACCAACTGCAGCCTCCCAAGGCACAGTTAACTCCACGATGTACAGGGACTTCTGTGAGGTTGACCACAAGATCAGGTCTCTGGTGGAAAGATGAGTTTCTGGTCTAGATCAGCCTGCATTATCCAGTCCCGGGCAGTGTCCAGGAGGGTCGGTTCCTTTCTTGCAAATGGCTTCTATGGAAGTTGTCCTGCTTTTACAAAAGGGGTGGTTTTCGAGAAACCAGGCAATGGGGGAGGGAGGGCATTGGTGGTTGTTCTCCTACCTTCCAAGGTAATCGACAGTTGTCGCAGGATCTGACTGTGCCTCCAGGTGTAGCGGCCTTGTGAAAGACTGGTTTTACAGCCAGTGAGGATGTGCCTTAATGTTGCTGGGGTTTGGCAGAGAGAACATGATGGATCTTCTCCAAGCCACTGGTTTAGGTTCTTGAGTGTGGGAAGAACATCGTAGGTGGTTCTGATGATGAAGCTAAGACAGCTTCCTTCCATCTCCCACAGGTAAGATGTGATAGATGGATTCAGCTGAGGGATGGCTAAGGAAGACAATTTCTTACCTATTTACTCCACTGGGCCACTCACGTTTATAAAGCTCACCTAAATCTCTCCCCGGACTCATTTGTCTCAAGGCAAACATCTCTCGGCTGTACATCATTTCCTAATGCTCCAATTTTCTGGATCTGGAAGCATCTTCATGAAGTCTCGACCCAATACGCCACTTATCCATTGCTCTCCAGAGATGCTGTCTGACCCGCTGAGATACTCCAGCGCTTTGTCCCTTTACAGCGAGATACAGCGTGGAAAGTGGCTCTTTCGCCTAGCGAGTAGTGGAGCTTTACCAAACTAGTAGAGGTACTTTCGATAAGGTTGCATTCAGGAAGATTCATCACCGGGTTAGAGAGCCCTTCTTAGTTTAGTCTAGTTTAGAGATACACCATGGAAACAGGTAATTTGTCCCACCGTCCCCGCCGACCAGCAACCCCTGTACTTAGTTCTATCCTACACACGAGGGACAATTTTACAGAAGCCAATTAACCGACAAATCTGCACATCTTTGGGATGTGGGAGGAATCCGGAGCACCCGGAGAAAACCCACATGATCACAAGGAGAAAACACAAACTCTGTACTATAATGCAGTGACCAGAAATGTGCACAACCCATGTACTGTGGCCCAACAAGTGTTGCCCACAAGACAGGAAACATGAAAATAAACTGTAAGAACTTCTGCAATTATTTAATAAGGAAAAGAGTTGGAAAGTCAAATGTACAGATGCCCATACAGATGGGGGAATTTACAAGGAATAAGGAAATATCCATGTCTTGTGCGATGACATAAAATCTGCCAGAAATAACCAAAACAGAATAAGGAACTGTAGGAAATAGGTATTAAAAAAAGATCCTAGTGAACATGGAAACAGATAAATTCTCAGGAGACAAGAGTCAAGAAGAATCAAGAGCATTTATTTGTCACATGTACTGGCAATGAGGCGATGACATTCTTGTGGCATTTTAACGGCCAGTAACATCAATAACACAGAAAATGTATAATAATCAAAAATACAATCAATTAATAGCGGTAATACTCGGTAACCATAACAGTACAAATACTGAAGTCCATAGTGCAAGCAAAGATACAATCCATAGAAGATCCTTTGCTCTACCTATTATACTTGAGTGTGACGTGATTGTATTGATGTGTCGTATTATCTGATCTGATAGAAAAGCATGCAGAACCTTTCTCTACCTCAGCACATGTGTCAATAATAAACTGAAACCTATCATGGTTATTGAGGTAGTGGTTCGTGCAATATATAATAGTGCGCAGTGTGGAAACGGGCCCTTCAGCCCACCAAATGTGTGCTGCTCTACCAGTTGTGCCACTGTGCCTGGACTGTGAATTAGTCATTGGTTAGAAAGCAAAGCATAGTATTAAACCATGTGTAGGAAAGAACTGCAGATGCTGGTTTAAATCGAATGTAGACACAAAATGCTGGAGTAACTCAGCGGGACAGGCAGCATCTCTGGAAAGAAGGGTTACATTTCGGGTCGAGACCCTTCTTCAGACTGATGTCAGGGGAGTGGGCATCAGAAACAGTAAGACTGGTGGGAGAACTGGGAAGGGGGAAGGCATGGAGAGAGAGAGGGAAAGAAAAGGCTACTTGAAGTTAGAGAAGTCAATATTCATACCGCTGGGGTGTAAGCTACCCAAGTGAAATATGAGGTGCTGTTCCTCCAATTTGCGCTGGGCCTCACTCTGACAATGGAGGAGGCCCAGGACAGAAAAGTCAGATTGGGAATGAGAGGGGGAGTTAAAGTGCTGAGCAACCGGGAGATCAGTATTAAACCAACTTTTCTCCAGACCGCAGGCTGTAACTATTTGGCTGCTGCAGTTATCAATGCTTGGACCACAATTGTCAGATTTATATGTGTGCTGACAGTTCAAACCCAGGTGAGATTATTAGGGAGGGGGATTAAGAAAGACTTCCCAGGGAAATGGACAAGTTGAGTACAGGGCAAAACATGGCAGATGCATTACGATGTTGCACAATGTGAAGTTAAATGCGCTGGTGCATATAATAGAAATGCATAGTGTTTTTTAAGTTTAATTTAGTTTATTATTGTCATTTATACGAAGTTACAGTGAAATGTTTTTTGTCGCGCGCTATGCAGTCAGCGAAAAGACACGACACGAGATAAAGCGAATAATGTTTAATGCAAGATAACGTTCGGTAAAAGATAGTCCGAGGCTCTCCAATGAGTAGATGGTAGGTCAGGACCGCTCTCTAGCTGTTGATAAGATGGTACAGTTGGCTGATAACAGCTGGGAAGAACTGTCCCTGAATCTGGATGGTTTTGTTTTCACACTTCTGTGCATCTTGCCTGATGTGAGAGGGGAGAAGAGGGAGTGGCTGGGATGAGACTCGTCCATGATTACGCTGCTGGCCTTGCCGAAGCAGTGTGAAGTGCACATGGAGTCTATGGAAAAGAGGCTGATTTGCGTGATGGTCTGGGCTAATCACTGAAAGCCAGCTTGCAGGCGTGACATGTAGTTAAGAAATCAAGAAGTATGTTTGTCTCTGTTACAAGATTATTGATATGGATTATTGCACAGGGACTAAGTATGCCTTACTGTATTTATACAGGGCATTGGTGAGAGAATCGGGAATATTATGTACAGTGAAAAAAACGAAGTACTGGAGAAACAAGGAATTGCAGATGCTGGCTGACCAAGGAAAGGCACAAGATGCTGGAGTAACTCACCAGGTCAGGCAGCATTTGTGGAAGGAAATGGACAAACGACGTTTCGAGTCAGGACCCTTCTTCAGACTGATGAAGGTGAGTGGAGATAGTGGTAGAAAGGGGAGAGGAGAAGGGATAGGGCAAGACCAGGCAGGTGGCCGGTGGATTCAGGTAAGGAAAGGTTGGTTGGCAGATGAGTCTGGGTGCAAGACAATGGGCATGGGTGGCACGGTGGCGCAGTGGTAGAGATGCTGCCTTACAGCGCCAGAGACCCTGATTAAATTCTGACTACGGGTGCTGTATATACGGAGTTTGTACGTTCTCCCCATGACATAGAAACATAGAAACATAGAAAATAGGTGCAGGAGTAGGCCATTCAGCCCTTTGAGCCAGCACCCCCATCCAATATGATCATGGCTGATCATCCAAAATCAGTGACCTGCGTGGGCTTTCTCTGAGATCTTCGGTTTTCTCCCACACTCTAGGCTTGTAGGTTAATTGGCTTGGTGTAAATGTAAAATTGTCCCTTGTGTGTATAGTGTAGTGTTAATGTGTGGGGAACGTTGGTTGGTGCGGTCTCAGCGGGCCGAAGGGCCTGTTTCCGCGCTGCATCTCAAAACTAAACTAAAGCTAAAAGGGTGCAAATGGTAGAAGCAGACAAAAAAGGAGGTGGGGAGTGAAATATAGATCCAGAGGGAAGGATGGTGGGTATAAGGGGATGGGGGAGGGTGGGAGGAAGGTGGGGGGGGGGGGGGGGAAGGGGAGAACAGTGGGGTTAGGGAGGGGAGATGATAAGTGGATGGAGGGGAAAGGAAATGGGGGACGAGGGGAAAGGTGGGAGGAGTGGTAAGAAAGGTATGCAAGGGCAGAGAAAGGTGGGAAGGTGAAAAGGGGAGGGAAGTGGGGTGGGGTTGCCTGAGATTGGAGGATTCAATGTTCATGCCTTTAGTGTGTAGGCTTCTCAAGAGGAATGAGGTGCTGTTCTTCCAGTTTGCAAGTGGGCTCACTCTCACAATGGAGGAGGCCAAGGACAAAAAGGTCGATGTGGGAATGGGAAGGGGAATTCGAATGACTCGCCACCGGCATCTTTTTCTCCTTATTATGCATAGTTTTGGTCTCCTTACCTACAAAATTTTCTGTGTGTCTGTTTAATTACTTTTTTGAACTCTAAGGATCTGTGGGCTTACATTCAAGATCATGCTTAGAAAATAGGTGCAGGAGTAGGTCCTTCGGCCCTTCGAGCCAGCACTGCCATTCAATATGATCATGGCTGATCATCCAAAATCAGTATCCTGTTCCTGCTTTCTCCCCATACCCCTTGATTCCCTTAACCCTAAGAGCTAAATCTAACTCTCGCTTCCTCTTATTGCCATACTTCCCACTTCTCTGAAGTAAATGCCGTTCAGAGCATTCTGCCCAACCGGTCAAGCCACCTCTAGTTTCCAGGTCAAATACATTCTTCCTCGCTGCCAGCTTTTATATCATTTGCAATCTTCTTTATCGTACCCCTTAAGTTTCAATCCAGATCCGAAACAAATATAATCCAAATCAATGGACCAAGCATTTGAGCATTGTGGAAATTGTTGCAGCATCGGTTTGGTGTTCTACCTCTCTCCTGTACCCTGACCCATCACCACTCATGATTCAGCCACCCATAGGGTGGCACAGTGACGCAGAGGTAGAGTTGCTGCCATGCAGCGCCAGAGACCCGGGTTTGATCCTGACCTGAACACCTTGGGATGTGGGAGGAAACCTAATTATGCGGTCACAGGAAGAACGTGCAAACTGCACACAGACAGCACCCATGGTCAGGATCGAACCCGGGTCTCAGGTGCTGTGAGGCAGCAACTCTACCAGCTGCGCCACTGTGCCACCCTTTCAGGCCCAGTGTGAATCCATTAATTATTATCTTTCACATATGTCTAATGGAAAGGCAAATAAATTATGATTTATCAACATTTTTGGTATGTAGAATAGAACTATACTCTCTTACGCAGGGTAACACAGTGGTGCAGCAGTAGAGCTGCTGTCTTACAGCGCCTGGGACCCAGGTCCGATCCTTTCCTTGGGTGCTGTCTGTACCTTCTCCCTGTGATGGTGTGCGTTTTCCTCGGGTGCTCCAGTTTCCACCCATATTCCAAAGTTAAGGGCCTGTCCCGCTTTGGCGATTTTTTAGGCGACTGCCGGCGACTGTCAAAGTCGGAGCAGATCGCCGAAAAAAATAACCGTGCGACAATGTCCACGACATTGCCACGACAATGCCCGCGACAAGCTAAGACAACCTACCACAGAGGCGACGGCAAGCTGACGACAACCGGCGACTCAGTCTTCGCTACCTAGGACGTCCACTACAACAGGGACCACGGCAAGCAAGACAACCAACGAAAACCTGCACTTATGTGGAGGTGTCACAAGCACAACTCACACGTGAACAAACCGACAGCAAGCTCCGTCCAGTGAAAGTTCTAGGTATATTTTGCATTTGTTTGAAGAGCCATATACCAGTTCCGCGGACGAAGTTCCGAGATCCTGCTTAGGAGCAGTACGGATGCCCAAAAGGACCCAGGGGAGCTGGTCTACCCAGTCAGGTCCGTCCAGCCGCGCACTGAGGGCCGCCTTAAGTTGCCTGTGAAACCTCTCCACGAGCCCATTAGCCTGTAGGTGGTACGCCGTGGTCTGCTGCAACCGGGAACTGTACAACTCCGCTAGCATAGCCCAAAGGGCAGAGGTGAACTGGGACCCCCGGTCGGTGGTAATGACGGACGGAACACCGAAACGGGCCACCCAATGCCAGGGCCCGGGCACAAGAGGCGGCAGAGGTGTCGGACAACGGGAAGGCCTCCGGCCAACGGGTAAATCAGTCAACCACCGTGAGTAGGTGAGTGTAGCCCCTGGAGGAAGGTAAAGGCCCAACTAAATCAACGTGAATATGAAAAAAACGGACCGCAGGGACCGCAAACTCCTGCACCGGAGGTTGGACATGCCGGTGAACTTTAGCGGTCTGGCAGGGATCACAGGAACGGGGTCAAGCGGCTACTTGTTTCCGCAGGCCATGCCACACAAACCTAGCGGCCACTAAGGCAGAGGTGGAGCGGATGGACGGGTGAGCCAGCCCATGAATGGCATCAAACACCCGGCGCTGAAGGGCGGCCGGCACCACCGGCCTAGGGCGGGCAAAGGAAACATCACACCAGACTTTTGTACCCGCAGGCCCGCAAGCCACTTGGGCCAACTTCAACCCCGAAGTGGTGGACTGGTATGCTGAGGCAGTGTCTGCCAGGCGCTGTGCCTCCGCAAGCTCCTGGAAATCCACCTCGCATTCCACCGCTGAAATTGGGGAAATGGCTGGCCGGGACAGGGCATCAGCAACGGCATTAAGCTTACCCGCGACGTGTCGGACATCGGTAGTAAACTCTGAGATGGCAGTCAGTTGCCGCTGCTGGCGTGCCGACCACTTTCGAAAAAGCAAAAGTCAATGGTTTGTGGTCTGTAAAGGCCACAAATGGGCGGCCTTCTAGAAAATACCTAAAGTGGCGGACAGCTAAATAGAGCGCCAGAAGCTCTCGGTCAAAGGCGCTATACTTCAGCTCAGCCGGATTAAGCTGTCGGCTGAAAAACGCTGCCAACTGCCATCTACCTGCAGTTCCAAAACCCCTCCCACCGCCACGTCTGACGCATCGACCGTCAGGGCCGTGGGGGCGGAGGCACTTGGGTGGACGAGCATGGTCTGCCAGAGCCACTTTAGCTGCCTCAAAGGCCGTCTCAGCGGTCGCGGACCACTCCAACTCGACAGGTTTGCCTGCGAGACCCGTGCTGCTGCCGGTACGAACCTATGGTAGAAATTCACCAAGCCCACGAACTCCTGCAACCCCTTTACTGTGGTGGGTCGCGGGAAGGCACGGACAGCCTCCACTCTTTCGGGCAAAGGAGTGGCGCCGGCAGAGGTGATCCGGTGTCCTAAGAAATCAATAGAGTGGAGGCCAAATTGACACTTGGAGGGGTGGATGATGAGCCCGTGGTCTTGAAGCCGCCGGAACACGGTCCGCAAATGGACCAGGTGTTCCTGCTCTGAGCGACCGGCGACCAGGATATCATCCAAATAAATTAAAACAAAAGACAAATCCCGACCAACATGGTCCATAAGCCGCTGGAAAGCCTGTGCCGCATTCTTCAAACCGAAAGGCATACGCAACCATTCGAACAAGCTGAACGGAGTGATCGTGGCAGTCTTTGGTATGTCTTCCGGACGCACAGGAATCTGGTGGTAGCCCCGCACCAAATCAATTTTGGAGAATACCATGGCACCTTCCAGTCCAGGACCGCAGCATACAGGTCGGAGGCCGCGACAACGGCCTGGACAGTCGGGCTGGGCGGGGTGGCCGGCAGTGGAGCAGCGGGCTCATCGCTGTTAGCGGTGGGTCGAAGGCCTTTACCTCGGACCTCGGGAACTAGTGAAAAGGCCCAGAGGAAATCTGCGCCCAGGATCGCCTGACCGACTTCCGCGACGATAAACGACCATTCGTACGTGCGGGTGCCGAGAGCCAGAGACATTGCCCGCGTACCATACGTGCGGATGGGGCTACCGTTAACCGCGATAAGGGTAGGCCCTCTCTTACCCGATCGGGCTTCGAGGTCGGTCGGCGGCACGATGCTGACTATGGCTCCCGTGTCGACCAAGAATTCTGTGCCGTGAATCGATCTCGGACGTAGAGGCATCGGTTCTGGCCAATTGCAACCGCCTCTATGTATGATCGGCCGAGGCATTTCACGGGAAGGTGCAAGGTGAGCGGCAGTTGTGGGCTTCTCCACCCCATCGCAGATGATAATAACACCAGCCGCACTTGTGCGGATCTTTTTGGCGGGGTTTTGAAGAAATGGCGGGAGTCACGGCACCATCTTGGTGCCGCTGTGGGCTGCCTAATGGTGCCGAGACCCTGTTGATCGAACAATGTTTTTTCAATTTGGACGCCACGAGCGCATCGGCTTTCTCCGCATATGCCACGGGGTCCTTAAAAGAACAATCCGTGAGCATAAGCCTAACATCTTCTGGAAGTTGCTCTCGGAATGCCTGCTCGAACATGAGGCAATCCTTGTGCTCACCTGCCAGCGCCAACATTTCGGCCATGAGGGCGGACGGCAGCCGATCTCCGAGATCCGGCAGGTGCATAAGCCTCTCAGCTCGATCATGCCTACTGAATCCGAAGGTTCAAAGCAAGAATACCTTCAACGCCTTGTACTTGCCGTCTGCAGGAGGGGAGGTGATGAACTGCATCACCCGCGCGGACGTCTCAGGCGGTAGAGCGCTGACCAGGTAATAATTCTTTGTCTCGTCCACCGAGATGTTTCTCAGGTGGAACTGAGCTTCAGCATGGGCAAACCAAAGTTGTGGTTGATGCGCCCAAAACGGAGGAAGATGAACGCTGACCGCGTTTAGCTGCGGTACGCCGGGCGTTAGAACCAAAGAAGGGGCGTCTTGTCCCTCCATGGTAGATGATCAGCTAGATCACGTCGGGGTCACCAATGTGGCGAGTCTGGAGGCTTGTACTTTGTTAAAGAAGTTTATTGTGGCAGCAATATTCAATTACAAAGGATAACAAACAAGATTACAGACAACCATTAACTCAAACTGTTCACATCGAAGTTCTCTTCCCACTGCCTGGTTTTGGGCGCCAAAACCACCACGCGACCTTCCTGGCCAATCAGCGGGTTCGACTCAGGACCAATCCCTATGGTCGCACCACCATGTGACCTTGCTGGCCAATACGAGGGTTCGACTCTCAGGACCAATCCCTATGGTCGCTACACTACAGACTTTGGTTATTTAGTAGAACTACTGCTCGTGGCAAAAAGCTGTTTTATGTCTGGCTGTGGCTGCTTTGACAGTCCGGAGTCACCTTCCAGAGGGAAGTGCAAAGATTTTGTTGCCAGGGTGAGAGGGGTCAGAGATGATCTTGCCCGCTCCCTTCCTGGCCCTTGCAGTGTACAGTTCATCAATGGGGGAAGGTTGCAGTCAACAACCTTCTCAGCTGATCGAACGATCCGTTGCAGCCTCTGGATGTCGTGCTTGGTGGCTGAGCCAAACCAGGCCATGATGGAGAAGGTGAGGATGGACTCAATGATAGCAGTATAGAATTGGACCATCATTGCCTGTGGCAGATTGTGTTTCCTCAGTTGCTGCAGGAAGTACATCCTCTGTTGGGCCTTTTTGACTGTGGAGTCGATGGTGGCCCCCCATTTAAGGTCCCTGGAGATGATGGTTCCAAGGAACTTAAATGACTCCACAGATGTGACTGTGGTGTTGTTGATGGTGAGTGGGGGGAAAGGAGGGGGAGCTCTTTGAAAGTCTACAATTAGTTCCACTGTCTTAAGAGCATTGAGCTCCAGGTTGTTGCGATGGCACCAGGACGCCAGCTGTGTCACTTCCCGTCTGTAGGCAGATTCCTCCCCATCCTGGATCAGTCCAATCAGGGTTGTGTCATCCGTCACAGAATGTTTACCTATTTATCAAACATATAACTATGTTTACATATCTGTTGTGGGTCTGCAAGTTAGAATTTCATTGTCCCTTTTTGGGACATATGACAAGAAAGCGATCTTGACTATGTTGAGACTGGATCCATGTACAGTCTACTGAGCCCTGAATTGTCTGAATTTCAACACAATCCTCTGCCATTCTTCCGAACGTTAGCGAATCTATCCTCTCTTCCCGTAGGGGGTCCCAACATTGCTGGCAGCAGCCTGATGCTCCACATAATGAATGATGAGATCTCCAAATATGCTGAGCATGTCCTGCTATCCACCACCCATCAACCCCAAGACTGATTCAGGCCAAAATAAGCACAAGGATATCAACAGCATTTTCCATGACTATCCTGATAAACTCTTGTGCTGTATCCTGGTTACAGCTCTTGTCATGGCAAAGCTTTTCACTGTACCTTGGTACACTTGACAATAAACTAAACTGAACTAGAACTCTGTTCAGATGGATTAGTGGGTGAGTGCACTTTTTTTGTTTAGTTTGGAGATAGTCCCGGCTATTATCAGGCAACTGAACCATCCGACCAACAACCAGAGAGCAGTCCTGACCTACTATCTGGCTCATTGGAAACCCTCGGACTATCTTTAATTGGACTTTACTGGACTTTATCTTGCACTGAACGTTATTCATGTTAGGAGATGCTTCCCGACGTACGATGTTGCGACTTACGACATTTCGACTTTGTGATGGTGCAAACGGCAGCGACCTGTAGCGAGCCGCAGCTCGCTTCCGGCCACGTGATCAGGTGTATTCAATGCATTTCGGTTTCCGATGGGTTTCTCGGAACGTAACCCCATCGTAAGTTGAGGAGCCCCTGTACTCCCTTTATCATGTTTCTGCATACCGTGGACGGCTCGATTGCAATCATGTATTGTCTTTCTGCTGACTGGTTAGCACGCAACAAAAGCTTTTCACTGTACCTCGGTACATGTGACAATGAACTAAACAAAACTACACCACAGTGTGGAAACAGGCCCTTCGGCCCACCAGGTCCGCGCTGACCACCCATCCCGATCACCCTGTACACTGGTTCTACCCTCTGGAACTCACTACCCCAAACCGTCAGAGACTCCTCCTCACTCACCACATTCAAAACATCACTGAAGTCTCACCTGTTCAGCACTGCCTTCAACCACTGACCGTCACCTCACCTTCTGTCTCCTTTTTCTGTTCGTTTACTTATTTATCTATTTATTTTCTTCTCTATGTTCTAGTAATCCCTGTAAAGCGTCTTTGAGTGTTTGAAAAGCGCTATATAAATGTAATGCATTATTATTATTATTATTATTATCCCACACCCGAGGGACAATTTACAGAAACCAATTAACCTACAAACCTGCATGTCTTCAGAATGTGGGAAGAAACCGAAGCACCCGGAGGAAACCCACAAAGTCATAGGGGGAACATATAAACTTCACTCACAGGCAGCACCTGAGGTAAGGATTGAACCTGGGTCTCTGGCGCAGTAAGGCAACATCATCATCAGCAGCGGTCACTCGAAGCGAGTATGACTGTCCTCTCCATTGTAAGGATGCCTGTGCGTGACTTTGTTTAACGTGGGGAGACTGGTGCACAGACAGCCACCACACGGTCCTTGACAGATCTGGGTCAGAATCCAAGACGTGGCGTGGAGTTCAAGACCCTTTTCTGCTGAAGCCTTCATCCGCCTTCCCAGCCGTTGTGATGCTCCACTAAAGTCAACCGTCATCCTCCGCTTGTTCCACCATTGAGATCTTGGTTGGATTGCTCTTTGTCAAGGACCTCCCCCTCGACCTTACCGCCATGGGTGACCCTACCAGGAGCGTAGCTCCAGACGGCATCGCTCTCAGGATCTCAGGACCACACAAGCTTCTCCACCACGACAAGGTGACAATCCACGGAGAAGGCAACAACTCTACCGATACGCCACTATGCCGCCCTTACTGTTTGTAAAAATAATGGGTGGCACTGTGGCACAGCTGGTAGAGCAACTGTGCCTCATAGCCACTGAAGCAGTGGCCCTACCAGTGGCGCCACTGTGAAATAATTGGTAATGCTTGGTGACATTGTTGTGGCAAGAGTCCCGAAGAAAGCTGGTGTTTGTATGAGGAAAAACCTCCAGGATTTTCTTTTCAATGTAAAGCCATTTGAGATACTCAGCACTAATGATGGTTTCCCACTGCCAACAAAAATTGCAGTCAAGTTTTAATTAATGTTCATTCATGTTGAGTTGCACAATTTTGCTAAATGGCATGTTTACAAGAGTTCCACCTAACTTTATAAAAATGTCTTACCAAACCAATTGTCTTGGACGGTATCGTGGCGCCAGAGACCCAGGTTTGATCAAGTCAAGTCAAGTCAAGTCAAGTTTATTTGTCACGTACACATACAAGATGTGCAGTGAAATGAAAGTGGCAATGCCTGCGGATTGTGCAAAAAAAAAAATTACAATTACAGCATAAAAATTAAAATGAATACAGAAAAAACAATTTAGTCCCTGGAGTTATAATAGTTAACAGTCCTGATGGCCTGTGGGAAGAAACTCCGTTTCATCCTCTCCGTTTTCACAATGTAACAGCGGAGGTGTTTGCCTGACCATAGCAGTTGGAACAGTCCGTTGCTGGGGTGGTAGGAGTCCCCCATAATGTTGCTGGCTCTTGATCTGCACCTCCTGATGTATAGGTCCTGCAGGGGGGCATAGTTCCCATGGTGCGTTCTGCTGAACGCACTACTCTCTGCAGGGCTTTCTTGTCCTGGGCAGAGCTGTTGCCAAACCAGACTGTGATGTTGCCTGACCTCGGGTGCTGTCTGTATTGATGAGATCTGCACATTCTGCCTTTGACCCCATCGTATATCAATGATTTGGACGAGGGAATTGAAGGCTTTGTGGCCAGGTTTACGGATGATACGAAAATAGGCGGAAGGGTAGGTACCTGTATAGAAAGCAGGGACACTGCTGCAGGACCTCGACAAGTTGGGAGAGTGGGCAGAGAAGTGGCAGGTGGAACATAGTGTCGCAAAGTGTGGAGTCATGCATTTTGGTAGTAGGAATAAAAGCGTATAATATTTTCTAAATGGGAAGAGAATGCATAAATCGGAGGTGCAAAGAGACTTGGGAGTGCTGGTGCAGGATTCCCAAAAAGTTAATCTGCAAGTCGAATCGGTAAATGTAAAAATTGTCCCTAGTGGGTGTAGGATAGTGTTAATGTACGGGGATCGCTGGGCGGCACGGACTTGGTGGGCCGAAAAGGCCTGTTTCCGGCTGTATATATATGATATGATGGTAGTAAAGAAAGCAAACTCAATGCTCGCATTTATTTCAAGAGGGCTTGTATACAAAACAGGGCCTGTAAATAACTTCCATTAGAGTCTTTTTAACCCTTATAATTTACCCTTATAATATTTTTTACCCTTATAATCAGCTCTATCCACAATAACTCTACATCGTCTAATCATACGCCACTCCTCGTTAACGACTGAATTTCATTCCTAACCAATGGAGCTACCCTACCCCCTCTGCCCACCTGTCTCTCTTTCCCATAGGACGTAAAACCCTGAATATTCAGCTCCCAACTGCGATCCTCTTGCAGCCACGTCTCCGTAATGCCTACAGCATCATGTTGCTCTCTTCTCCCTTTTTAAACTTTCTGCCTTGTTATTTCTGGAGACTTCTGTGACCTTTCCTGTACTTGCTTTCCAGTTAACTCCACACAAATGCTTCCACGTTGTTGACTCCACCCCCCCCCCCCACCCCCACCCCCCCACCACCACCCCCCCCCCCCCCCCCCCACACACCCCCACACCCCCAATGTTGGTCCCCCTCCAGTTAAGTGCACCAGCACTCCTAAGTTTCTTTGCACTTCCGATTTCTGCATTCTCTTCCCTTTTGTACAGGTAACCCTTGCCCCAGAAGAGATCCCAATGGTCGAGAAAACTTAATCCCTGCCCTCTGCACCAAGCCTGCACATTCAGCTCCCCTTTGCTTCTGTTCCTCCCGTCACTAGCACGAGGTACTGGAAGATAACTAGAGATAACTACCCTGGAGGTCCTGCTTTACACCCTCCTACCTAATTCTCTATACTCACGTTGCAGAACCCCCTTCCTCTTCTTACCAATGTCGTTTGTGCCTACGTGCACAACTACTTATGGCTGCTCCCCCTCCCTCTTGAGGATGTCTGCAATTGGTCTGAGACTTGCACTTTGGTCAACGTGGGTTGTTTTTAAATGTGCTATACAAATAAAATTGACTTGACTTGACTTGACTTGTTGGACCCTGGCACCAGGGAGGTAACACACCCCATCCTTGTGTCTCGCCAGTTGCCGCACAACCTCCTGTCTGCACCTCTGACTATGGAGTCACCCACCATTGTGGGTCTGCCTGACGTTGGCTCTCCGGTTGTGCCTCCGCTCCGGGATTCAAGTCACAGACCTGTCCGCCGCTCGGACTGGAAGTGTTGCCTGCCCCAACTGCTCCCAAGAGCGTGGACCTGTTTTCAAGAGGTACATCCACTGAGGTCTCCTGCACTCGTTAAATCCCCTTCCTTGCTGTCTCTAGCCGTCACACCTCCTGTGCTCTCAGAGCGATGACCTGACTGTAGTTCCTGTCCAGGAAGCTTTCGTTTCTCGGATGGTCCGCAGGTCATCCAGCTGCTGCTCCAGTTCCCTCACTCGGTCCTTGAGGTGCTGCATCTGAACACAATTCCCACAGGTGTAGTGGTCAGAGGCACCAGCAGTGCCCCTGACTTCCCACATCCTGCAAGAAACACACTGCAACAATATACCTGCCATCACTGCAATAGGTCACATGAAGATAATAATCGGAACACACACAGAGCTGATTGAAAAGTAGTCTTCTTGCCTCAGCCACCTTGCCGAAGACTCATATTTTACCTCCACATGGCACTTCCCCTCAACAGGCCGCTCCGCTGGTCTGCCTTCCCTTTTATCTGCTGCAGACTATCTCCAGCTAAGCCTATCGGACGCCTGCTTCACTCTAATGTCCCACCTAGACAATTTGCACTCTGAAACTGAAACTCTAACTTCTTCCTGCCAATTTTTTTAATCCTTTGTCTTTTAAAAAGCAGATTCTTCCCACATTTCCTCCTACATTTCCTCCCACATCCCAAGAACGTGAGGGTTTGCAGGTTAATTGGCCCTACGTGTATCACCCCTAGTGTGTGGAGTGTGGGATAACATAGAACTAGTGTGAACGGGTGATTGTTGGTCATAGAAACATAGAAACATAGAAAATAGGTGCAGGAGGAGGCCATTCGGCCCCTCGAGCCAGCACTGCCATTCATTGTGATCATGGCTGATCGTCCCCAATCAATAACCCGTGCCTGCCTTCTCCCCTTGATTCCACTAGCCCCTTGAGCTCTATCTAACTCTCTCTTAAATCCATCCAGTGATTTGGCCTCCACTGCCCTCTGTGACAGAGAATTCCACAAATTCCCAACTCTCTGGGTGAAAATGTTTTTTCTCACCTCAGTTTTAAATGGCCTCCCCTTTATTCTAAGACTGTGGCCCCTGGTTCTGGACTTGCCCAACATTGGGAACATTTTTCCTGCATCTAGCTTGTCCAGTCCTTTTATATTTTTATATGTTTCTATAAGATCCCCTCTCATCCTTCTAAACTCCAGTGAGTACAAGCCTAGTCTTTTCAATCTTTCCTCATATGTCAGTCCCGCCATCCCAGGGATCAATCTTGTGAACCTACGCTGCACTACCTCAATTACCAGGATGTCCTACCTTAAATTAGGAGACCAAAACTGTACACAATACTCCAGATGTGGTCTTACCAGGGCCCTATACAACTGCAGAAGAACCTCTTTACTCCTATACTGAAATCCTCTTGTTATGAAGGCCAACATTCCAATAGCTTTCTTCACTGCCTGCTGTACCTGCACGCCAACTTTCAGTGACTGGTGTACAAGGCCACCCAAGTCTCACTGCACCTCCCCCTTACCTAACCTAACTCCATTGAGATAATACGGTCAATGTGGACTTGGTGGGCTGACTTGCATATTTCCATGCCATATCTCTGAACTAAACTGAACACCTTTATCTTGAAAAAAGGGGGGTCGTAGATTTAGCTTCTGTACCTGACTGTAAGCAGAAGCCAGACTAATCAAAAATAGCCTTGAAATATCTGTGTACGCAAAGCATCTGATTGCTTTCCTAAAGTATCTTAATTCCCCCAGGACTTTCTCAGATATGTTATTAATGAATGTTCAATGACCACACCTAGTTTGCAAAATTCAAAGAAAAATATCTCCCACAGGCTGTAATTATCCATTCACAATGCCTGAGTGTTTATTAACTGAGCATGTGAACATATTGTTGCAGGGGGACAATTTTGATGGAAAACCTAATTATGCTCAATCATGCAACATTCGGTCATTTTTCAGTGGGCAGGTTTAATGGTTCCTTAATGTTTTAAATAAACAGTAGGCAAGTTTATTTTCTTTTCCAATCTCCTCCAATCTACTTAGGGCGCAGCAGTAGAGTTGTTGCCTTACAGCGCCGGAGATCCGCATTCGATCCTAACTGGTGCTGTCTATACAGAATTTGTACCTTCTTCCCGTGACCACATGCGATTTCTCCACACTCCAAAGACGTACAGGCTTGTAGGTTAATTTGGATTCAGTAAATATTGTAAATTGTCCCTGGTGTGTAGGATAGTTCTAGAGTATGGGGATCACTGGTCGGCGCAGACTCGGTGTGCCGAAGGGCCTGCTTCTGTGCCTTATCTCCAGACTAAACTAAACTTCATACTTTCGGTCTCAGATTCATTTCTCCTTCATTCAGTTATTGCTAGTTTATTTGTGTCTTTTGCTGTAAAGCTTCTCAAAATCCTACGCCTTGACCAGACTTGGGGACACATCTTCTCGCCTTTCGCTGCTCAACTTTCCTGTCCACCTACACCATTCATCTTGAATCTCATCGGTACATCTTGTTAATTTAAGTGGTTGCATTGATCCTGAGTTATTGCAATAAGTGGTGACAAAGATGGAACATTTAATGCGCAATTCCCCAGTACCTGATGTTTCTGTGTATCTGAAAACAAAAGACACAAAGTGTTGGAAGAACTCAGCAGGTCTGGCAGCATCTTTGGAGGGCATAGAGAAAGAGTCAGGATCCTTCTTCAGACTAACTGTAGTAGGGGGAGAGTAAGAGATGGCATAGTGGTGGGGCAGGACAAAGTCTGACAAGTTTAGTTTACGCTACTTTAGTTTAATTTCATTTCATTTCATTTAGTTTAGTTTAGAGATAGACAATAGACAATAGACAATAGGTGCAGGAGTAGGCCATTCAGCCCTTCGAGCCAGCACCGCCATTCAATGCGATCATGGCTGTTCACTCTCAATCAGTACCCCGTTCCTGCCTTCTCCCCATACCCCCCCATCGTCCACGTCGAGCAGTAATGACTCGTGTACTAGTTCTATCCTACACACTCGGGGCAATTTACAAAGCCCAAATAACCTGCGAACGTCTTTGGGATGTGGGAAGAAACCAGAGCACCCGGAGAAAACCCAGGCAGTCACAGGGAGAACGTGCAAACTGCACCCAGAGAACTCCCGAGGTCAGGATTGAACCTGGGTCTCCGGCGCTGTGAGGCAACAACTCTACTGTTATGCCACTGTGTTTTGTCCAATTTCTATAATCAGAATTTGGCAACCAAAACAGTATTGTTATACTATTGAGTATTATACTGAGAATACTATTGAGTTTAACCTAAAGGAAACGTAGTTCTGCTATAGAATTCCTCTAAATGAAATGATCTGTTACGGTGGAGATCCACTACAAAAAATTAACTTGGTTTTAAGTGCTCTCGTTATAAACGGAAAGTGAAACAGCCATTCTGGAAAATATTTTTATTGGTGCAGGGCTAAATCAAAACCATTCAATGATACGAATTCCATGTCAGTTAAAAAGAAACGCACAACATTCTTCAAAAGCAATGGATCTAGACTTAGATTGGAGAGATATAATGTTTGAGCATTAGGATTCTTCCAAGTTTATCATTGTGGTTTCACCAGCCAAAACCATGCAATCTTGAGTTTAGTTTTGAGTTTGAGTTTAGTTTATTGTCACATGTACCGAGGTACAGTGAAAAGCTTTTGTTCATCTTCCCACCCATCCTAAGAGGATAAGGGGTAAATTTCCAAAGGATTTCTCCCGGTTGTTGGGGAAGGACCATAAAAAGCCTCAGAAAAGCTCGGGACAATTCCTTTAATTTTCACCACCACCCACACCCATAATAAATCAGGGCAAAGTAAATGCTTGGATTAATAACATAATTACTTGCTTTCTCTCTGTATACGAAATGTATACTGCAGATGCTTGTTTAAACCGAAGGTAGACACAAAACGCCGGAGTAACTCAGTGGGTCAGGCAGCATCACTGGAGAAAAGGAATAGGTGAGCCCCCATGGCTCTCAGTCTGAAGAAGGGTCTCGACCCAAAACGCCACCTATTCCTTCTCTCCAGCGATGCTGTCTGACCCACTGAATTACTCCAGCTTTTTGTGTCTATCCTCTCTCTGTCTACTCCTGCGTCTCATACGGAATCCTCCCTTTCAATTTGTACCAAAAGATCAGTAATCCAACAACCAAGCAAACGAGAAGCAACACTATTACTGTGATCAAAATAGCCTTTGTTATGTGATCGTTTAAGATAGGCAGAGGCTTAACGGAAGAAACCATGGCAACATTGGACATCTCGGAAGACTGATTCTTCTCATCATAAGCACGGATGGCGAAGTAGAGTGTTGTTCCGTTCTCCAGTTCTGTATTTTCAGGGACAATTATAACCATTTCCTTGGAGCCAAATGGCTGTGGTTTCAAGTTCGTCAAGTTAACCAGTTCAGCTCCGGAGAAACTACGTGGCAGCAGTAATTTGTCGCTCATTTTCATCTCGTAGTAGGATGCTGAGAAAGATAAGAAACACATGAATGCATTGACTTATGGCTGAAAACAATATTTTGATGATCAAAGGTACAAGATCAAGAGAACGGATTGGGTTCCACGATGGCGCAGCGGTAGAGCTGCTGCCTTACAGTACCAGAGACCCAGGTTCAATCCCGACTACAGGTGCTGTCTGTACGGAGTTTGTACGTTTTCCCTGTGACCTTGGGGGTTTTCTCCAGGTGCTCTGGTTTCCCTCAACACTCCAAAGATGTACAGGTTTTAGGTTAATTGGCTTTGGTAGAGATTGTAAATTGTCCTGAGTGTTAGAGAGGGCGAGCATACGGGATGAACGCTGGTCGGTGGGGATTCGGTGGGCCAAATGGTCTGTCTCCGTGCTGCATCTGGAAAGCCTAAAATGAATGTTCGAATGCAAATGAAACCTTTTTTGCTATTTTATAGCAAATTACTAGTTGAGACATCATCTTCAGTGCAGTAATAATGAGGAACTGCAGATGCTGGTTTACTAAAGAAAGACACAAAATGCTGGAATAACTTAGGAGGCCGGGATGCTCTTCAAAACATTTTACATTTTGACATCCCCACTGTGAGATCCCTTTGAAGTATGCCCACTTTGAAGTTCTCCTCCTGCCTTTCTGAGACCCTCTCTCATTGCTCCCCTTCTGTGATTGCCAGCCATGCTCTGTCCTCCCCTCCTCTCTTCCAACTTTCTTTCTCCACCCCCCCCCCCCCCCCCCGCCACCTTCACCTTCAATCAGTCTGAAGAAAGGTCCCGACCCAAAACGTCACTTATCCATGTTCTCCAGAGATGCTGCCTGACCTGCTGAGTTACTCCAGCACTTTGTATCTGTCTTCAGTACTGTGTCCAATTTAGGATATCAACCTTTCGACATGGAAATGGATTGAGTGGTGTTTGAATGAAAATGCTGGAAAGAGTACCAAGCAGATTTATGAGAATGCTGCCAGTATTCGAGGGCCTGAGCTGTCGGGAGAGGTTGTGCAGCCTAGGGGCAAATATGCTGAGGGGTGGTACTGCAGGGGTGTATAAAATCATGAGGGGAATAGACAGGGTGAATGCACAGAATGGTTTACCCTGAGTAGGGGAATCAAAAGCCAGAGGACATAGGTTAAGGTGGGAGGGAAAATATTTAATAGGAACTTAAGGGGCAACTTTTCTAACTCAGGGGTGGTGGGGATATGGAACGAGCTGCCAGAGGACCTAGTTGTGCCAGATACTATAACAGCATTGAAAAGACACTTGGGACAGGTACATGGATAGGAAAGGTTTGGAGGGATATGGGCTAAACACGGGCAAATAGGACTATCTCAGATAGGTAGAAAGCAGACTGTTGGGTTGCATCACAGCTTGGTTTGGGAATGGGACATTGAAAGATAAATTTCTGAATAATCTGAACTATGGTGATGCAGTCTGATTATCAACAATGATCACTGTGGAGTCTTGAATTGTATTCATTATGTGTAACATTATCTAGCATGCCTGTATGTAAAACGCACAGGTCTGTCTACAGTAGAAGCCTATCTGAACTGATCTCATCTGCCTGCACATGGTCCATATTCCTGCACTTCCATATGTCTATCCAAAAGCCACTTCGACGCCACTATGGTATCTGCCTGTATCACCCATGGAAGTGCATCCCAGGCCCCCAGCCACTCTCTGTGTAAAAAACTTGCCCCGCAGACCTCCATTACACTTTCCCCCTCTCACCCTATAGCTATGCCCATTGGTGTAGCTCGCTTCCACACAAGGATAAAGGTTCCGGAAGTCTACCTTATCTATGCTTCTCATAATTTTATACACTTCCATCAAGTCTCCCCTCAACCTCCGATGTTCCAGAGGCATGGACTCAGTGGGTCAAAGAGTCTTGTTCCATGCTGTATGATTCGACAAGTAATTCTCTAAAACACCAGGCTTTCCTTGCCTTCATTGCGACATGTTCCTTCTTCCTGGCCAATTTACTTCCATTGTGTCACACCTCAACTGGCCAGCAGGATTCCTTGACTGTTTGTGCAGGGAGGAACTGCAGATGCTGGTTTACACCACACAAAGTGCTGGAGTAACTCAGCGGGTCAGGCAGCATCTCTGGGGAGAAGGAATAGGTGATGTTTCTGGTCAAGACCCTTCAGACCCAATCTAAAGAAGGGTCTCGACCCGAAACATCATCTATTCCTTCAAGTTCATAAGTTCGTAAGTGATAGGAGCAGAATTGGGCCATTTGGCCCATCAAGTCTCTCTTTGGAGAATTACTTGTCGGATCATACAGCCTCCATGGCCTTCTGTGGCAATGAATTCCACAGATTCACCACCCTCTGACTAAAGAAATTCCTCCTCATCTCCTTCCTGAAATTCCTCCTCATCTCCACCCTTTTAATCTAAGGCTATGGCCTCTGGTCCTAGACTCTCCCACTAGTGGAAACATCCTCTCCGCATCCACTCTATCCAGACCTTTCATTATTCAGTAAGTTTCAATGAGGTGCCCCCTCTGTAGAGATGCTGCCTGAGCCGCTGAGTTACTGCAGCATTTTGTGTCTGTCTTCCACAACTATATGATCGCTTCATTGCTGGAAAGAAAAATTCTCTGTAAGCCCCATATAAATGCGGGACCATTTACCTGTTCCGTGATCCATATCTGCTCCTGGTGCAGTCCATTCCAGCTGAATCTTATCTTCAAGTACTCCCGCTTGAAGGTCTGTGATTTTACACGGTGGAAAGTTGACAGTGGGAGTGCCCGCGGGAATTGAAATCGATCCTCCAGATTTGACCCTGCTGAAGTTTCCGACCTGTGCCACGAGATCGTCTTCACTGACTGGAAGTCTTGGCGGATTTGCATGAACATTGCCTGTGTGGAATGAAAGACATATATCTCCAGGATCCAGAATACATTGAACATGAATATGGAAAGAGGCAGGAACATAGAAACATAGAATATAGGTGCAGAAAGAGGCCATTTGGCCCTTCGAGTCAGCACCGCCATTCATTGTGATCATGGCTGATCACCCACAATCAGTAACCCGTGCCTGCCTTCTCCCCATATCCCTTGATTCCGCTAGCCCCCCGAGCTCTATCTAACTCTCTTTTAAAAACTTCCACTGAGGTCCTGAGTGCCTCCTGTTGGGGAATAGCAGGCACAATGGATCTATTCTGACATTTTCTCCCTGATTCCCTTTGTCACGAGTGTTGGAGGTGTGCATGAGAAACAGTGAAGCCACTCAAAAGAGCCAGCAGCACATCCTGACCATCAGCCAGAGGCATGCGCACAATATCAATGTTCCCTGATGGTGGCGTTGCAGGTGGATAGGGTGGTAAAGAAGGCTATTGGTACATTGATCATCCTGTAACGTGGTGACCACACCATACTCCAATCATCATGAAAACATCTGTTTTTCAAGGAAATTAACCTGCCATCCTTTCGTCTGGACTATCAGATAATCTATTAATGCTTTGACGTACGTTAAATCACATTTTTCCATTGGATGTTTCACATGAGATATAGTCACATATAGTTTCCAGCTGGTCGAGCTGCTGCCTCACAGCGCCAGAGACCCGGATTCGTTCCTGACCTCGGGTGCTGTCTGTGTAGAATGTGCACTTCTCCCTGTGACCACATGGATTTCTCCCATGTGCTCCAGTTTCCAAAGACGTGCAGGTTTGTAGGTTAATTGGCCTCTGTAAAATTAACCCTAGTGTGTAGAGTGTGGATGAGAAAGTGGGATAACATAGACCTAGTGATTGATGGTCGGTGTGGTCTCGATGGGCCGAAGGGTCTGTTTCCCTGCTGTATATCTAAAACTAAAACCTAAAACTGAACCTGGTAAGTTTTAGAGAACGTGGGAGACAAGGTTTCAGCAAATTGAAAGGGTGTGTGGGAAGCTAAACATTATTCTTCTTGCACTGAACGTTACTTATGTTATTCCGTTTATCATGCATCTGTACACTGTGAATGGCTCGATTGTAATCATGTATTGTCTTTCCGCTGACTGGTTAGCAAGCACCAAAAGCTTTTCACTGTGCCTCGGTACATGTGACAATAAACTAAACTAAACTAAACTATGGGGAGTACAGGAATCGGTGAGTAGACTCCTGGAGTATAGAAGGAATGAGTGGGGACCTCATTGAAACTTACCAAATAGTGAAAGACTTGGATAGAGTGGATGTGGAGAGGATGTTTCCACCAGTGGGAGAGTCTAGGACCAGAGGTCACAGCCTCAGAATAAAAAGATGTTCCTTTAGGAAGGAGAGGAGGAGGAATTTCTTTAGTCAGAGGGTGGTGAATCTGTGGAATTCATTGCAACAGAAGGCTGTGGAGGCCGTCAGTGGCTTATTTGAAGCCAGAGACAGATAGATTCTTGATTAGTACGGGTATCAGGGGTTATGGGGAGAAGGCAGGAGAAGGGCTTGGTTCGCATTTCCCCATCCGCTCACTGAGACCCTTCTTAGTTTTTTAGTTTAGTTTAGAGTTACAGCGCGGAAACAGGCCCTTTGGCCCACCAAATCCGCGCCAACCAGCGATCCGTGCACACTAACACTAGCCTACACTAGGAAACCAAAGATCTCGGAGAAAACTCACCTAATTTGAGGAAGGACATTCTTGCTATTGAGGGAGTGCAGCGTAGGTTCATAAGGTTAATTCCCGGGATGGCGGGACTGTCATATGATGAAGAATGGGGCGACTGGACTTATATTCACTGGAATTTAGAAGGATGAGAGGGGACCTTATAGAAACATATAAAATGATTAAGGTGATTGGACAAGTTAGATGCAGGAAACATGTTCCCGACGGTGGGGGAGTCCAGAACCAGGAGCCACAGTTTAAGAATAAGGGGTAGGCCATTTAGAACTGAGATGAGGACAAACTTTTTCACCCAGAGATTTGTGAATTTGTGGAATTCTCTGCCTCAGGAGGCAGTGGAGGCCGATTCACTGGATGCATTCAAAAGAGAGAGAGATAGAGCTCTTAGGGCTAGCGGAACCAAGAGATATGGGGAGAAGGCAGGAACGGGGTACTGACAGTGGATGATCAGCCATGATCACATTGAATGGCGGTGCTGGCTCGAAGGTACCGAATGGCCTACTCCTACACCTATTGTCTATGTATCTACTGTAAGTATTTATGTAGATCACAGGGAGAATGTACAAACTCCGTACAGACAGCACCCGTAATCAGGATCGAACCCGGGACTCTGGCGCTGTAAGGCAGCTATTTTATCGCTGCGCCACATGCGGCCATTTTCTTACGTGAAATTCTAGACTTTGCATTGTGCTTTATAGCAGAGTTCCACAAGCCCAGAAATAAATGAGTGGTTGACATGTCCACTCAGTACGCCCCTGTTTTCAGTATTAGCCCCTGGCAAACGAAAATTCATCAGCAATGAGTCATAGAGATATACAATCAGAAACAGGAATGTCAGCAAACATTGTCCATGTGAGATCTTCCAGCAATCTGTAGTCCGCCAAGGGCTACGAGATCTCCCGGTTGCAATGTTCGGTCTGCTGAGGCCTACGGGACCTCCCGGTTGCCAACCAATTCAACTCCCCTTCCCATCCCCATACCACCACGTCCGCACCGACCAGCAATCCCCACACATCAACACCATCCTGCACACACTAAGGACAATTTTACATTTATACCAAGCCAATTGACCTATAAAACCTGTGCATCTTTGGAGTGTGAGAGGAAACCAAAGATCTCGGAGAAAAACCACCTCATTTGAGGAAGGACATTCTTGCTATTGAGGGAGCGCAGCCTAGGTTCACGAAATTAATTTCCGGGATGGCGGGACTGTCACATGATGAAAGAATGGGGTGACTGGGCTTGTATTCACTGGAATTTAGAAGGATGAGAGGATATCTTATAGAAACACTAGACCAAGTGGACCCGTTGGACCCAAACCTCTTCTGCATTGGTGTAGTACCCCCTCCCCCACACCTCCCCCCTCCACGCCTCCCCCTCTCCCCCCCTCCCCGCCTCCCCCTCCGCCCTCCCCCTCCCCCATCCCCCCACCACTCTCCCTTCCCCCCTCCCCGCCTCCCCTTACCCCCTCCCTCCACCCTCCTCCCTTCCCCCTCCACCCCTCCCTCCCCTCCTCCCTCCCCTCCTCCCTCCCCCCATCACACCCTCCCCCTTCCCCTCCCCCCCACTCCATCCCCTCAACCACCCTTATCCTCCCCCTTATCCTCCCCCTCCCTCCACCCCCTCCCTCCCTCTCCCCTCCTCCCTCCCCCCCCCTCCCCCTCCCTCCCTAGGAGATAGATTTAAGCTTTAAAATGTGAGTAACTTTAAAAATATAACACCGATTTCAATGAAACTTCATCCATTAGCACCAAAGGGACAACGGTGAGTAAGGTGGGCCTAAAATTGTAGTGCTATCGTGTGCCGTTTTGGCTATAGTTCAGGAACAAACAAACAAACAAACAAGAGTTTTAGTATATAGATATAAAATTATTAAGGGATTGGACACGTTAGAATAGCTGCTATGAACCGGTCCTGCTGAGCCGGATGGGCACAACGCATAGATCAACTTGCACTTTACCCTGTCTAAAAACTGTTACAATTGTTTCGTTTCGTTGGGTTGCTGTTAATTACTTAAATTATTGCATCGTATGGGAGGCGCATTCCCAATCTCGTTGTACCCCTGGGTACAATGACAATAAAGATATATTGTATTGTATTGTATTGTATTGTAGAGGCAGGAAACATTTTCCTGATGTTGGGGCAGTCCAGAACCAGGGGCCACAGTTTAAGAATAAGGGGTAGGCCATTTAGAACTGAGATGAGGAAAAACTTTTTCACCCAGAGAATGGTGAATTTGTGGAATTCTCTGCCTCAGGAAGCGGTGGAAGCTGATTCACTGGATGCATAGAAAGAGAGTTTGATAGAGCTCTTAGGGCTAGCAGAATCAAGGGATATGGGGAGAAGGCAGGAACAGGGTACTGATAGTGAATGATCAGCCATGATCACATTGAATGGCGGTGCTGGCTCAAAGGGCCAAATGGCCTACTCCTGCACCTATTGTCTACGTATTTATGTATTTATGTAGGTCACAGGGAGAACGTACAAACTCCATACAGACAGCACCCGTAATCAGGATCGAACCCAGGTCCCTGGCACTGTAAGGCGGTAACTCTACCGCTGTGCCACCATGCCACCCTGTAAGTTTGTTCCAAAACAAACTTGTCGTTCAATGGCTCAGAATGGCTAGGGTGGCATGGTGGCGAAGCGGTAGAGTGCTGCCTTCCAGCGCCAGAGACCCGGGTTCAATCCTGACGGCAGGTGCTGTCTGTACGGAGTTTGTACGTTCTCCCCATGACTTGCATGGGTTTTCGCCGAGATCTTCAGTTTCTTTCCACACTCCAAAGATGTACAGGTTTATAGATTAATTGGCTTGGTATAATTATAAATTGTCCCCAGTGTGTGTAATGCTAACGTTAGTGTGTGGGGATCGCTTGTTGGCACGGACTCGGTGGGCCGAAGGCCCTGTTTCCGCGCTGTATCTCTAAACTAAACAAAACTAGACATCACAAATCACTGCAAAGATATATTTTCATTGTCTTCATTTGCATTGGCAAATATTTATTACCATCAATGGTGATTCCCGATGTGTATATGGCATTCCCTCCTCTCTTGCTCATCAGCTTTGAGGGCCCTTCAATTCCCTCCACGCGCACCTTGAAGCTGTACCTTCCTTGTCCGGTAATGTTCAGGAAATACTTGGAGTAAACCCCATCATTCCTGCGAGTATCAGCCCCTGAAAGCAAGTAAAGGCAAACAATGTATAGGAAGGAACTGCAGGTGCTGGTTTACAACGAACATAGACACAAAATGCTGGAGTAACTCAGTGGGTCAGGCAGAATCTCTGGAGACAAGGAATAGGTGACGTTTCGGGTTGAGACCCTTCATCAGAACGAGTCATGGACGGGGAAAAGAGAAGTATGGGAAGCTGCAGAACAAAGCAGAGGCTGCATCGATGACACAGGGCAGGTGGAGCTCACAATGGTCCATTGATGGCTGGGGCTGAGGTGACAACGAAGGAACACAAAACGGTGAAATTAGCAATTAGAAAATACCCTTACCTGCCTAAATGTTTGTTAAATGTAGCAATACTACCCGCCTCAACTACCTCAACTACCTGGTGTAGGAAAATAACTGCAGATGCTGGTACACATCAAAGGTATTTATTCACAAAATACCAGAGTAACTCAGCAGGTCAGGCAGCATCTCAGGAGAGAAGGAATGGGTGACGTTTCGGGTCGAGACCCTTCTTCAGACCGGAGGGCACGTTGTTCCATATGCCCATCACCGTTTGTGTCAAAAAGTTACCCCTCAGGTTCCTGTTAAATCTTCCCCGTCTCATCTTAAACCTCTGGTTTGGATTGCATCAGGAATAAATATTTCTCCTGGCAGGAACAAATAGAAGAGGTTCTTTACCCACTCAGTGAGAGGGAAAGATAGATCAGTCAAGATTGAATGGTGGAGTAGACTTGATGGGCCGAATGGCCTAATTCTGCTGCTAGAGCTTATGAACAGTCCGCTCTTTGTCAATGGCTCACTCCCAGATTTTCACCTTACAGTCACAGCACTGTTAACAATTCACGCAAACTCCAATTTTTATTTCTCAGAGACGTTTTCATGCAACCTACCTAAGCCATTATCGAAAAGTTCTTGTTCATCTGGGTCGCCATTGGGAAGTTCAGCAATGACTATCACCTTCACATTTAAGACGGGTAAAAATCCCTGAGAGACTTCCACGTAAATAACCAAGGGGCTGTTGGGATCCTTCCTGCTGACCCTCGCGTTAACGGTAATGGGGGCAACGTTCTCATCCACCGCTCGAGATGTCACGGTCATCGTAACCTGCTGCTTCTGTCCGGAATTCATGATGCTGTAAACCCAGTTTCCTTCCTGGGAGATAAATGGTCAGGGTTAATCCAAGGCCAATGACATCAAAACAGGCAAGATCCACTTTATCACCTTCCCCAAGGCCAACATTGCACCATGGTGGGCTCCACCTTTCCTTCATCATCATTGCTGGCTTCATAAGTGATAGGAGCAGAATTAGGCCATTTAGCCCATCAAGTCTACTCCACCATCCAATCATGGCTGATCTATCTTTCCCTCTTCACTCCATTCTCCTGCCTTCTCCCCATAACCTCCGACACCTGTACTAATCTAGAATCTAACTATCTCTGCCTGAAAAATATCAATTGATGGCCTCCATCACCTTCTGTAGCTTCGATTTGTTCTTTTGCATAGTTTTGTACCATTTCATATCTCTCTTTTGCATATCTTTATCTATATATCTCTAGTTTCCCTTTCCCCTGACTCTCAGTCTGAAGAAGGGTCTCGACCCAAAACATCACCCATTCCTTTTCTCCAGAGATACTGCCTGTCCTGCTGAATTACTCCAGCATTTTGTCTCTATCTTCGGTGTAGACCAACATCTACAGTTCCTTTGATATCTAAATGATATTTAAAGTCAGCAATGCTTAACACATGGGATTAATTGTTATATAGGTGCAAGGGACCCTTGGGAAAGTGGTGGTGAGCCTTTTCCTTGAACTATCAGTGCTATTAAGAAGCTCCCTCTACCCAGTTATGTTGAAAACTCAAAGATCTTGAAGCCAGTAGTGAAGAAGAAATTGTCTTAAAGGTTCAAATTGACATAGGGATAACTTAAAGATGAAGGAATTCCAACGCATCCGATATATAAAGTCATAGACACAGAATCGTATAGCATGGAAACAAGCCCTTCGGCCCAACTTGTCCATGCCAACCAAAATGCCCCATCATTTGCCTCATCCCATTTACTGAATAGGTCAATAATAGGCAGCCCACATTGTAAAGTTGGGACCTGTCACATAGGAGTTTGATAAGAAAATAACTGCAGATGCTGGTACAAATCGATTTATTCACAAAATGCTGGAGTAACTCAGCAGGTCAGGCAGCATCTCGGGAGAGAAGGAATGGGTGATGTTTTGGGTCGAGACCCTTCTTCAGACTGATGTCGGGGGTGGGACAAAGGAAGGATATAGGTGGAGACAGGAAGATAGAGGGAGATCTGGGAAGGAGGAGGGGAAGGGAGGGACAGAGGAGCTATCTGAAGTTGGAGAAGTCGACGTTCATACCACCGGGCCGCAAACTGCCCAGGCGAAATATGAGGTGCTGCTCCTCCAATTTCCGGCGGGCCTCACTATGGCACTGGAGGAGGCCCATGACAGAGAGGTCAGACTGGGAATGGGAGGGGGAGTTAAAGTGCTGGGCCACCGGGAGATCAGTTGCGTTAATGCGGACCGAGCGCAGGTGTTCAGCGAAGCGATCGCCAAGCCTGCGCGTGGTTTCGCCGATATAAATAAGTTGACATCTAGAGCAGCGGATGCAATAGATGAGGTTGGAGGAGGTGCAGGTGAACCTCTGTCTCACCTGGAAAGACTGTTTGGGTCCTTTGATGGAGTTGAGGGGGGAGGTAAAGGGACAGGTGTTGCATCTCGTGCGGTTGCAAAGGAAAGTGCCCGGGGTTAGGGTGGTTTGGGTAGGAAGGGACGAGTGGACCAGGGAGTTGCGGAGGGAACGGTCTCTGCGGAACGCAGAGAGGGGAGGGGATGGGAAGATATGGCCAGTGGTGGGGTCCTGTTGTAGGTGACGGAAATGTTGGTGGATGATATGTTGGATCCGCTGGCTGGTGGGGTGGAAGGCGAGAACGAGGGGGATCCTGTCCTTGTTGCGAGTGGGGGGAGGGGGAGCAAGAGCGGAGCTGCGGGATGTAGAAGAGACCCTAGTGAGAGCCTCATCTATAATGGAGATGGGGAAGCCCCGTTTTCTGAAAAACGAGGACATCGTTGATTTTAATTTATTGTCACATGCACAGAGGTACAGTGAAAAGCTTTTGTTACGTGCTAACCAGTCAGCGGAACGACAATACACGATTACAATCGAGCCATCCACAGTGTACAGATGCATGATAAAGGGAATAGCGTGAATAACCTAACGTGCAAGATAAAGCCAGTAAAGTCTGATCAAATATAGAGATAGTCCAAGGGTCACCAATGAGGTAGATTGCAGCTCAGGACTGTTCTCCGGTTGTGGTAGGATGGTTCAGATGTCTGATAATAGCTGGGAAGAAACTGTCGCTGATTCTGAAGAAGGGTCTCGACCCGAAACGTCACCCTTTCCCTCTCTCCTAGATGCTGCCTTTTTCAGTCAGAGAGTTGTGAATCTGTGGAATTCTCTGCCTCAGAAGGCAGTGGAGGCCAATTCTCTGAATGCATTCAAGAGAGAGCTCGATAGAGCTCTTAAAGATAGCGGAGTCAGGGGATATGGGGAGAAGGCAGGAACGGGGTACTGATTGAGAATGAACAGCCATGATCACATTGAATGGCGGTGCTGGCTCGAAGGGTCGAATGGCCTCCTCCTGCACCCATTGTCTATTGTCCATTGCCTGACCTCCTGAGTTACTCCAGCATTTTGTGATACTTTCGTCCCTGATTCAGAGGATGAATAGCAGTAAATAGACATTACATGGTCAATGCAGCCTGAAAGGAATGGGTGTGAATAATGAATAATTCATTGCAATGTTCGTAGAAGAAAAAATACAAACTACCAGAAAAAGGAATCAGCTCCATCAAGGCCTGGATAGAGTGGATGTGGGGAGGGTGTTTCCACTAGTGGGAGAGCCTAGCACCATAGCCTCAGAATTAAAGGATGTTCCTTTAGGAAGGAGACGAGGAGAAATTTCTTTAGTCAGAGGGTGGTGAATCGGTGGAATTCATTGCCACAGAAGGCTGTTGTGGCCAAGTCAATGGATTTTTTTTAAGGCAGAGATAGATAGATTCTTGATTAGTACGGGTGTCAGGGGTTATGGGGAGAAGGCAGGAGAATGGGGTTAGGAGGGAGAGATAGATCAGCCATGATTGAATGGTGGAGTAGACTTGATGGGCCAACTGGCCTGATTCTGCTCCTATCACTTATGAACTTATCTGTGGAGAGACATCCAAAGTGATGTTTCAGGTGCGTTCGAACATACCTCTGCAGTGCCTGGAATCTGGAGTCGTGCTGTGCGTGTTGCGTTCTCGGATTGGAAGTCAGCCTGAGTGTAGATCTTCCCACTCGGGGCACGTAGGATAACATCCGGTGGAATATCCCCCCAAGTGACCACAAAATATGTGTTGTTTCCAATGGTTTTGTCAATAGAAACGATACCACTAAACCAACCACCTTGATCGATACTCCTTCCTAAACTTTCAAGCTGTGAATCAAGGAAACAGACTGATATTGTATTGTAAAACACTTTGTAAAGTGGGAATGAATGTTAAATAATTCTCCAACGCAATCAAACCTGGATTGCCTGTTGGCTAAGGTCGCCATTTTCTGATACTAGTCCGGTGAAAGCATCAATGAGTCCATTCGTGTCTACTTTATCAGTGGCTGCTAGCTGTAGACCATCTATTAAATGAAATGTAAAATAATCCTTAACTCACATATTATCCATGGTCAATGTCCATTAAGAACTGAATTTTTAAAAAAATAGGCCTTACAAATACCTGTAATGTGAGATCCGCCCTTTGAAAAAGTCAAAATAAAACTACTAAGTGGATTGAACTTGGTTGCAACACTGGTGGTGATAATGGATTGTTCTGCTCAATACTCTGCTGTGGGTAAAGCAAGACTTTTGCGGTGAGTTTGCTTTAGGTAGATTAGTTATCGCAACAAAGACATAGATTTGGAAGGAATGGGCCATTTTATGGCTGGCTGGATGGATGGATGTGACCAGGGATGTGACCAAGGATTATTCGGTGACCCTCAATAATCATTGATACAGGTGAAAGACTTGGAGGAGGGGCCAGAGTGTAAAGTCCACAAGTTAGGCAATGGTGTGCAAATGGGAGGGGAAGGGGCATGTTGCAGAGAAGATATTTGGAGTCCACCACAGAATATAAATGGGTTGAGTAAGTGGGGAAAATGCTTGGCAAAAGACCAAAGCCAGATAATTATCTGCATGGAGAAAGATTGGAAATTAACCAAGTAGAGACGGAATGAGATGTTTTCGTGCACGAATCACAAATATTTAGCAGGGAGGTGCAGCAAGTAGCTGCAAAGATAATTGGCACGTTGCCAAAGGGCCGGGGTTTTGAAGTAGGAAAGTGTTGTACGAGTTTGTACCGTCTACTGCTGGGCCCACATCTGTGCACGGTTTTGGTCCTTTTATTTAATAAAGGGTATACTGGAATGGGGGGCAGTCTGAAAGAGATTCAATAGACAATAGACAACTCTCTGACTGAAAAAGTTTTTTCTCATCTCAGTTCTAAATGGCCTACCGCTTATTCTTAAACTGTGGCCCCTTGTTCTGGACTCCCCCAACATTGGGAACATGTTTCATGCCTCTAACGTGTCCAACCCCTTAATAATCTTATACGTTTCGATAAGATCTCCTCTCATCCTTCTAAATTCCAGTGTATACAAGCCTAGTCGCTCCAGTCTTTCAACATATGCCAGTCCCGCCATTCCGGGAATTAACCTAGTAAACCTACGCTGCACGCCCTCAATAGCAAGAATATCCTTCCTCAAATTCACAACGTTAATTCAACGGGATGAGAGGGTCGTCCCATCAAAAGCGGCAAAAGAAAATATATCTGTTATCTTTGGAATTTCAAAGACTGAGAAGTGATCTGATTGAAACATGGAAGATCTTGAGGGAGTACAAACAGGTAGAAGCCAAGAAGTTACCACCAGGAGGAGAATCTTGATTGGGAGAATATAATAACGGGATTGGGGATAGGCACTTAAAAATGATCTACATGGGTACCTCTTCTCACAGAAAGTGGCGAATCTTAAGAAATCTCCACCTCAAAGGAGATCATCGGAGATATTTTAAAAAGTAAGTCGATAAATCTTTGAAAGATGAGGCGCATGAGGACCGTGGGAAGAGGAGTTGAGCATGGGGCAACTCTGCCATGATCATATTGAAGGGCCAGGACAGACTATACTGCCCGTTTCCCGTGTCCAAATATCTCAGATTCATCGGCTGCCAACTTACTGTTGATGCACGACTCAAAAATGAGCAAAAAATTAATCTGTCAGCAATTTCAATTAAAACCCAGGGCAATTTATTTGAAAAGGCAAAGGCTTCATTACAAGAGTAAAGAGAACTTGAAACAAAGAGCCACAGAGTCATAGAACACAGAAAGCGGCTCTTCGTCCCATTCTGTCCATAGCAAACATCAAATACCCATGGACACTCATTAACTTTGCCAGCACCTGGACTGTATCCTTCTATACCTGGCCATTCAAGTGCTCATCTGGATATTTCTTAAACATTGCCAGAATCTTTGCCTCCACCATCCAGGGGCAGCACGTTGGCACAGCGGTAGATCTATGAGCTTACAGCGCCAGAGACTCAGGTGCAATCCTGACTATGGGTGCGGTCTGGACAGAGTTTGTACGTTCTCCCCGTGACCCGCATGGGTTTTCTACGAGATCTTCGGCTTCCTCCCACACTCCAAAGACGCACAGGTTTGTAGGTTAATTGGCTTGGTGTAAATGTAAAAATTGTCCCTGGTGCGTGGAGGATAGTGTTAATGTGTGTGGATTGCTGGCCGGCGCGGACTTGGTGGGCCAGTGGGCCTGCTCCGTGCTGAATCTCTAAACTAAATTAAACTAAAAATTCAGGCAGTGAATTCCAAATTCCAGTCACCCTCTGGCTGAAAAGGCAAATGTGGGTCCCTTGAAGACAGAAGCAGGGGAATTTATTATGGGGAACAAAAAAATGGCAGACGAGTTAAACCGTTACTTTGGATCTGTCTTCACTGAGGAAGATACACACAATCTCCCAAATGTTCTAGGGGCTGGAGAACCTAGGGTGATGGAGGAACTGAAGGAAATCCACATTAGGCAGGAAATGGTTTTGAGTAGACTGATGGGACTGAAGGCTGATAAATCCCCAGGGCCTGATGGTCTGCATCCCAGGGTGCTTAAGGAGGTGGCTCTAGAAATTGTGGACGCATTAGTGATTATTTTCCAATGTTCTATAGATTCCGGGTCAGTTCCTGTGGATTGTAGGGTAGCTAATGTTATCCCACTTTTCAAGAAAGGAGGAAGAGAGAAATCGGGAAATTATAGACCAGTTAGTCTGACAGCAGTGGTGAGGAAGATGCTGGAGTCAATTATAAAAGACGAAATTGCGGAGCATTTGGATCGCAGTAACAGGATCGTTCCGAGTCAGTATGGATTTACGAAGGGGAAATCGTGCTTGACTAATCTACTGGAATTTTTTGAGGATGTAACTAGGAAAATTGACAGGGGAGAGCCGGTGGATGTGGTGTACCTCGACTTTCAGAAAGCCTTCGACAAGGTCCCACATAGGAGATTGGTGGGCAAAATTAGAGCACATGGTATTGGAGGTAGGGTACTGACATGGATAGAAAGTTGGTTGACAGACAGAAAGCAAAGAGTGGGGATAAATGGGTCCCTTTCAGAATGGCAGGCAGTGACTAGTGGGGTACCGCAAGGCTCGGTGCTAGGACCGCAGCTATTTACAATATACATTAATGACTTGGATGAAGGGATTAAAAGCACCATTAGCAAATTTGCAGATGATACAAACCTGGGTGGTTGTGTGAACTGTGAGGAAGACGCTATGAGGTTGCAGGGTGACTTGGACAGGTTGTGTGAGTGGGCGGATGCATGGCAGATGCAGTTTAATGTGGATAAGTGTGAGGTTATCCACTTTGGTGGTAAGAACAGGAAGGCAGATTATTATCTGAATGGTGTCAAGTTAGGAAAAGGGGACGTACAACGAGATCTGGGTGTCCTCGTGCATCAGTCACTGAAAGGAAGCATGCAGGTACAGCAGGCAGTGAAGAAAGCCAATGGAATGTTGGCCTTCATAACAAGAGGAGTTGAGTATAGGAGCAAATAGGTCCTTCTGCAGTTGTACAGGGCCCTAGTGAGACCGCACCTGGAGTACAGTGCAGTTTTGGTCTCCAAATTTGAGGAAGGATATTCTTGCTATTGAGGGCGTGCAGCGTAGGTTTACTAGGTTAATTCCCGGAATGGCGGGACTGTTATATGTTGAAAGACTGGAGTGACTAGGCTTATATACACTGGAATTTAGAAGGATGAGAGGAGATCTTATCGAACCAGGGGCCACAGGTTAAGAATAAGGGGTAGGCCATTTAGAACAGAGATGAGGAAAAACGTTTCAGTCAGAGATTTGTAAATCTGTGGAATTCTCTGCCTCAGAAGGCAGTGGAGGCCAATTCTCTGAATGCATTCAAGAGAGAGCTAGATAGAGCTCTTCAGAATAGCGGATTCAGGGGGTATGGGGAGAAAGCAGGAACGGGGTACTGATTGAGAATGATCAGCCATGATCACATTGAATGGTGGTGGTGGCTTGAAGGGCCGAATGGCCTACTCCTGCACCTATTGTCTATTGTCTATTGACCACGTCTGTTCTCTCCTCATAGCTGAAGCCTTCCATCATGGGCAAACATCTTTGTGAATCTCCTCTGCTGCTCCTCTCCACCCTTCATTTGCTGAGCTCCCAGGTATGAACAGTGTGGCTATTTACTGTTGGTCACCTGTCCTTCTTGAGAGCTCCTCCAGTTCTTTGGCTGCACCTGGTCCCAGTGCGATGGTGTGGATTTTGGTTCCACTCTCTTCCACCTCTTTGAAGCAGTCGCCAATTCCTCCGTCCTCTCCATCCGTGAGCAAAATAATCTCGTCTCCATTTGTAGCGCCGTCATCACCGCGAAGTACCTGCAATGCCATCGGTTATCAGTGAGGAGAGCAAAATGTAATACCTAAAAGTTATGTGTTGATGAAACCTTCCCCAAACTTTACAAGTTCACAAGTTGTAGGAGTAGAATTAGGCCATTTGCCTCATCGAGTCCACTCCGCCATTCAATCATGGCTGATCCCTGCCTCCTAATCTAATTTTCCTGCCTTCTCCCCATAACCCTTGACCACCCGTTCTAATCAAGAATTTGTCTATCTCGGCCTTAAAAATATCCACTCACTTGGCCTCCACAGCCCTCTGTGGCAATGAGTTCCACAGATTAACTACCCTCTTACTAAAGAAATTCCTCCACACCTTTCTAAATGAGTGCCCTTTAATTCTGAGGCTGTGACTTCTGGTCCTAGACTCTCCCACCAGTGGAAACATCCTTTCCACATCCACTCTTTGCCTTTCATTATTCTGTAAGTTTCAATGAGGTCCCCCCTCGACCTTCTAAACTCCAGCGAGTACAGGCCCAGTGCTGTCAAAGGCTCATTATATGCCAACCCACTCATAACTGGAATCTTTACAGCCTTACCTGAAAACCAGACCGAACCCCACTACAGATGTTTGTTCCTCCACCGGCAGATGTTGGTAGTAGTTTTACAAGGTTCTTCCTCACAGCGTCATTATCAACAGTCTTCAGCTGCGTTTTAATCATTGCACGAGAATTAAAAGTGACAATTCCAGCTTGTGATCCTGTCTCAAGAACCTGCAGCAAGAATATCTCGGCTGCTTGTCGAAGCCTGCCAATGCGATTCTCCTGTTTCATAACAAGAAGAAAATAGCAACGTTAAACACAGCCCTGTTTAGTAGGTGAAAAACAATGCTGGATACAACTGAATCTTCACATAGCAACAAGGAACTGCAGATGCTGGCTTATACCAAAGAGAGACATAGAGTGCTGGAGTAACTCGAGTAAAGGGCAGCACAGTGGCATAGTGGCAGAGTTGCCGCCTTACATCACCAGAGACCCGGGTTCGATCCTGACTATGGTACTTGTCTGTATGGAGTTTGTATATTCTCCCCATGACCTTGTGGGTTTTCTCCGGGATCTCCGGTTTCGTCCCACACTCCAAAGACATACAGGTTTGTAGGTTAATTGGCATGGTGTAAATGTAAAATTGTCCCTAGTGTGTGTAGGGTAGTGTTAATGTGTGGGGATCGCTGGTCGGTGTGGACTCAGTGGGCCGAAGGGCCTGTTTCCACGCTGTATCTCTAAACTAAACTAAACCCAACTCAACGGGTCAGGCAGCATCTCTGGAGAAAATGGATTGTTGGTGTTTCGGGTCGGAACCTTTCTTCATACTTCACGTTTTTTTCACGTTTTTAGATCTAAACCATGAAATTGCAATCATTCTGTTGGAATCAGAATGTCAAGTCAAATTGAGTTTGTTGTCACATGCACGTGAATGGTGAGGTACAGGTACATTGAAAATCTTGCTGCATGAGGCAGCATCACAAACACATAGACACTGACAAACACACAAAAACATAAATCACATATAAACTATAGATATATTATGCAAAAATTCCACAAGATTGTGACAAGAAAATGACAGCATTAAAAAAAAAAAACGTTGTCAGAAAAGTAACTCCGTAGTAGTGCAAGAGGTGGACCACAGTGTGTCGTAGTTGAGGTAGGACTAGGGTTGTGTGGGTTTAGTTTTAATGTAGTTTAGAGAAACAGGTCCTTCAGCCCACCAACCAGCGATCCCCGCACATTAACACTACCCGACACACACTATGGCAATTTTACATTTATACCAAGCCAATAAACCTACAAACCAGTTTGTCTTTGGAGTGTGGGTGGAAGCAAAAGATATTGGAGAAAACCCATGCAGGTCACGGGGAGAACGTACAAACTCCATACAGACAAGCACCTGTAGTCAGGATCGAACCCGGGTCCCTGGCGCTGTGAGGCAGTAGCTCAACCACTGCCCCACCATGCCACACTTGGTTCATTTAAGAACCTGATAGTTCACAAGTTCACTGCTTATAGGAGTAGAATTAGGGCATTCAGCCCATCAAGTCCACTCCGCCATTCAATCATGGCTGATCACTGCTTCCTAATCCCATTTTCCTGCCTTCTCCCCATAACCCTTGACACTGGCTCTAATCACGAATGTATCTATCTCTGCCTTAAAAATATCCACTGACTTTGCCTCCACAACCCTCTGTGGCAAAGAGTTCCACAGATTAACTATCCTCTGACTAAAGAAGTTCCTCCTCACCTCCTTTCTAAAAGAACTCCTTTTAATTCTGAGGCTATGACCTTTGGTCCTAGACTCTCCTACCAGTGGAAACATCCTCTTCACATCCACTCTATTAATGCCTTTCATTATTCTGTAAGTTTCAAATGAGGTCGCCCCTGAACCTTCTAAACTCCAGCGAATACAGGCCCAGTGCTGTCAAACGCTCATCATATGCTAACCCACTCATTCCTGGAATCATTCTTGTAAACCTTCTTGTATAGTTGTAGGACTGCAGCAATCCTGATAGTGTGAGGTGGTGTGAGACCTCGGGTGTCTGTATCCCCTGCCCGATGGTGGCAGCAAGAAGAGGAACCACCTCATGCGGATGCTTTTAATGGCAAAGAGGACCCTGTCCATGTAAGTGTGTGTAGGATGGAACTGCAGACGCTGGTTTAAACCGAAGATGTACGTAAAATGCTAGAGCAACTGAGCGGATCAGGCGGCATCTCTGGAGAGAAGTAGTAGGTGACGTTTCGGGTCGTGACCCTTCTTCAGACCACAGGGGAAACGTGAGATCTAGATCTAGATAAAGATATGCAAAAATGTAACGATGATAAAGGAAACAGCCATTGTTTGCTGTGAGGCAGGTGAAAACGGGTTACAGACTTCTTTTCACCTAGCTCACAGGTAACAGTGGCCCGTTTCTTTTATCATCGTTATTTTTTGCATATTTTTCATTCATCTATATACTAAAACTCTTGTTTGTTTGTTCCTGAACTACAGCCAAAATGGTACACAATAACGTGACAATTTTAGGCCCACCTTACTCACCGTCGTCCTTTTGGTGCTAATGGAAGAAGTTTCATTGAAATCGTTGTTATATTTTTAAAGTTATTCACATTTTATAGTTTAAATCTGTCTCCTAGGGAGGGGGGAGGGAAGGGGGGTTGAGGGGGATGGAGGGGGGAGGGGAGGGGGGAGTGGGAGGGCGGAGTGGGGGAGGAGAGGGTGCTGCACCAATGCAGGAGAGGTTTGGTCCCAACGGGTCCACTTGGTCTAGTTTGTTGTACATCTCCCTATGTCACCATACTATATGTCTCATTTGGACATATCTCAGTGGATTGTGTGGGGGGACCGAAGGGAGGAAGGGGGGTGAGAAGGAAGAATAAAGGGGGAACTGGCGTGGTGGGGTAGGAGGGGAGGGAGAATGTGTAACTTTGTAAGTGCCCTATATGGGTGACAATTTGCATCCCTTGGGTATGCAAGCAAAGAATTTCATGGTGGCTTGTCACATGTGACAATAAAGTATTCAATTCAATTCAATTTTCCCGCTCCCCTGACTTTCAGTCTGAAGAAGGGTCTCGACCCGAAACTTCACCCATTCCTTCTCTCCAGAGATGCTGCCTGTCCCGCTGAGATACCCCAGCAATTTGTGTCGATCTACAGTTTAAACCAGCGTCTGCAATTCCTTCCTCCACACACCATCATGGACAGAGTCCTCGTCTATCTTCTGCCCATGTTGGGCCGGGGTTTGAATCCACCGTATTCCTGGAATTACCATACGGCCATGACACCACCAGTCAGGATACTTTCCACCGTTGAACTATTTGGTCACTCGTGACCCGATGTCCAATGACACATCACCCACTGAGAGGGGGCGACGCTAATTGGATGCCATCTCCCATCTTACCGCTGTCTGCAATTATAATTGGGTGGGAAGGAACTGCAGATGCTGGTTCTCACCGAAGATAGACACAAAATGGTGGAGTAACTCAGTGGGACAGGCAGCATCTCTGGAGAGAAGGAATGGGTGACGTTTCGGGTTGAGAGCCTTCTTCAGATAATTGGGTCACCTTATATTTGGAAAGACTGTTGATTTCACACAGGGAAAGATGACTCAGAGATGAGATCAAATAGTCCCTTTGTTTTCGAGTTACATTATTAATTTGTGTCTGGAGCAAGCTGTGGTGTCTAAGGGCTGTTGAAGCATGAAGAAAATTGGAGCCAGCACATCTGGGAACAGTCACAAAACCCATCTGCTATTTTCCTAGTGTCTGGCATGAACCCAATGCCGTCAGACATCGGCAGTACATGTTTCAGCCTGAACGCCTCTCTCAATCAACTCCACACACATTCTGGCATGTCACTTTGTGGTCTTTTCCTGCACCATAGTCATGTACACAGTAAGCTGTAAGAACCATGCAGCCCCATAGCATCCTCCTCACAGCTCACACTGCCACCCAACTTTGTGTCATCCGCAAACTCAGAGATGTTACATTTAATTCCCTCTTCTAAATCGTTAATATATATTGTAAACAACTGGGGTCCATCACCGAGCCTTCCGGCACCCCACTAGTCACTGCCTGCCATTCTGAAAAGGACCCGTTGGTTCCTACTGTTTGCTTCCTGTCTGCCAGCCAGTTCTCTATCCATGTCAATACCCTACCCCCCAATACCATGTGCTCTAATTTTGCACACTAATCTCTTGTGTGGGACCTTGTCAAAGGCTTTTTGAAAGTCCGGTTTCTACACAAATATAATCATCTCTTGAGTTTAGAGATACAGCGCGGCAACAGGCCCTTTCCGCCCTGCACATTAACACTATCCTACACATACTAGGGACAATTTTTACATTTATACCAAGCCAATTAACCTACAAACTGTACGTCTTTGGAGTACGTCTTTGGAGGAAACTGAAGATCTCTCGGAGAAAACCCACGCAGGTCACGGGGAGAACGTACAAACTCCGTACAGACAGCACCCGTAGTCGGGATCGAACCCGGGTCTCCGGCGCTGCACTCTCTGTAAGGCAGCAACTATACCGCTGTGCCACCGTGCCGCCCAGTTGAGGCTGGCATGGTGGCGCAGCGGTAGAGCTGCTGCCTTACAGCGCCGGGAACCCGGGTTCAATCCCGACCACCGGCGCTGCCTGTACAGAGTTTGTACGTTCTCCCCGTGACCTGCGTGGGTTTTTGCCCAGGAGCTCCGGTTTCCTCCCACACTCCAAAGACGTACAGATGCGGTCGGTTAATTGGCTTGGTATAAATGTAAGTTGTCCCTAGTGTGTGTAGGATAGTGTTAGTGTGAAGGGATCGCTGGCCGGCGCGGACTCACTGGGCCAAAGGAGCCTGCTTCAGCGCTGTATCTCTAAACTAAACGAATCTAAATGCTAAAATAAAAGTGAACTGCTACAAAGACAAAAAGCATTGCACAATGTTCCTTTGTCCTAAGTCCCCGTGTGGTCACCCTCTCCACCGATTTTGTTCAGTGGTTTTATCATAAAGGACCTTACCATATTCATGCTTCCTGAGACGTCAAGGACTAAACAAAGCACCCGGCTCTTGGCCTGTACAAGTGTGAATGTTGGTTGGACAGAACCAGTGTGGGGCGAAGAAACAATTTTGAAATCCTCTGATTCATTGATCACTTCCCAAGTGCTCCTGTAATTGCACATTTGGTTCTGCATGTTGGGCGCTTCAGTATTGTGAGTGTTGTTATCACAGAATTCGACCACCTGGAAGTTTGGAGAAAAAAAAGCCTCGAGTTAACCAGATGATTAGCGAAAAGGAGGTATTTTCCAGGTGGTCATAATTGATCTTTAGACTTTCGACTTTCGAGATACAGCTCAGAAATAGCCCCTCCATCCCCCCCTCCCCCCACCCCAGCCTTCACCCCATCCCCGCTGAGTCTGCGTCGACCACACACTAGCACTATCCGATATGATGGGGACAATTTACAAATTTATCAAAGCCAATTAACCTACAAACCTCCACGTCTGTGCGGTGTGGGAGGAAACCGGAGCTCCCGGGGAAAACCCACGCAGGTCACAGGGAGAACATGAAAATTCTGCACAGACAGCACCCGCAGTCAGGACCGAACCCAGATGTGGAGAGGATGTTTCCACTAGTGGGAGAGTCGAGGACCAGAGGCCACAGCCTCAGAATAAAAGGACATACATTTAGAAAGGAGATGTGGAGGATTTTTTTAGTCAGAGAAATCTGTGGAATTCATCGTCACAGACGGCTGTGGAGGCCGTCATTGAATATGTTTAAGGTGGAGATTGACAAGTCCTTGGGTGTCAGGGGTTATGGGGAGAAGGCAGGAGAATGGGATTGAGAGGTAATGATAGACCAGCCATGATTGAATGGTGGGGGAGACTGAATGGCCTAATTTTGCTCCTTTAACTGTGATTAGTACGGGTGTCAGGGGTTATGGGGAGAAGGCAGAAGAATGGGGTTGTGAGGGATAGATAGATCAGCCTTGATTGAATGGCGGAGTAGACTCGATGGGCCGAATGGCCTAATTCTGCTCCGATAACCTATGAACTTATGAACATGCTGGAACACAATTAATCATCAGTGGGAAAAGAACAGTTTGGTGACTCTACTTACATTTTCCAAGCCTTGATTATACATTATGGAAGCGGATGCAGTCTGATCCTTGTTTGGATAAAAGTTACAACTTCTATCGTACAATCCTGTCCTTTCATTGATTTTACAATCTGAACAAGACCCACCGCTGCACTCCTTAACACTTCCAGTTATCTCCTTTGTACACCTGCAGACCAAATGACAAAAATAAAACCGATTTGATTTTGAGCGGCATTTCTATAAGTAATCATTTTGCAAGATTAGGGCGGCACAGTGGTGCCTCACAGCTGCAGAGACACCATTCTGACTAAGGGCCCCGTCTGAGTGGAGTTTGCACGTTCTCCCTGTGACCGTGTGGGTTTTATCCAGGTGCTCCGGTTTGCTCCCACATTCCAAAGACATGTGGGTATGTAGGGTAACCCTTTAAATGCTCGAAGGTGGTGCGGTGGCGCAGCGGTAGAGTTGCTGCCTTTTAGCATCAGAGACCCGGGTTCGATCCTGACTACGGGTGCTGTCTGTATGGAGTTTGTGCGTTCTCCAAGTGACCTGTGTGGGTTTTCTCTGGGAGCTCCAAATACGTACAAATTTGTAGGCTAATTGGCTTGGTAAAATTGTAAATTGCCCCTAGTGTGTGTAGGATAGTGTTGGTGTACAGGATGCTCGATGGACAGAGCGGGCTCGGTGGGCTCCTGTTTCCGCGCTGCATCTCTAAACTAGACTAAAGTAAGCAGACCACAATGGGCAACAGTCAGATGTTGTGGCCATGTCTCGGAATCTCAAACTGTCTTCTTCACAGAACAAAATAATGTGATTTCAATTGCCTCACCTCGTTACCTCAATGCGTCCATCGCTAGATTTATAAAAGGGCAGCTCATCACTGAATTCATTAAATACACCCCACCGGAGATGGGCCCATTCGTGAACAAATAATGGTCCTGTGGAAACAGAAGTGTATTTGTTCAATGTAATGCTCTCACTTGCAGTTAAAACTCACATTTCTGAGTGTCTCTGAAATTTCCCACTTCTCCCAAAAGAAACCATTTGATCCGCTGAGTCTATGCCAGCTTTCAGAGCAATACCATCTGTCCTATTGCGCACCCATTTCCATGTGCCCAACTTATGCCCACCAACTTACAGGATGGTGGGTATATGTAACGAGCTGCTACAGGAGGTAGTTGAGGCAGGAAGTATAACAGCATTTAGAAGACTAGTCTCTCCACATCACCCTCTATATCGACTTGAAACGTCACCCATTCCTTCTCTCCAGAGATGCTGCCTGTCCCGCTGAGTTACTCCAGCGTTTTGTGTCTACCTTTGGTTTAAACTAGCATCTGTGGCTCCTTCTTACACATTTAGAAGACACTTGGACAGGTACATGAATTTAGTGGGTTTTGGGCCAAACACAAGCACACGGGGTATAGAAATGAATGGCAGATGCTGGTTTATACCGAAGGTAGACTCAAAGTGCTAAAGTAACTCAAAGGTTCATAAATTCTTGGAGCAGAATGAAGCCATTCGGCCCATCAAGTCTACTCTGCCATTCAATCATGGCTGATCTATCTTTCCCTCTCAACCCATTCTCCTGCCTTCGCCTCACAACCCCATAACTCAGCGGGTCAGGCAGCATCTCTGGAGTAAAAGGATGGATGACATTTCGGGTCGGGATTGAAGAAGGGTCTTTATCCATGTTCTCCTGAGATGCTGCCTCGCCCGCTGAGTTACTCCAGCACTTTGTGTCTTTCCACGAGCATCTGGCTTCGATGGGGCATCTTGGTTGGCATAGATGATTTGGGCCGAAGGGCCTGGTTCCATGGGGTATGACTCTCTGACTCTTTAACTCCACCCACATTCTCCCGCCACCCACCTAAGCAGAGGCTGATTTACAATGAGTCAATTGAAGTACCAATTGGGAACAAGTTTGTCAAAAGAATAGTAACTTCCTGGAGACACAAGGAACTGCAGATGCTGAAATCTTGCGTTTAAAAAAAACGCTGGGGTAACTCAGCGGGTCAGGCAGCACCTATGGAAGGAATGGATAGGTGACGTTTCAAGTAGGGACGCTTCTTCACTCTGAAGAAGGGACCAGATACGAAGCATTGCTTATCCTTTTCTACCAGAGATGCTGCCAGGCCCGGCTAACTCCAGCACTTAGCGACCTACTTACACCCTATTTTGTCCTCCCAATTGTTGGCATCCCTTGGAAACTGTTTCATCGTATGCAAAGGTACATATGCGGTCATTGTTCTCAAAATGGCTTACCTCTCTTCCCATAAATTTGAAGCAGTCTGTCATTTAGAAGGAAGCCCGGAGTGAGGTGAATGTACCGGCCCTTCTCTCCACATCCTCCATACTGCAGAGTGTAAGGGGTGTCTCCATATTTAGGATTTTCTTCAGCAATGATTACACTGGCCTATGAAAGACAACTGCACATGAAAATCCATACAGTATTGATACTGTGCACTATCCAGGTAGAAAGCTCAGGTCTGGAGAAAGGTCTGTATGTGGATGGGAAGGTGAAGAAATATAAGAAAATAACTGCAAATGCTGGTACAAATCAAAGGTATTTATTCAAAAAATGCAGGAGTTACTCAGCAGGTCAGGCAGCATCTCAGGAGAGAAGGAATGGGTGATGTTTCGGGCTGAGACCCTTCTTCAGACTGATGTCAGGGGGGGCGGGACAAAGGAAGGATATAGGTGGAGACAGGAAGATAGAGGGAGAACTGGGAAGGGGAGGGGAAGAGAGGGACAGAGGAACTATCTAAAGTTGGAGAAGTCAATGTTCATACCACTGGGCTGCAAGCTGCCCAGGCGAAATATGAGGTGCTGTTCCTCCAATTTCCGGTGGGCCTCACTATGGCACTGGAGGAGGCCCATGACAGAAAGGTCAGACTGGGAGTGGGAGGGGGAGTTGAAGTGCTCTGCCACCGGGAGATCAGGTTGCTTAAAACGGACTGAGCGAAGGTGTTGAGCGAAGCGATCGCCGAGCCTGCGATGTGGATGGGAAGGTGGAGAAAGGTCGGTATGTGGATGGGAAGGGGAGTTGAATTGGCTTGGCAACCTGGAGGTCCGAGCATTGCAACCAGGAAATCTCGTAGACTTTCGCGGACTACAGATTGTTGGAAGATCTCACGTAGACAATGTTTGCGCTATGGACCTGTTTCTGATTGTATATCTCTATGACTCATTGCTGATGGATTTTCGTTTGCCAGGCTCAATTTTATTTCTATACACACACACACACACACACACACACACACATACACACCACACACACACTCACGCACACACACACACACACACACACACACACACACACACACACACACACACACGCGCGCGCACACACACGCCCACACACAGGCACAGACACACACCACACACACACCACACACACATATGTACACAAAAAGAATAAAGAAACTATAATTTTTTCTATTTATCTATATGAAATAATATAGAATGAAAGGCCTGGGTTGAGTGGATGTGTGGGGGAGTCTATGGAATTCATTGCCACAGACAGCTGCGGAGGCCAAGGGTTTAACTATTTTAAAAGCGGAGATTGATTGATTCTTGACTAGTACGGGTGTCAAAAGGTTTGGGGAGGAGGCAGGAGAATGGGGTTAGCAGGGAGAGATAGATCAGCCATGATTGAATGGTGGAGTGGACGAGATGGGCCGAATGGCCTAATCTTGCTCCAATGACTTATGAACTTATGTTTTTGCTTTCCAACATTATCGTCCTTCCTCCTTACTGCTCTTTCGTCCATAAATCTGCAGGTTTTATCCTGCACATCCACTTTGGCAGTCAGTAATAAGCCTTGGGTAACACGGCGCTCTTAAGTCAAGAGTGTTTTATTGTCAATTTGTTCCGAAACGGAACAATGAAATTCTTACCTGTGTGGCGGCAGCATAAGGCAGTACTCAATAGATAATATAATAAACAAACAAAATAAAATACAATCAATAAGTTTTAAAAAGGCAATCTCGTGCAAAAAAACCTTTGTACCTTCTCGTAGGATTGCGTGGTTGGTCTCTGAATCGAGCTGACTTCTGGCCAGCTGGATGGCAACAGGATCTTTACATCCGAAAAATAAACTTTGTTTTTGGTAGCTCGGTGAAGGTAGAGGGAGGCATCTGTTATCATTGTCTAAAAGGAGCACAGGTTTTAAAATCAGTGGCTCGTTGTGTCTCAGACGCATAGAATCATACAGAGTGCAAACAGACCCTTCAGCCCAACTTGCCCACACCGACCAACTACACTAGTCCCACCTGTCTGCATTTGGACCATATCCCTCCAAACCTTCCTATCCATGTACCTGTCTAATTGTTTCTTAAACTTTACGATAGTCCCTGCCACAACCACCTCCTCTGGCAACTAGTTCCATATGCCCACCATCCTTTGTATGAAGCAGTCACCCCTCAGATTCCCTTTAAATCTTTCCCCCTTTACCTTAAACCTAAGTCCTCTGGTTCTTGATTCCCCTAGTCTGGCCAAGAAACTCTGGGTGTTAACCTGATTTATTCCTCTCTTGATCTATAAGATCACCCCTCATCCTCTTGCGCTCCAAGGAACAGAGTTCTAGCCTGCTCAACCTCCCCCTATAGCTCAAACCCTCGCACATCCTCGCAAACATTATGGCAACATCCTCGTAAACATTATGTTATGTAATTATGTTGACAGAGGCAATCGTGGACACACATTCTTTTAACTCTTTTTCCTATCATCAAAACCTAAATTCAAACGAGTTCAATGCGGTATGAAGATGTACATTGACACTAAGCAACTCGAGAAGCACGCACCACCAGACTGAGAAACACCCTCTTCCCCTCTAAACAGTCCTTCTATAAGCTAGGGTACTGTCCGATTCACCTCTAGCTCATTGCGAACATTAGACTTTGTCTGGAACTGATATACTACAATGCTGAGAACTATATTCTGTACTCCATATCGTCCCGTTTGTTCTATCTATTCTATTTGAATTTGATATGTATAGTGTCATCTGATCTGTATGGATAGCATACAAAACAAAGTTTATCAAATAATAAATCTAAACAGGCCCTTCGGCCCATCGATTCCGCGACGACCACCATTCCCCGTACACTAGCACTATCCTACATACTAGGGACAATATTACAATTTTTACCGAAGCCAATTATCCTACAAGCCTGTACATCTTTGGATACCGGAGCTCCTGGAGAAAGCCCACGCTGTCACGGGGAGAACGTACAAACTCCGTACAGACAGCACCCATCATGAGGGTCCGGGTCTCTGGGGCTGTAAAGCAGCAATTCTATCGCCATGCCGACCCCCAACCTAAACCCAAACCTAATGAATTCATTTCAGATCTCACCTGGATTTTTTCAAGAAGCATTTCATTATGTTCGATGCTTGGTTTAATGGCAATCACAAGGTCTCTGTAACCATTATCCACCAAGTCTAGTCCAAAGCAGCTCTCAATATAGGTGCACAGAAGATAGGTGAACACTAAGTTAAAAGGTTTACGCAGCACCATCGTTACACTGACGTTCTGTTCTGCTCTGCTGGTCGCTAGTGCTGAAATAAACCAAGACGAACTAATGGAAGGTTGTACCTGTAACAGAAAAGGTGTGAGATGCTCGTTTGGACTTGTTTGTGACATTCCATCCCGCAAACCTGAACATGACTAGAAACAGAAAAATAGGTATAGGAGTAGGCAATTTGGCAATTCGGCCATTCAATATGATCATGGCTGATCATCCAAAATCAGTACCCTGTTCCTGCTTTTTCCCCATATCCTTTGATTCCTTTAGCCCTGAGAGCTAAATCTAACTCACTTAAAAACATCCAGTGAATTGGCCTCCACTGCTTTTTGTGGCAGAGAACTCCACAGATTCACAACTCTCTGGGTGAAGAAGTTTTTCCTCATCTCAGTTCTAAATGGCCCACCCCTTATTCTTAAACTGTGACTCCTGGTTCTGGACTCCCAAAAATCAGGAACATTTTTCCTGCATCTCGCCTGTCCAATCCTTTAAGAATTTTATATGTTTCTATAAGATTCTCATCACAAACAGAACTGAAACTATCGGATCTGCGAGAGTACGAGTTCATCCCTGGAATGAATCTATCAAAACTCTTCTTTAAGGAAAGAGTTTGATCTAATTAATTTGTGATTTTTCTCCCATCAAGGTTAGTGTACAGTTCTTTAAGGCATAGTGGTAATCTGAGGAATGTGATTTAGTTTAGTTTAGTTTAGAGACACAGCGCGGAAACAGGTCCTTCGGCTCACCGAGTCCGCACTGACCAGCGATCCCCGCACATTAAACACTATCCCACACACACTGGGGACAATTTACAACTGTACCAAAGCCAATTAGCCTACTAACCTGTACGTCTTTGGAGTGTGGGTGGAAACCAGATCTCCCGGAGAAAACCCACGCAGGTCGTGGGGAGAACATACAAACTCCACACAGACGTGCACCCGTAGTCAGGATCGAACCCGAGTCTCTGGCGCTGTGAGGCAGCAACTCTACCACTGCGCCACCGTGATGTGGCAGGAATGAACTTGTGAGCAGAGATGGTGGAGGTAATGCGATCCTGAGGCATGTAGGCAGAATGAACGGAAGGAAATTGTTTCCACTGACGGACATGTCAAGTACAAAAAAAAGTTGGCAAAAGAATCAAAGGTGATGAGGGAATAAATAAAGGTAGATTCAATTACAGGTTTCAAAAAGAAGATTGATGATTAACTGAAAGAAGAAAATATTTATGACTCTATGAGTCGTAGTCATACAGTATGTAACCAGGCCCTTCAGCCCAACACTTCCAAAGCAACTAAGATTCCCATCTGCGCGAATCCCATTCACCTGCATGTGACCCATATCCCTCTTAACCTTTCTTACTTATGTACCTGTCCTAATGTCATTTAAACGTTATTTTGGTACCTGCCTCAACCACTTCCTCTGGCAGCTCATTCCATGATGTACCATCATCTTTGGGCGGCACAAAGAGGCACAGGGGTGGCGCAGTAGTGCAGCGGTAGAGTTGCTGCCTCACAGCGCCCGTGACACAGGATCGATTCTGACAATGGGTGCTGCCGGTGTGGAATTTGCATGTTCTCCCTGTGTACGCGTGGGTTTCCTCCAGGTGCTCCGGTTTCCTCCCATATTCTAAAGACATGCGGGTTTGTAGGTTAACTGGTCTCTGTAAATTGTTCCTAGTGTGTAGGCTAGAACTAGTGTATGGGTGTAGTTGGTTGGCATGGACTCGGTGGGCCGAAGAGCCTGTTTCCACGCTGTATCTAAACTAAACTACACTAAATTTAACTAATCTAAACTAAACTACACTACACTACACTACACTGCACTACACTACACTACACTACACTACACTACACTACACTACACTACACTGCACTACACTACACTACATTACACTGCACTACACTACACTACACTACACTGCACTACACTACACTACACTACACTACACTACACTGCACTGCACTGCACTACACTACACTGCACTACATTACACTGCACTACACTACACTACACTACACTGCACTGCACTACACTACACTACATTGCACTACACTACACTACACTACACTACACTACACTACATAAACTAAACTAAACTAAACTACACTACCCTACACTACACTACACTACATTACACCACTACACTATACACTGTACTACATAAACTAAACTAAACTAAACTAAACTACACTGCACTACACTACACCACATTACACTGCACTACACTATGCTACACTACACTACATTACATTACACTACACTGCACTAGACTACACTACACTACACCGCACTACACCAAACTACACTCCACTACACTAAACTACACTACATAAATTAAACTACATTACACTACACTAAACTAACCTAAACTACACTACACTACACTACATAAACTACATAATCAGTCTGAAGAAGGGACTCGACCCGAAACGTCACCCATTCCTTCTCTCCTGAGATGCTGCCTGACCTGCTGAGTTACTCCAGCATTTTGTGAAATAAACTAAACTAAACTACACTCCAATACACTAAACTACACTAAACTACACTCCAATACACAAAACTACACTAAACTGGACTACAGTACACTAAACTACACTAAATGAAACTACAGTACACAAAACTAAACTAAACTAAACTAAACTAAACTTAATGAAGAAGCTACCCCTTCGGTTCTTGTTAAACCTTTTCCTCACTGTAAAGCCATGCCCTCTCGTTCTTTTTCACCAACCTTGGGAAAGGGTCTGTGTGCGTTCACCCTGTCTATGCCCTCTCGTGATGTTTCACACCACTGTAAGATCACCCCCTCAGTCTCCCACGCTCCAAGGAGCAAGGTCTCAGCATGTCCAACGTCTCCTCCTGACTCAGTCTCTCGAGCCGTGGCAACATCCTTGTGGAACATTTCTGCTGTAGGTGTGAAGAGTAGCCTGGGGCCACTTGAATCACTGCAGATACACACTGACGGGGCTGAATGGCCTCCATCTATGCTGAAACCAGTTCTGTGAAACCCTACCAGTGAGCGAACACTTGATTGATTATCATTGTGCGATCCAGCATGAGCACACTGCCTAGGGGCAACAATGTGGAAAGTGATATCTCAGTTCGTTTAACCTTTAGCCTGGGAATGAAACCACTGTCAAGTAGTTGCTGCCTTGCAAAACGTTGGAGAGGAGCTGGCAAGGAATATCTGCAGGCCGCAGGCACTGGAGTGTTGCAGCACACAGTGTAAAAGTATGACAGAAGCAGGAACACAAACCTCATGTTAAAGGATCCGCCTGATGTGCCAATGACCAAGAGCCCGGCTTACGCTGGATAATTCACTTTCTCAATGTGGGCATTGTGTCCAAACCCCCTCTTTCAGTTCCATCACAGGGGCGGCACGGTGGCGCAGCGGTAGAGTTGCTGCCTGACAGCACCAGAGACCCGGGTTCCACCCTGACTACCAGTGCTGTCTGTACCTGCTGTCCCTCCAGGTGCTTCAGTTTCCTCCCACATCCCAAAGACGGGTGGATTTGCAGGTTAAATGGCTTCTGTAAATTGTCCCTATTGTGTGGAGCACAGAACTGGTGTACAGGTGACCGCTGGTCGGCACGGACTCGGTGGGCCGAAGGACCCGTTTGAACGCTGTACCTCTAAACAAAATTAACTAAACTAATCAGGTTCATGGTTCCAGATGTTACACGTAGAATGATTCAAATCGCCTTCCTGAGACAAGTTGCTGACACGGTCCAAGTTCAATGTTTTGCTCAACTGAAGGATGTCTTGTTCCTCTGCTCTAAATACCTCTTTTCTTTTCACCTTTCATTCCAACACATTGCAAAGATCTAACTGATATTCTGGGGGTGCAATCCGGTTAGCCCATCACGCACATTACCACAGTCCCCCACCAGCACTATCGATCTCTCCTCAAGTCAAACCTCTGCAACCTCTTGGTATTTATAAATCCCTTCTATCCTCCACAAACCATGTTCCTTTTACCTCTTCCGGCAAAGCGCTTCTTGACAAGAAGTCCTGAAGTTTCACACACCGTAAGATAGCCCATGCACAGTTAATTCTCCAACTTCAGTCCATGAACTTTCTTTTTACTTTAGTTTAGGGTGGAAACAGGTCCTTCGACCCATCGAGTCCGCGGCGACCAGCGATCCCCGCACACTAACACTATGCTGCACATACTAGAGGCAATTTACACACTTACCGAAGTCAGTCAACTTACAAACCTGTACGTCTTTGGAGTGTGGAGGAAACCTGAGATTCCGAGAAAACCCACGCAGGTCACGGGGAGAACGTGCAAAACCCATACGGACAGCACCCGTAGTCACGATCGAACCCAAGTCTCATAAGTGATAGGAGCAGAATTAGGCCATTTGGCCCATCAAGTCTACTTTGCCATTCAATCATGGCTGATCTATATCTCCCTCCTAAACCCATTCTCCTGCCTTCTCCCCATAACCCCTGACACCAGTACTAACCAAGGCAGCAACTCTATTGCTGCGCCACCATGCCGCCCGAGATTTTAGAAATCTAGTTGTGTAGGGCATCTAGACATTGAACCAGTGATTCTTCAATTTGAACCAGCATCTGCAGTTCCTTCCTACACATTCTAGTTCACTGAATCATTTCAAATTTAGTAGCCCATTTAAAATCTCAATGCCTTGGGAATTTCCAAGAGGTTAATCATCAACAAAACTGACCCTTTATGTTTTTAAGGACTGCATTGTAAAACTGTACCAAAGTCATTCAACCCTCACAGTGTACGTCAGTTACGATAAATGATAAACCCTTTTACCAATTATTTAATAGGTTGGAGTACCACCTGCTACACTGATTGATTATTTTCTCAAAGAAGGACTCTAAGAATCAATCAGTGTAGCAGGCCGTGTGCCATCTTGCAAACAAACTCAGGCTCGCAACAATAAATAACTATCTTCACGAAGAACCATTATGAAAGGCCTGCATGGTGTGGATGTGGAGAGAATGTTTCCACTGGTGGGAGAGTCGAGGATGAGGGAGCACAGCCTCAGAACAAAAGGACGTACCTTTAGAGAGGAGATGAGCAATTTGTTTAGTCAGAGGGTGGTGAATCTGTGGAATTCGTTGCCACAGATGACTGTGGAGGCCAAGTCAATGGGTATTTTTAAGGCGCAGATTTATGATTTGTACGGGTGTCAGGGCTATAGTGAGAAGGCAAGAGAACGGGGTTGAGAGGGAATGATAGATCAGCCATGATTTATTCTATTGTTTACAGTGTACTATGTTTACATATTCTGTCGTGCTGCTGTTAATAAGGATTTCATTGTTCTATCTGGGACATACGACAATAAAACACTCTCGACTCCGTACATGAACTTTCTTAAAGCTTCTGCCAATTGTCACTTTTAGTTCAGTTTATTTTATGGTCACGTGCAATGAAGTATAGTGAAAAGCTTTTTTGTTGCATGCTAACCAGTCAGCGGAAAGATTGATTACAATCGACCCAACCACTACGCACAGATACAGGATAAATGGAATCACGTTTAATGCAAGATAAAGTCCAGTAAATCCATTTAAAGATCGTCTCAGAGTCTTCAATGAGGTAGATTGTAGTTCAGGACAGCTCTCTTGTTGTGGTGGGATGGTTCAGTTGCCTGACAACAGCTGGGAAGAAACTGTTCCTGAATATGGAGGTGTGCGTTTTCACACTTCTATACCTCTTGCCTGATGGGAGAGGGGAGAAGAGGGAGTGATCGGGGTGAGATTTGTCCTTGACTATGCTGGTTCCTCATGCATTTGACCTCCCAAATGCATCATCTCACCATTTCTAGGTTGAACTCGGATCCCATTTCTCTGCCCAAATTTCCACCTGATCTACACCTTGGAAAAGAAGAATATAACTCCAAATTAGTTGCTGCATCTCTGTGCTTAGATTAGTTTGAAGTTTGCAGCAGGTTAATCCAGTGTGAAGAAGGGTCCCGACCCGAAACATCACCCATTGAGTATGAACAAGGGTCTCAACCCGAAAATTACTCATTCCTTCTCTCCAGAGATGCTTGCCTGTCCCGATGAGTAACTCGAGCATTTTGCGTCTATCTTCTAAATAAAAGCTGGTTCTTTCTATTTCAAAAAACTAATCTAGTTCACCTCGGAGAGCGGGTGAGAACAGAGGCTGGAGAAGTTGAAGCAGGAAACAGTGGGACAATACTGACACCTACTGCCAATGTTGGCACACTGCAGCGATATCTGGTGCCCAGAGTCACCATCTGTGAGGGGTACAGAAAACGCAATGACAATAGACAATAGACAATAGGTGCAGGAGGAGGCCATTCGGCCCTTCAAGCCAGCACCGCCATTCAATGTGATCATGGCTGATCATTCTCAATCAGTACCCCGTTCCTGCCTTCTCCCCATACCCCCTGACTCCGCTATCCTTAAGAGCTCTATCTAGCTCTCTCTTGAATGCATTCAGAGAATTGGCCTCCACTGCCTTCTGAGGCAGAGAATTCCACAGATTCACAACTCTCTAACTGAAAAAGTTTTTCCTCATCTCAGTTCTAAATGGCCTACCCCTTATTCTTAAACTGTGGCCCCTTGTTCTGGACTACACCAACATTGGGAACATGTTTCCTGCCTCTAACATGTCCAACCCCTTAATAATCTTGTATGTTTCCATAAGATCTCCTCTCATCCTTCTAAATTCCAGTGTATACAAGCCTAGTCGCTCCAGTCTTTCAACATATGACAGTCCCGCCATTAACCTAGTAAACCTACGCTGCACGCCCTCAATAGCAAGAATGAGATGGAGTAAGGAGGAAAAGGATATCAAATTGCGGTCAAACTGGGCTGCTTGGTTTAGTTTAGTTTAGTTTAGAGATACAGCGTGGACACAGGCCCTTCAGCCCACCGAGTCTGCACCGACCAGCGATCCTCACACACTAACACTATCCTACACACACCAGAGACAATTTTACATTTATACCAAGCCAGTTAACCTACAAACCTATACGTCTTTGGAGTGCGGGAGTAAACCGAAGATCTCGGAGAAAACCCACGTGGTCACGTGGAGAACGTACAAACTCCCCGTTCACAGGATCGAACCCGGATCTCTGGCGCTGTAAGGCAGTAACTCTACCGCTGCGCCACTGGGCCGACCCATGTCCCCTAAATAGAGAGAGCTGACTGAGTAGTGGTGTTGGGCAATGGGTGCTGGGGCCACAAGAGGTCCCTCTATTCATACAACCTGGGTTCGATCATGATCTTGGCTGCTGTGTATGGAGTTTGCATGTTCTCCCTGTGACCCTGTGCGTTTTTCTAGGTGTTCGGGTTCTATCTCACATCCCAAAGACAATAGACAATAGACAATAGGTGCAGGAGTAGGCCATTCGGCCCTTTGAGTCAGCACCACCATTCAATGTGATCATGGCTGATCATTCTCAATCAGTACCCTGTTCCTGCCTTCTCCCCATACCCCCTGACTCCGCTATCTGTAAGAGCTCTATCTAGCTCTCTCTTGAATGCATTCAGGGAATTGGCCTCCACTGCCTTCAGAGGCAGGGAATTCCACAGATTTACAACTCTCTGACTGAAAAAGTTTTTCCTCATCTCCGTTCTAAATGGCCTACCCCTTATTCTTAAACTGTGGCCCCTGGTTCTGGACTCCCCCAACATTGGGAACATGTTTCCTGCCTCTAACGTGTCCAACCCCTTAATAATCCTATATGTTTCGATAAGATCCCCTCTCATCATTCTAAATTCCAGTGTATACATCTTCTAAATATTGCCTTCAGAATAAAAAGCTGACTATAATTATATGAAAATGAGAGCAACAGCAGTCAGTAAAGATTCCAAAAGTGAAGGTCAGGCTTTGACGAATTTACAGAGAGTCTGAATAAAAGTACTGTAATAGACATAACGTATTGAAATCTTCAAAGCAACTCTGATAAGGTACCGTGTAATAGATTAAAAAGAGGCCAGAAGTCAGAAAGCAAACTTCCTGCAAAGCAAATAGCAGAGGTTAAAGATAGATGTTTAGATTGGTAAACAATGGCGAGGGAGGTGTTGCAATAATCAATGCTGGGAATAAACAGCGTAGGAAAGAAACTGCAGATGCTGGTTTAAACCGAAGACACCAAAAATGCCGGAGTAACTCAGCGGGACAGGCAGCATCTCTGGGGAGCACACATTCCTTCTCTCCAGAGATGCTGCCTGTCCCCCTGAGTTACTCCGGCATTTCGTGTCTATGCCTGGAAATAAACAGATTGGGCAGGAAAACAGAGGAACAACTTCACAATTTGTGCATGACACCAAACTAGATGAGTCATAGAGTCATGCAGCGTGGAAACAGGCCCTTCAGCCCAACTTGCCCACACCGACCAACATGTCCCATCTATACTCGTCCCACCTGCCTACGTTTGGTCCATGTCCCCCTAACCCAGTCCTGTCCATGTCCATGTTCTTAAATAGTGCAATAGTAAAATTATGAGTAGTTAATACAGAAGGGGGCAGCTTCAGAACATAGAACATAGAAAAATATCTTCAAGCGACTCTTGCTTTCACTTTCTCTCCATCACTCCCCCATCCTAGTTCTCCGACCATTCTGACTGATTACATTTTACATTGTGTGTGCCTTATTGTTAGCTTCCCCCATTTATACAAAGCCAATTAACCCCGTCATCTCTGTCCCCTTTGATCTCACATTTTCATACCTTCCGCATCCCTATCTCTCGTTTCCTCTCCCCTGACTCTCACTGCGTTGCCACCCATCCCCACTTCCTTATCTGTGACCATCCTCCATGAAGTACCGGAGCGGCAGGGAACTGCAGATGCTGGTGAAAAATAAAGACACAAAGTCCTGGAGTAATTCAGTGGGTCAGGCAGCATCTCGATAGAACATACAGGCCCAAAGACGTACAGGTATGTAGGTTAATTGGCTGGGTAAATGTAAAATGTAAAAATTGTCCCTAGTGGGTGTAGGATAGTGTTAATGTACGGGGATCGCTGGGCGGCACGGACTTGGAGGGCCGAAAAGGCCTGTTTCCGGCTGTATATATATGATATGATAACATGGACATGGAAATAGGTCCCCATTGGGTCCGCGCCGACCAGCGATCCCCGCACATTAACACTATCCTACACCCACTAGGGACATTTATTTTTACATTTAACAAGCCAATTAACCTACATAGCTGCACTATTAAGGGGTTGGACACGTTAGAGGCAGGAAACATGTTCCCAATGTTGGGGGAGTCCAGAACAAGGGGCCACAGTTTAAGAATAAGGGGTAGACCATTTAGAACTGAGATGAGGAAAAACTTTTTCAGTCAGAGAGTTGTGAATCTGTGGAATTCTCTGTCTCAGAAGGCAGTGGAGGCCAATTCTCTGAATGCATTCAAGAGAGAGCTAGATAGAGCTCTTAAGGATAGTGGAGTCAGGGGGTATGGGGAGAAGGTGGGAACGGGGTACTGATTGAGAATGATCAGCCATGATCACATTGAATGGCGGTGCTGGCTCGAAGGGCCAAATGGCCATCTCCTGCACCTATTGTCTATTGTCACACTCCAAAGACATACAGGTTAGTAGGTTATTAGGCTTGGTATAAATGTAAAAAGGAATTGTCCCTAGTGTAAGATAGTGTTAATGTGTGGGGATCGCTGGTCGGTGCAGACTCAGTGGGCCGAAGGGCCTGTTTTTATCATATCATCATATATATATACAGCCGGAAACAGGCCTTTTCGGCCCACCGTCCGTGCCGCCCAGCGATCCCCGTACATTAACACTATCCTACACCCACTAGGGACAATTTTTACATTTACCCAGCCAATTAACCTACATACCTGTTGTACGTCTTTGGAGTGTGGGAGGAAACCGAAGATCTCGGCGAAAACCCACGCAGGTCACGGGGAGAACGTACAAACTCCGTACAGACAGCACCCGTAGTCGGGATCGAACCCGGGTCTCCGGCGCTGCATTCGCTGTAAGGCAGCAACTCTACCGCTGCACCACTGTGCCCCCCCCCCCCCCCCCCCCAAGTTCACACATGCACCTCTTTTCTGATGGGAGAGGGGAGAAGAGGAAGTGACCGGGGTGAGACCCGTCTCTGACTGTCCTCGTTCTTCATGCGTTTGATCTCCCAAATTCATCATCCCACACTTTCTAGGTTAAACTCGGCTCCCTTTTCTCCGCCCAAATTTCCACCTGATCTATATCTTGCTGACTTTGGGAAAGGAAAGGATAAGTTGGTTGCTGGATCTCTGTGGACAGACGAGTTTAAAGTTTGTAGCAAGTTAATCCAGTGTGAAGAAGGGTTCCGAACATGGACAGCAAGACAGGAAAACAGCACCTATCCATATTCTCCGCAAATGCTGGCTGACCCACTGAGTTACTCCAGCAGTTGGTGTCTTCATGAGGTACTGCTGGTTTTATCATGCCCACTCCTCACGCCCTAGAGTGCTGCTCCTGTCTCCCAACCCTTGGTCAACGTCTTCCCCCATAACAACGCGGGGATATGGATCAATTACAAAAAGATGAGATCACTTCAGCTAGGCTTCGTGTTCGCCACGAGCATCGTGGGCTGAATGGCCCTGTTCTTAGTTTAGTTTAGTTTAGAGATACAGCGCGGAAACAGGCCCTTCGGCTGCACCGACCAGCGATCCCCACACATTAACTCTCTCCTGCACTAGGGACAATTTTTGCATTTATACAAAGCCAATTAACCTACAAACCTGTACGTCTTTGGAGTGTGGGAGACATAGAGTCATAGACTGAATGGTGGTGCTGGCTCGAAGGGCCGAATGGCCTATTCATGGCGCGGGGTGCGGCTCGGCCGCGGGGCTTAACATCGCCCGGTGCGGCTCGGCCGCGGGACTTTATATCGCCCGGTGCGGCTCGGCCGCTGGACTTAACAGTGCCCGGTGCGGCTCGGCCACGGGACTTTACATCGCTGGTGCGGCTCGGCCGCTGGACTTAACAGTGCCCGGTGCAGCTCGGCTGCGGGGCCTAACATCGCCCGGTGCGGCTCGGTCGCGGGACTTTACATCGCCCGGTGCAGCTCGGCCGCGGGACTTTACATCACTGGTGCGGCTCGGCCGCGGGACTTAACATCGCCCGGTGCGGCTCGGCCGCGGGGCTTTACATCGCTGGTGCGGCTCGGCCGCGGGACTTAACATCGCCCGGTGCAGCTCGGCCACGGGACTTAGATGTGCAAGGCTTGGTCGCGGGGCCTTCCATCGCCCGGCTCGGCCGCGGGACGTTTCAGTGCCCCTTGCGGGGACTGTGCGGGTCGGTCGGGGACGAGCTGTCTGTCCGTGGGCGTGAGGAAGAGAGTGGAAGTTTTGTTGCCTCCATCACAGTGAGGGGGTGTTTGGAGTCACTGTGATGGACGTTTGTGTTGGGGTTATGTGTCTTGTGTTCTTTTTTTGTATGACTGCTATGTAGTTTCGTTCGGTACCTCGGTACCGAATGACAAATAAAGCTCTGTTATACTGTTATACAGTTATACTGTTATACTGTTATACTGTTATACTGTTATACTATTGTCTATTGTATATTAACTGATACCCCATGGAAACCGAACCTCTTGCAGGGCACGGGGAGAACGTGCAAACACTGTACATACAAGCATCCGTAGCCAGGATCGAACCCGGGTCTCTGGCGCTGTAAGGCAGCAACTCTACCGCTGCGCCACCTATAGGGAGACTATTTGTACAGTCATGTCCAGGGGAAATTTAAAAAAAAAACAAAGGTTTTCAGCGAAAGGGACTCGAAATGGGGCTGAGTTTGATAACACCACAGTGAAAGGAGATCAGTCGTCTTCGTGGCAGCTTAGATATGAGACCTAAACCTTAATTCAGGGTCAAACATGGCACCAGAGCCTGGTTCAGTTGTAGACTGGTGAAAAGGAGACTGGTGGAGTCGGTGGCTCGGAACAGTATTTGTGCAAGAGATTGAAGACAATGGTCTCAGTGTATCTAAGGCTTAATTGAAGGAAATTTCTACTCCGTCACTATTGAATGGAAAACAATCTGGCAATTCATTCCAAAGATGGGTTGACGAAGATGCACATTAATTATCTATTGGTCCCTGCGATTAGAGTATTCTAAATGAAGTAATGACAAATTAAGAGTGATACAGTAATGCAGCTCGTAGAGTTACTGCCTCACCGCCACAGGGACTAAAGTTCAATCCTGAACTTGCTTGCATATTTTCCCTGGGATCGCATCATTCCTTCCATGTGGACACAAGGAACTGCAGGTGCTGGTTTACAAAAAAACACACAAAGTGCTGGAGTAACTCAACGTCTCTCAAGGACATGGATAAGTGACGTTCCAGGTCAATAGACAATAGACAATAGACAATAGGTGCAGGAGTAGGCCATTCAGCCCTTCGAGCCAGCACCGCCATTCAATGCGATCATGGCTGATCACTCTCAATCAGTACCCCGTTCCTGCCTTCTCCCCATACCCCCTCACTCCGCTATCCTTAAGAGCTCTATCCAGCTCTCTCTTGAAAGCATCCAACGAACTGGCCTCCACTGCCTTCTGAGGCAGAGAATTCCACACCTTCACCACTCTCTGACTGAAAAAGGTCTTCCTCATCTCCATTCTAAATGGCCTACCCCTTATTCTTAAACTGTGGCCCCTTGTTCTGGACTCCCCCAACATTGGGAACATGTTTCCTGCCTCTAATGTGTCCAATCCCCTAATTATCTTATATGTTTCAATAAGATCCCCCCTCATCCTTCTAAATTCCAGTGTATACCGCACCTGGAGTACTGTGTGCAGTTTTGGTCTCCAAATTTGAGGAAGGATATTCTTGCTATGGAGGGCGTGCAGCGTAGGTTCACTAGATTATTTCCCGGAATGGCGGGACTGTCGTATGTTGAAAGGCTGGAGCGATTGGGCTTGTATACACTGGAATTTAGAAGGATGAGGGGGGATCTTATTGAAACATATAAGATAATTAGGGGATTGGACACATTAGAGGCAGATAACATGTTCCCAATGTTGGGGGAGTCCAGAACAAGGGGCCACAGTTTGAGAATAAGGGGTAGGCCATTTAGAACGGAGATGAGGAAGAACTTTTTCAGTCAGAGGGTGGTGAAGGTGTGGAATTCTCTGCCTCAGAAGGCAGTGGAGGCCAGTTCGTTGGATGCTTTCAAGAGAGAGCTGGATAGAGCTCTTAAGGATAGCGGAGTGAGGGGGTATGGGGAGAAGGCAGGAACGGGGTACTGATTGATAGTGATCAGCCATGATCGCATTGAATGGCGGTGCTGGCTCGAAGGGCTGAATGGCCTACTCCTGCACCTATTGTCTATTGTCTATTGTCTATTGTATACAAGCCTAATTGCTCCAGCCTTTCAACATACGACAGTCCCGCCATTCTGGGAATTAACCTAGTGAACCTACGCTGCACGCCCTCAATAGCAAGAATATCCTTCCTCAAATTTGGAGACCAAAACTGCACACAGTACTCCAGGTGCGGTCTCACCAGGGCCCGGTACAACTGTAGAAGGACCTCTTTGCTCCTATACTCAACTCCTCTTGTTATGAAGGCCAACATTCCATTGGCTTTCTTCACTGCCTGCTGTACCTGCATGCTTCCTTTCAGTGACTGATGCACAAGGACACCCAAATCTCGTTGAACATCCCCTCTTCCTAACTTGACACCATTCAGATAATAATCTGCCTTTCTATTCTTACTTCCAAAGTGAATAACCTCACACTTATCTACATTAAACTGCATCTGCCATGTATCCGCCCACTCACACACCCTGTCCAAGTCACCCTGCAGCCTTATTGCATCTTCCTCACAATTCACACTACCCCCCAGCTTAGTATCATCTGCAAATTTGCTAATGGTACTTTTAATCCCTTCATCTAAGTCATTAATGTCATTAATGTATATCGTAAATAGCTGGGACCCTGGGACCTGGGAAAGGTCGGGACCCTTCTTCGGACTGATCGGTTCAATCAGTGTCCCGTCCCGAAACTTTGCCTATTCATGTCCACCACAGATGTACCTGACCATCTTCATTCCTTCTGCGTGCTCCAGTTTCCTTCCACATCCCATAGATGTGCAATTTGGTTGGTGAATTGTCCACAGATATTCCTTCCTCATATGTCTTAGACAATAGACAATAGACAATAGGTGCAGGAGTAGGCCATTCAGCCCTTCGAGCCAGCACCACCATTCAATGCGATCATGGCTGATCACTCTCAATCAGTACCCCGTTCCTGCCTTCTCCCCATACCCCCTCACTCCGCTATCCTTAAGAGCTCTATCCAGCTCTCTCTTGAAAGCATCCAACGAACTGGCCTCCACTGTCTTCTGAGGCAGAGAATTCCACACCTTCACCACTCTCTGACTGAAAAAGTTCTTCCTCATCTCCGTTCTAAATGGCCTACCCCTTATTCTCAAACTGTGGCCCCTTGTTCTGGACTCCCCCAACATTGGGAACATGTTTCCTGCCTCTAATGTGTCCAATCCCCTAATTATCTTATATGTTTCAATAAGATCACCCCTCATCCTTCTAAATTCCAGTGTATACAAGCCCAATCGCTCCAGCCTTTCAACATACGACAGTCCCGCCATTCCGGGAATTAACCTAGTGAACCTACGCTGCACGCCCTCCATAGCAAGAATATCCTTCCTCAAATTTGGAGACCAAAACTGCACACAGTATTCCAGGTGCGGTCTCACCAGGGCCCGGTACAACTGTAGAAGGACCTCTTTGCTCCTATACTCAACTCCTCTTGTTATGAAGGCCAACATTCCATTGGCTTTCTTCACTGCCTGCTGTACCTGCATGCTTCCTTTCATTGACTGATGCACTAGGACACCCAGATCTCGTTGAACTCCCCCTCCTCCTAACTTGACACCATTCAGATAATAATCTGCCTTTCTATTCTTACTTCCAAAGTGAATAACCTCACACTTATCTACATTAAACTGCATCTGCCATGTATCCGCCCACTCACACAACCTGTCCAAGTCACCCTGCAGCCTTATTGCATCTTCCTCACAATTCACACTACCCCCCAGCTTAGTATCATCTGCAAATTTGCTAATGGTACTTTTAATCCCTTCGTCTAAGTCATTAATGTATATCGTAAATAGCTGGGGTCCCAGCACCGAACCTTGTGGTACCCCACTGGTCACTGCCTGCCATTCCGAAAGGGACCCATTTATCCCCACTCTTTGCTTTCTGTCTGTCAACCAATTTTCTATCCATGTCAGTACCCTACCCCTTTCTAGAATCTAATGGGGGTCAGTGATATATTGGGGAGAATTAAATGGGATCTGTGTGGATTAATGTGAGCGGGCACTTGATCTCAGCGTAGACTTGCTTGGCCTAAGAGCCTATTTCCACAACTCTAACCCTTTTAGAATGAAAATATCATTGCCCAAATTCAGGGTGGCACGGTGGCACAGCAGTAAAGTTGTTGCCTTACAGCGCCAAAGACTCGAGTTCGATCCTGACTACGGGTGCTGTCTGTACGGAGTTTGTATGTTATCCCCGTGACCACATGGGTTTTCTTCGGGTGCTCCGGTTTCCTCCCACACTCCAAAGATGTGTAGGTTTGTAGGCTGATTGGCTTCTGTTAAAAAAAATATATATTGTAAATTGTTCCCAGAGTGTGCAGGATAGTGCTAGTGTACGGGGTGATTCGGTGGGCTGAAGGGCCTGTTTCCGCACAGTTGTCTGCAAAGTCTAGGGTAACGTCTAAAGTAAATGGGACATGGGAGTGGAACAGGCTCAAAGTCACACACATGTATCTCACCAGTGCGCTGGATATCATATACTGCGTTCACCATTGTATTCATAAGTAGCAGTGTTGCTATATGTCGTCATTTTAATTATATATTTAAAATAAGTTTTAAGTTTGCTTCCTTCCAGATTTTACATGTTGCGTGGGACAGGAGAGAGAGTCAGAGAGCCACTGACATTCATGAAAGTGACCCAGGGGTGCCACTTACTGTAACATGCAGGTGAATTATTGGACGGAATTAAATTGAATAGATTAAAATTTGCTACTTCCATTGAAATATGAAAGGTAATTTCTGGACATCGTTGAAGTGACACACAACTATGGGGAGAGATTGTATGGTTTTTAAATAACTTACATTGGTTTTGAAGGTATCACAAAATGCTGGAGTAACTCAGCAGGTCAGGCAGCATCTAGGAGAGAGGGAATGGGTGGCGTTTCGGGTCGAGACCCTTCTTCAGTCTGAAGAAGGGTCTCGACCCAAAACATCACAATACAATACAATACAATACAATATATCTTTATTGTCATTGTACCCAGGGGTACAACGAGATTGGGAATGCGCCTCCCATACGATGCACTAATTTAGGTAATTTAGACAGCAGCAACCCAACGAAACGAACAGTTGTAACAGTTTTGGACAGGGTAAAGTGCAAGTTGATCTATGCGTTGTGGCCATCCGGCTCAGCAGGACCGGTTCATAGCAGCTATGGCCCTGGGGATGAAGCTGTTCCTGAGTCTGGAGGTGCGGGCATAGAAGGCCTTGTATCGTCTGCCCGATGGAAGGAGTTCGAACAGACTGTTGCAGGGGTGTGAAGAGTCTTTGTGGATGCTGGTGGCTTTTCTGAGGCATCGTGTGTTGTAGATGCCCTCCAAGTCTGGTAGCTGTGTTCCGATTCCCATTCCCTCTCTCCTAGATGCTGCCTGACCTGCTGAGTTACTCCAGCATTTTGTGATACCTTCAATTTGTACCAGCATCTGCAGTTATTTTCCTACATTGGTTTTGAAATCTCTCAGTATTTCCATCACCCTGTAATGGTAGCTCTGGGTGATTAGCAGAAGCATCAGTCAAATGAAGAGCTTAATGGTATTTCTGCCCATTTCTAGTTCTCCCATTGTACTCTTGACAAGAAATCTTGGTGCAGCTGCTGCCTCACAGCGCCAGAGACCCAGGATCGATCTTGTCCTTGGGTGCCGTCTGTGTGGAGTTTGCACGTTCTCCCTGTAAGGGTCGCTACCGGAACATCACCCATTCCTTCTCTCCAGAGATGCTGCCTGAGTTACTCCAGCATTTTCTGCCTACCTTTGCTTTAAACCAACAACGGCAGTTCCTTCCTACACACTCCCTGTGACCACGTGGGTTTCCTCCAGGTGCTCTGGTTTGCTTCCACAGATGTGTGGGTTTGTCGGTTAATTGTCCATTATTGTGTCTGCCTCCACAACTGTCTCTGGCATCGTATTCCAAACACCGATGTAAAATACCGGCCAAGCACATTTCCTTTAATCTGAAAACAGAAGAAACTGCAGATGCTGGAATCTTGAGGAAAACACAAAGTACTGGTAGTAATTGTTAGCTACAGTTGGCAACCAGCAAAGACCTCAATCTTTATAAATAGCTGCCAGTACAATTTTTTGATTAAAGAGTAATTTCTAAAGGGGATTTTTCTTCCCATGTTCTACTTAAGTCCACTTTGTTTCGTGAATGCTTCACAGTTTACAGCCCATTTGTCATCCTTTGATTGTGAGTTAATTATAAAAGTCGTAGGTGGTGGACTTTGACTCGATTGCTGCCATTTCATTAAAACAAGCCGTGCACAACAAGAGCATTAAAATGTGCACAAAACACAGCAGGAAAATGAAACGCATGTTAGGGTGAATTAAAGAGAGGATGGGGCTCACGTTGTCGACCTCCCCGTGGTGAGCCCTGTCAACTGACCTCAGTCAGGCGAACGAACAGAGACAGCAGAAGCAGAAGCAGCTTCATAACTTCTGCTGCCTCAAACGCAAGAAGAGGAAGAGGGGATACACAGTTCAAAGTGTCAGATTTTCACAAATCATCTGACTTTCCGTGGTATAAATTGATTCAGATGAGATAAAATATAAACGCGTCTTTTCCCCCGAACCAAACTTGGGAATAGAGTTCGGGAAAAAGCGCGGACAATTTGCAGCTTTTTTAACCGTTAAACTTCAAAAGGCTTACAAGACCGAAACGCATTTGGGAGCAGTACTGAAAATAGCAGACAGATTGGTTAAACTGAAAGCTGGAAAATTGAGAAATCATGTGAGTTTTAAATGAACAGAACCAAATGTTGTAAAGCGTTTTGGGTAGTTCGTCAACATGAAATAGGCATGAACTCCTCAGAACTGCACCTTAAAAAGGCTTCTTATGCACAATCTATTTATTAAAACTAGGTATTAGTGGATCTCATTTCTCTCAGGATCGTATTTCCTAAGGGGCCTGTCCCACTTAGGCGTTTCTTTAGGCGACTGCAATAGTCATAGCAGTTCGCCCAAAAACTGGCGACTGGACCCCCCTACGACAATGTCTACGACAATCTACAACAACCTATCACCTATCCGACGTCACACTACGGCAAGCTACCGACAACCAGTGACCCAATCGTCGCGACTTAGGACGTCCACCTACGACCGCGCCTACAACAACCTACGACCACGCAGGCGACAACCTACAACAACTGAAGTCAACCTACATCTACCCGCGACAAGCTACGACCCTGTCGGTGACAACTGAAGACAATTCACATCATTTTCGCCTCCGGTTTTGACACCGGTACCTGTCGCCGGTTGACGTAGGTTGACGTAGGTAGTCGCCAATGGAATTCACCGAAGTCAGCACCGGTGACAACCTACGTCACCTGGCGACAACCTACGACAGCGCCTACATCAGGAGACGTCAAGCTACGATCATTGGCGTCAAACCAACAGTCGCCGAAATTTTTTAAACATTTCAAAATCCAGCGGCGACCAGAAAAACGCTACGACTCTTTGGAGACGACTCACGACCGTACAGGCGACACCCCGGCAACCGTGTGGCAACAGCCTAGTCGCCTGTAGTAGCCTTAAAAATCGCAGAAGTGGGACAGGGGCTTTAGGATTCTGCTTCGGGATAGTCAGCATGTTTTTATGCGTGGGAGATCGTGTGTCTCACAAATCTTGATTGGGCTTTCTGAAGAAGTAACCAAGAAGGTTTATAAGGGCAGGGATGTCGGAGTAGTGTATTCGGACTTCAGCAAGGCCTCTGATAAGGTTTGCATGGTGGGCTGATCTGAAAGGTTAAATCAAATTGGATCCAGGGAGAGCCAACTAACTAGAAATGGTCTGAAGAAGGGTCTCGACCCGAATCGTCACCCATTCCTTCTCTCCAGAGATGCTGCCTGTCCTGCTGAATTACTCCAGCATTTTGTGTCTAACTAGAAATGGAGCTGGCTACATGGTAGGAAGCAGAGAATGGTTGTTTTACGGATTGGAGGTCGGTAAGTAGTGATGTGCCTCAGGGGTCAGTGCTGGGCTCATTTCCGTTTGTCATCTATATCCACCATTTGGATAAGAATCTACAACGCATGATTTTCAAGTTTGGAGATGACACTACAACAGATGGTATTGTAGACAATGAAGATGGTTATCAAGAATTACAGTGGGGTCTTGATCAGCTGGGCAAGTGGGCAGAGGAATGGCTAGTGCAGTTTAATTCAGATAAGTGTGTGGTGTTGCATTTTGAGAAGTCAAACCAGGGCAGGACCTTCACAGTGAACAGTAGGGCCCTGGAGAGTGTTGTGGAGCAGATGGATCTAGGAGTAAAAGTACATAGTTCCCTGAGAGTGGCTTCACAGGTAGATAGAGCAGTGAAGAATGCTTCACTGGGAAGCATTCAGGGAACTGAGAATAGAATTTGGAATATTATGGGAAAAAACGTTTTTCAGGTGCGGGTGAGTAAGGCCTCGAGCTTCTTCAGTCTGAAGAAGGGTCTCGACCCGAGACGTCACCCATTCCTTCTCTCCCGAGATGCTGCCTGACCCTCTGAGTTACTCCAGCAATTTGTGTCTACCTTGTGATGTTATGTTAGGGTTCTATGGGACCTTGGCGAGGTTGGAGTATTGTATTCACTTTTGGTCACCCTGCTATAGGAAAGGTCGGATTGGAAAAGCTGGAAAGTGTGCAGAGAAGATTTAGAAGGATGCTGCCAAGCCTCGAGGGCCTGAGTTATAAGAAAAGATTGGCAGGCTAGGACTTTAATGCAAGGTGTACAGAGGCTGAGGAATGATCTTTAAGAGATGCACCATGAGGGGAATAGATAGGGTGAATACACAGAGTCTTTTTCCCTGGAATAAGGGAATCAAGAACTAGAGGGCATAAATTTAAGTTGAGATGAGAAAGATTTACTAGGAACCTGAGGGGCAATCTTTTGGAATGAGCTACCAGAAAATGTAGAAGCAAAGCACTGCAGATGCTGGTTCACATCGAAAATAGACACAGGATAACCTGTTGAGTTATTCTAATGCTTTGTGTCGATCTTTGCCAGAGAAGTAGTTGATGTAGGTACAACAACAACATTTAAAAGGCATCTGGACAGGTACATGGATAGGAAAGGTTTTGAGGCAAAATACGGGCAAATGTGACTAGCTTAGTTGGGACATCTTGGTCAGCATGGACGAGTTGGGCCGAATGGCCTGTTTCTGTGCTCCATGATCCCATGACTCGAATTTCCAGACAGTGCAGGCACATCGATTTGAAAAGGTCCCAGTGTTCAAAGGTTCTTATTTCCTCATTCATCTTTCTTTTGCACAATGCTTTGCACATTACTCAATTATCCAGCCATGACCCATGGAGCAGCAAACATCCCAATTGACCTTCTGTTGACATCAGGACATAGATCTATTGCATGGGATTCAGTTTTGCAAAACGCAAGTGTTAATGCCTTTTTCAAAACGTCCTTAGAGTTCTTTTGACTGACCAGCACAAAATCATTGTCAACATTCCACTGAACCTTTATCTCTCTCTCCTTTTTTAGATTTAGATTTAGAGATACAGCGCGGAAACAGGCCCTTTGGCCCACCGAGTCCGCGCCGCCCAGCGATCCCCGCACATTAACACTATCCTACACACACTAGGGACAATTTTTGCATTTACCCAGTTAATTAACCTACATACCTGTACGTCTTTTGGAGTGTGGGAGGAAACCGAAGATCTCGGAGAAAACCCACGTAGGTCACGGGGAGAACGTACAAACTCCGTACAGACGGCGCCCGTAGTCCGGATCGAACCTGAGTCTCCGGCGCTGCATTCGCTGTAAGGCAGCAACTCTACCGCTGCGCCACCGTGCCGCTGACCAGTTTAAACAAGCTCTACAGGTCCGCCAACCAGTTGAAACAGATATCACTTGAGTGATATTTTAACAAATCGTTTGCCAAAAGGCACTAATGGGTCACAGTGGCAATCTTTTAAGTTCGCAAAGCACAGTGCCATACATTCTTACCCTTCATTGGAAAGTTTTGTTTTTAGTTTAGTTTAGAGATACAGCACGGAAACAGGCCCCTCGGCCCACCGAGTCCGCGCCGACCAGCGATCCCCACACAGTAACACTATCCTATACACACTAAGGACAATTTACAATTTTACCGAAGCCAATTAGTGTCTTTGGAGTGTGGGAGGAAACCGAAGATCTTGGAGAAAACCCACGAGTGTCACGGGGAGAACGTCCAGACAGCACCCATAGTTAGGATCGAACCCGGGTCTCTGGCGCTGTAAGGCAGCAAATCTACCACTGCGTCACTGTGCCGCCCACAAAATTCTGTGTTAAAACAAGACTTTCTGCGGCGCCCTTTTCAAACAAACCCAGTTAAGTTTAGTTTAGAGATACAGAGTGGAAACAGGTTCTTCAGCCCAATGAGGCCACGCTGACGAGCGATCATCCACACACTAGTTTTATCCCACTTTTGCATCCTACACACTCAGGGCAATTTGCAGAAGCCTGCAAACCTGCATGTCTTTGGAGTGTGGGAGGAAACCAGAGCACCTGAAGAAAATCCACGCAGTCCCAGGGAGAACGTACAAACTGTACAGACAGCACCCCTAGTCAGGACTGAAACCAGTCTCTGGCGCTGAGAAGCAGCAGCTCTATCACTGCTCCATTTTATTACATTGAGTCAATAGACAATAGACAATGGTAACAATGATCTATTCTACATCGTCCTTGTTACTTCATCCCCTTTGATGTCTCATTGTCAAACTTCACCCTTCCCTATCTCTGTGTCTCCCTCTCCCTTGACTTTCAGTCTGAAGAAGGGTCTCGACCAGAAACGTCATCACCAATTCCTTCTATCCAGAGATTCTGACTGGCCTGCTGAGTTACTCCAGCATTTTGAGTCTATCTTCAGTGTAAACCAGCATCTGCAGTTCCTTCCAACACGAAACAAAGTAGAGCATGGTAACCCGAGACTGAGTGTGTGGAAGGGAACTTGTGAAATGTGGCCGCAGTTTGTGGAAGAGAATGAAGGAATCAGCACCAGGTGAGCCAGACGACAAACCGTTGAGATTATCCGAGCACTTTTTAAAGCAAATTGCTGAACTGTATTGCCAAATAGACTTTGTTGTAAAATCTCAGTGAGTATAAGACGGAATCAACATTCCTTACAATTCTATCTTCACCAATGCCATCTCTCACTATTTCATTCAATTCTTTCTAAGAGTTGTGTCCCCCCCTTCATCAAGGTCCCGGTCACTCCCTCGTCTCCCCTCTCCTTGCAGGCAAGTGGTACAGAAGTTTGAAAACGTACACATCCAGATTCAGGTTCTGTTTCTTCCCATCTGTTATCAGACAAATGAACCATCCTACCACAACTAGATTCAACTAAACTAATCTAAGCAGGGCGGCAAAGTGGTGCAGCAGTAGAGTTGTGCTTTACAGTGCTTACAGCGCCAGAGACACGGGTTCAATCCTGGCTATGGGTACTTGTCTGTACGGAGTTTGTACGTTCTCCCCATGACCTGCATGGCTTTTCTCCGAGAACTTTGGTTTCCTCCCACAATAGCGGGACTGTCATATGTTGAAAGACTGGAGTGACTAGGCTTGTATACACTGGAATTTAGAAGGATGAGAGGAGATCTTATCGAAACGTATAAGATTATTAAGGGGTTGGACACGTTAGAGGCAGGAAACATGTTCCCAATGTTGGGGGAGTCCAGAACAAGGGGCCACAGTTTAAGAATAAGGGGTAGACCATTTAGAACTGAGATGAGGAAAAACTTTTTCAGTCAGAGAGTTGTGAATATGTGGAATTCTCTGCCTCAGAAGGCAGTGGAGGCCAATTCTCTGAATGCATTCAAGAGAGAGCTAGATAGAGCTCTTAAGGATAGTGGAGTCAGGAGGTATGGGGAGAAGGTGGGAACGGGGTACTGATTGAGAATGATCAGCCATGATCACATTGAATGGCGGTGCTGGCTCGAAGGGCCAAATGGCCTCCTCCTGCACCTATTATCTATTGTCACACTCCAAAGACATACAGGTTAGTAGGTTATTAGGCTTGGTATAAATGTAAAAAGAAATTGTCCCTAGTGTAAGATAGTGTTAATGTGTGGGGATCGCTGGTCGGTGCAGACTCAATGGGCCGAAGGGCCTGTTTTTCCATCCTGTATTTCTAAACTAAACGAACTAAACTTGAATAAACTAAGCTAAATTACAGCCTAACTCTTTTAAGGATCTTAGCATTCATATGCCTTATTCATTTTTTTCCATTGAGCAACTGGTTCAACGTTCTGTAGATTTGCAACAACAGAAATCACATGTTCTATTGTGCTGTGTTAGCAGACATTTCCATGAAGTTACTATGTCAGATTTTTGTGTACATCATCACTCTCACAGCTGTGGCTGACCACACGGAGAGAAGAAATTTGCAAGAAGTCGTTTCCTCTTCTCTCCCATTGATTTTAGCGAACGGCTGGGTTCAGTGAGACGATTTCCTTTTCTAACCGAGTGAAAGGGGCATTATATTAACTGTTGGCAGATGCCACGGCTCATATCTACAAACCCATGTGTAGTCATCTGGAGTTCCTCTACCCAAACAAAGGGAAGACTGATTTCAGAGCCTCGTCGCATTAATTGTCGTTCCTGCCCCCAAGGAGAAAACAAAGGGCCGGAAAATAACCTTAAGGGTGACAGGAACCAAAGTGAGTCCAAGGCTCCAGCTCCCTCCCTCCCTTGGCCTCTGCCACAGGAAATGGCCGGGAAGCTTTTATTGAACATCCTGTTTCTCACTGAAAAACGTTAAAGTCCACAGTTGGAAAGCCAAATCCCACAAACCATTCAATTCATGGGCAAAGCTTGCCTGAAACAATTCTCAGATGCTCTTGTAAATATTCAGTTTCAGTTTAGTTCAATTTAGTTTATTGTCATGTGTACCGAGGTACAGTGAAAAGCCTTTGTTGTGTGATAACCATTCAGTGGAAAGAGGGGGAGCAAAGCAGAATAGTGGGAACTATAGGCCGGTTCGTCTGATTTCAGTGATTGGAACGATTTTGGAGTCCATTCTGGAGTCCTCCAGAACAAGGGGTCACAGTTTAAGGATAAGGGGGAAGTCTTTTAGAACCGAGATGAGAACGTTTTTTTTCACACAGAGAGTGGTGAATCTGTGGAATTCTCTGCCACATAGGGTAGTTGAGGCCAGTTTATTGGCTAAATTTAAGAGGGAGTTAGATGTGGCCCTTGTGGCTAAAAGGATCAGGGGGATGGAGAGAAGGCAGGTACAGGATACTGAGTTGGATGATCAGCTATGATCATATTGAATGGCGGTGCAGGCTCAAAGGGCCGAATGGCCTACTCCTGCACCTATTTTCTAGTATAAAGGATGTGGTTAGGGAGTACTTAGATGTTCATGATAAAAAAGGCCAAAGACAGCATGGTTTTGTGAAGGGGAGGTCTTGCCTGACAATTCTGTTGGAATTCCTTGAAGAATTAAATAGCAGGACAGACAAAGGAGAGTAGGTGGACGTCGTTTTACCTAGATTTTCAGAAAGCTTTTACTAAGGTGCCAAGCGAGATGCAGCTAAGGAAGATGAGAACCCACGGCATCAAAGGGCAGATACCAGCATGGATAGCAAGTTAACTGGATGGCAGAAGGCAGAGTGGCAATAAAGGGGCCTTTTTCTGGTTGGCCGCCATTGACTTGCGGAGTTCCACAGGGGTCGGTGCTGGGTACGCTACTCTTCAAGTTGTATATTAATGATTTGGACGAGGGGATTAAAGGCTTGTGGCCAAGTTTGCGGATGATACAAAAATGGATGGAGGGGCAGGTAGTGTAGAGAAAGCAGGGACTCTGCAGAAGGACTTGGACAGGTTGGGAGAGTGGGCAAAAAAGTGGCAGATGGAATATAGTGTAGCAAAGTGTGGAGTGATGCATTTTGGTAGTAGGAATAAAGTCAAGTCAAGTCAATTTTATTTGTATAGCACATTTAAACACAACCCACGTTCACCAAAATGCTGTACGTCAGTGCAGGTACTAAAAAAGAACATACAATAGCACACAAACCTAACAACACATACATAAACAGTCTACAGCGCCCCCTCAAAAGGCCTCAAACGCTAGGGAATAGAAGTAGGTTTTGAGCCTGGACTTAAAGGAGTCGATGGAGGGGGCAGTTCTGATGGGGAGTGGGATGCTGTTCCACAGTCTAGGAGCTGCAACCGCAAAAGCGTGGTCACCCCTGAGCCTAAGCCTAGACCGCGGGATAGTGAGTAGCCCCAAGTCGGCCAACCTGAGGGACCTGGAGTTTGGAGTGGTGGGTTATTTTCTAAATGGGGTGAGAATCCAGAAATCGGAGGTGCAAAGGGACTTGAGATTGCTGGTGCAGGATTCCCCAAAAGGTCTCCACCCGAAACGTCACCCATTCCTTCTCTCCAGAGATGCTGCCTGTCCCGCTGAGTTACTCCAGCTTTTTGTGTCTATCTTTGGTTTAGACAATAGACAATAGACAATAGACAATAGACAATAGGTGCAGGAGTAGGCCATTTAGCCCTTCGAGCCAGCACCGCCATTCAATGCGATCATGGCTGATCACTCTCAATCAGTACCCCGTTCCTGCCTTCTCCCCATACCCCCTCACTCCGCTATCCTTAAGAGCTCTATCCAGCTCTCTCTTGAAAGCATCCAACGAACTGGCCTCCACTGCCTTCTGAGGCAGAGAATTCCACACCTTCAACACTCTCTGACTGAAAAAGTTCTTCCTCATCTCCGTTCTAAATGGCCTACCCCTTATTCTTAAACTGTGGCCCCTTGTTCTGGACTCCCCCAACATTGGGAACATATTTCCTGCCTCTAATGTGTCCAATCCCCTAATTATCTTATATGTTTCAATAAGATCCCCCCTCATCCTTCTAAATTCCAATGTATACAAGCCTAATTGCTCCAGCCTTTCAACATACGACAGTCCCGCCATTCCGGGAATTAACCTAGTGGACCTACGCTGCACGCCCTCAATAGCAAGAATATCCTTCCTCAAATTTGGAGACCAAAACTGCACACAGTACTCCAGGTGCGGTCTCACCAGGGCCCGGTACAACTGTAGAAGGACCTCTTTGCTCCTATACTCAACTCCTCTTGTTATGAAGGCCAACATTCCATTGGCTTTCTTCACTGCCTGCTGTACCTGCATGCTTCCTTTCATTGACTGATGCACTAGGACACCCAGATCTCGTTGAACATCCCCTCTTCCTAACTTGACACCATTCAGATAATAATCTGCCTTTCTATTCTTACTTCCAAAGTGAATAACCTCACACTTATCTACATTAAACTGCATCTGCCATGTATCCGCCCACTCACACAACCTGTCCAAGTCACCCTGCAGCCTTATTGCATCTTCCTCACAATTCACACTACCCCCCAGCTTAGTATCATCTGCAAATTTGCTAATGGTACTTTTAATCCCTTCATCTAAGTCATTAATGTATATCGTAAATAGCTGGGGTCACAGCACCGAACCTTGCGGTACCCCACTGGTCACTGCCTGCCATTCCGAAAGGGACCCATTTATCCCCACTCTTTGCTTTCTGTCTGTCAACCAATTTTCTATCCATGTCAGTACCCTACCCCCAATACCATGTGCTCTAATTTTGCCCACTAATCTCCTATGTGGGACCTTGTCGAAGGCTTTCTGAAAGTCGAGGTACACCACATCCACTGACTCTCCCCTGTCAATTTTCCTAGTTACATCCTCAAAAAATTCCAGTAGATTTGTCAAGCATGATTTCCCCTTCGTAAATCCATGCTGACTCGGAATGATCCTGTTACTGCTATCCAAATGCTCAGCAATTTCGTCTTTTATAATTGACTCCAGCATCTTCCCCACCACTGATGTCAGACTAACTGGTCTATAATTACCCGTTTTCTCTCTCCCTCCTTTCTTAAAAAGTGGGATAACATTTGCTATCCTCCAATCCACAGGAACTGATCCTAAATCTATAGAACATTGAAAAATGATCTCCAATGCTTCCACTATTTCTAGAGCCACCTCGTTAAGTACCCTGGGATGCAGACCATCAGGCCCTGGGGATTTATCAGCCTTCAGTCCCATCAGTCTACCCAAAACCATTTCCTGCCTAATGTGGATTTCCTTCTGTTCCTCCATCACCCTAGGTTCTCCGGCCCCTAGAACATTTGGGAGATTGTGTGTATCTTCCTCAGTGAAGACAGATCCAAAGTAACGGTTTAACTCGTCTGCCATTTCTTTGTTCCCCATAATAAATTCCACTGCTTCTGTCTTCAAGGGACCCACATTTGCCTTGACTATTTTTTTCCTCTTCACGTACCTAAAAAAACTTTTGCTATCCTCCTTTATATTATTGGCTAGTTTACCCTCGTACCTCATCTTTTCTCCCCGTATTGCCTTTTTAGTTAACTTTTGTTGCTCTTTAAAAGAGTCCCAATCCTCTGTCTTCCCACTCTTTTTTGCTATGTTATACTTCCTCTCCTTAATTTTTATGCTGTCCTTGACTTCCCTTGTCAGCCACAGGTGTCTCTTACTCCCCTTAGAGTCTTTCAGCCTCTTTGGGGTAAATTGATCCTGCAACCTCTGCATTATTCCCAGGAATACCTGCCATTGCTGTTCTACCGTCTTCCCTACTAGGGCCTCCTTCCAGTCAATTTTGGCCAGCTCCTGCCTCATGCCTCTGTAATCCCCTTTGCTATACTGTGATACTGACACTTCCGATTTTCCCTTCTGCCTTTCCATTTGCAGAGTAAAACTTATCATGTTGTGATCACTGCCTCCTAATGGCTCTTTTACCTCTAGTCCCCTTATCAGATCAGGATCATTACACAACACTAAATCCAGAATTGCCTTCTCCCTGGTAGGCTCCAGTACAAGCTGTTCTAAGAATCCATCTCGAAGGCACTCTACAAACTCCCTTTCCTGGGGTCCATTTCCAACCTGATTTTCCCAGTCTACCTGCATGTTGAAATCTCCCATAACCACCGCAGCATTACATTTGTGACACGCCAATTTTATCTCCTGATTCAACTTGCACCCTATGTCGAGGCTACTGTTTGGGGGCCTATAGATAACTCCCATTAGGGTCTTTTTACCCTTACAATTCCTCATTTCTATCCATACTGATTCAACATCTCCTGATTCTATGTCACCCCTTGCAAGGGAATGAATATCATTCCTTACCAGCAGAGCAACCCCACCCCCTCTGCCCACCTGTCTGTCTTTTCTATACGTTGTGTACCCCTGAATATTCAGTTCCCAGCCCTGGTCCTCTTGTAGCCATGTCTCAGTGATCCCTACAACATCATACTTGCCCATGACTAACTGAGCCTCAAGCTCATCCACTTTATTTTTTATACCACGCGCATTTAAGTACAACACTTTAACTTCTGTATTTACCTCCCCTCTCACATCGGTCACAAATGGCCCTGCCCTTAATCTCTTTTCCCCTCTAGAACTTCTGTTCCCATTCTTCCGAGAGTCTTCTGCAATATCTCCTGTATTCCTTTTAACCTCATCTTCATATTCACAATTTGTTAACCCCTCCCCCCCACTACTTAGTTTAAAGCCACAGGTGTCGCACTAGCAAACCTGCCTGCCAGAATGTTTGTCAACCTGCTGTTAAGATGTAACCCGTCCCTTTTGTACAAGTCACCCCTAGCCCAGAAGAGATCCCAGTGGTCCAGAAATCTAAATCCCTGCTCTCTGCACCAGCCCCTCAGCCATAAATTCATACCCTCTATCTCTCTGTTCCTGGCCTCACCAGCACGAGGTACCGGTAGCAGTCCAGAGATAACCACCTTCAACATCCTACTACTCAGTCTTTTTCCTAACTCTCTAAACTCCCGCTGTAGCACCTCCTTCCTCTTCCGCCCGACGTCATTCGTGCCCACGTGCACAACGACTTCAGGTTGATCGCCTTCCCTCACTAGGATTTTCTGAAGCCGGTCCGTGATGTGCTGAACCCTGGCACCAGGGAGGCAACAGACCATCCTCAAGTCCCTCCTGCTGCCACAGAATCTTCTGTCCGTCCCTCGGACGATGGAGTCACCCACCACTACGGCTCTTCCTGACTTCGGTCTCCCCTGTCGAGTATCCCTGCCAACAGGTCCGCCACTCGGACTGGAAACGTCTTCTGCCCCGACAGTTCCCAAGAGGGTATACCTATTTGCAATAGGCACAGCCACTGGGGTCTCCTGTAGTCCACGTCCACTCCCCCCTGAAACAGTCTCCCACCTTCGCTCGACCTGGACCCTTGGCGTGACAGCCTCACAATAGGTCCTGTCGAGGACGTCCCTATCTTCCCACATCCTGCAGGAAACACACTGCACCAACTTTTCCGCCATTACTTTGTGTCTATAAACAGTTCAGGCTTAAAACAATTGTAACCTCCTCACCTCAGCCTCCTCACCTCAGCCTCGCAGCCAAAGACTCGCACTTCCCTCACTGGGCACTTCCCTCACTGGGCACTTCCCTCACTGGGCACTTCCCTCACTGGGCACTTCCCTCACTGGGCACTTCCCTCACTGGGCACTTCCCTCACTGGGCACTTCCCTCACTGGGCACTTCCCTCACTGGGCACTTCCCTCACTGGGCACTTCCCTCACTGGGCACTTCCCTCACTGGGCACTTCCCTCACTGGGCACTTCCCTCACTGGGCACTTCCCTCACTGGGCACTTCCCTCACTGGGCACTTCCCTCACTGGGCACTTCCCTCACTGGGCACTTCCCTCACTGGGCACTTCCCTCACTGGGCACTTCCCTCACTGGTCACTTCCCTCACTGGGCACTTCCCTCACTGGGCACTTCCCTCACTGGGCACTTCCCTCACTGGGCACTTCCCTCACTGGGCACTTCCCTCACTGGGCACTTCCCTCACTGGGCACTTCCCTCACTGGGCACTTCCCTCACTGGGCACTTCCCTCACTGGGCACTTCCCTCACTGGGCACTTCCCTCACTGGGCACTTCCCTCACTGGGCACTTCCCTCACTGGGCACTTCCCTCACTGGGCACTTCCCTCACTGGGCACTTCCCTCACTGGGCACTTCCCTCACTGGGCACTTCCCTCACTGGGCACTTCCCTCACTGGTCTTGCTTATATCACCAATTAAATTGCCTGATTGTTTAAACCAGCATCTGCAGTTTCTTCTTTCACATTTCGTCTGCTCCACTGCAAAATCTTCTCAAGGTATGTCTACTTTGAAGAAGTTCTCCTCCTCTCTCCAGTGAGAGTTTTGCAACATCCTCTCTCGCTGCTCCCCTCTCTGAGATTCCCACCGCTCTCCCCACTCTACGACCATGTTTTAACCCAGACTCGTTACCACAGCCACGTGTGTTTTCTCAGTGCTTGCCTGCGCCTCCATCTTCTACCTCGGGGATTCCAGCTCCAGTTCCGGACATCCCAGTTCGGACCCAACCCGGATTACAGGCTCTGACAGTTGGTCTGCCGCTTTTCGCACCAGTTCTCCTTCCGTGCCCTGCGTTCCACACTGGCTGCGATGTGCTGGCACCAGCAACCCCTCGCTCTGACTCTCCCGCAGCTCCGAGCCTCACTCACCCACACCTGCAATGGACACCAACTCTAATTCATTCAATGCCAGATCCACACCCTTTTCCACGCAGCGGTAGAGTTGCTGCCTTACAGCGAATGCAGGGCTGGAGACTCAGGTTTGATTCTGACTACAAGCGCCATCTGTACGGAGGTTGTACGTTCTCCCCATGACCTGCGTGGGTTTTCTCCGAGATCTTCGGTTTCCTCCCACACTCCAAGGACGTACAGGTATGCAGGTTAGTTGGCTATTAAAAAAAATTTGTCCCTAGTGGGTGTAGGATAGTGTTAGTGTGCGGGGATCGATGGGCGGCGAAGACTCGGTGGGCCGAAGGGCCTGTTTCTGCGCTGTATCTCTAAATCTAAAATCTAAAACAGCGGATACATTAGATGAGGTTGGAGGAGGTGCAGGTGAACCTCTGCCTCACATGGAAAGACTGTTTGGGTCCTTGGATGGAGTTGAGGGGGGAGGTAAAGGGACAGGTGTTGCATCTCCTGCAGTTGGAGGGGAAAGTGCCTGGGAAGGGGTTGGTGGGAGTTACGGAGGTAACGGTCTCTGCGGAACGCAGAAAGGAGAGGAGATGGGAAGATGTGGGCCAGTAGTGAGATCCCGTTGGAGGTGACGGAAATGTTGGAGGATAATTTGTTGGATACGCTGGCTGATAACAGTATAACAGTACAACAGAGCTTTATTTGTCGTTCGGTACCGAAGTACCGAACGAAATTACATAGCAGTCATAGAAAAAAAGAACACAAGACACATAGCCCCAACACAAACGTCCATCACAGTGACTCCAAACACCCCCTCACTGTGATGGAGGCAACAAAACTTCCCCTCTCTTCCCCACGCCCACGGACAGACAGCTCGTCCCCGACCGACTCGCACAGTCCCCGCAAGGGGATGGAAGTCCCCCCGGCCGAATCGCACCGGGCGCTGAAACGTCTCGCGGCCGAGCCGGGCGATGAAAGGCCCCGCGACCAAGCCTTGCGCAGCTAAGTCCCGTGGTCGAGCCGCACCGGGCGATGTTAAGTCCCGCAGCCGAGCCACACCGGGCGATGTAAAGTCCCGTGGTCGAGCCGCACCAGCGATGTAAAGTCCCGCAGCCGAGCCGCACCGGGCAATGTTAAGTCCCGCAGCCGAGCCGCACCGGGCGATGTAAAGTCCCGCAGCCGAGCCGCACCGGGCGATGTTAAGTCCCGCAGCCGAGCCGCACCAGCGATGAAAAGTCCCGTGGTCGAGCCGCACCAGCGATGTAAAGTCCCGCAGCCGAGCCGCACCGGGCGATGTTAAGTCCCGCGGCCGAGCTGCACCGGGCACTGTTAAGTCCAGCGGCCAAGCCGCACCGGGCGATGTAAAGTCCAGCGGCCGAGCCGCACCGGGCGATGTTAGGCCCCGCAGCCGAGCCGCACCCCGCGCCGTGAGGAAGAGAAAAGTTTCCCCCACCCCCCCCGCCACCCCCCACCCACACCACCACCCCCCACACATACACAACCAAAAAAAATACAAAAACCATCCCAACACCGACACACAACAAAAAAAAAAGGAAAAAAGACGAACAGACTGCTAGCGAGCCGCTGCCGTTAGGCGCCGCCACTTCCGATGGGGTGGAAGGTGAGGACAGTCAAGGGGGACTCTATCCTTCTTACAAATGGGGGGAGGGGGAGGGGGAGCAAGAGCGGAGCTGCGGGATATAGAGGAGGTCCTAGTGAGAGCCTGATATATAATGGAAGAGGGGAAGCCCCGTTTGCTGAAGATTGAGGACATCTCCGATGCCCGAGTGTGGAACACCTCGTCCCGGGCACAGATGCGGCGTAGACGGGCGTCCATCTCGACACGCCGATTGGCAGAAGCTGAGAGACTGCGCTCTGACTGACGGTTGATTGGTTGCCATGGTCTCCGGTCCTGGCTGGGCGTTGATTGGTCGGTGGAATGAGGCCACCGTATGCTGATTGGTTGAGGGGAGGGGAACCGCTATCGTGATTGGCGGAGCGGGAGTCCCGGACCTGCGCGACGATTGGTTGACGCTGTGAGCGTGCGCGCCAATTGGTGGAGGGCCTGGTTTTTCCACACGCCGATTGGGTGCCATGGCCGGGCCGCTGATTGATTGCCATATTATTCACAAAATGCTGGAGTAACTCAGCAGGTCAGGCAGCATCTCGGGAGAGAAGGAATGGGTGACGTTTCGGGTCGAGACCCTTCTTCAGACTGATGTCGGGGGTGGGACAAAGGAAGGATATAGGTGGAGACAGGAAGATAGAGGGAGATCTGGGAAGGAGGAGGGGAAGGGAGGGACAGAGGAGCTATCTGCCTGACCTGCTGAGTTACTCCAGCATTTTGTGAATAAATCGATTTGTACCAGCATCTGCAGTTATTTTCTTATACGATTGATTGCCATGGCCGGGCCGCTGATTGGCTGCCAGAGCCGGGCCGGGTTGCTGATTGGTTGCCACGGCCGGGCCGCTGATTGGTTGCCATGGCCGGGCTGATTGGTTGCCATGGCCGGGCTGATTGGTTGCCGTGGCCGGGCCGGGCCGCTGATTGGCCGCTCGCTTAGAGTGGGCAGGGGGCGGGGCTGCAGCGACCAGTCGCTCTGCTCCTCCCAGCGGGCGGGCGTCGACGGTGACGGTGACAGGCCCCGGCCGGCCCTCCCCTTGGCAGAAGCAGCAACGGCTCCCCGCTCCTAGATCCTCCCAGCGGCGGTGACTGCTACCCCCAGCGGTGGCGCCGGCGTTCGGGTCGCCATGGACTTCAACGTGAAGAAGTTGGCGGCGGACGCTGGCACTTTCCTCAGCCGCGCCGTTCAGGTAAAGCAGCGGGCCGTGGGAGGGTGGGAGGGGTGGGTGGAGAGGCCGTCGCTGAGGTGCGGGTGTCGGCGGCGGGACGCTGTCAGCGAGCGGCCCGTGGGCAGGGAGGCGGCCCCGGGGCCCGGGGGGGGGGGCAACGCAACGTCTACTCCATACATGGCTGATCCATCTCTCCCTCCTAACCCCATTCTACTGCCTTCTCCCCATAACCCCATGGCACCCGGACTCATCAAGAATCTATCTATCTCTGCCTTAAATATATCCACACTGACTTGGCCTCCACAGCCCCTCAGACTGTGGTAAAGAATCCCACACAGATTCACCATCCTCTGACTCAAGACATTTCTCCACATCTCCTTCCTAAAGGAACGTCCTTAATTCTGAGGCTGGGCCCCTCTGGTTCTAGACTCTCCCACCAGTGGAGACATCCTCTCCACACTCACTTTATCCAAGCCTTTCACCATTCGGTTCAGGTTTAGATGAACCTTCTAAACTCCAGCGAGTAGAGGCCCAGTCCCTTCAAACGCTCATCATATGTTAACCCACTCATCCCTGGGACTGTTCTTGTAACCGAGGTGGGAACCAAGAGCAGGAAACCACGAGCTTCCCTCCGGTTATCTGTCACACCACTCCCCGCTCCCTCCCAATCTTCAACACAACAGCACAGTACACAACTTGGCTTCCTCCTTCCCAACTGTTTCATTTTATAATGTCCATCTAACCTTTATCCCTAACGTTGACCCAAACTTTACTGCAGAAACCACTTGAATTGTTATTGCATCCGGCATTGAGTCGTTTCACCTCTCATGGTCCATAATTGATTTACATCCATCGGTGACTAAACATTATATGTTCTACTCGGGCCTATCATAAAAAGGGCGTGGAAGATTTTCTTGTGGTGTAATAAAGTTGAGCCCCGCCCAGTGCCAACGCATAGAGACTGGGAAGTTTTGTCAAATGCTTTAATACTACTTAGCCCAGGGATTTCCTCTCTTACTTTTTACTGGGTGTATAAAAAGTCTACTCCATCGTACTTGCACCATGCTGTTTTAAAGAAATTCCTGGCAATTAGCTAACTCAGTAAAGGATCCACAAATAGAATGTTAATGTATTTTTCTCCACTTCACAATGTTAATGGGAGTTGTCTGATTCCATAAGATGGACACAAAATGTTGGAGTAACTCAGTGGGTCAGGCAGCATCTCTGGAGAAAAGGAATCAGTGACATTTCAGGTTGAGACCCTTCAGATTGTGTCTGATTCTGTCATCTAAGTGTTTCTTCCAGTTATAGCATTTAGTTCTTAAGTTACTTTTAGATTATTACACTTAAACTTTAAATGCACAAATCCTTCTCTCAATCTGAGATATCATATGTTTAAAATTGTTGCTTCCAAGCTCCTTGCCTAGTCATGGCTTGTATGCTGATGCTACATAGTAAGGCCTATCAGCATTTGATTGAAAGGTAGATCATGGAGACATGTCCTTTGCACCGAATCTGCACTGACCACTGATCACACTAGTTCAATGTTATTCCACTTCCGAATCCACTCCCTATACAATGGGGGCAATTTAAAGAGAGACCAATTAACCTACAAACCCACGCGGTCACAGGGACATCGCTCTACACAGACCTCTCTCCCTGCAAAAGAGGGGGAAAAAATGATATTTCATTCATTTTTATTACAAGGAATACTTCCCTGATTCTCTATTCAACTTTGAGGATTATGATTTCACCCATAACTTGGGGAGCTAAATGGATGCTCTATTTCGACACAAAGTGTTGGAGTAAATCGGTGGGTGTTTATTGCATATGATGAAATTGGGATCCCTGAACACACAAAAAAAATCATAAAATTGGGGAGTTTGCCCTTTTATTAAAAAAAATGGACTTAATGTCGGGTTTCATTTTCATTGCTGCATTACTGTGTGATTTGTCAGATTTATTTTGATCACAGCAGTCACGTTGTTGCAATGAGGTATATGAAAGGCCTAGATAGAGTGGAATGGAAAGGATGTTTCCAGTACTGGGAAAGTTGAGGACCAGAGGACATTGCCTCAATAAAAGGATGCACCTTCAGAATGGCGACGAGGAGGAATTTCTTTAGTCAGTGGATGGTGCATCTGTCGAATTCATTCCCAACGGCTCTTGTGGAGGCCAAGACATGGGGAATTTTTTTAATGGAAATTGATAGTTTCCTAGAAGGTGTGGGTCATAACCAAACTCTTTCCCTACCTCTCTCACCTTAAAGCTAGGCCCTCGAGTCTTTGACATTTCCACCCTGTGTAAAATATTCTGATTCTCTACCCTATCTATGCACCTCATAATGTTATAAATTTCAATCAGATCTCCCTGCAGCTTGCAATGCTCCCGAGAAATCAATTCAACCCTCCCTCTACTTTCAGTCTGAAGAAGGGTTCTGACCCGAAACGTTGTCCATCCTTTTTCTCCAGAGATCCTATCTGACCTGCTGAGCTACTCCATCACTTTGTGTCTATCAACTTTGTTCAACCTCTCTTCACAGCTAATACCCTCTAATCCAGGCAGCATCCTGGTGAACCTCTTCTGCACTCTCATAACTTTATGTGTGCCACATGATTTATGGTGTCTGCATTTGGCACTGTGAGACTTTAGCAATGATATTGCAAATGTGCCCAGCAGCATTGAAAACAGCAGCACTTTATTGCACCAATCAGGACCCTTGAGACTGTGTATCCTGTCCAATTTGCAATTTCTCGTTGCACACAGTGTGATTATCTTAGCGATGGTGGGTGATAGGTGAAAAATGAGCATTGGGCATGTTAAATGCTGCCATTACATGGGTGAATAACACTGGAGAAAGTCAGATACACCAAGGTTAATGGCACATTGGAGTTACTGATGAGCAGAAATAGGCAGTATAATGTTAAACCATGGGTAATTTCTTTGTATGTGATTTACACTTTAAAAGAAAAAGGTGCGGCCTTTTTCTAATTCCATGTAATTTGCAGCTGCAATATTTTAATTTGCATCAATTGCAGACAGCAGTAGAATATAACTAACTTTGGGGCTTGCGTTCAGTACTGATGTGTCAGTACTGATGCTCTGAATAAGGCTCACCTGATTGGTGAAGGCAAGCTGCTGCCTGTTACACCTCCACAGGCATCTTATTTACTTTGAGAATTTAATTTTGAGCCATTTACTCAGGGAAATCGTGGAGGGGCAGGTAGTGTGGAGAAAGCAGGTACAAAGGGACTTGGGAGTGCTGGTGCAGGATTCCCAAAACGTTAATTTGCAAGTCGAATCGATAGTAAGGAAGGCAAATGCAATGCTAGCATTTATTTCAAGAGGGCTAGAATACAAAAGCAGGGATGTCATGTTGAGACTCTATAAGGTGCTGGTCAGGCCGCATTTGGAGTACAGTGTACAATTTTGGGCACCATATCTGAGGAACGATGTACTGTCTCTAGAGAGGATCCAGAGGAGGTTTACATGAATGATCCCATGAATGAGTGGATCTAATGGTATACCTGGTCGAGTTCTCAAACCCGGTGTAGACCAACTGGCTGGGGTTTTTGCAGATGTTTTCAATCTCTCATTGCTGATTTCTGAGGTTCTCACCTGCTTAAAGCGGGCATCAATAATCCCAGTGCCCAAGAAGAGTAAGATGACGTTCCTCGACGACTATCGCCCAGTGGCACTAACGTCTATGGTGATGAAGTACTTTGAGAGGTTGGTTATGGTGGATATCAACTCCTACCTCAACAAGAACCTCGACTCACTACAGTTTGCCTACCATCACAACAGGTCAATGGAGGATGCGATCTCACTGGCTCTTCACTCCACACTGGACCACTTGGACAATAAAAACACTTACATTGTTTATAGACTACAGCTTGGCGTTCAATACCATCGTCCCTCCAAGCTGGTTACCAAGCTCATGGAACTGGGTCTCTGCGCATCCCCCTGCATTTGGATCCTCGACTTCCTCATCCACAGACCACAGTCTGTTCGAATTGACAGAAATACTTCTTCCTCATTAACAATCAGTACGGGAGCACCTCAAGGCTGCGTGCTCAGCCCCCTGCTCTACTCACTCTATACTCATGACTGTGTAGCTGGACATAGTGCGAACTCCATCTTCAAGTTCGCCAACGACAACACCACTGTTGGACGAATTACAGATGGAGATGAGTCAGAGTATAGAAGTGAGATCGACCGATTGACCAAATGGTGCCAGCACAACAACCTGGCTCTCAATATCAGTAAAACTAATGAACTGATTGTGGACTTTGGAAGAGGAAGGATATTGTTTATATCGATGGTGGAGAGAGTCAAAAACTTTACATTTCTGGACGTGTAAATTTCCTAAGATCTTTCCAGGACCCAGCACACTGATGCAATTATAAATAAAGCACACCAACGCCTCTACTTCCTGAGAAGATTAAGGAGATTTGGTATGTCAAAGAGGATTCTCTTGAACTTCTACAGATGTACAGCAGAGAGCATATTGACTGGTTGCATCATGGCCTGGTGCGGCAACATGAACGTTCAGGAGCGGAAAAAACTGCAAAAAGTTGTGAACATTGTCCAGTCCATCACCAGTTCTGACCTCCCCACCATCGAGGGGATTTATCGGAGTGGCTCCCTCAAAAAGGCAGCCAGCATTATCAGAGACCCACACCATCCTGGCCACACACTCATTTTACAACTACCATCGGGAAGAAGGTACAGGAGCCTGAAAACTGTAATGTCCAGGTTCAGAAACAGCTTCCCTACAGCCATCAGGCTATTAAACACCACAACCTCTAAGCTCTCAACCACAATAGACTATTATTATTATTATTATTGCACTACTATTGTTTTTTGTGTGTATGTGTATACATATTTATATATGTATACGTATATATATATATATGTGTGTGTGTGTACTTACGAGTTTGTGTATATACACACACTGAACTTTTTTTTCTCTCGTTTATCAATTTGTTTACAGTGTACTATGTTTACATATTCTGTTGTGCTGCAGCAAGTAAGAATTTCATTGTTCTATCTGGGACATATGACAATAAAACTCTCAATAAAACCATACTGACACTGAGAACCCAGCAAAAAACACCCAAGACACTGCATTAATACAGCAGTAGATCTCCTTTTGTCTTTGTTAGAATTCCTACAAGTTAGGTTTAGGTGGAGGTTCTTGGCGGTCTGTTTTGAACAGCAGTTGGCTCCTGGATTTCACAAATAAAACTCTTGCCAAATTTTCTTCTTGCTGTGTAAAAGGAAATTGTTATTGTAACAGTTTGTTGTTATATCCGCTGAATTGTTTTATTTATGGGGTTATTAAGTACATTCACAAAGCATTTAATATTCCCTTACAAAAAGTAATGGTATAACATGTGTTTTTACCATCCATGAGCTTAAGTTACAATGGAGATTGAATAAACAAAATGAGCTGACATTTCTGACCACATTCCATTTGATATTTAGTTTAATAAAACCCAGACTTAATGTTTGAATAGCTGGACAATTCAACAATGAATCTTGGTGGTTTAGGTTTAGTTTAGAAATACAGCATGAAAACAGGCCCTTCGGCCCATCACTTCCACGCCGACCATCGATCACCCGTTCACATTAGTTCCATGTTATCCCACTTTCTCATCCACTCCCTACACATTAGGGACAAATTACAGAGGCCAATTAACCTAGAAACCCGCATGTCATTGGGACATGGGTGGAAAGTGGCACATCTGGAGGAAACCCACGTGGTCATGGAGAACATGCAAACTCCTTGCAGACAGCGCTGGAGGTCAGGATTGAACCTGGGTCTCTGACAATAGACAATGGGTGCAGGAGTAGGCCATTCGGCCCTTTGAGCCAGCATCGCCATTCAATGTGATCATGGCTGATCGTCCACAATCAGTACCCAGTTCTTGCCCTCTCCCCATATCCCCTGACTCCGCTATCATTAAGAGCTCTATCTAACTCTTTCTAGAAAGCATCCAGAGAATAGGCCTCCACTGACTTCTGAGGCAGAGAATTCCACAGATTTACAACTCTGAGTGAAAAGGTTTTTCCTCATCTCCGTTCTAAATGGCCTACCCCTTATTCTTAAACTGTGGTGCCTGGTTCTGGACTCCCCCAAGATTGGGAACGTGTTTCCTGCCTCTAGTGTGTCCAATCCCTTAATAATCTTATATGTTTCAATAAGATCCCCTCTCGTCCTTCTAAATTCCAGAGTATACAAGCCTAGCCGCTCCAGTCTTTCAACATACGACAGTCATGCCATTCCGGGAATTAACCTAGTAAACCGATGCTGCACGCCCTGGTGCATCAAACCTATTGTTAGCTTTGCAGTTTTGTTTGCAATGATGCCTCAGCCTAGTTTATCTACTCACTAGTCAAGCTAAACAACGTTCCACCTACCCTGAACCTCTCAGCCTCTGATTACTTTTGCCAATGAGACAATTTCAAAAAGGCAACCGGTTGCCTCTTGTGGATCTTCTTGCGTTTGAGGCAGCAGAAGTTATGTTGTTGCTTTTGCTTCTGCTGTCTCTGTTTGTTGTCGTTCGCCTGACTGAAGTCAGTTGACAGGGCTCACCACGGGGATGACACATCAGAAAGGAAGTATAATTCATTGTTCGATTGCAAACTGATCCAGATGATTAAGGCGCATAAGTAGATTGGGTCCAAAATTAGCTTGGCCATAGAACTCAATATGGTGGTGGAGGGGTGTAGTTCTGACTGGAGGTCGGTGACCAATGGTGTTCTGCAGTGATCGGTCTTGGGACCTCTGTTATGCAAATATACGTGAGCTGATTATAGATACCCTTTTAAAAGGCATTTTCTTTGGCATTGGGCAGTGAAATCAAAACGTAAACCTCACCCCACCACCAAAGAGAGACATTCAATTGCATCATCTGGTGATGCAGGATATGGACAAATCAAGTGAAGAAATATGTTATTTTCTTAAATGACCAAGGACTGGTAGATCTGTGCACATATCTGCTAACAAAATATTTTCGCAAGCAGATACGATCAGTTTATCTTGTCATCACGTTTGCCACAGACTCTGTGGGCTGGAGGGTCTGTTTCCGTGCTGTACTGTTCTATGTTCTATGCAGAAAACCACACCTTGTAACAATGAAAGTGAGTGATGCAAAACTTTCACCAGCAGTTGGAGACATCACCTAAAATGCCAAAACCACCTTGGGTAGAGAAATAAGCTAAAATAATTGCCTTATGTTCCGGAATCCAGATCAATTTTGCATGGCAATGTTTAGCTTCCCTTGCAGAGGCCATGAAACAGCATCTCCCTCTCATTTATCCTCTGGGTCTTGTTCATAAGACCAGTCTTGCTTAACTCCCTTTCAACTAAAATGACCACTGCCCAGTTTCCACCTGGTTCCCATTCAACCTTGCTTTGGTTTCTTTTAAATATTCATTCATTGTTCATTGATTCCTTAAGTTGATTTATTCCAAAACTCAGTAACTCTGCAGATGTTGGAAAGCACTGTCTATCACCTTTACTCTAAAATCTTCATTGCCCCCTTTCTACCCTTCAATCCCCTCCTGTATCAATGCTTAGCCTTTTTTTTGTTGCTTCGTTTAAGTTTCTGCCTGTTCATGCACATCAAAAGTCCAAACACACACCATAATATCAGACTCTTGCTAGTTATGGCTGTGTGATTCTATTTTAGCTTTCTTGACACTACACTCAACCCCGTCCTTTGACATGCCTCGTGTGTGATGTGAAACCCTATAATTTAGGTCCATCTGAAGTATCCAGTTTTGGGGCAGTATGTCTGTATCATTAGTTTCCTGAATCGCCCACCACAATAACGTTTGAAGTCCAACAATCCTTAGCTACCGTTATTACTTTCTTATCTATCTGTTGGCAGGGGAAATAATGTTATCTTCTACAGCACAGGTTAGGTCTAGTTTTGCTTCGTCACCATATGTTTTGATTGCTCCACTGCCTTTGTTGTTGGCCTGCTGGTCCATCTGTCTTGGATGAACCATATTTTCCTTCAGCTAAATACTGGCAAGTACATTTTGTACGATCTACATCTCCATTGCACCTCTCTGTACATTTGTTATCAGTTTCAGCCTAAGCATCCTGCTTTTTTATGAGCTGGGTTTCTGAGCACATGTTTTAACCATCAGAAAGGTTGCCCATCTCCTCCCGTCAGACTGTTATTGCTGAAACACATTTTTTGAACGCTCTAGAATGGCCTAATCATAGTCTTTATAAACCATCATCAAATCAGCCCCCTCCCACCCCTATGTCCCATCCTCACACAAATCCTGGTGGTTTATACGGTCTCCTCTCTTAAGATTAGTATAATAATATTTAACTTCCTCATCTTTGACCCTTCCTTGGCTTGTAACCTCTTTTAGCCCTCCACCTTTGCAGATCTACTCTATTGTATGTACAATCCTTCTGGTTTATAATAATCTAAATTTATTAGTTGTTTTCATGTAGAAACAAGGAACCATAGGTGCTGGTCTACACAAAAGGACCCAAAACAATAGAGTAACTCAGCGGGTCAGATAGCATCTCCGGAGAACATGGATAGATGGCGTTTCAGAATGATGTCTGAAGAAGGGTCCCGACCCGAAATGTCACCTATTCATGTTGTCCAGAGATGCTGCCCGACGTGCTGAGTTACTCCAGCACTATGCGTCGTAGTTGCTTTTATGTACGGATTGATTCAAAAACGGATCCAGATAACTTTTAATTGCCTTTGTACTGTCTTGTGCTCAGATTTCTTTGAACTAATAAGACGTAGGTTTGTTATTATCACATGTACCGAGTTACAGTGAAAGGCTTTTGTTTGTGTGCTATCTAATTAAATCAGATAATACAATAATACAATCAAACCAAATACAAGTACAAACTATAAAGCAAAGGGGTCGAGACCCTTAAGTAATTTCAGGTCGAGACCTTTCTTCAGACTGATGTCAGTGGAGGGGGCGGGACAAAGATATGTGGTCGGAGACAGGAAGAGTAGCAGTAGAACTGGGAAGGGGGAGGGGATAGAGAGGGGAAGCAAGCACTACCTGAAGTGGGAGAAGTCAATTTTCATACCGCTAGGGTGTAAACTGCCCAAGCGAAATATGAGGTGCTGTTCCTCCAATTTGCGCTGGGCCTCACTCTGATAATGGAGTAGGCCCAGGACAGAAAGGTCAGATTGGGAATGGGAGGGGGCGTTGAAATGCTGAGCCACCGGGAGATCAGGTTGGTTGAGATGGACTGAGTGGAGGTGTTGAGCGAAACGATCGTCGCGCCTGCGCTTGGCCTCGCCGATGTAGGTAAGTTGACATCTGGAACAGTGGATATAATAGATGAGGTTAGACAACGTACAGGTGAACCTCTGGTTGGGTCCTTGGATGGAGTCGAGGGGGGAGGTAAAGGAACAGGTGTTGCATCTCCTGTAGTTGCAGGGGAAAGTACCTGGGGAGGGGGTGGTTTGGGTGGGAAGGGATGAGTGGACCAGGGAGTTTCGGAGGGAACGGTCTGTGCGGAAAGCAGAAAGGAGTGGAGATGGGAAGATGTGGCCAGTAGATTTTCTTGGGTCCTTGGGTTTACTGTACTATTAATAGAAACATAGAAAATAGGTGCAGGAGGAGGCCATTTGGCCCTTCGAGCGAGCACCGCCATTCATTGTGATCATGGCTGATCACCCACAATCAGTACCCTGTTCCTGCCTTCTCCCCATGTCCCTTGATTCCACTAGCCTCTAGAGCTCCATCTAACTCTCTTTTAAATTCATTCAGTGAATTGGCCTCCGCTGTCTTCTGTGGCAGAGAATTCCACAAATTCACAACTCTGGGTGGAAAAGTTTCTTCTCATCTCAGATTTAAATGGCCTCCCCTTTATTCTTAGACTGTGGCCCCTGGTTCTGGACTCCCCCAACATTGGGAACATTTTTTCTGCATCTTGTTTGTCCAGTCCTTTTATAATTTTATATGTCTCTATAAGATCCCCTCTGATCCTTCTAAACTCCAGTGATTACATGCCCAGTCTTTCCAATCTTTCCTCATATAAAGGTCCCGCCATCCCAGGGATTAACCCCGTGAACCTACGCTGCACTGCTTCAATAGCAAGGATGTCCTTCCTCAAATTAGGGGACCAAAATTACACACAGTACTCCAGATGTGGTCTCACTAGGGCCCTATACAACTGCAGAAGGACCTCTTTGCTCCTATACTCAAATCCTCTCGTTATGAAGGCCAACATGCCATTAGCTTTCTTCACTGCCTGCTGTACCTGCACGCTTACTTTCAGTGACTGGTGTACAAGGACACTCAGGTCTCGTTGCACATTCCATTTACCTAATCTGACACCATTGAGATAATAATCTGCGTCCTTGTTTTTGCCGCCAAAGTGGATAACCTCACATTTATCTACATTATACTGCATCTGCCATGCAGCTGCCCACTCACTCAACCTATCTAAATCACCCTGCAACCTCCTAACATCCTCTTCGCAGTTCACACTACCACCCAGCTTTGTGTCATCTGCAAACTTGCTAGTGTTACTTCTAATTCCATTATCCAAATCATTAATATATACTAGACCAAGTGGACCCGTTGGGCCCAAACCTCTCCTGCATTGGTGCAACACCTTCTCCCCCCTCCCCCTTTCCCCCACTTTCCCCCCTTCTCCCCCCCCCCCCTCTCTCCCCCTCCCTGCCTCTCCCCTCCCTCTCCCCCCTCCCTCCCCCATGATGTACTGGGCAGTGTTCACAGATTTTATTATTTCCACCCTTTCCCCTCAGCATGGTAAAACAAGTTTGCTTTATAACCTTTTCTAGTTCTGATAGAAGGCTACTGACCTAAAGCTTTAATTATGTCTCCGATGGATGCTGCCTGTCCTGCCCCGCACATTTACAGTATTTTTTGTGTTTTTATTGTATTGCCTTTGTTTATCTCCGAGTTCTGGGAATGGAAACAATATGTGTTTGGCTCATTGGGTGTCACAAGACCAGGGAGTGGGTTTAAAAAATTGACTTTTGCAGGGGGGTGGGGATGGGGGTGAAAATAATGGATTTATATTTTGAACTAGATTGTTGTTGAGTAACGATTCTTTAAAAAATGTGGACAGCATGGATGCCATATTTTATATGCTATATTTTAACATTAATTTTGTGTGATGGTATTGTATATTACTGCTCTTTCAAAATCATTAGCAGACAGAGAGCTGTCACTGTAATTGAGGATACACAACCCTATACAGTTTTTTACTTAAATAGCTATTTGGCCCAGATGTCTTTTCAGCACAAAAATTCTTTAGATCACAGACACATTTTGAACAATAGCCCCATTCATTTTTGCAGCAGCTGCCTCTTATTTTTGCCAGTTGCTCAATCACAAGATATATGGGAAATGCCACTGTTAACTCTTCTTCTGCCCAAAGGGGTAATTATAACAAAAGGCTCTGAATTAAATCCATTCATTGTGCATTAGTATGATAGGGTTATTAGAAGCATAACTAGGTAGGGTACAAGAAATCCTTTTTGGGAAAACTATTAAATTGTTGGTACAACAATTCATTCAAAGCCATACAGCACAGATATTTGTCCTTCAGCCTACTTCATCCATGTAAACTGTCATGTACCCATGTACGTTAATCCCCATATTTAAAAAAAAAATTTGCCATAACATAGGAGAAGGCGACAATTTGGCCTACAACGCTGGTTCCACCATTAGCAGAGCCTGAAGAAGGGTCTCGATCCAAAGTGTCGCCCATTTATTTTCTCCAGAGATGCTGCCTGTCCCGGGAGTTACTCCAGCATTTTGTGTCTATTAACAGACACCATGGTTGACTTGCCTCAGTATCATTTTTATTCCCCTAACTCCTTTGATGCAAAGGTTTATCAGTCTCCATAGCCTTCCGGGATAGAGAATTCCAAAGAGCAATCTTTCCTCGTTTCAGTGCTAAGCTGTCTGCCTTTGATTTTAAGAGAATGGCGTTATCTCCAGAGTCCCCAGTTGGGGAAACTCATTCTTCAGATCTTCTCTAAAATGCAAAGGTCTTAGAGGATGCAACAATGAGAACAACACTTCTAATCTCTTAATAAATAGAAGCTTAACCTGCCTGATTTCTTCTTGTATAAAAGTCCTGTCATCAGGGGAATCAGTCTGGTGTATGTATCTCTGCTCTACTCTAATAGCAAATTCTTTGATAATAAATCACCAGAAACAGAACACTTGAGTTGTACAATTTTTGTTTTTAATTCTAAAGTATTTCTTCCTTTTACATTTGGAACATTGTACTTTTTGTTGTCTTTCATTTTGCTCACCTATTTACTGTTTTAGCCAGTGTTTCTGGTCTGGGTAACTTTGTGTTATTACTAATTAACCAAATGTAGGGTTATACAGCGTGGAAACAGGCCCTTCAGCCCAACTTGCCCATACCGACCAACATCCCCCATCTGCACTAGTCTCACCTGCCTGCATTTGGCTCATGTCCCTCTAAACCTGTCCTATCCACTTCCCTATCTAAATGTTTCTTAAACGTTGCGATAGTACCTGTAATAGAGATTTCATTTATTTTACTACTTTAGAATTTAGTTTATTTATGTTAGTCCACTGCAATAAAATTTAGATGAGATCAGGAATAATGGGTTAAAAGTTGTGAACCATCAGAAACATTTTCTCTTCCAATATCTATGCACAGGAAGCTTCAAGCATCTCAGAAACTGTATCTCTATGTTGTCATTAGTGGTTCTCTTTCGTTTCCTATGGCAACCAATCTGGTCAGCGCAATTGAAATAGAACAGATTTGTTAATTGCCCCAGTGTGCTACAGAGGAAATGCATAAAGGTTAAAAGATAAAAAGAAGCTCCTGATATTATTTCCATTTGAAAAAAAAACATTTGAGTTTTTATATTCTCTTAAAATGTGAGCACTTCATTTTCCTCTGGTAGGTTAATTGGCTTCTGTAAATTGTCTAGTGTGTACGACAGAACTAGTGTATGGGGTGATCGTTAGTCGGCGTGGACTTGGTGGGCCGAAGGGCCTTTTCTCCACACTGTATCTCTAAAACTAAACTTGACTCTCCATGGTTTCTGTAAGCCAAAGCAGCGTACAGTACAAATTTGGACAGCAAATAATTTGCTTTAGCAATCTTCTATTGAAAAGAAGTATGTACATTATTACCAACTTAGTATTTATGGTTGAGGAAGGGGAAGGAAAAGGCCAGCTCTTAAGTGTTGCTAATTTTATCTTTGAAGATTTTTATGACCAGTTTTATTTTAATGGTAGTAATGGATGGGAAAGGAAGTGGGTTATTTATGTATCTAATGATGGTGCTCTTCAGCCTTCTGAAAGTGCTTTGAATACCTTGCTGCTGTTTAGATTTTCGCAACTAAGAGGAAGTTTCTGTTTGCACAGTTCACCAGCAGCGAATTCTCCTAACTGTTCATGGACAATTCCGGGAATTTTTCAAAGAAAATGATATTTGGGTTGTGTAGATAATGCTGATGACTGCATTGAGTATTCATCGGATGTGGAATTTTGTAACTTTGTGGGATAATTGCCACTGAATACTAAGCAAATCAAATCTGCTGTTGATGTAACAGGAAGTAGCATAAGAGTTCATACAACAGCAGTTTGTAATGCCATTGAATACCGCAAATTCTAACAGCTGCTTTTAATGCAAGATTTTTGTAAAAGTGTTGGTCAGAACTGAGCTTGCAGAATTGAAAATTCTGCAGAGTTTGCATTCATATGGAAGAAGCATAGCTGGGTTTTAACTTTAATAACATTGACGTCAATGTAAGAAAGTAATTTGGTGCCATATGTCAAGAAGAATTTTAGTGAACAATATTGGCACATTATCTGAACTGTGGGGAAACGTAATGGTACTCTGTAATTTTCTCTGTGTGTATGTGTTGACTATTTTTAGTTTAGTTTAGAGATCCAGCGCGGAAGCAGGCCCTTTGGCTCATTGAGTCCACACCGACCAGCGATCACCTGTGCATTAACATTATTCAATAGACAATAGGTGCAGGAGGAGGCCATTCGGCCCTTTGAGCCAGCACCGCCATTCAATGTGATCATGGCTGATCATTCTCAATCAGTACCACGTTCCTGCCTTCTCCCCATACCCCCTGACTCCGCTATCCTTAAGAGCTTTATCTAGCTCTCTCTTGAATGCATTCAGAGAATTGGCCTCCACTGCCTTCTGAGGCAGTGAATTCCACAGATTCACAACTCTCTAACTGAAAACGTTTTTCCTCATCTCAGTTCTAAATGGCCTACCCCTTATTCTTAAACTGTGGCCCCTTGTTCTGGAACTAGGAGCAATTTACAATTTTAGCAAAGTCAAAGGTTCATCAATTAGCACACTGAACATTCACTAAGCACCGTGAATGGGTTTATGAGAAGCACATCAGTGGCCTTTTGATCTAACTCGAATGTGAAGTTGGGTGCATTTCAGTAGTGAAAGCCACATTGGTCACATCTGATCTTTCTGATACAAATCCTTGTGTCGACTTCTGGAATGTTGGTGTTTTGTTGCATTGACTTAGATGGTCCTTACTTGGGTAACTGGATGGAAGTCGTGCTTTACCAGCTCACTTGCACGGCATCACATAGAGGGTGGTGGGTGCCTGGAATGTGTTGTCAGGGGTGGTGTGTGCCTGGAATGTGGATGGAGGTTTGATATGATTTGGGATGGTGGTAGCAGCAGATTTGATCATGGCATTTGAGGCTTTTACATTAGGATTTGCAGGGAATGGAAGGATATAGATCTTGTGCAGGCAGGCAGATGAGATTAGTTTATCTTGATATCATGTTCAGCACAGCCATTGTAGGCCAAAGAGCCTGTACTGTACTGTTCTATGTCTATTATTTACAAGCTTTGTATCTGGGATCATAATGCGAAACTGAAACTCTTTTGAAAATGTAAGTTTGCAAATTTTAATTTTCATCTCCTCGTTTTGCTTCAGTTTACGGAGGAGAAGTTTGGTCAAGCTGAGAAGACAGAGTTGGATGCCCATCTGGAGAATCTGCTGAGCAAAGCAGAAAGTACCAAATTATGGACGGAAAAAATAATGAGGCAGACCGAAGTGTTGCTGCAGCCAAACCCAAGTAAGGAATTAAAAGGGACAAAGTACCAGCCATTTTGTGGTAATAAATGTAAATAAAGTCAAGTTAGAATATCAGATTATGTGGTCCTTCATTGCAACACAGAAACAGACCCGTCATCGCAACCAATCTAAATTGGATATTGTAATTGAAATAATTGCACAGTGCTTCATGGATTTTCAATATGTTGATTGATGAACTTTTCATATTTAACATCAAATCAATTGTGGAGGGTAAACATTGTAACCGTTTTTAATATCTGATATGGAGCTAAAGTATTAGTTACCATAGAGTCCTGCAGCACCAAAATGGGAACATCAGCCCGTCATGTTCATGCTAACCATTTTGCCCATTTGCTCTGACCCCACTCTATCTACTTGTGGAGCTATTGACAGATTATCTACAGATATTATCTACAGCTATTATCTACAGATCCCTCTGTACATCATTGCTGTTAATGGTCCTGCCATTAAGTGTATAGTTTCCCCTTAACGTTTACTCTATGACTCTCCAAATCTCTCACTCTAAGCCCTGATTGACCATGTTCTAGTTAAATGTTGGAATTGGCTCAAGGCTGAATAGTCTAAACCTTTTCCTAATTAATATCCAAAATCACCAAGGGCTTAATCCTACATGAAGCATTTGTGCTGTTTAATCACCATAAACAACCCTGTCAGGATTTGGGGGTACTTACAATGTGGGACAAATCGACCTCAATTACCATCTTATGATCTCTACATTGGATTTTATTTGGTTCACTCTTTTCATCCCTAGATACCCGAATAGAAGAATTTGTATATGAAAAACTGGATCGGAGAGCACCTTCTCGAATAAATAATAGTGAACAGTTAGGCCAGTATATGCTTGATGCTGGAAATGATTTTGGCCCTGGAACTGCATATGGTAAGAGGATAAAGTCATTTACAAAAAAATGCTCTTCCTTTTCTGCTGCATATAGCTATATAATTATTTTGAGTTCTAAACACATGAAGGTTTACTGGTCATAATTTCACAATGTGCCCAAATGGAAGTGGCCTTCTGTGTATAATTCCTTGAATTAAGCCGAATCAAGCTGGGCTAAATGGAAATGCCTCAACAGACTGAGAGCTGGGACTGGTCATTGTAAAGCAACTCTCAAGAAGTGGGGTTATATAGACACTGAAGACGTCATCTGCATATGTGGCACTGAACCGCAAACTATGGAGCACCTATTGAGATGTCCTTTATTGGAGCACGAATGCAAAGCTGAGTACCTTGCAGAGAACCATGATATTGATAAGAGTTGTGTTCAGCTTTCTTCATCTCGTCAGAGTTGCATTACCTGATTCCTTGTGACCAGAATCAGAAAAAAATATTAGGTTTGGTAATCATTGTTTTAAGATGGCTGGCACAGAGCTATTTACAATCAAACTTTTAGCTGTTACTATCAATTGGGAATAACTTTCAAGTGCAAATGATATTGGTCTCAGATTGGCAGGAGTTGTTTAAAGCTTAATTTTTAATCTTAGTGAAATGTTTTGTCTACCAGGCAATAAAGACCTTTGGAAAATGAATTTCAGGATTTATCATTGAAGATAACAATAGACAATAGGTGCAGGAGTAGGCCATTCGGCCCTTCGACCCAGCACCACCATTCAATGTGATCATGGCTGATCATTCTCAATCAGTTCCCCCGTTCCTGCCTTCTCCCCATACCCCCAGACTCCACTATCCTTAAGAGCTCTATCTAGCAATCTATGTTATATAGATTGCTATCTATATAACAACAGAACACATTTTTGTGAGGCTACTGAGTTGGCAGAGTAACATTTCAAGTCAAGGATTAATTCTCCATTAATGCTTGATGTCTTTAGCGTAGCAGAAAGATTATGTAAATACAAATTATTGTTATTAATGGCCAGAGTAACTCCAAAGTGTTTCTCCCCAACAGGCAGTGCCCTCATTAAATGTGGAGAAAATGAAAACCGAATTGGTGCTGCAGAGAAGGAACTAATACACACGGCAGCAGTTAATTTTTTGTCACCCCTTAGGAACTTCCTGGAAGGAGACTACAAAACAATATCAGTAAGTTTGAGTTACTTTGTCTTGGCTCTTCACTCGCATGGCATTGCTGCATGACGCCTCGATGATTGTTGCTGTTTTCCACTTCCCCTGATCGGTCTTTACTCAAGGATGTGAATTTCCCCTCATTCCTGGCATACACCCCGTTGCTCAAAGCTAGACCACTTTCAAGGGTGGCACAGTGGTGCAGCTATGGAGTTGCTGCTTTACAGCGCCAAAGACTGGAGTTCAATCCTGACTACGGGTGCTGACTGTATGGAGTTTGTACGTTCGCCCTGGTCACCCCGTGGGTTTTCTCCAGGTGCTCCAGTTTCCTCCCACATTCCAAAGACGTGTAGATTCATTTACTATTTGCCTTCTGTAAAATTGTCCCTAGTATGTAGAATAGAACTAGTGTATGGGTGATCGCTGGTCGGTACGGACTCAGTGGGTCGAAGCCACCCATTTAATACAAAGGTGAAGCAGAAACCCACAGATGCTTCGTAAGAAAGGGGTGAAATGTAATAGTGGATAGATGGGAATACGTATTTGAGCTTGCATTAAGAATAACCATAGGAAAAATAAAGTTTGAAAAAGGGTCTCGACCCGAAACGTCACCCATTCCTTCTCTGCAGAGATGCTGCCTGACCCGCTGAGTTACTCCAGCATTTTATGTCTACCTTAAGAATAACCATGATCTTGTTAAATGGCTTGATCGGTTCCTCGTCATACAGTGGCCCACTATGTATTTGCCTTTGCTAGTCCCATTTACACATCCCCATCCCACAATTTGGTCCTTCGCCTTCTATGTCTAGGCAATTCAAGTGTTTAAAAAGATGCTCCATCCAATGAAGGATAAGGTAGTGAAGGGAGTATTTGGTACACTTGTCCCCACAGGCCAAGGCATTGCAGACTAGTTAGGATGCCATGTTGCAGCTATATAAATGTTGGTCACATCACACTTGGAATATTGTGCACAGTTCGGGGTCATCACGCAACAAGAAAGATGTGGCGTTAGAGATTACGCACAAGGGATTGATCAAGATATTTACCAGAAAGAAGGATTTTCCTGTCAAGCAGAAATTTGATAGAAAGGGTTCTTACTGGAATAGAGGAAGTCGAGTGGTGGTTAAAGGAGTATATAAAATTGAGGGGTTAACGGTTAGATGGGCTTTTAAGGTGGGGGGGAGTCTAAAGCTAGAGAACATAGATTTAAGGTGATAGGCACAAATTTAAAGGAGATCTGGGGGCAGGTTTTTCCACATACACAGGATGTTGCACACACTGTTCAGTTAAATATTGTTTAGCACCTGACCTGTTTAGCGCCATCCATAGCACATGTGTTTAAGAGTAAAGAATACACTTGCAAAAAATGTGCGGCACTATGACAGCCATAAAATGGCAAAGCAACGTTTTGAAGCAGTAGCAAGTCATTTTTTGTTCACTGGACAATTAGCTTCATTGAGAATTATTGTTCTTTCATGACGCGAGTATGATCTGTTGATCGTTTCAGAAAGAACGCAAGCTCTTGCAGAATAAAAGACTGGATTTAGATGCGGCGAAAGCAAGACTGAGGAAGGCAAAAGTCTCAGAGTCCCGTTCGGCTGTAAGTAAAGCGCGTAAAAATTGTGCCATTTAAGGGAGGCACGATGGCGCAGCGTTAGAGTTTGTACATTCTCCTCGTGACCGTGTGGGTTTTTTTACGAGATCGGATTCCTCCCGCACTCCAAAAGCACACATTTGTAGGTTAATTGGCTTGGTATAAATGTAAAACTGTCCCAGGTGTGTGTAGGATAGTGTTAATGTGCGGGAAACGCTGGTTGTTGCGGACTCGGTGGGCCGAAGGGCCTGTTTCCACGCTGTTTCTCTAAACTAAAACTAAACATTCAGTGCCTAATATATTGGATATTCTGAATGAAGATTAGTGAGGGAAGTCTAGTGCAGAGAGTTTCCATGCTTATGAAATTTGAAAGTGATTTCTATTAGATTAAATTAATTCTCGAATAATTTTAAGCATAATCATTGTATGACAATAATTTGGTTTGGAAAATTGTGTGCAAAATTGCAGAGAAACCAAAATTAGATTTCTTCTAACTATGCCACATTTTGAGTTAATGTAGTTTTCCAGTGCATAAGTAGCTGATTCAAAATGCCATAATAGATTTGTGTTAAGGACACTGTGAATACAACTCGATGAAGTATAAATTTAGTACTTACAAATGTAGATGTGTAATGTATTGTGAATAGTTTAATGGACCATGTCTCTGATAGCATTCTCACCTCAAGTCAGCGATTATAGATTCAAGTACCATTCCAGATACTTCAGCACTAATATGTAATTGAGTGCATGTTTCTGATGAGATTTTAAACCGAGTTTCTGGCTTTTGGATGTACATTAAATAAAATCCCTTTGGAACTGTTTCAAAGAAATATAGAAGAATGGGGCCGGCGCAGTGGTTGAGTTGCTGCCTTACAGCGCCAGAGACATGGGTTCGAACCTGATCACGGGTGCCATCTGTATGGAGTTTGTACGTTCTCCCAGTGACTGCGTGGGGTTTCTCCGGGAGCTTCAGCTTCCTCCCACACTCCAAAAGACGTACATGTTTGTAGGTTAATTGGCTTCGACAAGAATTGTTAATTGTCCCTCGTGTGTAGGATAGTGCTAATGTACAGGGATCGATAATCGGCCAGGACTTGGTGGGTTTTGCCACACAGTATCTCTAAATTAATCGAAACTTCCACTCTGTGCGTTGCCAATATTTGGACCGCAAGCTAAATCGCTTGTACAAATCAGCTGGTTAATATCATGTTGCTGCCTGTGGGAGCTCGGTATTCAGAAGTCAGCTGACACACTTCCTGCATTGCAACAGTGACTAGACTTGAAAAATATTTCAATTCTGGTAATATACTTTGGTGTTCCCAGTTGTACAAAATAACAGCACAATCCAAATTGTGTAATAATGGTCATAAGGAGCAGAATTAGGCCATTTGGCCTATCAACTCTACTCCACCATTCAATCATGGCTGATCTATCTCTCCCTCCAAACCCCATTCTCCTGCCTTCTCCCCATAAGCCCTGACACCCGTACTAATCAAGAATCTATCAATCTCTGCCTTAAAAATATCCATTGGTCTCTGCAGCCTGTGGCAAAGAATTCCACAGATTCACCACCCTCTGAGTAAAGAAATTCCTCCTCATCTCCCTCCTAAAGGAACGTCCTTTAATTCTGAGGCTCTGACGTCTAGTCCTAGACTCTTCCACTGTTTGGATACAACACAGTGCTGACAGAAACTTTGTTGTCTGCTTCTAGTTCCTAATCAGTGTTTTGTAGTTCAAAAGCTGAAGGAATTGGCAAAATCTGAGGAGAGTGTCTTGAACAGATATAAATTCATATATATAAACCCATAGCTTTTCCTCTAAATTCACTGAGGTCCAATAAAGATAAATTATGGAGACTAAAACTAAACGTGACCTTGGGTGGCAGTGTCTGTATCACAATGTAACATGTCCTTGCTTGCTTTATGAACTGTCATGATCCAAACATTGGTCGGGGTATTATTTAGATTTGAGATCTGCTTTCATGATAAATCAATGTTCTAAGCCAGGGGCCTCCATACTTTTCAGCACGAGGGCCACATTATATACTTGGCACATTCTTGCGGGCCTTAGGAAAAAATAAAGCGTCAGTTTTATAAATTTAATTACCTCAAAAAAGTTTAGACTAGGTTACGTTCGATTAGATAAGGAAGGGTTAAACTAGGTTAAGTTAGATAGGTTAATTTTTTTAAAAAGAGCTTGAAATATTGGAATATATATACCGTAGGTATACAATTATTTATAAAACAAAAAAAATACAGTGACCACCACTGGGGGAGATGGGGAGAGAGAGAGAGAGGGGTAGGGGGGGGGGAGAGTCGGGGTAGAGGGAGCAGCGGGTGAGATCCGGAGCACGGGGAGGGGGAGGGTGTCAGAGGGTCCGGTGAAGGAGCGCCGCCACTTGCGGGGGCTGCTCTCTCCCTCTCTTTCCCCTCTCCCAGCGCCAGTGAGATCTGCGCCGCTGCTCCACTCTCTTCCCCGGCCCCGTCTCCCTCTTATGCAGCGAAATAAGAACAAACACACATGTAGTTGTTGTTCAGAAGCCCCACATCCCCGGGGTGAGCGGCGGCGGTGAGGAGGGAAGTTTCACTTGTGTTTGTTCTTATTACGCTGCTCTAGAGGGAGACGGGGCCGGGGAACAGAGTGGAGGAGCGGCGCAGATCTCGCTGGCTCTGGGAGAGAGAGGGAGAGGAGAGGGAGGGAGCAGCCCCTGCAAGTGGTGGCGCTCCTTCACCGGACCTTCTGACACCCTCTCCCTCCCCACGCTCCCGCTCTCACCCGCTGCTCCCTCTACCCCGACTCTCTCTCTTCCCCACCTCTCTCTCTCCCCAGATTGAGCGGCGGCGAGGAGGGAAGTTTCCTTGAGTTTGTTGCGCTGCGATCTCTCGCCCTGTCCCGGCTCTGGGTCGGTGGCGATCCACTCTCCGGTGAACCTTCACCGGCATCTTCTGCCTGCAGTCCCCGCTGTCTCAGAGCTTGCCGCGGTCCGGATAAAATCTCGTGACGGGCTGGATGTGGCCCGCGGGCCGTAGTTTGGAGATTCCTGTTCTAAGCTAATCGGGATCTTGGTTTAATCCCCAAAACTAAACCCAGTATTCCCAATTTTTGTCAAGAGCTCTGTTCAACTGATAGTGTATGTTACTCTTTACATTTTGTGGTGGTGTTGGGTTAGAAACAGAAAGGAGGAAGTTTTATGTCTATATATTAAGCAATTTGGGAGGTTTGGGAATTTATTGTGTTCCTGGCAAAAGAGCATGCTCGGAATGGGAGGAAGATTTTTTACCAAAGCAGTGATCTTCATTAAGAATTTTTAAAGGAACAATTACCACATGTAGTCCTTAATTATTTTTCTACTCAATAAATGGTTTTCCATTTAAAGCATATCATCAGTACTAATTGAAAACGTTAGTACCTCAGCCTGTTCTTAAGAAGACTGTTCAAAATATATTCAGTGATTGGAAACGTGTGACTAGAGCAGCACAGTGGCAGAATTGCTGACACAGCACCAAAGACCCGGGTTTGATCCTGACTGTGGGTGTTGTCTGTACAGAGTTTGTACGTTCTCCCCATGACCTGGGTGGGTTTTCTTTAGGTGCTCCGGTTTTCTCCCACACTCCAAAGGTTAATTGGCTTCAGTTAAATTGTAAGTTGTCCCTAGTGTGTGTAGGATAGTGTTGGTGTGCGGGGATTGCTGGTCGGCGCGGACTCCGTGGGCCGAAGGCCCTGTTGCCGCGCTGTATCTCCAAACTAAACTATCTAAAAATGGAGGGCATAAGATATGGGTAAGGGGTGAGAAGGAGTGAGGGAGAGAGACTTCTTACCCAGGGAGTTGTTGGATCCTGGAAAGAGTGGACTGAGTGGCTGATGGAGGCAAGTAATGTCACATTTGAATTGGCAAGGCATTAGAAAGCCTTGGATAGGTAAGAGATCCGAATGGTTGTGGTGGGCCGAAGGGCTTGTTTATGGACTCCAACTCTACTGAGGAATAAAGGATTTGGTTAAAGCCCCGAAGTGCAGGAATATTGTGTGCGAAGACCACTGAAGAGGGTAAAGAGAAAATATATTGTACATTAAAACAGAGAGAGTTAGCGATATAAAAGACCTATGGGGCTGTAAAAAGCTGTATGAAGAGTTATGAGACAGCAGTGATTGAAGCGAAGGGGTGATGAATTAATACAGGTCTGGTCATGTGCTAGCTCTTGCTAACCTTAATATGATTAAATCTGAAGGAACATCGAATCTTTCCCAAGTTCTGAAGATACTCTCTCGATATTCTAATGGATAGGACCCCTACTTTGTGTGTGGAAATAAAAATAACCTACTCCCACGGTAGTGCATCAAATGAGTGCATTTGTAACGGCAGGTTCACCAGCAAGTGTTGGAAAAAAAACTGCAGATGCTGGTTTAAATCGAAGGCAGACACAAAATGCTGGAGTAACTCAGAGGGTCAGGCAGCATCTCGGGAGAGAAGGTCTCGATCCGAAACGTCACCCATTCCTTCTCTCCCGAGATGCTGCCTGACCTGCTGAGTTACCCCAGCATTTTGTGTTCAGCAACAAGTGTGTTGTTGACTTACTTGCGAGACCTTTGGGATGGTGCTGCATTGAGCAGGCACATTGCCCTTTTATATTTGTGTCGGTTTTGGTGCCTTGCTTGAGCTATTACCACGTTTCTTGCTTTGGTTCCAGTAGCACTAACAGTTCCTTGCAGAAGGCAGAGATTTGTTTCTGCAGTCAGAATAGTTTACATTTGAATGCAGACTATATTGAATTATAAAATCAACAGTATGAATTGATGAGGTAAATGCAAATTTTCACCTCAACAAATGTATGAAAGACGTAGGTGAAATTTAAATAAATTAACAGCAATAGGGGAAGTCACTTTTGAGTGCATGCACATTTTGTATAATCCACATAGCTATACAATGAAAGTAAACTCATGGGATTATTTAACATATTAGAGTACAAAGTCACAGTTAACATGTTGGAGGGATGAAGATTTTTGAGGCCAATGTGGCTGCTCATCCATTAACTTGTATTCTCTTAGATCTTAGTAACTTAGTAACATGTAACTTTTTCACACAAAGGGTGGTGGGTGTATGGAATGAGCTGTCAGAGGATGTTGTTGAGGTAGACACTAATGCAACATCTAAGAAACAATTAGACAGGTACATGGATAGGACAGGTTTGGAGGGATAGGGGCCAAACGCAGGCAGGTGGGACTGGTGTAGATGGGATATGTGGGTCGTAGTGGGCAAGTTGGGCTGAAGGGCCTGTTTCCACGATGTATGACTGACACGTGAAATAGTAAACCTTGTTGTTGGTAGTTGGATGCTTTAAGAACCTAAGTAGTAGTTGAGAAGCCCCTTGCCCAGTTGACCATTCACCAGGATAATGGCTGATCCTCTTGACAGATCCACTTTCCAACCTGATCATCAGTGGGTTCCACTGAGTTATTACAGCACTTTGTATATTAATATTTGCGGATTTCCTTACTTAAACATCTGTTGCTCTGTCTTGAATGTACCCAATAACCAAGCATTCACAGCCTTTCTAGTTAGAGAACACCTTTTGTAGTCCTCTGCAAAAGGAACTTTCTTAGTCTGGCCTCCGTTCAAAATGCTTGACTCTTGAGTATCCCCTAGATCTAATCTTTTCATCCAGAAGGAAACTGTCTCGACATCTACACTGTCATTATTACTTGACTTGATGAAAACACTTTTTTTTCTAAATACCACTTAGTATTGACCAATATCACTTAACTCCCTTGCAGTTTAAGTCCTTCATCTATGTTGCGATGACTCCAAGGCACATACATCTTCCTTTGGATACATAGAACCATGCTGCATACACAACACTAAATCTGTTCTTGTCAAAGCCTTGTACGATCCTTATTTTTATTTTAAAGCCCCCATGCAATAAAGACTAATGTAGCAATTACCTTCTGAATTGCTTGGGTGGCATAGCTGACCGAACTGCTATTTCACGGCGCCAGAGATCTGAGATCGATCCTGACCTCGGGTGTTGTTTGTGTGGAGTTTGCACGCTCTCCATGACGGCATTGGTTTCCTCCGGTTTCCTCCCGCATCCCAAAGACGTGTGGGTTTGTGGGTTATTTGGCGTCTGTAAATTAATTGCCCCCAGTGTGTAGGGAAAGTGGGATAACATAGAACGAGTGTGAATGGGTGATTGATGGACAGTGTGGCCAAAGGGCCGGTTTCCATGCTGTATCTTTCAATCCTTTAATCAATCATAAAACCTGTGTGAGTTTACTTTCTGCATTTCATAAATGAATATGCCAATATCTTTGTCTACCAACACGTACTCGTTCCTCATCATGTTTTTCCAAATAAATATTCTTTCTAACCCTAACAAGCTGCTCAGCCATTTGTCAAAATATTTTTTCTTTTGTGAAGCATTGTTGAGCATGCCAACTCATTCTGATTTTCTAACAGAAAATTTTGGAACTACATGCGTAGGAAGGAACTGCAGACGCTGGTTTAAACCAGATAGATGCAAAAAGCTGGAGAAACTCAGCAGGACAGGCAACATCTCTGGAGAGAAGGAATGGGTGACATTTTGGGTCTCCACCCGAAACATCACCCATTCCTTCTCTCCAGAGATGCTGCCTGTCCCACTGAGTTTCTCCAGCTTTTTGTTCACTTTCTTGTTCACCCGCTATTCAAGCTGCGTGGTTACATTTACTCCCTTCCAATTGCCGGGAGCTATCCAAGAAAGGCTCATGGTAGATGATCGTCACAATGTGTTTGTTGTACTTGATCAAACTTGAGCATGGGCACATCTAGTTTGAAAATGGTCAATTGCCAACTTTTTCTTCGTAAAATAGCAAAACAAAAATAATACAATTTTTATCATGATTTGATTATCTGAAAAGTCCAGATTGGGTTAACAGGTCTAAAATAACTTCCCTACAAATACATCTAGCGGTTACTACAAGAATCTTCGAAAGATAAAACAAATTTTGGGGGGGATTTGACACGACAAAAATCAGAGTTATGTCTTGTCCACAGACGTGGGTATTGCTGCTTAATTCCATTGCAATTGTCATATTTTAGTTGGATTGAAAACAAGTTTGGATCCAAACTTGTTTAAAACTAGATACATATTTACCAAGTAAACAGTCATGTACCCAAATATGCTGATCACATGATTTCCAGTTCTGTGTTGGTTCTGGGGTTAAGCAGAGAAGTATATTGACTGGTTGCCACGTCATTATTCTGTGGGGATTTAACAAGCATTTAATGAAAAATGATGGACATGACTCCTACTACAGGAAGGTATTGGATCTGTGCTCACTGTCTTCAGTTCGGCAAATTACAGGTATTTTTGGCATCATGCTCCCAACAAAAATCAATATTTTAGAAGGCGAATAGAGAAGTTAGGGAATAAAGAAGTTAATTGGTAATTGGAACAGCATGTGATTATGCCAATCAATTATAACATTTGCTTTTAATTGCTAATTAAAGTTTGTTGCAACTTGTACAGTGCATGGCTCTTTGGCGTTTTTCACATAACCTAACGTAATCTTTCTAACATGTGTTTCTTGTCCTTCTCTACTTTACCTGAATGGTCTAGCAACTAAACGCTTCTCAGGCTGAAGGAGACAACCTTATGGTAAATTTATCTAACATGCTCAACTTGCTGCATGTAAAATGGCTGAAGGTTTGTTAGCCTTGTGAGTCTTGACTTTAAACTTGAATGCCTACTCTTGCTATCTCATCTAGGTGTACCTGAGTTGACAAGATTTTTCTTGTTACCTCAGGTAAACTGAATTTCAATGGGCAAATTCACTGTTATTTTGAAATCGTTTTTTACCTATTTCATTCCCGTTTACACGGATTCCATTTTTCTCCTCTGGTTCAGTGTTTTAAATCCTCTCGATGAGACACTTGAGACTGTAGATGTTGGAATCTGGAGCAACAAACAATGCTGGAGGAACTCGGGCGGCACAGTGTTGCAGCATTAGAGTTGCTGCCTCACGGCGCCAGAGACCCGGAATTGATCCTGACCTTGGGGTGCTGTCTGTGCAGAGTTTGTATGTTTCCCCCTGTGACTACATTGGGTTTTCTCCAAATGCTCAGTTTTCCTCCCACATTCAAAAGACATGCAGGTTTGTGAGTTAATTGGCTTCTGTAAAATGCCTCTAATGTGTAGGATGCAAAAGTGCGATAACATAGAACTAGTGTATGGGTGGTCGATAGTTGGCATGGACCCGGTGGGCTGAAGGGGCTGTTTCCACACTGAATTTCTAAACTCTAAACTCAGCAGATCGTGCAACATCTGTGGTGAGAAAGGTACTGCCAATGTTAAAGTAAACTAGAGTTGCTGCTGAATCCTCTGAGATCACCCAGAAGATTCTGGAACTACAGATGCTGGTTTACAAAAAGAAACACAGTGCTGGAGTACTTACTCCAGCACTTTATGTCTTTTTCTCATCCAAAAGATTGGTGTTGCTCCAGATTCCAGCATCTGTAGTCTCATGTGTCTCCATGTAATCCACCAATATTTCCACAGATGGGATTACACATTTTTGCTACAAAAAGTTGTAATGAGATCAAACTGAATTTTCAGTTCTCCGATTCTCCCGTTTTTGGGAATGCTGTCTAAATAGTGTGTAGATGCCACAATTACCAAATGTCTGCTCGCCAATATTTTGGGAAGAGAGCAAGAGACTGCTTATTTTCAAATTGATGCACGCGGCTTTATAAAACTGAAGTGATCTCCTATTCCATTACCAGGGAATCAAAATGGTTTGACAGAACCTGGTCTCTTGAACACCCTTTAAACTGAGCCCTGATTATTATATATATATTTTTTTTCCCTGCACCCTTGGCCCACCGAGTCCGTGCCTGACCGTCGATTCCCTATTCAACACTATCCTACACCATCAGGACAATTTCCAATTTTTACCAAAGCTAATTAACCTACAAATCTGTACCTCTCCCAGGTCCAGTCTACCACAGATCCTTCTAGCATTGTTGGGATCACAGGAAAAGTTATTATTACATTGTATCTGGAAAAGGATCTGAATTGCAGATGTTTAGGGGTAATTGGAATAATATCTAACAGCACAGAAATTCTGCCTGACCAGCACTTCCCAAGTCTCGAGAGTAAGAATGTCAGAGATTTAGTGAATTTCAATTTAAGTTATTCATTCAGGTCTTACTGGGTGTCATTGAGCAGCAGTATTTTGATAGCAAGAGGAGGTATTGTGGTGTTTTTATTCCATTGCTGTTTCTGTTTCTTCACATCTTCTAAAATTGTATGATTTTGTTACAAGCCCTTTCAGTGCTGAAGGCCCTCATATTTTATTTTAAAACACTTTTTTTTTAAATTAAAATTTTTGCCTCACAAACAGATGCCTTTGAAGTATCTAATCAGTGTCGTTTGGATAACCTATGAACTTTGGTCTGGCTGAACTGTACTGAAAGAGTTTTTAGCTCAATTAGAGAAATGTTGCTCTTAATAGTAACTGAATTGGTGAACGTGTGGATCAAGTTACACTTAAATGCTGCAGTTCAAAGCAAAACCTTTTGCAAAGGTTTTTTTTTATACATAAATTAAAAAACCTGGGTGTTCTTGGTGGTCATTTGGGCAACATTGTTCAACATTGTCCCTCTACTGCCTTATACAATAGTGGCACCTTCTTGGGAAGTTATCCACTGGTGAATTCAAAGCTGTTTTATTCTGGCTCCTCTTCAGAATTGTCTCGCTGTATCCCTTCCTTGCGGTTATGGCAAAGCTGCTCTGGATCGTGGACTACCTCAGATCCAACTACCACTCGCCCTGGCCTCCTTCACGGTAGCCTCATTCATGTTTAATTTGCTCTGTATATCCAAAGTAATAGTTATCCCTCTGGTGCAGATCCTGCGCACTCCTCAAAGTTACTTTTTGTCTTTCATGTTTTATTTCCTCAGACTGAGGCACAAGTGTATGGTGGGAGGTACGTGTGTGCTTTACAAGTCAACTTGCCTTCCTGTAGAATGTTCCACTCCCACTTCAATGAAAGGTCATCCACCTGAAACATGAATTCTGCTTTCCACACAGATGTATGCAGATCTGCTGTAAATTTACAAATTTCTACAACCGTTTGTTGCCCGCTTCCTACTTTGCTGTGATCCAAAGTTTCTTATGCAAACCTAAATCCACAAGGAACAAAGAACTGCAGATGCTGGTTTATACCAAAGATAGACACAAAGTGCTGGAGTAACCCAGCGGGTCAGGCAGCATCTCTGGAGAAAAAGGATGGGTGATGTTTTGAAGTCTGAAGAAGGGTCCCGACCCAAAACGTCACACATCCATTTTCTCCAGAGATGCAGCCTGAACCACTGCATTACTCCAGCACTTTGTGGTGCATTGTTTCTGGCAGTCATACTTAGAGTGCAGAACCTTAGTGCAGTGTCTGTAAAACCACTGGAAATGTTTTACAGACTGCGGCTATACCTAGTGCAGTTCTGCATAAACACTGTGGGCCAAAGAGCCTGCTCCTGTGCTGCACTGTTCTATGGGCATCTTGGTTGACATGAACAAGTTGAGCTAAATGGCCTGTTTCTGTGCTATACTACTGCAGCTAAAAGGCGATAGACACAAAATGCTGGAGTAACTCAGCAGGACAAGCAGCACCTGTGGAGAGAAGGATTGGGTGACGTTTCGGGTCGAGACCCTTCTTCAGATTAGTCAAGGAAAAGGGAAACGAGAGATATAGACAGTGATGTAGAGAGATATAGAACAAATGAATGAAAGATATACAAAAAAAGTAATTATGATAAAGGAAACAGGCTATTATTATCTGTTTACTAAGTAAAAACAGGAACCTGGTGCGACTTGGGTGGGGGAGGGGTGGAGAGAGAGAGAGAGGGAGTGCATGGGTGACTTGAAGTTAGAGAAACCACTGGGTTGTAAGCTGCCCTAGTGAAATATGAGATGCTGGTTCCTCCAATTTGCAATTCGCCTCACTCTGACAGTGGAGGAGGCCTAGGACTGAACTTTGGTAACAGGCTATTTGTTAACAGGCTCCAGCAGTCCACCCTACCCCCAGTAATTGCTTCTTCCAAACCCGGCCTCCAATCTGTTTGCTTTCCTTTTATTGCATCAATAATGTCCTTCAACTACTTCCCTCAGTAGCAGATTCCACAGTCATATCACTCAAGAATTAAACTCTTTAAGCAAACTCTAAAGCAAAAGCATTACTCCAGATCCACTTTATGAAACAATTTCATAATTCTCCTAGTATTTAATTTGTAGTTTAAACTAAAGCAATAGCATTTCTCCAGATCCACTTTATGAAACAATTTCATAGTTCTGCTAGTATTTGATTTGTAGTTTACCCTTTTTTACATTATCAATGGGGGGAGAGATAGATCAGCCATGATTGAATGGTGGAGTTGACTTGATAGGCCGAATGGCCTAATTCTGCTCCTATCTCTTATGATCTTATGATTACCACTTTGGCGTTTTCACTGTGACAAACTATTTTTAAAATCATCTTTACTTCAAGAGCAGCCGCAGTGAGATAGGATGGCACAGCTGGTCGAGACTCTGCCTCGCAGTGCCAGAAACCTTGGTTTGGTCCTGACCTGGGGTGCTGTCTGTGTGGAGTTTACACAGTCTTCCTGTGACCGCCTGGGTTTCCGCCAGGCGCTCCAATTTCCAACCGCATCCCAAAGATGTGCGGGGTTGTAGGTAGATTGGCCTCTATAAATTGCCCTTAATGTGTAAGGAATGGATGCAAAAGTGGGATAACATAGATTTTGTGTGAACGGGTGATCGATGTTCAGCGTGGACTTGGTGGGCCGAAGGGTCAGTTTCCATGCTATATCTCCAAACTAAACTAAATCTTGCAAGATAAATGTTACGCGGCATTGGTATTTCAGACCTTGAAATTGTTGCTCATAAAGCTTGCCATTGTGCCCATTTTATGGCATGGAGTATTGTACTATGGTTGTGACTTGGCCTACTTGCAAACCAGTGGCCATTTTGTCAACATTTCAGGGATGACTAGCAAATCGCAATACCCTTTGAAGAGCTGTGTTATTCTGCATTGTCCTTAAAGTCGCTGCCACAGCTAAATTCACTTAATTCCCAATTTTTTTCACGAAGTCTGTGGAAGAAACTTTTTAAAATTTTCATCCCCTCCCCCACATCTTGTAGGCAGTGCAGTGAATGCCAGGAATTCTGTTTTTTTTTTTAAAGGAGCATCTTTAAATCAGAAGATAAGAGATGGCGGTTACTGGAATCTAGTACCCATAAACCAGAACACTGGAAAAACTGAACAGGTTAAGCAGCACCCAGTGGAGGCAAAGGTTGTAAGTGGGTATTTTGCGCCAAGACCCTGCCCAGGGACTGTGAAATGAGAAGATTGCCCATGTTTAGCAGTACAGGTCCGCCATCTATTTTCTGGCAACTGGTGGTCCGGCCCCTCCTTTAATCCAGACAAAATTCCCTTGCGCGCCTGTGCACCCCCCACCCACGGAAGTCTACCTGAAAATGTGCCACCTAGGACAGGTCATCTGGACCCCCGCGCTAATCGGTGGGTCGAATTTCCCCCCCAGCCGGGGCAGGCAGATCCGTTCCCATGACCGAGTTCCTCTGTTGGTCCGGCAAAACGGATGATCTCAAGGCTCAAAGAACCAAGGGTGGCGAGAAAATAATGGTGCACCTGCACACGGGGAGGTGGAATAGAGGCTGGTGGGGTTTAGGTGGAGCCAAATGGGGAGGGGATAAGGAGACAATGCAACCGTGCAAACGATGGAGGTGGGGAGGGGATGGGAGAGAGGAACAAATGGAGAAAAAAACTAGTGTGTGTGTGGGAGGAGAGCAGCCTGAGTTACCCAAAACTGAAAATTCACCAATCTTATCATTGACATACAAGGAGAGTTAAAATGACATTTTTGCATATCCTATTAATTCTCATTCCCTCATTCTTTGTCCTTGGCTTTCTCCATTGCCAAGGAGAAGCCAGGTGCAAATTGAAAGAAAATCTTGGGTCCATTACAACCCAAAGGTATGAATATTAAATGTTCCAATTTCAGGTTACCCACTCTCTCCCGCCAACCCCCTCCCCCCGACTCATCTGTCCATCTAGTTTTCTTTTCCCTTTGTGTCGAAAGGAACTGCAGATGCTGGTTAACACCGAGAAGAGACCAGAAATGTTGGAGTAACTCAGCGGGACAGGCAGCGTCTCTGGAGAGATGGAATGGGTGACGTTTTGAGTCGAGACCCTTCATCAGACTCCATCTGAAGAAGGGTCTCGGCCCGAAACGTCACCCGTTCCTTCTCCAGACCCGCTGAGTTATTTCAACATTTTGTGTCTATTTTCTTTTCCCTTTGTTCATTCTTCCCATTCCCACCCCCCACCTAGTTCCTTCTGTCCACCATCCTCTCCACATCTCTCATTCTGCCTATCACTCACCAGCCTCTATCCCACCCCTCCCCTCCGAGCTAATGGTACATACTGTTCCTTCCTGGTCCCCCTCAGCACTAATGCAGGGTCTTGACCCAAAATATCGACTTGTACCTTTTGCTCCACAAATGCTGCTTGAACCCTTGGTTTTCTTTTAATCCTCTGTTTGCAATGCTGATACATCCAAGTCTGTGGATCCTGGATTTGATACTGAGATGGATCTTAGCTGCCGTCATAATGTACACAATTTCTAATGGACATTGTGTATGTGATCATTTTTAGGAAGTGCTGTAGAATTTTTTTTTAGTACTGTCGTGTTTGTCAATTTTGAAAATCCTTAAAGCCAATTTTTCAAGTATTCACAATTGGCATCAAGTTATCATAAAGTGGGCATATGAATGAAGCAGAGGAACAAATATGTGGATCCAAGCTGAGAGAAACTCATAGATGTAATCAGAAGTTCAAAATTAATCTTCAGCTAAAGAGCATGCAGCATTTGTGTTTGATTTCAGTTTAGTTTTGTCATCTTGCATGTATTTCTTCAGTCACGAATTTTGTTATTAAGCAGTAATTAAAATAGGCTGGTTTGTCAGCTGTTTTATATCAAATCTGCATTTCCACAAATATAATGTAAATTAGTGATTTTGTTTGTTTAAATGCTTGACAGCTTTGGGCAGAGGAGGTGACAAATGTAAGTAAACAAAAACGTAAAAATGTTTTCTTGCAATTATAAAGTTGAAACGTGTTATATTGAGTGAATACTTTGTCACATGTGACAAGTCTAAGTGAAATTCTTTGCTTGCATACCCGAGGTGTACCCAGTCTGAAGAAGGGCCTCGACCCGAAACGTCACCCATTCCTTCTCTCCAGCGATGCTGCCTGGCCCGCTGAGTTACTCCAGTTTTTTGTGTCTATCTTATGGGTATATCTTGGTCCCCCCATGCCGGGCCTTCCATTGTCCATTGGCGTAGAAACTTGGGGTGATATTTGAATTGATTTATTAAGGGGGAAAGTAACAACTTCTGAACCGAAATCAAGAGCACGGGGCAGTACGGTGCGGCACTATCCCAGCGGTAGAGTTGCTGCCTTTCAGCGCTTGCAGCGTCAGAGACCCAGGTTCGATCCCCACTACGGGTGCTGGCTGTATGGAGTTTGTAAGTTCCCCCCATCACCACATAGGTTTTCTCTGAGATCTTCGGTTTCCTCCCACATTCCAAAGACGTACAGGTTAATTGGCTTGGTATAAATGTAAATTGTCCCTAGTGTGTGTAGGATAGTGTTAGCCTGTGGGGAGCGCTGGTCGGTGCAGACTCGGAGGGCCGAAGGGCCTGTTTCTGCGCTGTATCACTAAACTAAAAGTAAATAACAATTTCAATATTAAAATGAGCTTTTAGAGTAGGAAGTTCTGTTATTGTAAAATGGCTTCCTCTTCCCAGCGCAGTGTAGTTCCAGCAGTGATGGATGCCATTGTGCAACACAGACGTGTTGGTGTCACATCTAAGTTCTGTATCTCCTGTGATGTGGGTGAACTGCACTGAGACAATTGCCAAACTTCCTGTAGCGTTAAAGCATTAGAAGGCAGCATGAAAGTGGTTAAGAAAGAACTGCAGATGCTGGTTTACATTATCATGAAAATGCACCCACAATGCTGGAGTAACTCAGCGGGTCAGGCAGCATCTCTGGAGAAAAGGGACAGGTGACGTTTCAGGTCGAGGCCCTTCTTCAGACTCAAAACTCAGATGAAAGTGGCACTGCTTAGATTCAGTAAGGGATCAGTTAGAGAATTTGATGTTTGGTCATTAGCTAAGGAAAAGCAAGAGGGCACCTGGAATAGACAAATCAATCTGCCTGCAAGGTGGTGCAGAGGTAGAGTTGCTGCCTAACTGTGCCAGAGACCCAGATTCAATCCTGACTACGGGTGCTTGTCTTAATTGAGTCTGTACGTCCTCCCAAGGACTTACGTGGGTTTTCTCCGGGATCACTGGTTTCCTCCCACACTCCAGAGGTTTGTAGATTAATTGGCTTGGTATCGATGCAAAATTGTCCCCGGTGTGCGTAGGATAGTGTAAGTGTGTGGGGATTGCTTGTCGGCTCGGACTCGGTGGGCAGAAGGGCCTGTTTCCGCGCTGTATCTCTAAATTAAACTCAACTAAAACTAATTTGTTTTGCACATTGTGTTAATTTCCTTTGGGGAAATCAATTGTTTACTTTATGTAACAGCTAAGATTTTACAAAAAACACATTTTAAACCAGTTTTGTATTCTGGAAATTCCTAATTTTCAAAAGAAGGCAGAGAAGACTTAAGAGGGGAGGACCTGAGCTATAGGGGGAGGTTGGACAGGTTACGACAATTCCTTAGAGCACAGGAGGATGAGGGGGTGATCTTGTAGAGGTGTATAAAATCATGAGGGGAATGGAAAGGGTGAATGCAGAGTCTTTCACTCAGAGTAGGGGAATCAAGAACCAGGAGGCATAGGATTAAGGTGAGAGGGGGAAAGATTTAGTAGGAACCCTAGTAGGAACCCTGAAGGGTAACGTTTTCACAGAGAGGGTAGTAGGTATATGGAACAAGCTGTCAGAGGAAGTAGTTGAAGCAGGTACAAAATCAACATTTAAAAGACATTTGGATAGGATAGGTTTGGAGGGATATGGAGCAAATGCGGACCAGTGAGACTTGTGCAGATGGGGCATGTTGGTCGGCATGGGCAAGTTGGGCTGAAGGGCCTGTTTTCATGCTGCACAACTGTATGACTCTACGAAAGTTTTCTAAAGGAAATTATGCTATTGTTTCCTTTAAATGAATATCCAGCATCAGCAATAATTGATTGAGCACTTATCCTGGCATTGTAGCATGTATTTTTGTAGTAAACGTTGTATTTATATGCAGGAAGCTGTGATTAGATTTGCACTGCATTATGATCAAAATGTTTAGTGGCATACAGAATTTTTTTTTAAAAAGAACTGTTTTTCTGCACAGGCTGAGCAGGAAGTGCGAATCACACAGAGTGAGTTTGACCGCCAGGCCGAGATCACAAGACTTCTGCTTGAAGGGATCAGCAGTACACATGTAAGTTGTCCTTCTATGTCTGAAGGAACTGCAGATGCTGGTTTAAACTGAAGATATAGACGCACAAAATACTGGAGAACACAGCGGCTCAGACAGTATCTCTGGAGAATATAGCCGAGGACATTGCGGGAAACTAGAGAGGAAATTGCGGGAGCCCTGGGTAAAATTTACTAGTTGTCCATAAATGCAGGAGAGGTGCCGGAAGACTGGAGGGTGGGAAATGTTATACCCCTCTTTTCAAGAAGGGCTGCAGGAAAAATGCTGGGAACTATAGCATTTTTCCCAGGCTTAACATCTGTAGTTGGAAAGTTACTAGAGAGTATTCTGAGAGACAGGTTATGCAGGCATTTGGATGGGCAAGGCCTGATTAGGGATAGTCAGCATGGTTTTGCACAAGGGAGGTCGTGTCTCATAAATCTGGTTGACCTTTTTGGTCACGTCTTCAAAAAAATCAATGAGGGCAGAGCTGTAGATGTGTACATGGATTTCAGTAAGGCATTCAACAAGGTTCTGCATGGTAGGCTGCTCTGGAAGGTTAGATCTCATGGGATCCAAGGCGAGATAGTTGAATGGATAGCAAATTAGGTCCATGGAAGGAAGCAGAGGGTGATGGTGGAAGGTTGCTTCTCGGACTGGAGGCCTGTGACTAGTGGTGTGCCTCAGGGTTCGGTGCTGGGCCCGTTACTGTTTGTCATCTACATCAATGATTGGGATGAGAACATACAGGGCAAGATTAGCAAGTTTGCTCATGATACAAAAGTGAGTGTGTTTGCAGATAGTGAAGATAGTTGTGAACAATTGCAACAGGATCTGGATCGATTGGCCCGGTGGGCGGAGGAATGATTAATGGAATTTAATACAGAGAAGTGTGAGATGTTGCATTTTGGGATGTCGAACAAGGGCAGGACCTACACAGTAAATGGTAGGACTCTGGGTAGTGTTGTAGAGCAGAGGGATCTAGGAGTTCAGGTGCATGGTTCCTTGAAGGTCGAGTAGCAGGTAGATAAGGTGGTCAAAAAGGCTTTTGGCACATTGACCTTCACCAGTCAGCGTATTGAGTATAGAAGTTGGGAGGTCATGTTGTAGTTGTATAAGACGTTGGTGAGACCGCATTTAGAATATTGTGTTCAGTTCTGGGCACCATGTTATAGACAATAGGTGCAGGAGGAGGCCATTCGGCCCTTCGAGCCAGCACCGCCATTCAATGCGATCATGGCTGATCATTCTCAATCAGTACCCCGTTCCTGCCATCTCCCCATACCCCCTGACTCCGCTATCCTTAAGAGCTCTATCTAGCTCTCTCTTGAATGCATTCAGAGAATTGGCCTCCACTGCCTTCTGAGGCAGAGAATTCCACAGATTCACAACTCTCTCTCTGAATTTTTTTTTCCTCATCTCAGTTCTAAATGGCCTACCCCTTATTCTTAAACTGTGGCCCCTTGTTCTGGACTCCCCCAATATTGGGAACATGTTTCCTGCCTCTAACGTGTCCAACCCCTTAATAATCTTATACGTTTCGATAAGATCCCCTCTCTTCCTTCTAAATTCCAGTGTATACAAGCCTAGTCGCTCCAGTCTTTCAACATACGGCAGTCCCGCCATTCCAGGAATTAACCTAGTAAACCTACGCTGCACGCCCTCAATAGCAAGAATATCCTTCCTCAAATTTGGAGACCAAAACTGCACACAGTACTCCAGGTGCGATCTCACTAGGGCCCTGTACAACTGCAGAAGTACCTCTTTGCTCCGATACTCAACTCCTCTTGTTATGAAGGCCAACATTCCATTGTCTTTCTTCACTGCCTGCTGTACCTGCATGCTTCTTTTCAGTGACTGATGCACTAGGACACCCAGATCTCGTTGTACGTCCCATTTTCCTAGCTTGACACCATTCAGATAATACTCTGCCTTCCTATTCTTACCACCAAAGTGGATAACCTCACACTTATCCACATTAAACTGCATATGCCATGCATCCACCCACTCACACAATCTGTCCAAGTCACCATGCCACCTCATAGCATCTTCCTCACAGTTCACACTACCACCCAGCTTTGTATCATCTGCAAATTTGCTAATGGTACTTTTAATCCGCTCATCCAAGTCATTAATGTATATTGTAAATAGCTGTGGTCCCAGCACCAAGCCTTGCGGTACCCCACTAGTTACTGCCTGCCATTCTGAAAGGGACCCATTTATCCCCGGAAAGATATTGTCAAGCTTGAAAGGGTTCAGAAAAGATTTATGAGGATGTTGCCAGGACTAGAGGGTGTGAGCTATAGGGAGAGGTTGTGTAGGTTGGGTCTCTATTCCTTGGAGTGCAGGAGGGTGAGGGGCAATCTCATAGAGGTGTACAAAATCATGAGAGGAATAGATCGGGTAGATGCACTCTTGCTCAGAGTAGGGGAACCAGAGGACATCGGTTCAAAGTGAAGGGGAAAAGATTTAATAGGAGTCCGAGAGGTAACGTTTTCACACAAAGGGTGGTGGGTGTATGGAACAAGTTGCCAGATGAGGTAGTTGAGGTTGGGACTATCCTATCTTTAAGAAACAGTTAGACAGGTACATGGATAGGACAGGTTTGGAGGGATATGGACCAAGTGCAGGCAAGTGGGACTAGTGTAGCTGGGACATTGTTGGCTGGTGTGGGCAAGTTGGGCTAAAGGGCTTATTTTCACTCTGTATCACTCTATGACGCTAAAAGGAATAGGTGACGTTTTGGGTCGAGACCCTTCGTCAGTCTCAAGTCTCAGTCTGAAGAAGGGTCTCGATCCGAAACGTCACCTATTCCTTTTCTCCAGAGATGCAGTCTGACCCGCAGTGTTACTCCAGCATATTGTGTCTGCCTTAAGTTGTGTTTTTTTCTTTGCCACTGCACTTGTTCTATTGTGCTTTGACCTCACTCTGCTTGTTCTGTTAACAAGCCCCAGTGAAATTACAACTCTTACTATTTTGCATTCACGGGCCTTAAAACACTCTTTCAGTCCTTGTCTTGTGGTTGATTGCCAAATTATCTCCATTGTTGTTTTCTCTTTGTCCCTATTCCCCTCTAGGCACATCACCTTCGCTGTTTGCATGAGTATGTTGATGCCCAAGTGATCTACTATGCACAATGCTATCAGTATATGGTTGATTTGCAAAAGCAGCTTGGAAGGTAATTTGGATTTGGAATAAGAACCTCTCTTTTTTTGTTTTTCCTTTCTTTGGTGTCACAGGGGAGTAAAGCAATTTAAAAAAAAATTGCATTCACTTTGTGATTTTTTTGTGTATAGCTACACATCCACTAATTTTCTGCCTTGTGAAAAATAATTGCCTTGGGACAGACATCTTTAGATTATGAATGGGGCATGAATAAACTAAGCCTTGCTTACTGTTCCACATCACATTTTGCTCTATTCAACAATTATTAACATATTATTAACATGGGATATGCATCAATATTTTACAACACGCCAGTATAGATTTTTTTAATGAAAATGAACAGCAGATGCTGGTTTATACCAAAGGTAGACACATCGTGCTGTGTGAACTCAGTGGGTCAGGCAGCTTATCTGGAGAATATGGGTCAGAGGGTGATGAATCTGTGGATTTTTTTGCCACAGAAGGCTGGAGGCCATGAATGGATTATTGTTATGGATTGATAGATTCTTGATTAGTACGGGTGTCAGGAGTTACGGGGTGAAGGCAGGAGAATGGGGTTGAGAAGGAAAGATAGATCAGCCATGATTGAATAGCGGAATAAACTTGATGGGCCGAATGGCCGAATTCTGCTCCTTTTACTTATGACCTTATGAAAATAGATAGGTTTCAAGAAGGGTCCCGAACTGAAATGTCACTTAGCCATTTTCTCCAGAGATGCTATTTGGACCTGCTGAGTTACTGCTGTACTCTTGTGTCTATCTTTAGTTTTTTGTAAAGTTTTGTGTTGATGTAGTAACAGTTTGCAACTGTTAAGATAAGCTTAGTGGGAATGACTTATGATGCGGCTGTTTTTGGCTGTTTATCCACATTCATGTTTAACATTTTATTTTCTAGTTTTCCGACCTCGTTTACTTCCAACAACAATCAGATTGCCGCAGCACCAGTTTTATCCAACACCGTGGCACCATTTTCTGCATCTTCAGTCCCACTATCCACGTTAAACAATCCAATCGGTGCCACTGGTACGCTGTCGTCCAGTGGCGCAAGAAAAGCTCGTGTTCTCTACGATTATGATGCTGCAGATAGCAGTGAGTTGTCCCTTTTAGCTGATGAGGTGAGCAAACAATTGTCAACATTTGGGTGTTATTCTTATGCCACTGAATAAAATACTTCCTTTGTTTAGTATTAGTTTAGAGATGCAGCGCGGAGACAAGCCTTTTGGCCCACCGAGCCCATGCCGACCAGCAACCCGGCACACTAACACTATCCTACACACACTAGGGACAGTTGACAATTTTACCAAGCCAATTAGCCTCCAAACTTGTACACATTTAGAGCGTGGGAGAAAACTGGGAGAAAACCCACGTAGGTCATGGGGAGAATATACAAACTCTGTACAGACAATACCCATAATCAGGATTGAATCCGGGTCTTTGGCGTGGTAAGGCAGCAACTCTACCTCTGCGCTACCATGGCTGCCCTCTCTCCGGATAATCGATAAAACTCCTTTTGGAGTTGTGGGGCATCGGAGAGGTGTCCAAATGTCCATTATTTATTGGATACAGCTTATCATATAGAACAGTAGAGCGCATGACCAGGCCCTTCGGCACACACTGTCTGTGCTGAACACGGTGCCAGGACTAACTCCCATCTCCCTGCACATAATCCATATCCCTCCATTCCCGGCAGTCACGTGCCTCTCTAAATGGTATCCATCTCCGCCACCGTCACCGGCAGTGCATTCCAAGCACACACCACCCTCTTGTCTTTAAAAAAAACAACCACAGAATGGTCCCACATACCTCCCTCAAACTTTGCTCATGTCATCTTAAAGCCATGCTCTTTCGTATGTCTATTTCCATCTTGGGATAAGGATTCTGTCTATCTTATCAATGCCTCTCACCATTTTATGTACTTCGATTAGGTGTCCCTTCAACCACCAGCGTTCCAGGGAAAACAATCCAAGTCTGTCTGACCTCTCCCTGCAGCTAATTTCCCCCTAATAGACAATAGACAATAGGTGCAGGAGGAGGCCATTCGGCCCTTCGAGCCAGCACCGCATTCAATGTGATCATGGCTGATCATTCTCAATCAGTACCCCGTTCCTGCCTTCTCCCCATACCCCCTGACTCCGCTATCCTTAAGAGCTCTATCTAGCTCTCTCTTGAATGCATTCAGAGAATTGGCCTCCACTGCCTTCTGAGGCAGTGAATTCCACAGATTCACAACTCTCTGACTGGAAAAGGTTTTCCTCATCTCAGTTCTAAATGGCCTACCCCTTATTCTTAAACTAAGGCCCCTTGCTCTGGACTCCCCCAACATTGGGAACATGTTTCCTGCCTCTAACGTGTCCAACCCCTTAATAATCTTATACGTTTCGATAAGATCTCCTCTCATCCTTCTAAATTCCAGTGTATACAAGCCTAGTCGCTCCAGTCTTTCAACATATGACAGTCCCTAATCAAGGCATCATTCTAGGATACTTCCTCTGTACCCTTTCCAAAGCCTTCACATCCTTCCTGCAATGGGGTGAGTGTAACTGCACACAATACTCTTAAATGTGGCCTCACCAAAGTCCTATAAAGCTGCATCATGGCTTACTGATTCCTATACTCAGTGCTTTGACCAATGCAGGCAAATACACCATACGCCTTATTTACCACTTTACTGATCTTCTGCTCGTATAGTTTTTAACTGCAGAGTGCTGAAGCTGATTTGACCATCCCTACACTTCCTAGGCTTTCCTGGTCTCTGCGGCCCAGTTGCTGCCTGCCTTAGTTGGCCAATCCTTCAGGACATTTTAATGAGGAACATTATTGTCAGAATTTCCGAATTAAAGGACGCTCTTTTGGGAAGGAGCTGAGGAGAAATTTCTTTAGTCAGAGGGTGGTGAATCTGTGGAGTTCTTTGCCACAGAAAGCTGTGGAGGCCATCAGTGGATATATTTGAGGCAGAAATAGATAGATTCTTGATTAGTACAGGTGTCGGGGGTTATGGGGAGAAGGCAGGAGAATGGGGTTAGGAGGGAGAGTTAGATCAGCCATGATTGAATGGCAGAGCAGACTTGATGGGCCTAATGGCCTAATTCTATTCCTATCATTTATGACCTTATGAGAATCATTTTACCATTGAAATTCACTCCGTAAGCCTAGAGGTTATCAGGAGTCAAATGTCAAAGTGTGACTTTGATAAGGTTTCTTTGACTTCCGATTGTTTACTTGGTAGAAGCTTACGATCCTTCTCTCCAACCCTGGCTATCTGATACGGCTCTTCCTCTCCCCTGCCCAGTCCATCACGGTTACTGACCTGCCCACTATCGAAGGAATCGTACAGGAGGCGTTGTCTCAAAAAGGCAGCCAGCATCATCAAAGAGCTACACCACCTTGACCAACCTCTCATTTCACTCCCGCCATCAGGGAAGAAGGTATAGGAGTCTGAAAACTAACATTTGGGGCAACATAGTGGTAGAGCTGCTGCATTACAGCGCCAGGGACCGAGCTTTGAACCTGACTACAGGTGCTGTCTGTGCGGAGTTTGTACCTTCTCCCAGTGACCGCCTAGGGTTTCTCTCGGTTCTCCGGTTTCCTCACACACTCCAAAGATGTACAGGTTTGTAGGTTAATTGGCTTCAGTAAAAATTGTAAATTGTCCCTTGTGTATAGGATAGTGCTCGTGTACGGGGATCACTGGTCGGAGCGGACTTGGTGGGCTGAAGGGCCTGCTTCTGCACTGTGTCTCTGTGTAATGTCCAGGTTGAGTAACAGCCTCTTCCCAATAACCATGAAGGCTATTGAACACTAGGAACTCCGACTAATCTCTGAACTACCAATTGCCTAGGGACTTTCGGCTTTGTTTAGTTTTTGCACTATGTTCAGTTTTTCATTTATTGAACTTTTTTATTTGGTTATTATATAATCTATTGACTACTGTGTTTACAATTCTGTTTTGCTGCTGCAGGTAAGAATTTCATTGTTCCGTTTCGGTAGATACGACAATAGATGCCACTCTCATGTGCGTTTATCCAACGGTTTAATGGAGCTTTATTTGTCACCTGTGTAACTGCCCAGTGAAATTCGTTTTGTATAACACATGTGGGCGGCACCATTATTCAATGTCCAAAGTCCAGTCGGCCCATGTGCTCGATGCACTGGAGCAGTTGCTGCAAACCGACATCCCTCTCCCCTCCTCGTCCGGCCAACTTTGTGTCCCGAGGGCACCTCCTGCAGCCGACCCTGAAGGCGCTGGAGGCATTACCCCGGTTCACCTTCCCACTGGCCCACTCCACGCTTCCGACGTTTCCAGCTCCGTCCCGGTTCCTGAGCGACAAGCCTTTCTGGTGAGCACCGTGCCCACGGCACCTCGGGAAGGCCATGACTGTCCCCACAGCTCTGTCCCCTGTGGAATAACAGACATGTTTTATTTTTCAGGTGATAACTGTTTACAGTCTGCCAGGTATGGACTCTGACTGGTTGATGAGCGAAAGGGGAAATCAGAAAGGAAAAGTACCCATTACATACTTGGAGCTCCTAAACTGAACTGTTGGTTGTAATTGCAATATTTAATTGCAGCTAACTTTGTATAAAGCAATTTATGAAATGTCTTCCACACATGTTGTCCCTGAAATGTTTGGGTCCATATGAGTTCCATGTATGACTAAACATGTGTGTCCGTTACTGCACTCATCCAAGCCAATATATAACTCCCTTGCTTTTGAAATCTTTTAATATTTTGTGCCATGAATGTTATTTGCTAAGAAATATCTGCTTCATTTTCTATTTAATATTTCATTCTCGCATATATTAGTGATTGGAAAAGCATTTCTTTATTAAACCAACTTGAATACAACATCTCTGTATTTCTAAAACCTATTACCAGAAACATGGAATTTAACTTTAAAAAAAAAAATTACATGTGCTTGACTAAATGTTAAAAGTGATGTGCAGCATCGCCAAAATAAAACAAAGTGTCAAAAGATCTCTTTCCTTTATGTATTTGTGTACTTGGACCGTAGAACCATTGCAAGCATAGGCACTCAAGTATTTAATAAAACCTTTGTCCTTGTTAGTCCTGAGGTGGGACCTGTAAGGTAAGGGGCGGTCACGGTGGCCCAGCGGTAGAGTTGCTGCCTTACAGCGAATGCAGCGCTGGAGATCCGGGTTCGATCCTGACTACGGGTGCTGTCTGTACGGAGTTTGTATGTTCTCCCCGTGATCTGTGTGGCTTTTCTCCGAGATCTTCAGTTTCCTCCCACACTCCAAAGACGTATAGGTTTGTAGGTTAATTGGCTTGGTAAATGTAAAAAAAATTGTCCCTAGTGGGTGTAGTTAATGTGTGGGGATCGCTGGTCGCCGCGGACACGTTGGGCCGAAGGGCCTGTTTCCACGCTGTATCTAAACTAAACTAAAACTAAACTGCAGACTGTTAATTTCCTGTCCCTGCTCCATCTCCTGCAATGTTCTTTTGGCTAAAATCAACCAGACATTTCATGCCTTTGTAACGACTTTACCTTTCAGTTTAGTTTATTGTCATGTGTACCGAGGTATAGTGAAAAGCTTTGGTTGCGCGCTGACCAGTCGGCGGAAAGACAACACATGATCAAGCCATTTTACAGTGTATAGATACATAAGGGGTTAACGTGAATAACTTCAAGCAGTGAATATTCGCCTACACAAGGCATGGTGGAAGTAGACGTCGTTAAATACATACGCCCTCACAATAATGGACCTCTATAGAGCAGATTTCAGTTCTAGCGGACCGAGGTTGCCGTTGCACCACACCCCCCGGTCCTCCAGTTACCCAGTGAGCGCCCCTATGTGGCGGGAGCTTACGGTTGTGGGAGCGGGGAGAGCGAGCAGCACGAAGATGGCTTGTGTACCGGGCCCGTCCCTGGCCTAGGCCCACGTGTGTGGTACCGGGTGCTCTGCTGCTCCCCGACCTGGGAATGTTCACAAGTAATAGGAGTAGCATTAGGCCACTCAGCCCATGGAGTCCACACCGCCATTCAATCATGGCTGATCTCTGCCTCCTAATCCCATTTTCCTGCCTTCTCCCTGTAACCCTGGACACCCGTTCTAATCAAGAATTTGTCTATCTCTGCCTTAAAAATATCCACTGACTTGGTCTCCACAGCCCTCTGTGGCAATGAGTTCCACAGATTAACTACCCATGACTAAAGAAGTTCCTCCTCACCTCTTTTCTAAAAGAGCGCCCTTTAATTCTGAGGCTATGACCTCTGATCCTAGACTCTCCCACCAGTGGAAACATCCTTTCCACACCCGCTCTATGCCTTTCATTATTCTGCAAGTTTCAATGATGTCCCTCCCCCAACCTCCAGTGAGTAGAGGCCCAGTGTTGTCAAACATTCATCATATACTAACCCACCCATTCCTTGGATCATTCTTGTAACTCTCCTCTGGACCCTCTCCAGAGCCAGCACACCCTTCCTCAGATATGGGGCCCAAATTTGCTCACCGTACTCCAAATGCGGCCTGCCCTGATCAGCGCCTTATAGAGCCTTAGCATTATATCGCTGTTTTTGTATTCCATTCCTCTTGATATAAATGCTAGCATTAAATTTGCCTTCCTTATTACTGATATGACTTGCAAATTATCTTTCTGGGACCTGCACCAACACTCCCAAGTCCCTTTGCACCTTCGTTGTTTAACCTCCCAGCTTTGGGTTAAACTTTATCCCCTCACTCAGTTATAGTGGACAATCGGCGATAACAGACACTGTGGTCTGTTATCGCGAAGGTTTACCATATGGGTACAGTAGTTTCCCAGGATACTTTTTTGCGCACCTGGAGAATTTTGGATTAACCTGGAATCCTGAAATGACTGAATTTTTTTTTACAGATAAGATCCAAAATTTCCAGAGCATTTCAAAGTTATTTGGACAAAGGTCTCTGTAAAATAATTATCGTTCTTATGCTTCACTGCAGTGCGAATCATAATTGATGCATGTTTATCTGAAAATAGCGCAGATCACAATTTGCAATGCTAAATGTTTAAATTAACAGAACCAATTGCACCTTCCTTCTCTTGAGAGCAACACCTTACAAGCGGGACTTGGCAGAAGACACGCGCGCCAGGGATGTGTTTTCACAGCCGAGGCACTAATTCCTCCTGAGATCTCTGCACTCATAATAAATGTTGCTTTGCAGTGGAAACTCCGCAGTTAGAAATGATAAATTCATATGTTCTAGGCGCAGAATTAGGCCATTCAGTCCATCAAGTCTACTCCACCACTGGGGTGGCACAGTGATGCAGTGGTAAAGTTGCTGCCTTACAGCGTCAGAGACCCGGGTTTGATCCTGACCACGGGTGCTGTATGTACGAAGTTTGTACGTTCTCCCCATGACCTGCACGGGTTTTCTCCAGGACCTCCGGTTTCCTCCCACACTCCAAAGACGTACAGGTTTGTAGGATAATTGGCTTTGGTAAAAATTGGAATTTGTCCCTAGTGTGTGTAGGATAGTGTTAATGATTGGAGTGAACTCAGTAAGCTGAAGAGCCTGTTTCCACTCTGTATCTCTAAACTTACTGTAACGAAACAAAATTCAATCATGGCTGATCTATCATTCTCTCTCGACCCCATTCTCCTGCCTTCTCCCCATAACCCCTGACACCCTTACTAATCAAGAATCTGTCAGTCTGTGCCTTAAAAATACCTAATGATTTGGCCTCCACAGCCGTCTGTGAAATTGTGGTGGTTTTGTTATGTGTTTCCCTGTCACTCTGCCAGTACCCTGAAGAAACTGGTCAGGATTTAGAATGAGCCCAGGTTTTAATAATCACATTGGCCTTTTCAGCGGTGCATCAGGAACTGCCTGATAACTGCTTTCCCAACCCATGGAACTTCTCCCGAGCCCACCACTCAAAATGTCATAGGGTCTGGAATCATAGAGTCATTCAGCATGGAAATAGGCACTTTAGGCTAACCCGTCCACACTGACCAGGTTTAATGGATGAGCTAGTCCCATTTTGCCAGTGTTTGACCCATATCCCTCTAAACCGTTCCTGTCCTTCTCACTGCCTAAACGTCTATAAAGATTGCCATTGTACCTGCCTCTGCAGCTTTGTATACTTAATTTTAGAGGGACAGTGTGGAAACAGGCCCTTTGAACCACTGATTCCACGCCGATTCTGTGCAATTTACAGAAACAAATTAACCTACAAATTTGTAGGAAGGAACTGCAGATGCTGATTTACACTGAAGACGGACACAAAATGCTGGGGTAACTCAGCGGGACAGGCGGCATCTCTGGATAGAAGGAATGGGTGATGTTTTGGGTCGAGACCCTTCTTCTGACTGAGTTAGAGGAGAGGGAGACAGATCTGGAAGGGTAAGATGTGAAACTGAGAGAAAGGGGAAGTAAATCGACGAAAATGTAGAATAGATCGTTAGTTGCTTCTTGCGTTTGAGGCAACAGAAGTTATGAAGCTGCTTCTGCTTCTGTCTCTGTTGTCGTTCGCCTGACTGAGGTCAGTTGACAGGGCTCACCACGGGGAGGTCGACAACGTGAGCCCCATTGTTAGCTAGGGGAAGGTGACAACAAAACATGCAGAGATATATTTTAATCAGGAGGATAGTCAGACTGGTCAGAGAACTAGGATAGGGGAGGGGTGGAGAGAGAGGGAAAGCAAGGGTTATTTGAAGTGAGAGAAGTGGAATGTTGGCCTTCGTAACAAGAGGAGTTGAGTATAGGAGCAAAGAGGTCCTTCTACAGTTGTACCGGGCCCTGGTGAGACCGCACCTGGAGTACTGTGTGCAGTTTTGGTCTCCAAATTTGAGGAAGGATATTCTTGCTATGGAGGGCGTGCAGCGTAGGTTCACTAGGTTAATTCCCGGAATGGCGGGACTGTCGTATGTTGAAAGGCTGGAGCGATTGGGCTTTTTTTACACTGGAATTTAGAAGGATGAGGGGGGATCTTATTGAAACATATAAGATAATTAGGGGATTGGACACATTAGAGGCAGGAAACATGTTCCCAATGTTGGGGGAGTCCAGAACAAGGGGCCACAGTTTAAGAATAAGGGGTAGGCCATTTAGAACGGAGATGAGGAAGAACTTTTTCAGTCAGAGAGTGGTGAAGGTGTGGAATTCTCTGCCTCAGAAGGCAGTGGAGGCCAGTTCGTTGGATGCTTTCAAGAGAGAGCTGGATAGAGCTCTTAAGGATAGCGGAGTGAGGGGGTATGGGGAGAAGGCAGGAACGGGGTACTGATTGAGGGTGATCAGCCATGATCGCATTGAATGGCGGTGCTGGCTCGAAGGGCTGAATGGCCTACTCCTGCACCTATTGTCTATTGTCTATTGTCTAAGTCAATATTCATCCCGCTGGGTCGTAAGCTGCCCAAGCAAAATATGAGGTGCTGTTCCTCCAATTTGCGTTGGGCTTTATTCTGACAGTGGAGGAGGCCCAGGACAGAAAGTGAAACCTCCCTTCAACAATTTAATGTAACCTGCAACTGCACTTCTCAATATGACCAGAGGGTGGAGCCAAACATGCAAACTTGCCACACGCCTGCTACATTTCTCTTGGGAGGGGGAGAGAATGAGATCTGATGTAGCACTAAAATAGCGCTGGATCGCTCAAAAGTTGGACATAATTAATGGGAACTGATTCTAGCTATATTGCAAAAATATCCATGTCTACCGTAGAGAAAGACAATTTACCATGTGGTGGATTTTTGTTTTAACTGCAGAAACTGGATGCCACATCTGTGGATTGAGTGGACAATTGAACATTTTTGGGTTGGGATCCTTCCTTAGACTGAAGACTTCGAGCTTGGGGTCCTGGCTGATATTTATCTCCCCTGTTAACGTGACAAAACAGACCACATGTCTGAAGAAGGGTCTCGACCCGAAAGGTCCTCCATTCCTTCTCTCCAGAGATGCTGCCTGTCCCGCTGAGTTACTCCATCAGTCTGAAGAAGGGTCTCGACCCGAAACGTCACCCATTCCTTCTCTCCCGAGATGCTGCCTGACCTGCTGAGTTACTCCAGCATTTTGTGAATAAATACCTCCAGCATTTTATGTCTATCTTTGGTGTAATCCAGCATCTGGATTTTTTTTTGTTTTTTTTGTCTGTCATCGTTTAATGTACGTTTTGTTTTATTTTTAACTCTGTGTATGTGGGGGGGTGGTGGGGGGGGTTGGGGGAAACCTTTTTTCAAATCTCCTCCTCAACGGAGATGCGACCTTTACCGTGTCGTATCTCCGTTCGCGCTACGGCCTAACATCGTGGAGTCGGCGGCCTCCAGCTGGGATCGACCTTGAAGACTCCGGTCGCAGGGCCTGGACTTACCATCTCGGAGGCTTCAGCCGTGGGCCCTGCAGACCGCAACATCGGGAGCTCGCAGGTCCCTGGCTGGCGATCGGTTTTTGGGAGCTCCAGCCGTAGCAGCTTCAACCGCCCCGAAGTGCGAGGTATGATCGACCCGCTCGCAGGCCCTTCATCGCCCTGCGTGGCTCGGCCGCAACACTTTCCATCGCCCGGTGGGGGCTCAGGACTTTCATCGGCCTGCTCGGCTCGGCCCTGGGACTTTCCATCGCCCGGTGGGGGCTCAGGACCTTCATCGGCCTGCTTGGCTCGGCCCTGGGACTTTCCATCGCCCGGTGGGGGCTTCAAAAAGTTGGGAGCCTCGATCACCTCGTGGCACCACGGGAGAAGAAATCAGGAGGAGATAAGACTTTGCCTTCCATCACAGTGAGGGTGTGCCTAGAGCAATCACTGTGATGGCTGTTTGTGTAAAAATTGTGTAAAAATTGTATCTGTGTGTCCTGTGCTTTTTGTTGTCTACTGCCGGACCCTGACGTGAGAGGACGCTGGCGTTGTTTATTCGCCGCTTCTCCGTTAGGATAGTTTGTCTGTTTGTTTTTATGTTTGATTGTTTATGTAAAGCGCTTTGAGCACCTGATAAGGCGCTATATAAAATAAATGCTTATTATTATTATTATTATTATTATCTGCAGTTCCTTCCTACACATGGTCAATGGTGCTTTTATTGTCACGTGCAAATGCACAGTGAAATTGTTTTCTTACAAGCAACCCAGTAGAGTATTGTTGCCGTACCCAAGCACACCACCTATTAGCAAGTGTACAGAAATAGTCTACTGATCCCGAATGCAGGAGGCACCATATATTGGCGCCATTTTCCAAGTCCACTCCACTTCGGATTGCCAACTTTCTCACTCCCAAATAAGGGACAAAAGATGATGTCACCGCCCCGCGCCCCACGTGACCTCACCCAGCCAGCGGCCACGTGCTCCCGCTCCACCAATGGTGGCCACCTGGGCCGGGAGGCGGGTTGCTACGCAACCGCCATTAGGCTCCTACAGTGGTCCACAGTGGTCCAGACCTGGTACCCTCTCCTCGCCCACCGGCCTCACGCCTCGCCCGTCACATCTGTCGTCATCGCTGGCTCCAACTTCCCGGCGGTCTCTGGTCTTTGGGGGATGCCTGTGTGCTGTGTGTGTGTGTGTGTGCTCTGTGTCTGTGTGTGTGAGTGTGTGTGTGTGTCCTGTGAATGTGTGTGTGTGAGAGTGTGTGTGTGCTGTGCGTGTGTGCTGTGTGTGTGTGCTGTGTGTGTGTGTGCTGTGTGCGTGTGAATGTGTGTGTGTGAGAGTGTGTGTGTGAGAGTGTGTGTGTGTGTGTGCTGTGTGTGTGCTGTGTGTGTACTGTGAATGTGTGTGTGTGTGAATGTGTGTGTGTGTGCTGTGTGTGTGCGTGTGTGTGTGTGTGTGTGTGAATGTGTGTGTGTGAGTGTGTGTGTGTGTGTGTGTGTGAATGTGTGTGTGTGCGTGTGTGTGTGTGTGTGTGTGTCCTTCAGTGGTTCTACGTTATCCCACATTCGCATCCACTCCCTACACACGAGGGGCAATTTTGCGGTGGCCCATTAACCTACAAACCTGCACGTCTTTGGGATGTGGGAGGGGACCGGAGGAAACCCACGCGGTCACGGGGGGAGCGTGCGTAAGGCTGGCTCGGCGGCTCCCCCCTCCCCCTCTGGGAGCATGTGTATTATTTATGGGATCTTGCGGCCCATAAATTAGTTACTGCACTCTACATAATGAAACAGGGTTCACACGATGTATCACTTAGGCTGTGAAGTACTGGTGGAGCCATTGCCTCACAGTGCCAGCGGTAAAGATTTGAACCTGACCTTTACGAGACTTCAGGGAGATATAGGGAGATATAGACTGGCCGCTTAAAAGTGAAAGAGTGACAACTGGAATATAATGTGGGAAGATGTGAAGGCATCCATGTTGGCAGAGATAAGAAAAATATTGAAAAATTGAAATGGAAAATTGTAAGTTCTCACTGGTTCCTGGTGGACTTATATATGATGCTGTCTTTGTGGAGTATGCACGTTCTTCCTGTGACCGCGTGGGTTTCCTTCGGATGCCCCGGTTTCCTCACATACCCCCAAACACTTGCAGGTTTGTAGGTTAATTGGCCTTTGTAAAATTGCTCCCAATGTGTAGGGAGTGGATGTGAAAGTGGGATAACATAGAAATAGTGTAGAACACACACACATACACCACACATGCTATGTGGACACATAACATACCAGACACAAGCACACGCACACAAAAATGCACTTACAAAACATACATGCACACATGTAGACGTGCACGTAAATATACACGCACATGGAGTACACAGATACACACACACATACGTGCACACCGCACACATGTACACACACACCACACAGGCATGTACACACATACCACGTAGACACATACCATACCTGACACAGATACACAAGATAGACACAAAATGCTGGAGAAACTCAGCAGGACAGGCAGCATCTCTGGAGAGAAGGAATGGGTGACGTTTTGGGTCGAGACCCTTCTTCCGATTGAGAGTCAGGGGCGAGGGAGACACTGAGAATGGAAGGACAGTGAAACTAGTTGGAGAACTAGTCCTTCTGTTTAATTTTACTGATTGTATGCCTCCTTGTCACCTTCCCCTCAGCTAACAATGAATCTTTCTACATTTCCTTTCGCATTGTCCACTTTGATCTATCGTTTTTACACCTTACCCTTCCATGTCTCCCTCTTCTCTGACTCTCAGTCTGAAGAAGGGTCTCGACCCAAAACGTCACCTATTCCTTCTAGCTGTCCAGCTGAGTTACTCCAGCATTTTGTGTCTATCTTCAGTGTATAACCAGCATCTGCAGTTCCTTCCTGCACAGATACACACACACACACACACACACACACATGTGCACACATGAGCGTATACACACACTTGTGCACAGATGCATGCACACATGTGCGTGCACACCACACAAATGCACACCCGCATAAATACACCTCCTGCACGAATCTCACTCCACAGAGACCACAACTTTGTTCTTTGTTGATTTGATTTTTGCTCCTTAGTGACTGGATATGTTTATAAATTGAATCATCTCAAGCCTCTGGGACTCTTTTATCCTCATCCTTTGATAATTCGACACCATTCCGGGAGTGTGCTGCCAATTTCCTTTCTTTATATGTGGAGTCATTTATTTTCCCAATTAAATTTAGTTTGACACAGATCTACCCACTTCTCCATTTTGCCTAACTTAATTTGTAATCCGCCAGCCATTTCAAATGCCTCTTTGAATCTGGTATCGTCAGCAAATGTGACCAGTTTCTATTGAGCTACTGAATAAAGATGTAACTCAGCAGTGTGATCCATTTAACAGGTGATGTTTTGGGTCGAGGCCTTTCTTCATGCTTGAGTCTGAAGAAGGGTCTCGACCCGAAACCTCACCCATCCCTTCTCGCCAGAGATGCTGCCTGACCCGTTGAGTTCCTCCAGCTTCTTGTGTCTACCTTCGGTTTAAACCAGCATCTGCAGTTCCTTCCGGCACGTGATCCATTTAACGCTTGATTTACCGACCTCAATAACTACCCACCTCTCGAAGCCAACCTCTTATATGTTCCCAGGTTTATACACGCAGGAATGTAAGGCATTCCACCATTTACTCGACAGCACGGTGGCGCAGCGGTAGAGTTGCTGCCTTACAGCGCCAGAGACCCGGGTTCGATCCTGACTGCGGGTGTACTGAGTTTTTTGCGTTCTCCCCGTGATCTGCGTTGGTTTTCTCCGGGTGCTCCGGTTTCCTCCCACACTCCAAAGACGTACAGGTCTGTGAGTTAATTGGCTTGGTATAATTGTAAATTGTCCCCAGTATGCGTTGGATAGTCTTCGTGTGTGGGGATCGCTGGTCGGTGCAGTGCAATATCTAAATGGTGAGAGACACACAGCCCCGAGGTGCAGTGGGACCTGTGTGCGTGATCCACAGAAGGCAAGCGTGCATACACTGCAAGTCATTAGGAAAGCTAATGGAATGTTATCGCTCACTGTAAGGGAATTAAACACAAAGAGTCAAGTCTAGAGGGTCCTGAAGAAGGTTTCCAACCCCAATCGTCACCTGTTCTTTTTCTCCAGAGTCTGTCTCCAAGAGTCTAGAGCACAAAAGGACCTACAATAGGGGATGGGGAAATGATTTAATAGGAATCTGAGGGGTAACGTTTTCACACAAAGGGCGGTGTGTGTATGGAACAAGCTGCCAGAGGAGGTAGTTGAGGCTGGGACTATCCCAACGTTTAAGAAACAGTTTGACAGGTACATGGATAGGACAGGTTTGGAGGGATATGAGCCAGGCGCGGGCAGTTGTTACTAGTGTAGCTGGGACATGTTGGCTGGTGTGGGCAAGTTTGGCTGAAGGACCTGTTTCCACGCTGTTTCGCTCTATGACGTTATGACAATGGCGGTGCACTGAGTATAAGAGTCAGCTTTATAAAACCCGAAACGTCACCCATTCCTTCTCTCCTGAGATGCTGCCTGACCCGCTGAGTTACTCCAGCATTTTGTGTCTACCTTTAAAAAACCTTGGTTAGGTCACATTGGAGCTTAGTTTAGATTAGAGATACAGCACAGAAACAGGCCCTTCGGCCCACCGAGCCCACACCGACCAGTGATCCCCGCACACTAACACTATCCCATATACTCACTAGGGACAACTTACAATTATACCAAGCCAATTAACCTACAAACCTGTACGTCTTTGGAGTGTGGGAGGAAACCGGGGCACCTGGAGAAAACCCCACACGGTCACAGGGAAAACGTACAAACTCTGTACAGACAACACCCGTAGTCAGGATTGAAGCCGAGTCTCTGGTGCTGTAAGGCAGCTATTCTACCGCTGCACCACCGTGCCACCCCTATTGTGCGCAGTTCTGGTCGCCTCATTACAGGCAGGATGTGGAGGCATTGAAGCAGGTTTAGTGTTGTTTAGTTTAGTTTGGAGATACAGCGCGGAACCAGGCCCTTTCGACCCACCGGGTCCGCGCTGACCCGCGATACCCACACATTAACACTGTCCTGTACCCACTAGGGACAATTTTTACATTTACACCAAGCCAATTAACCCACAAACCGTTCCATCTTTGGAGTGTGGGGGAAAACCGAAGATCTCGGGGAAAACCCCCGCAGGTCACGGGGAGAACGTACAAACTCCGTACAGACAGCGCCCGCAGTCGGGATCAATAGACAATAGCTGCAGGAGGAGGCCATTCGGGCCTTCGAGCCAGCACCGCCATTCAATGTGATCATGGCTGATCATTCTCAATCAGTACCCCGTTCCTGCCTTCTCCCCATACCCCCTGACTCCGCTATCCTTAAGTGCTCTATCTAGTTCCCTCTTGAATGCATTCAGAGAATTGGCCTCCACTGCCTTCTGAGGCAGAGAATTCCACAGATTCACAACTCTCTGACTGAAAAGGTTTTTCCTCATCTCAGTTCTAAATGGCCTACCCCATATTCTTAAACTGTGGCCCCTTGTTCTGGACTCCCCCAACATTGGGAACATGTTTCCTGCCTCTAACGTGTCCAACCCCTTAAGAACCCGGGTCTCCGGCGCTGCATTCGCTGTAAGGCAGCAACTCTACCGCCGCGCCACCGTGCAGGAGAGGCTTACCAGGATGTTAAACCGGTGGTTAAATATTCAGTTTTCATGCTGGCACCTTCATTCCCAGAGGCGAACTGGAAAACAAACCATGCCGTGTAACTTGCTTTCAGCCTGAGCATTCATGGCAAACATTAAACAAAGTGCATGCCACACTGAAACAGCATTGTATTGGAAAGAGATTCACAATACATAAGAAAGAATGTTTCATTATCTGTCACATTCGATCAGCGTTACATGTCTTGAGGGAACTGGTAGTGAAATATAACTATGCAACACTGCAAATAAAGGCCCCGTGTTCATTCTTGGTAACAGGGCGATCATTAATTGACCAACGCTGCATCACTCAGGCAGCAAGAGTATCTTTGCATCGTCATCATTTCCACAGTAACCGATCATTGGCAAGTCCAGGGGAAGCTAAAGCAACGAGGCAAGGCCTCAGATGTTGGGGATTTAACTGCAGTGCCTTATAAATTAAACCAAATGTGCATCAAGTCGGATAATGAGGTGATTTTAATCGAATGCACCCAGCTGTCTCAGTTTGCACCTCTGGCACTAGACTGACAGAGTATTATCTCAGATGTCAGGAGATGATGGCGTTTAATGTTCCTTTGTCCCTTTGCACACACCTTTCTCCCTCCTCATCACCCTCTCTCCCACTTGGCTCCACGTCATCAGTGAAGGTTGTATTTTCGCCTACAACAGCACGTCTGACAACACTGACCTTTCTCAGTGCTGAAGATAGACACAGAATGCTGGAATAACTCAGCGGGACAGGCAGCATCTCTGGAGAGAAGGAATGGGTGACCTTTCAGGTCGAGACCCTTCTACAGACCCGACCCGAAAAGTCACCCATTCCTTCTCTGCAGAGGTGCTGCCTGTCCCGCTGAGTTACTCCAGATTTTTGTGTCTATCTTCGGTTTAAACCAGCATCTGCAGTTCATTCCCACACATTCCTCAGCGCTGCACTGAAATGCCAGTCGTCAAGTGTGAAACACCCATTGCTCACTATCTTTCGCTTGCTCACAATAGTGACCAATTGCTGTTTCACACTTGAAGGCTACGTATCATCTGTACAATGCACCATTGCAACCCTTTAAGAAAAGGACTGCATTTGGAGAAGTGTGAGCAATTTTAGGCCCCATATCTGAGGAAGGATGTGCTGGCTCTGGAGAGGGTCCAGAGGAGATTTATGAGAATGATCCCAGGAATGTGTGGGTTAACATATGATGATCAGTTGGACGGCACTGAGCCTGTACTCAGGACGCTGACGGGGGACATCAATGAAACCTACTGAACAGTGAAAGGCCTGGATAGAGTAAATTCTTGATTAGTACGGGTGTCCGAGGTTATGGGGAGAAGGCAGGAGAATGGGGTTGGGAGGGAGAGATAGATCAGCCATGATTGAATGGCGGAGTAGACTTGATGGCCTAATTCTACTCCTATTCCTAATGACCTTATGAATGCGGAGAGAACGTTTCCACTGGTGGGAGAGTCTAGGACCAGTGGCCATGGCCTCAGAATAAAAGGACAGACCTTCAGAAAGGAGAAGAGGAGGAATTTGTTTAGTCAGAGGGTGGTGAATCAGTGGAATTCTTTGCCACAGAAGGCTGTGGAAGCCCCGTCAGTGGATATTTTTTTAAGGCAGAGTCTGTATTAGTACGGTTGTCAGGGGTTATGGAGAGAAGGCAGGAGAATGGGGCTGATGGGCCTGTTTCCACGCTGTATCTCTAAAACTGAAGAAACCACTAAATTACGTAAAGGAAAGCTAGATTTAGTCACTGTAACATCACTCACACATGCTGTGCAGAGTTGTCCTGGAAGGCATTCCTTGGTTCCACATTAATTCCCGCTTTCAGTCGTAAATAAACCTAAATTCAGAGATTAAACATGGACAGGCGTTGAACAGCAACAAATGGAAAATCCAGAGGTGCTGCCTGTCCCACCGAGATTTTGTGTCCATCTTCAGTTTAAACCAGCATTTGCAGTTCCTTCCTACTCAAAATGGAAAACAAAGTTCCTCAGCTATTCCTGGTTACATGGGAGAAACATGGAAACATAGAAAATAGGTGCAGGAAACATAGAAACATAGAAAAAATAGTAGGCCATTCGGCCCAGCACTGCCATTCAATATGATCATGGCTGATCATCCAAAATCAGTACCCCGTTCCTGCTTTCTCCCCATATCCCTTGATTCCGATAGCCCTAAGAGCTAAATTCAACTCTCTTGAAAACATGCAGTGAATTAAACAATAGACAATAGGTGCAGGAGTAGGCCATTCAGCCCTTCGAGCCAGCACCGCCATTCAATGCGATCATGGCTGATCACCCTCAATCAGTACCCCGTTCCTGCCTTCTCCCCATACCCCCTCACTCCGCTATCCTTAAGAGCTCTATCCAGCTCTCTCTTGAAAGCATCCAACGAACTGGCCTCCACTGCCTTCTGAGGCAGAGAATTCCACACCTTCACCACTCTCTGACTGAAAAAGTTCTTCCTCATCTCCGTTCTAAATGGCCTACCCCTTATTCTTAAATTGTGGCCCCTTGTTCTGGACTCCACCAACATTGGGAACATGTTTCCTGCCTCTAATGTATCCAATCCCCTAATTATCTTATATGTTTCAATAAGATCCCCCCCTCATCCTTATAAATTCCAGTGTATACAAGCCTAATTGCTCCAGCCTTTCAACATACGACAGTCCCGCCATTCCGGGAATTAACCTGGTGAACCTACGCTGCACGCCCTCAATAGCCCTCAATTGGCCTCCACTGCCTTCTGTGGCAGAGAGTTCCACAGGTTCACAACTCTCTGGGTGAACAGGTTTCTCCTCATCTCTGTTCTAAATGGCCTACCCCTTATTCTTAAGCTGTGACCCCTGATTCTGGACTCCCCCAACATCGGGAATATTTTTTCCTGCATCTAGCGTGTCCAATCCCTTAAGAATTTTATATGTTTCAATGAGATCCCCCCCTCATCCTTCTAAATTCCAGTGAATGTAAGCCCGAGGAGACGTGCTATTCTTCAGGTCTACGTCTAGATGGAATAATGCAGCATTTACCCCCCACAGCCCGGGAGCTTCCTCGTCTCTCTTGCTGATTGGCACAGTGTTTAAAAGACTGACAGTTTCAGGCTCCATACATTATTTTAAAGTTGCACTAAATCAAAAGGCAAGGGACAAGTGTGAGCATGAATACATCAGGGCAACTGCATTCACAGAGAGAGCCGCTCTCCTCATCAATATTAAATGAATTCCCAACCTTTGACAATGACAAAGATAATTGTGATTGATTATGATGGGCCTAGTCAATTAAATAATTGATGTCCGAGGCTCCCATTATGATTTTTCTTTCTCCCCTTCGTAGCTTCCAACCGTTGCTTACAGGACAGCACAGCCCTTACAGCTAGTAAAGCCACTGCCTTACAGGGACCAGAGTTCGATCCTGATCTCAGGTGCTGTCTGTGTGGAGTTTGCACAATCTCCCTGCCGCAGGCGAAATGTGTAGGAAGGATCTGCAGATGCTGGTTTTAAACCGAAGATAGACACAGAAACTGCACACAATACTCCAGATGTGGTCTCACCAGGGCCTTGTACAACTGCCAAAAGGTCCTATTTGCTCCTGTGCTCAACTCCTCTCCTTATGAAGGCCAACATGCCGTGAGCTTTCTTCACAGCCCGCTGTACCTGCACGCTGACTTTCAGTGACTGATGTACAAGCACACCCAGATCTCGTTGCACTTCCCCTTTTCTGAACTTCACAGACAACATGAGCGGTAGCTTTACTCAACAACCAAAAGTCTACAGCCTCCTTTTGCTCTGGTATTTTATTTCATTTTTCACATGTTTAAACCATAACGTTTTATTCTTAATGTTTTAATGTTTTGTGTTTTATTCTTAATTGTTTACCGTATGTTGTGTTGTTACTTGCGGGCAAAGCACCAAGGCAAATTCCTTGTATGTATACATACTTGGCTAATAAAATGTATTCAATTCGATTCAATATGACATGAATTTTATTCTACCTGTAAGTAAGGAAGCTGTAGATTGCCTTTCATACGACAATATCTCCCACCCAATGTTTCCAATATTGCAATTGCTCAGTGCTACTTTAAACACAATGTACGTTGCAATCAAAATAATGGAGACAGTTCTTTTAACTGCAAATAGCATTAGATTGCTCCTAATGTGGCAATAATACATATTATTGCTTTTGTATGGTCACCTTTTGTTAAATGCATGCAATAAAGAGCTGGAAGTTCTTCCAGGGAGGCCTTAATGCCGCGAAGCATGACACAAACGAAATATTCAGTCTTTTCGGGTTTAGAATTTTATTATTTTTTTCATTCAGTAAACTCAAATAGCCGAACGGCAAATGAGATGCCACAAAAGCAGCTAAAAGCAACCAGGTCTCAGCCTTCAGTGTTTGAGACTTGCCGAGCTGATTTACCGAACAACTGCACATCATTCTCAGTTGACCTTACTGTTTAGAAAAAAGGCCAAACTAAAACATTAATCATCAACAAAGGTTCCTAAATGGACTTTAAAGGACAAGTAGCAAGTGGGAAGAATGAATGGTCCTGTCCCAAAATGCCCTCTGTCCATTCCTTCCACAGATGCTGCCTGACCCACTAAATTATAAGAACCTAAGCATTTTCAGACAGATAGAAAGAATCAGTGCATAATTTGTAAAGTTATTTAGAGTTTGGGCACGGTGGCGCAGCGGTAGAGTTGCTGCCTCACAGCGCCAGAGACCCGGGTTCGATCCTGACTACAGTTGCTGTCTGTACGGAGTTTGTACGTTCTCCCCATGACCGCGTGTGTTTTCTCCGGGTGCTCCGGTTTCCTCCCACATTCCAAAGACGCGCAGGTTTGTAGGTTAATTGGCTTCTGTTAATTGACCCTAGTGTGTAGGATAATGCTAGCGTTCGGGGTGATCGCTGGTTGGCATGGACTTGGTGAGCTGAAGGACATGTTTCCACGCACTGTATCTCCGGTTGAAAACTTCAAATTCCTAGGAGTCAATATTACCAACAACTTCCTACTTGTAGTTTCCTACACATTTCGCCCTCACCAACAACTTCTCCTGGACCACCCATATTGAAGGAAGCAACGACCAAGAAAGCACTCCAACGCCTCTACTTCGTTAGAAGGCTTAGGAAGTTCAGCATGTCCCCTACAACTCTCACCAACTTCTACAGGTGCACCATAGACAGTATTTTATCAGTATGCATCACAGCTTGGTTTGGGCTCCATCCAAGACTGTAAGAAATTGCAGCAAATTGTGGACGCACCCCAGACCATCGCACAAACCAACTTCCCTTCCATTGACTCCATTTATATCTCACACTGCCAGCAGCATAATCAAGGACAAGTCACACCCTGGCCAATCCCTCTTCTCCCCTCTCCCATCAGGCAAAAGGTACAGAAGTGTGAAAACGCACACCTCCAGATTCAGGGACAGTTTCTTCCCAGCTGTCATCAGGCAACAGAACCATCCTACCACAACCAGAGAACAGTGTTGAACTACTATCTTCCTCATTGGTGACCTTCGGACTATCCTTGTTTGGACTTTGTTGGCTTTACCTTGTCCCAAACGTTATTCCCTTATCGTGTATCTATACACTGTAAACGACTCGATTGTAATCATGTATTGTCTTTCCGCTGACTGGATAACACGCAAGAAAAACTTTTCACTGCACCTCAGTACAAGTGCCAATAAACTAAACTAAACTAATAAAACTAAAGTCTGAAGTTAGTTCAGAGATACATCGCGGCTCATCAAGTCTACACTGACCATCAATCATCCATTCACTCTAGTTCTATGCTATCCCAATTTCGCATCCACTCCCTGCACACGAGGGGAAATTTACAGAGGCCAAATAACCTCCAAACCCGCCCATCTTTAGGATGTGGGAGGAAACCGGAGCACCCGGAGGAAACCCACACCATCACAGGGAAAACGTTCAAACTCCACACAAACGGCACATGAAATCAGGATCAAACTCGGGTCTCTGGAGCTGTGAGGCAGCAGCTCTACCCGCTGCACCTCCGTGCCGCTCTTGTTTGTAAGTTTCAGGTAATAATTCTTTTTACAGTGAATAAAGGTGCATGGTCTTTGCACATTAAAGATGTGTTGTGATTAATTCTGTTATGATAATTTTCTAGTTTAATGATTTCAGTGCTAGACCTCAGATATAATTAGCATGATTAATCTATGACTTGTAAAATAACAAATGCTAACGTTTCCACAGTTACCGATAAACCACGGGAGTTTTCATCTTTCGCATAAGGTCATAAGTGATAGGAGTAGAGTTAGGCCATTCGGCCCATCAAGTCCACTCCGCCATTCAATCATGGCTGATCAATCTCTCCCCCCTAACCCCATTCTCCTGCCTTCTCCCTGTAACCCCTGACACCCGTACTAATCAAGAATCTATCTATCTCTGCCTTAAAAATATCCATTGACCTCCACAGGCTTCTGCGGCAAAGAATTCCACAGATTCACCACCCTCTGATTAAAGAAATTTCCCCTCATCTCCTTCCTAAAAGAACGTCCTTTAATTCTGAAGCTGAGACCTCTGGTCCTGGACTACCTCACGGGTGGGAACATCCTCTCCTCATCCACTCTATCCAAACCTCTCCTGTGATCCCACAGGTGCACGTCGCCCTCTGGGCCCGAGATCCATCGCGGGTTATCCGTCTTGTGAAATGCTATCCGATTTCAGAGTAGGAGAGGATTCCACACATGGTGCAAGGTATAACACGGATACATGTGCATTTGTCGGTGCTTCAAGAATGTCAGTACTTCAAGATCAAGAGCAACAGCCCACCAAGCCTGTGGGGCACAGTCAATCCTCGTACCTCCGCTGTTCCCCCTCGATAGCTGACTCAGCACTGGCTGGGAGCCTAATCTTTGATCTTTCCTTCTGAGCAGGTCAACCTGCAATTAAAGCCTCAGCACATAAAGGATCAGGGGAGAGAACCGGGCGAATTAGTCTAAAGAAAGCCTCAAGCATGTCTCGGTGGGCCAAAGGGCCAGTTTCTGCGCTGCATCTCTAAAAAATAAAACTAATGCTAAAATCTGAGGGAAATATTTATCAATACAATTCAATGTGCTGGTCCAAACAATTTCAAAGCAGGCAGTATTCGATGCATACTTTAGTTTAGGGATATAGGGTGGAAGCAGGCCCTTCGGCCCACAGGGTTCACACCGACCAGCGATCCCCGCACATTAACACTATCCTCCACACACTAGGGACAATTTTACATTTACACCAAGCCAATCAGTCTACAAACCCGTAGGTCCTAGGTGTGCGGGGGAAAACTGGAGCACCCGAAGAAAACCCACGCAGTCACGGGGAGAATGTACAAATTATCCGTACAGACAGCACCCGTAGTCAGGATCGAACCCGGGTCTCTGGAGCTGTAAGGCAGTAGCTCTACTGCTGCACCACCGTGCCTCCCTGTTAAATGTCTCACTGGTAGAATTGCAAGAACTTATATGGATTTAATGTTGAATGGGTTTACTGGACGGCACGGAGGCGCAGCGGTAGAGTTGCTGCCTTACAGCGCCAGAGACCTGGGTTTGATACTGACCACGGTGCTGTCTGTATGGAGTTTGCTCATTCTCCCTGTGACCACGTGGGTTTTCTCCAGGTGCTCCGGTTTCCTCCCACATTCGAAAGACGTATTTTCGAATAGGTTTGTAGGTTAATTGGCTTCTGTAAATTGCAAAATTGTCGCTAGTGTGTAGGGACTAGTGTGCAGTTAGATCACTGGTTGGTGCAGATTCAGTGGGCCAAAGGGCCAGTTTTCACACTGCATCTCTAGAGTCTAGAAAATGTTAATCACAGTTGTTGATTCAGATCAAATAAACTAGTTGAGCATTTACATGTACAAATACAGCTGTTACAGTTTGAACAAGACAATGCTTTATATTCTGGTTGCTGGAAGAGACAATGGGAGCACATTATAAGTAATCGGAGCAGAATTAGGCCATTCGGCCCATCGAGTCTACTCTGCCATTCAATCATGGCTGATATATCTTTCTCTCTCAACCCCATTCTCCTGCCTTCTCCCATAACCATTCACCCTTACTAGTGAAAAATCTGTCAATCTCCACCTTAAAATGACCTCATCTGTGGCAATGAGTTCCACAGATCAATAGTCTTTAGGCCACTAGACATAGGAGCAGAATTAGGCCATTCTGCCCATCAATTTTTCTCTGCAATTCGATCATGGTTGATCTATTTTTTCCTCTCAATGTCATTGTCCATACGTTCAGAAATTCATAAGTGATAGGAGCAGAATTAGGCCATTCAGCCCATCAAGTCTACTCCACCATTCAATCATGGCTAATCTATCTCTCCCTCTCAGCCCCATTCTCTTGCCTTCTCCCCACAACCCCTGGCACCCGTACTAATCAAGAATCTATCAATCTTTGCCTTAAAGATATCCATTGATGGCACCCACAGCCTTCCGTGGCAATGAATTCCTTAGGTACACTAAACTCTGACTAAAGAAATTCCTCCTCATCTCCTTCCTAAAGGAACGTCCTTTTATTCTGCAGCGATGTCCTCTGGTCCTAGACTCTCCCGCTAGTGGAAACATCCTCTCCACATCCACTCTATCCAGGCCTTTCACTGATCAGCAAGTTTCAATCAGTTCCCCTCCTCATCCTTCTAAACTCCAGCGAGTACAGTCTCATGCTGTCTCCTGCCTGCTGCCCCCGTAACCTTTGACGTCCTTACTAATCACGAACCTAGCAACCTCTGTTTTAAAAATACCCAATGACTTGGCCTCCTGTGGTGATCACTATCTGTGGTGATGCTCTCCAGGATCAGTGCTAGAATCCAATCATCCCCGGGATTATTCTCGTAAACCTCCTCTGGACCCTCTCCAACGCCAACACATCCTTCCTCAGATACATTAATAACTGTGTATCACTTGTGGACATACTGATCTCAGGAAAGGCATTATATAAATGCAAGTTTCTTCATTATTGTTAACAAAAGGGTAACATCTACCCTTAGAACTCGAGGCTAAAACTCACTCTATGCCTTCAAGACAGTGGAGAAATCTGACAAAGGTCATTTTTGCAAAACAAACATAATAATGCAATTTTGCCCAGCAGGGATGAAATAATGCACACCTCCAGATTCAGGGACAGTTTCTTCCCAGCTGTTATCAGGCAACTGAACCATTCCACCAACAACTACAGAGCAGTCCTGAATTACCATCTACCTCACTGGAGACCATCTTTGATCGGATTTTACTGGACTTTATCTCGCACTAAATGTTACTCACACTATTCCCTTTATCATGTATCTGTACACAGTGGATGGCCTGATTGTGATCACGTATTGTCTTTCCGCTGACTGGTTAGCACGCAGCATAAGCTTTTCACTGTACCTCTGTATACGTGAGAATAAACCAAACAAAACTGAAACGAACTAATTGGACTGTCTGAAGAAGGGTCTCGACCCGAAACATCACCTATTCCTTTTCTCCGGAGATGCTGCCTGACCCGCTGAGTTACTCCAGCATTTTGTGTCTACCTTCAGTTTTCACCAGCGTCTGCAGTTCTTTCCTAGACATCATTGGACTGCTTTTCCTTTTTCTGGTGGCATTATGCAGAGGGCCTGAAACCACGGTGAGAAAGTGTTCCAACAATGAAAGCAGACACACATTATGCAACCTGGTGTGTATGTATGAATATCCATCTGTAGTTTGTTCCTGTATAAACACGTCGGGAATTTAATAAGATGTGGCCCGCTGAGTATAGTTTTATGTCAATTGACCAGGTAGTGCTCCCTAAGGCTGGCTAGTCAAAAATGTTAATTACCAACAGAGTTTTTTGTTCATTATGGCTGAACTGATGTACAGCACTTTGGTCAACGTGGGTTGATTTTAAATGTGCTATTAAACATGATCAACCTCTCGGGAATCTCATTAAAGGTTTGATCAACAGCTGCGTCTAAATTGAAGTCTTGAGTCAGCTTGGAGATGGGACTGTTCATAGTTTCTTGGAATCTATTTATTGGACACCTCAGACTTCCTGGTTCGGGTTATATTTGGCAGTCTACACCCAGCTCAGCTGTTGCTGTGAAGCAGTCAAGATTAGTCAAGTCAAGTCAAGTCAAGTCAATTTTATTTGTATAGCTCATTTAAAAACAACCCACGTTGACCAAAGTGCTGTACATCAGTTCAGGTACTAAGAACGAACATACAATGGCACACAAACATAACAGCACATACATAAACAGTTCACAGCGCCCCCTCAGAGGGCCTCAAACGCTAGGGAGTAGAAATAGGTTTTGAGCCTGGACTTAAAGGAGTCGATGGAGGGGGGAGTTCTGATTGGGAGAGGGATGCTGTTCCACAGTCTAGGAGCTGCAACCGCAAAAGGGCGGTCACCCCTGAGCTTAAGCCTAGACCGCGGGATAGTGAATAGCCCCAAGTCGGCCGACCTGAGGGACCTGGAGATAGAGTGGTGGGTTAGAAGATTTTTGATATGGGGAGGGAAGTGCCCAGTGAGGGAAGTGCCCAGTGAGGGATTCGCTTTGTATGCGAATAGGAGAAGCTTGAAGTTGATTCTGTACCGTATTGGGAGCCAGTGGGGAGAGGTCAGAATCGGGGTGATGTGGTCCCTTTTACGGGTACCCGTCAGGAGCCTCGCTGCGGCGTTTTGGACCAATTGCAGGCGGGATAGAGATGATTGGCTGATCCCAGAGTATAGGGAGTTGCAGTAGTCTAGGCGGGAGGAAATGAATGCATGGATGATTTTTTCAATGTCGTCAAATTGGAGGAATGGTTTGAATTTAGCTATGGTACGAAGCTGGAAGAAGCTGGCTTTTACCACAGCGTTGACTTGCTTGTCAAACTTTAATGCAGAGTCAAATATCACGCCAAGGTTTTTGACATGCAGTTTGACTAGGGAGGATAGGCTTCCAAGGCTGCCTGTTATCGTTTTGATGGAGTCAGGGGGGCTGAATAGGATGACCTCAGACTTGCTCTCGTTTAGTTGAAGGAAGTTCTGTGCCATCCACCATTTTATGTCCTCAAGGCAGTGCATGAGGCTGATTAAATTTGACCGGTTGTTGGGTTTCAGGGGGAGATTACAATGTTAAAGACCATCTCTGCAGGCATAATCTCACCAAACAAAAAGCCGACAATTTACGGTACGAGATGATACCACTTTATTTATCCCAGAGGGGAATTGGTTCGCCACCAGTAAAAATATCCGCCGCCGGTCTTATAGAAACGTATAAAATTATAAAAGGACTGGACAAGCTGGACATTGCAGGAAAAATGTTCCCAATGTTGGGGGAGTCCAGAACCAGGTGCCACAGTCTAAGAATAAAGGGGAGGCCATTTAAAACTGAGGTTATAAAAAAACTTTTTCACCCAGAGAGTTGTGAATTTGTGGAATTCTCTGGCACAGAAGGCAGTGGAGGCCAATCCACTGGATGAATTTAAAAGAGAGTTAGATAGAGCTCTAGGGGCTAGCGGAATCAAGGAATGTGGGGAGAAGGCAGGCACGGGTTACTGATTGTGGATGATCAGCCATGATCACAATGAATGGCGGTGCTGGCTCGAAGGGCCTCCTTCTGCACCTATTTTCTATGTTTCTAAAAGATACAGTTACAGGGCATTGAAAGTGTCCTGTGCATTATAATAATAATAATAATAATGAAACTTAAGTGACCAGTTATTACACAGCACAAGTGTAATATTGTACAAACATGAAATTAAATTATTGAGTGGAAAAGTCCAGGATGAAGGTTGTGCAAAGATGTGGGGCGGGGCGGGGGGGGGGAGGGGGAGGGGCAGTGGCGGGGTGGGGGGGGGAGGGGGGGTCAGTCTACCTCACGGCTGAAGTGGGGGGGATTTGTACAGCTTGATCGCCAAAGGGGAAAAAGGATCTCCTGTGGCGTTTGTTGCACAGATAAGTTTTAATAAGACATTGAATGGGGAGCTTCGTCATTGAGATTTATTGCGCCTGCTTTGACTTTAAATCTTTTCTCGTTTTGTTAGTTTAGAGATACAGTGCGGAAATAGGCCCTTCGGCCCACCGAGTCCACGCCGACCAGCAGTCACCCCGTACACTAACACACTATCCTACATCATTTACAATGTTTACTGAAGCCAAATTAACTTACAAACCTGCACATCTTTGGAGTGTGGGAGGAAACCGAAGCACCAAGAGGAAACCCTCACGGGCACGGTTATAGCGTACAAACTCCATACAGACAGCACCCGTGGTCAGGATCAAGGGACAAATGTAGTGCAGAACTCGAAAGGAGTCTTTATCTTTGTCAGTATTGTCAAGTTCAGGCTGGACAGTGATCATGCACAGAACACAAAGTGCTGGAGGAACTCAGTGGGACAGGCAGCGTCTGGACAGATGACGTTCCGGGTCTGGATTCTTCTTCAGACCTGAAATACCGCCTGTCTATTCCCTCCCCTGGTCAATAATTCTTTATTGTCACATGTACCTAGGTAGTGTAATGCTTTGCTTTGTATACAACCCGGTAAATCATCTAGCAGACCCCATTACGGGCGCTGCCTGTACAGAGTTTGTACGTTCTCCCCGTGACCTGCGTGGGTTTTCTCCGAGATCTTCGGTTTCCTCCCACACTCCAAAGACGTGCAGGTTTGTAGGTTAGTTGGCTTGGTGTATGTGTAAATTGTCCGTGGCGCGTGCAGGATAGTGTTAATGTGTGCGGGGATCGCTGGTCGGCGCGGACTCGGTGGGCCGAAGGGCCTGTTTCCGCGCGGTATCTCCAAACTAAACTAAACCTCACCAAGGCAGTGCACAAGAGTCGCCACTTTCCCGGTGCAAAGTTACAAGAAGTCCATCGAACAGTTTTATCTTCTGCTCGCAACGGTGAACCAGGCCTGTCGCTGCAGGCACCCCCTCGTCGGGCTCCCTCCTTTATTCTCGGCGCCCCCTCCCCCTTCGTTCTTCGCCTGACTCCCTGAGTTCCTCCAGCACTTTGTGTTGCTCAAGATTCCAGCATCTGCATTCTCCAGTGCCTTCATTTTACAGGCTCTGAACGGAATTCTCTTGGTCCGCTCCAATTCCCACCACACTGCGGTAAACGATAAAGCTGGAAGCCGGTTGCACAATTCAAAATCATCACACTGCTAACACTCCTGTTTTTCGCCTCCAAATCAAAGATAACACCGCAGGGACCGATGAACCGCAAATGTTGGAAATCTGTTGATAAAACTGAAAATGCTGGAAATACAAATTTTGATAGTCATATATATGTATACCCAACTGCTTTAAATAGAGATGGTAACTATATTTCATAAGTGATAGGAGCAGAATTAGGCCATTCGGCCCATCAGGTCTAATCTGCCATTCAATCTTGGCTGATCTATCTCTCCCTCCTAACCCCATTCTCCTGCCTTCTCCCCATAACCCCTCACACCCGTACTAATCAAGAATCTATCTCTGCCTTAAAAATATCCATTGATAGTCTCCACGGCCTTCTGTGGCAATGAATTCCACAGATTCACTACCCTCTGACTAAAGGAATCCCTCCTCATCTCCTTCCTGAAGGAATGTCATTTAATTCTGAGGCTATGACCTCTGGTCCTAGACTTTCCCACTAGTGGAAACATCTTCTCCACCACCACTCCATTCAGGCCTTCTTCTCCCTGCTACCATTAACAGAAGCTTGAAAGTGCGCACCACCAGACTCAGGAACAGACTAAGAAAACAGTAATCAGGCTTCTGAACGGTCCTTCCATAAGCTAGGATACTGTTCGAGCTACCAGGCAATAGACAATAGACAATAGGTGCAGGAGGAGGCCATTCGGCCCTTCGAGCCAGCACCACCATTCAGTGTGATCATGGCTGATCATTCTCAATCAGTACCCTGTTCCTGCCTTCTCCCCATGCCCCCTGACTCCGCTATCCTTAAGAGTTCTATCTAGCTCTCTCTTGAATGCATTCAGAGAATTGGCCTCCACTGCCTTCTGAGGCATAGGTCAGACCGTATTTGGAGCAGTTTTAAGCCTCATATCTGAGGAATGATGTGCTGGCGTTGGAGAGGATCCAGCGAAGGTTTACGAGAATGATCCCAGGGTTAACATATGAGTGTTTGACGGCACTGGGCCTGTACTCGCTGGAGTTTGGAAGGATGAGGGGGGGACCTCATTGAAACTTACGGATTAGTGAAAGGCCTGGGGAGAGTTAAAGTGGAGAGGATGTTTTCACTAGTGTGAGAGTAAGGGGGGGGGGGGGGGGAATGCCGAGAACGACGAGAGACCAACATGACTCTAATGAGTACTTTTGTAACTGTCAGTGCCAGAGACGTGGCAACTCTTTTGTGAACTTTGTGCACTGTATGCAAAAATAATGAAGCTCACTGTGCCTAGTATGTGACAAGAAACTATCATTGAATTGAGTTTTAGTTTAGTTTAGTTTAGAGATACAACACGGAAACAGGCCCTTCGGCCCACCGTGTCCGCGCCGACCAGCGATCCCCGCACATTAACACTATCCTACACAGACTTGGGACATTTTTTAAATTTACCAAGCCAATTAACCTGTACGTCTTTGGAGTGTAGAAGGAAACCGACGATCTCAGAGAAAACCCACGCAGGTCACAGGGAGAATGTACAAACTCCGGACAGACAGCAACTGTAGTCGGGATGAAACCCGGGTCTCCGGCGCTGCATTCGCTGTAAGGCAGCAACTCTACCGTTGGGCCACCGTGACCGCCCAAAAATCATTGTAGTCAACTGTTAAATGATCCAGCATGCCTCTTGGTTTTGCTGAACCACTGACAAGATTTAAGATCGAGTGAACCAAAATTTGAGAAGAAAATTTAAAACTCCTGCCCTTTGTTTCACGATAGCTCAGCATCACAGCCTAACCTGATGTTGAAGACTCATATCCCATAGGAATCTCTTCTTTAATCACGTTCCTCATCAGGGGAAGGGCAAGGAACATAACTCGATTGCCTTATTGTGTAGCCTTGTTGGATACCAGACAAATGAACCAGCAGTCGATCCTTGCCTTGTCTTGCACTTAGAATGTTCATTTTCGCAGGACCTATGGAAGCATGCATTGGTAGGCATGACGCATCTGCACAATTACAAGCAGAAAATACCAATGTGGCCCAGAGTCCCCTCCCTTCACAACTGCTCTATCTGTAAACATCCAGCAATAGAATTTAGAGATACAGCGCGGAAACAGGTCCTTCGGCCCACCGAGTCCGTGCCGACCAGCCATCTGTATGCCTTTGGAATGTGGGAGAAAACCGGAGCTCCCGGAGAAAGCCCACGCAGTCATGGGGAGAATGAATAAAGTCCGTGCAGACAGCACCCGTAGTCAGGATCAAACCCAGGTCTCTGGTGCTGTAAGGCAGCAACTCTACCGCTGCGACAGTGTGCTGCCCCACAAGGCAGGGAATACTTGGCTAATTTACTTAAATTGGTGGTTATCCCCAAATTCTACATTTATTTTCTATTCTTTATAGTTTATTCATTCAGGTCATTTTTCGAGATACCAAAAGGAACTAGATGTTTACATTATGTATAAGAAAATAACTGCAGATGCTGGTACAAATCGAACGTCTTTATTCACAAAAAGCTGGAATAACTCAGCAGGTCAGGCAGCATCTCAGGAGAGAAGGAATGGGGGACATTTCGGGTCGAGACCCTTCTTCAGACTGGTTAGGGATAAGGGAAACAAGAGATATAGATACTGATGTGGAGAGATAAAGAACAATGAATGAAAGGTATGCAAAAAAAGTAACGATGATAAAGGAAATGAGCTGTTTGTTACTTGGGTGGGGGGAGGGATAGAGAGAAAGGGAATGCCGGGGTTACTTGAAGTTATAGAAATCAATATTCATACCACTGGACTGTAATTTGCTCAAGCGAAATATGAGATGCTGTTCCTCCAATTTGCGTTTAGCCTCACTCTGACAATGGAGGAGACCGACGACAGAAAGGTCTGTGTGGGAATGGGAGGGAGATTTAAAGTGTTTAGCAACTGGGAGATCAGATAGGTTCAGGTGGACTGAGCGAAGGCGTTCATCAAATGTATAAGAGTCCACATCTTGAACAACGGAAACAGTAGATGAGGTTGGAGGAGGTGTATGGAAACATAGAAAATAGGTGCTGGAATAGGCCATTCGTCCCTTCGAGCCAGCACCGCCAATCAATATGATCATGGCTGATCATCCAAAATCAATACCCCATTCTGTCTTTTTCCCCATATCGCTTGATTCCCTTAGCTAAATCTAACTCTCTCGTGAAACATCCAGTGAATTAGCCTCCACTGCCTTCTGTGGCAGAGAATTCTGCCATATATATATATATATATATATACACACACACACACGCAAACACATATATACTGCATTTTTTGTGGATTATAGGTTTTACAGTGTACTGTGTTTACATATCTGATGTGCTGCTGCAAGGATTTCATGGTCCGTTTCTGGACATATGACAATAAAACACTTGACTCTTGAAGTTAATAAAGGTCTAAACCTGCTATATATTTAAATAAATGTTAAATTAAACATAGACTCCATCATCACTTCATGCTGCCTCGGGAACGCAGCCAACATAATCAATGTAATCGTCAATCCCTCTTCTCCACTCTTCCATTAGACTGGAGCTACATAAACTAGATGGCTTATAGATCCAAGAATAGGGTGGCACGTGGCACAGCGGTAGAGTTGCTGCCTTACAGCGACAGAGACCCGGGTTTGATCCTGACCACGGGTGCTGTCTGTACGGAGTTTGTACGTTCTCCCAGTGCCATGCATGGGTTTTCTCCAATATCTTTGGTTTCCCCCCACACACCAAAGACGTACAGGGTTGTAGATTAATTGGCTTGGTATGAATCTACATTGTCTCTAGGCGGGTGCAGGATAGTGTTAGTGTGCGGGGATGGCTGGTCGGTGCGGACACGTTGGGCAGAAGGGCCTGTTTCCATGCTGTATCCCTAAATAGCTCCTGTTGTGATGAGACTCGAACATATTCATTCATATAGAAACATAGAAAATAGGTGCAGGAGGAGGCCATTTGGACCCTCGAGCCAGCACCACCATTCATTGTGATTATGGCTGATTATCTACAATCAGTAACCTGTGCCTACCTTCTCCCCACATTCCTTGATTCCACTAGACCCTGGAGCTCTATCTAACTTTCTTTTAAATTCATCCAGTGAATTGGCCTCCACTGCCTTCTGTGGCGGAGAATTCCATAAATTCACAACTCTCTGGGTGAGTTTCTTCCCACCTCAGTTTTAAATGGCCTCCCCTTTATTCTTAGACTGTGGCTCCTGGTTCTGGACTCCCCCACCATTGGGAACATTTTTCCTGCATCTAGCTTGTCTAGCCTTTTATAATTTTATACGTCTTTATAAGATCCCTTCTCATCCTTCTAAACTCCAGTGAATACAAGCCAAGTCTTTCCAATCTTTCCTCATATGACAGTCCCTCCATCCCAGGGATTAACCTCATGAATATGCTATGAATGAATTCCCGATCTTCCAATTTACCCTGTCACGGCCTTTGCACTTTTTTAGTTTGCGCTTTTTCTGTAGCTGTAATACTGTATTCGGCACTCTGTTTATTTTCTCTTTTATACCACCCAATTTACTCACAGAAAGTATGATTTTAACTTAGGTTACTGATACAGCAGGGAAAATGGCCCTTCGGCCCACAGTCCATGCCGACCATCGATCACCCATTCATATTAGTTCTATGTTATCCCACTGTGACATTAACTCCCTGCACACTAGGGCCAATTTACAGAAGGCCAATTAATCTTCAAACCTGCATGTTTTGGGGATGTGGGAGGAAATTGTAGCACCCAGAGGAAACCCACGCAGTCACAGAGAAAATGTACAAACTCCACACAGAAGGTATCACAAAATTCTGGAGTAACTCAGCAGGTCAGGCAGCATCTAGGAGAGAGGGAATGGGTGACGTTTCGGGTCGAGACCCTTCTTCAGACATCACAGATAGCATGCAAATCTAAGTTTTCCACTGACAAGAATGAACCCATGGGATAGTGGTGCTTAGGCTTTTAGTCACGGAAGTGCAAGGAATAGAGAGATATGGATCATGTGGAGAGACTTGAGATCAGTTTAACTTCATCGTGTTCGGCTTTTGGGATCTAATGGAAATCCTGGAATCTCATATTGAATTGTTAGACAATGTTAGTTAAATCTACTTGTTAATTTAGTTCAGTTTAATTTAGAGATAGAGCGTGGAAACAAGCCTTTTGGTCCAAGTCCGCACCGACCAGTGATCACCTATACACAACTTCTATACTACACACACTAGGTACATTTTACAGAAGCCAATTCACCTACATGTTTTGAGAGTGTGGGAGGAAATTGGAGCACGCGGAGAAAACCCAGGCCGTCATGGGGAGAATGTACAAACTCCATACAGACAGCACCCGTGGTCAGGATCAAACCCGGGTCTCTGACGCTGTAAGGCAGCAGCTGTACCGCTGCGCCACCGTGCCACACTTATTGTGGAAAACTTTGAGAGAAGTAAATTGTCTTCACAAGTACAACAACGATAGGCAACAACCAATAACAAACAAAATTCCAAACACGGTGCTTTCTGTTAATAATAATTTTTATTATTCCAACTCAAACAATACCATCTTTCTGGGCTACTTCTACTTCAGCAGAGCGAAACACCAGTCATTGCACAAAACATCCAGCGACACATATCCTCAAAATGGTTTCATGTGC